>NC_082734.1:27301604-27901604 GCF_030144855.1 Hypanus sabinus
GAAACCACTTCTTCCTTTTATTTCTGAATGGTTAATGAACACTACATTGCCTTACATTTCTTTACAACACTCATTTATTTTAGTAATTTATAGATGTTCAAGTCGAGCACCGAACTGCTGCAGCACAGCATCAAGGTCCTCTTGGCAAAGGTCAGTGGTAGTAAAGCTGATTTTCATCCAATTGTCATATCCAATTCCATCTTCTCACAGGGAGGGCTGAACCTCCTTAACTCTTGACCCCAGAGGCTTGAGGGGGGGGGGAAGCATATTGGAGGTTCAAAAGTTCCATTTAATGTCTGAGAACGTGTACTGTATACAACCTGAAGTTCTTGCTCTCCGCAGACTTCCACAAGAACAGAAGAATGCCCCAAAGAATGGGTGACTGAGAATGTTAGAACCCTAAAGCACCCCCTACTCCCCCTCCCACACACAAAGAGCAGCAAAGCAATGACTGCCTCCTCCCCAGCAATAAAACAACAGCACCCTCCACCCACCAAGCCAGCCATAGCAAAGCCCCCAAGAAGGACCATGATCCACAGTACAGCAAAAACTAATCTTTCACCCAACAATTCGACGTCCCACAGGCTCTATTTCTCTTCCTAATAAAGGGGCAAAGAAGTGTCCCCCTTTCACAGGGAGGGGGGGAGATCAACAAAAACAACCAACTCACTGATTTACGGTGTTAAAGTCTGCTACGTTGATATTTTTTTCCAAGCTCTCCGGCGCACGACTTGGCAACAAACGAGAGAAAGAGAGAGAGAGTTTGATCTGAGCACAGAGCCTCTGACAGCTGATCCTCAGTTCCCTATGTTCGCAAAACCTCGGAAGCACTCGCCTTCCAGGCCACGTCCTCAGGATGGCGAAAAGTGGCCGGTCGGTGAGCTCGAAGTTTGAGTGGAGCTGTATAGGTCAGGGTTTTTGACAGAACCCCATCCACCTTGAAAAGGAAGAAGAGAGACGTTAAAGGTAGGAATTAAACTGTTCTCACAGATGAGCTCAAAGAAGTCACTGTCGAGCGTGATCGTAGCTCTGGAGGCAGAGACATGTTTGGAGTATCAGAATCGAGGGCACTGAGGAACTGGCACACAAGCAGAGATGTTGCCTGGGTTAAATCCATTATGATCAGAAGACCATAGACATAGGAGCAGAATTGGGTCGATCAGCCCAGTTCCATCTCCTCCATTCCATCATGGCCGATTTATTATCAGAATCCGGTTTAATATCTTTGGCATTTGCCGTAAAATTTGTTGCTCTGCGGCAGCAGTACATTGCAATACATAATAATAAAAACAAAAAATACACTCAGAAAAATAGAAAAAGTAGTGAGGTAGTGTTCATGGGTTGATTGTCCGTTCAGAAATCGGATGGCAGAGGGGAAGAAGCTATTCCTGAATCATTGAGTGTGTGCCTTCAGGCTCCTGTCCCTCCTCCCTGATGGTAGCAATGACAAGAGGGAATGCCTGGGTTACAGCGGTCATTAATGATGGGTGACGCCCTCCAAACCCCATTCTGATTCTTTAAGGTTGTTATAGTTGGGAGTACTGGTGGGAATAAGCTCAAACTACTTATTAAATGCTCCCAAAGTCATGCATCTCAAGTCGCCTCTGACAACCCAGTCCAGCTCCTGGCCCTCACGTCGGGCTTGGCTACTAAGGCTGGCAGAACCATTTCTACTGACAGGGGAAGGGGCAAAGTGGGTTACTGACACCATAAAATAAGTTGCTTCGAGTAGATGGGGCTCATCAGCCGTGGTCGGCAGCACATCCAGGAGAAGGATCACTGATCTCTGCTGCCTTACAGCTTTACCCATTCAAGGGAAAGGCTTAAGGAGTAAACCCCAAGGAAAAATCCAGAGCTGGAGTCCCTAAGGCAGGTCCACATTGTATTCAACACTGACAGGTAACTCCTGCAATGCCATTGGCGCTAAACTGTACCTGTCTCTGCCATTCCTTTGGATTCATCAGCTGCCCTGGCTTCCATATCATGTAGAGAGCTGGGATACAAAATCCATTGTCAACCCTAACCCTATTCTTCTGCCTTCTCCCCATAACCTTTGAGTCCATGACTAACCACAAAACCTATCCGCCTCCACTTTAAAATAATCAATCTCTTGGCCCCATCCCTGGCAATTAATTCTAAAGATTCACCACGCTCTGCTTGAAGAACTGTCGTGGCTCAGTCCGAAGTCTGTGGTCGGTCCGTGGACTCTGGACTCCGGGTTTTCCGGCAGTCCCTTGCTGCAGTTGGACTTAACTAGAAACACCTGAGGCTTATATTGGAACATGGAATATAAGTGGCCCTGGTATTGAGTGTGGTTGGGGATTGTCTTGTCAAGATACTCATGGTATAGATGGCTGGTGGAAGGCTAGAGTGGGCTCTTGCCATACTTGGAGCTGTGTTGGAGAACAATGGCTTCTGGGAGTGTAGTTGGTGTGGTCATTGTGGTATGGATTCAGCTGCTTCCTGGCCAGCTGGGTGGCTGTCAGCCACTCTGAGCTAGGTAGGGATCTGGCTGCTTCCCTAGCCAGCCAAGGCTGCTGGCTGAAATGGCTGCTTGGAGCTACCCTGATGCAGAGGTGAAACTGTCTGTTGTTCCTTAGTGTTTGCCTCTTCCTTTGCCCTTGTTTGCCCTTGCCCCTGTGGGGTAAGTCAGGCTGTTCTGCTGTTGCCCTGTGGGGGAATCTGTCTTGCCTTGTCTTTATCCCTGTTGGGTAGGTCAGGCTGTTCTGCTGTTAACTGATGGATGGTCCTGCCCCACCTTGGTGTGGAGTTAAAGATGAGTCCTGGCTCCATGTTGATGTACAGTTCCTAGCCTGCCCCTAGCTCCGGCCTCGAGCCCCGAGACAGGGCTGTGGCCTCCGGCCTCGAGCCCCGAGACAGGGCTGTGGCCTCCGGCCTCGAGCCCCGAGACAGGGCTGTGGCCTCCGGCCTCGAGCCCCGAGACAGGGCTGTGGCCTCCGGCCTCGAGCCCCGAGACAGGGCTGTGGCCTCCGGCCTCGAGCCCCGAGACAGGGCTGTGGCCTCCGGCCTCGAGCCCCGAGACAGGGCTGTGGCCTCCGGCCTCGAGCCCCGAGACAGGGCTGTGGCCTCCGGCCTCGAGCCCCGAGGTCCCTAGCCAAGCCTTGTCATGTCCTTGCCTGGGTTTGGGGGTCCAAGCCTGAGGCAAGACCCAGGTTCTGGGTCCCTGTTCAGTCCTGGGCTCAGAGTCCACCTCAGGCTCCTTGTTCCCAGTCTCTTGTCCTGGTCCTGCTTCCCCTGCCTAGACTACATCCTGTCCTGTCCTTGGGTTCTGTCTTGTCCTGTTTCTGGGACTCCAGTGTCTGTGTCCTGCAGTTGGGTCCTGATTCAACACCTGACTTATGACCAGAACTTCCTTTTAATCTCTGTTCTAAATGGATTTCCCTCTATTCTGAGGTTGTGTCCTCTGGTCCTAGACTCCCCCATTGACTCTATCTAGGCCCTTCAATATTTGATATTTTTCAGTGTGATTTCCCCCTTCATTCTTCTAAACTCCAGGCTCAGAGACATCAAATGCTCCTCATAAGTTAAGCTTTTCATTTCCACAACCTCCTCTGGACCCTCTCTAATACAAGCTCATCTTTTCTTAGATAAGGGTCCCAAAACTGCTCACTATAACGAAGGGTCTCAGCCCAAAACGTTGACTGTTTACTCTTTACCATAGATGCTGCCTGACCTGCTGAGTTCTCTGCCATTTTGTGTGTGTTGCCCAATATTCCACGTGTGGTGTGGTGTGGTCTGACCATAAAGCCTCAGCATTGCATCTCTTGTATTCTAGTTCTCTTGAAATTAATCCTAACATTGCATTTGTGTTCCTTACCTCTGACTCATTCTGCAAGTTAACCTTTAGGGAATCCTGCACAAGGACTCCCAATCCCTTTGCACCTGATGTTTGAATTTTCTCCCTATTTAGAAAAGTCTATGCCCTTATTCCTTCTACCAAAATGCATGAACATACACTTCATTACACTATATCCCATTTGCTACTTCTATGACCATTCTCCTAACCTGTCAAATTCCTTCTGCAACCTCAATGCTTCTTCAACACTACTTGCTCCTCCACCTATCGTCTGCAAACTTGGTAAAAAAAAAACCATCAGTTCCATCATCCAGCTCATTGACATTTAGCATAAAAAGAAACAGTCCCAATACCAATTCCTGCAAACTCATCTAGTCACCAGCAGCCAATCAGAACCATGCTGACATTGGCCTATTTTATCATGTACCTCCAAGTACCCTGAAACTTCATCCTTAATAATGTATTTGAACATCTCCCAACCACCAAAGTCGGGCTAACTGGCCTAAAATTTCCTTTCTTCTGCCTTGCTCCCTTGGTTGAAGTGACATTTGCAATTTCCCAGTCTTCCAAAACCATTCCAGACTCTAGTGATTCTTGAAAGTCCATAATCTCTTCAGCTACCTCTTTCAGAACCCTGATGTGTAATCCATTTGGTCCATCTGGTCCATCCTGTTCCTGCTGCCCCCATTCCTAGTAGAATTCGGGGCCCTGACATCCCGGTGTTCCTGGCTGTGCTTCAGAAGCAGTTAACTTCCCCTGGGCTCCTTCATAACACGGGGGTCAGTGAGACCTCTAAAACACTCCTGACAGGGTGCTAACCTCTTCGCTATCCCAGCGGAACCCTAACACACAAAATGGACAGGCGGGATTCTAGGGGGTCCTGAGAAGTCCACTCAACAGGAGCATAGACTCCCAACATAAACAGCAGAATTGTCCACCCATTCCCCCACCCCTCCCACTACCCGCCTATCGCAGATTTTGCCAGTCTCTTATTGTGTTGTGGTCTGGTCCGGAGCCCGCATTCCGGGTTTTGATCCGGTCTGCAATCTCTGGACTCCGGGTCTTGTAGCCTTCCCTCCTTTCACCCTTAAGCCCAAGTAGGATCAACTTGGCTTAAGCAGGTGCACCTGATGCCTATTGGCTGGCAGGTGTATATAAGGGGCTCTGGGAGTGAGTCCAGTGGGGGTTGTCCTGTTTGGCTGGCTATCCTGTCTTTACCCTGGCTTGGAGTACCCACTGTTAATCATCTAGTTCTGTAAGTCTGTTCTTGTAGTCACCCTGGACTGAGCTTCCTTCTGATCCCTTGCCTCTGTTGGGTAAGCAGGCTGGACTGCTGTTGCCTGGTGGGGGACTCTGACCCTTTCCTACCCCTCTCTTCTGATGGGTTGTGCCCTGCATCCTGGCCAGGCCCCTGTGTTCCTGCCTGGGAGGCTGCATCCTGCCCAGAAGCTATGTGACCTGCCCTGAGGACTCTGACCCTTTCCTACCCCTTGTTTCTGATGGGTTGTGCTCTGCATCCTGCCCATGCCCCTGTGCTCCTGCCTGGGAGGCTGGGCCCTGCTCAGAAGTAATGCGGCCTACCCAGGGGGCAATGCTCCCAGCATTCTTTGTTCCATAGACTCATCCTTTAGCCTAGCCAAGGTCCTGCCTTTGCCATGAACTCTCTGAACCCCAGTCTCCCCGTCTTGTTCTATCCTGTAGTTATTCCTGTCCTGCCCCTAGTACTTAAGTGCCTGCATCCTGCATTTGGGTCCAGTCTCCATGTCCCCTTGTGACACATTGGACTTGTATGTCCGCTCCTGATCTACAGACCCGCGGCGTTAGTCACCCATTAACTGTATTGCAGCGATTAATCTGGTGCCCATGGGTCGCCAGTGTAAGTGTGGCTCATGGGGAGAGGTTGATGCCTGGGAACAAAACAGGCAAAAGAGTTAAATTTGTGAGTTAATCACTTTGAGCAGCTTTGCTGCCACTTGCTGGTTCCTTCAGGAATTGCAGTTGTACAGGTGGTTTGGAATTGGAATTGTTCAAAATCAGAACCAGGTTCAATATCACTGACATATGTCATGAAATTTGTTGTTTTGTGGCAGCAGTGCAATGCAATACATGATCATAAAAACTATAAATTAAGTATATGAAAAGTAAATTACGTTGTTCAGAAAGAGAGGGAAAAATAGAAAAAGTTCACTCTCCATTCAGAAATCTGACAGCAGAGGGGAAGGAACGATTCCTGAAATGTTGAGTGTGTCTCTTCAAGCTCCTGTATCTCTGACTTGATGATAGCAATGAGAGGACGGCATGTACTGGGTGATGTGGGTCATAGAATCATAGAAACCTGCAGCACAGAAACAGGCCCATCAGTCTATCTAGTCCGTGCTGAACCATTAAACTGCCTAGTCGCATTGACCTGCAACCGGATTACACCCATCAATACCCCTGCCATTCATGTACCTATCCAAATTTATCTGAAATGTTGCAATTGATCCTGCATGCACCACTTGTGCTGGCAGCTCGTTTCACACTCTCACCCCTCTGAGTAAAGAATGTTCCCCTTAAACTTTTCACCTTTCACCCTTAACCCAAGACCTCTGGTTGTAATCCCACCCAAGCTCAGTGGGAAAAGCCTGTTTGTACTGACCCTATCTATGCCCATCATAATCTCGTATACCTCTATCTAATTTCCCCTCAGTTTTTGGTGTTCCTAACCTATTCAACCTTTCCTTATAACTCAGGTCCTCAAGTCCTGGCAACATCCTTGAAAATTTTATCTTCACTTTCAGTCTTGTTTACATCTTTGCTGTAGGTAGATGACCCAAACTGCACACACAGTACTCCAAGTTAAGCCTCACCAAACTTTCCCGAACATGTTTGACAAACTCGTTCCCATCCTTTTACAGTATGGAGGTTCCAATCAATATGTGGAAGGTTAAAATCACCTACTATCACAACCTTTAGTTTCTTGCAGCAGTCTGCGAGCTCTTCAAACTTGCTCGGCTAAAATCCTGCAGATGGTTGGGCTGTCTATAACCTAAACCTATTAACATAGTCGTAACTTTCTTATTCCTCAGTCCTACCCATAAAGCCTCACAAGGCAACCTCTCTAATCTGTCCTGTCTGAGGATGACCGTGACATTTCCTCTGACTAGTATTGCCACCCATCCCCCCTTTAATCTCTCCCACTCCATCACATCTAAAACAACGGAACCCCCCGGAACATTGAGCTGCCAGTCCTGCCCCTCCTACAAGCAACTCTCACTAATGGCTACAATGTCATAATTCCACATGCTGATCCATACCCTAAGCTCATCAGAATCATTTTATTGCCAGCGTGTGAGACGTACCTGAATTGACTGTCGTTTGGTGCCAAGCACAAAATGCAGGACAATACCATAACAGACAACACAGTAGCAACCGCCAATTTACAAGACAATAGTGCAAACAGCCACGAGCAAGCTAACCTTAGCAGAATGGTCACATCTGCGAATGTTAATAATCAAACTTAAATAAATCTGAACATATGAACAGACTCAGTAACTATCAATGGAACAAGAAGAACGGAAAAGGCCATTTAACGGATGCTGTGCAGGGACAGTCAGGGTATTACAGCTGAGAGGGTTTTGTTAAGGAGCTGGATAGCTACAGGAAAGAAGCTTCGGAGATGCTGTGTAGTCTGGTGCTGATGGACTTGTAACATCTCCTTGGTGGCAATTTGGCTGAATAGGTGACTGCTAGGGTGGGTGGGATCAGCAGCAATTTTTTTTTTCCAGCTCTTTTCTTTACTCTGGTGATGAACAGGTCGTTTAATGTCAGTAGCTGACGGCCAATGATCTTCTCCAACGAGGGGACCACTCACTACAACCTGGTCTTGGCGAGGGAGGAGGCAACAGGAAACAAAACGGTGACAGAGGTGGCCACCGCACCCTCAACGATTAAAAATTCATCACGACACGCCCTGAGATGTTGCTTTCTCAGCTGGTGTGGGCAGAATAATCTCAGTTGGGCTTTCCTGGTGATGAGTGAAACATGCTTGTCCCACTTCAACATACTGGTATTAGTGAGGGCCTCCATCGGTCAGAGTTGACCTTGGACGTTGCATACCAGCTGTCCAGTTACGCAAGCCTGGGCAGTATAACATGGAGAGCGAGCAGTTGCCTAAGTCACAAGCTGCCCCTCTCCATGTATCCGATGAACCCAAAGGAACGGCAGAGACCGATACAGTTTAACACCAGCAACTTTGCAGGAGTTGCCAGTCAGTGTTGGACTGACTTAGAGACTCCAGCTCTGTATTTTTCCCTTGGCCTTCCCCATGAGTGGGTAGAGCAGCAAGGCAGCGTAGGTTTGAGATCAGAGTTTTCCTTCCAGATGAGCTGCCAAACACAGCTGATGAGACCCATCTGCCTGAAGCGACTGGTTTTAAGGCGCCAGTAACCCACCTTCACCAACTCTCCTGTCAGTAGAAACAGCTCCGCCAGGCTTAGTAGCTAAGCCACACGTGAAGGCCAGGAGCTGGACTTGGTTGTCAGAGGTGCACACCATTGGGAGCATGTAATAGATAGTGGGAACTTATCCCCACTACCACCCACCCCCAGCTATAGCAACCTTAAGGAACCTGGTAATAATGGTCACCAGGAATTTGACACAGCCTGAGCATTAATTTCTGGGCGGGGGACAGGTAAAAGGTCGTTGGTAGAAGTCGATCATCATTTCCTCAGTCATAATCACATTAATTTCCAAGTCGTTACAAGCACACCATGCTACGAGATGGACTACCTCTCTTTGACAGCAGGTTACATCAAGCTTAGAGATGAGATTAATTACAGTTGTGTCATCTGCCAACTAGGATTTTAAAGGGTTTGTCTGTGGAGGTACAATAATTTGTATAAATTGAAAACAGGGAGGTTAAAAAACCAGCTCTGGGAAGAGCCAGTGCCAATAGACATTGGATCAGGCAAGCAGGAACTCAGCCGTCCTGCCTGTTAGGAAGTTTGTAATCCACTGACGGAGACTGCAGGGTACAGCTAGCTGTGGAGCAACTCTGGAGCGATAGTGTTGAAGGTGGAGCTGAAACCCACAGACACGTCCTGCCGAAGGGTCTCGGCCCGAAACGTCGACTGTACTCTTTCCCATAGATGCCGCCTGGCCTGCTGAGCCCCTCCAGCATTTTGTGCGCGTTGCTCGGATTTCCACCATCAGCAGATTTTCTTTTGTTTGACACATGATCCTCGCATATCGTAGGTGTTGAGGGAGTAAAAATGTTGAGGAATGTGGTCAGCCTTTCTGCCTTTCCTACAACAGTCTTTGCTTTGAAGTATACATAGCTCAGAATCTTAGTCCTACAATGTTGAAACTTTTGATTCCTGACTTTGTACGAAGCTTTAACAACACCTTTCTCCACAAGTACTCCACTATCTGTTCTGGTGCTCTGGTTCCCATCCCCCTGTAACTCTCATTTAAACCACTCTTCCCCCCCACCACCCCTACTATTGTGCAGTTTGGTGATGAATGCCACCATTTTGAGGCGTTACCTTTTGAAGATGTCTTCAATGCCATGGAAGCTGGCTGAGTTTACAACTTTCTGCAGCTTTTTCCGATATACAGTTGCAGCTATACAGTGGTCCCTTCATACTGGATGGTGCCATTGCTAAAATATCAAGTCTCCTCAGACTCCTAATGTAATGTGCTGTCATGCCTTCTTTGTAATTACAGCAATAGATCTTCAGAGATGTTTACAACCAGGAATTTGAAACTGCTCGCCTTCCCCACTCCTGATCCTTCGATGAGGACTGGTGTGTGTTCCCTCGACTTCCTCTTCCTGATGTCGACACGCAGTTCCTTGGTCTTACTGACTTTGAGAGCAAGGTTGTTATCGTGACACCAGCTGATCTACCTTGCTCCTGTATGCCTCCTCATCACTACCTGAAATTCTGTCAACAATAACTGTGTTGTCAGCAAGTTTATAAATGGCATTTGAGCTGTGCCTAGCCACAGAATCATCAGTGCAGAGAGAGTAGAGTCCTCGACGTGCGTCAGTGCTGGTTGTCAGAAAAGAAGAGATTTTGGTTCCGAATGGCACTGACTGTGGTCTCCTGGTGCGGAAATCAAGGAGCCCATCACAGAGGGAATTCTGGGGCTTGTTCATTAGTACTGAGGGTGTGATGGTGTGGAACACAGAGCTATAATCAATAAACATAGGTAATACTTTTGTCCAGGTGATCCAAGGCCAAGTGGAGAGACAAAGCATGCACTGTAGACCTATTGTGGTGATAGACAAATTGCAGTGGGTCCAGGTCCCCTCTGAGCTATGACCAAAGCACTTCATCACAGAGATGTGAATGTTATTGGATGATAGTCGTTGAGGCAGCACACCCTGCTCTTCTTGGGCACTGCTATAATTGTTGCGCTTTTGAAGAAGGTGGCAACTTCTGACTGTAACAGTGAGAGATTGGTTTGCACAGGTTTTCAGTGACCTACTGGGTAGATTAGGGCCCAATGCCTTGCGCAGGCTCACCCACTTGAAAGATGTTCCGACATTAGCTTCAGGGACAGAGGGCACAGGGTCATCAGATGCTGCAGGGATTCACACAGGGGTAGTTTTATTCCCCCTTTCAAAGCGTGCTTAAAGCTCATCTGGGGGTGAAGCATCACAGCCATTCATGATGTTAGGTTTTGCTTTGTAGGAAAGTAATTGCCAGAGTTGACGTGCATCGAATTCCAACTCAGTCCTCAGTCAGAGTTGGGTTTTTTTCCCCTCTTAAAATAGCCTTGTGTAGGTCGTACCTGGACCCCTTGTATAGTTCTGGATCGCCAGTCTTGAATGCCACAGATGTAGTCCGCAGCAGACTACGAATCTCCTGATTCATCTACTTCTTTTGATTTGGGTATGTCCGGTGTGTTCTCAAAGGCACACACTCATCCATACTGGTCTTGAAGTCATTGAAAACTGTGGCATATTCCTTCAAATTCAAAGGTGAATCCCTGAATTTTGACCTGTCCACTGACTCAAAGTAAGTGCTCCTCTGCCTCTCTTGACCATGTCTTCTTGGTCCTCACCACTGGTGTTGCAGTCTCTAGTCTCTGCGTATACACTGGGAGTGGAAGTGCAGCCAGGTGACTGGACTTTCCGAAGTGCAGGTGTGGGATGGCGTGGTAAGTGTTAGCGATGGTGGTGTGACAGTGGTCAAGTAAGTTGACTCCGTTGGGTTTCACAATTGATATGTTGGTGGTAGTTGTTCAGAGACGTCTTCAAGCTGGCCTGGTTGAAATCTCCCGGCGTCAGGGTTCGCTTTTATCATGCCTGCTTATTGCGATGCCCAGCTCCTCCAGTGCTCCTGACGTTGCTCTGAGGGGGAATGTACACTGCTACCAGGAAGATGGTAGCATCTGGCAGATAAAAGAAAGGGTGTCATTTGACCACTAGCTGTTCCAGGTTGGGTGAGCAGGCCTGAGACAGAGCTGCCATGTCTGATTAACATGATGAGTTAATCATAAAGCACACTCAACATTCTCTGCCTTTAAAAGACTGCAATAGCCTGCCTTTGCGCAGAATGGTGAAGCCATCGAGCTGAAGCGCTGCATCTGCAATAATGGCATAGCCATGTTTCCGTGAAGCAAAGTGCACAGCAGTCTCTGATATCTCTCTGATACAGCAATCTTGCTCTGAGGTCCAATTTTATTTTCTCCCAACATTTTCATCTCATATTATAATCACCTTCCCCAGTTACTGTATTCTCCTACACACCAGAGGTAATTTACCGACTGTCTTACATTTCTTTGAGCTGTAAACTAGAGCACACTGTAGAAAAGTTATACAGAACAGGAGCAGGCCCTTCAGCCCAAATGGTCCATGCTGACTAAGATCTATTTGCCTACATCTCGCCTAAATCACTCAAAACCCTTCCTATCCATGTGCCTGTCTAAGTAACTTCTGAATAATGTTAAGGTGCCTGCCTCAACCATTTCCTCTGGCAGCTTATTCCATCTGGGTGAAAAAGTTGCCCCTCAGATTCCTATTAAATCTGCTCCCCTCACCTTAAACCCCTGCCCTCTGATTCTTGATTCTCCAGCCCTTGGATGAAGACTGTGTCCATTCATCCTATCTATGCCCCTGTTGGTTTTATATACCCCTTCATTCTCCTACACTCCAAAGCAAGAAGTCCCAACCTGTGCACCCCCCTCTCCATACCTCAGTCCTGGCAATATAAATCTCTTTTGCAATCCTTCCAGATTAATGGTACCTTTCGTGCACCAAAACTGAACACAATACTCCCATCACAATCTCACCAGTGTCTTGTACAACTGCATTATAACAACCCAACTCCTGTACTCACTGCTCTGAATGATGAAGGGTTAAGATGAGAGGGGTAGGCTTTTTACAGAGTAGATGGGATGTAGGATGATGATGTTGAAGTAAGCACATGGCACAGAAGAATATGGTCCTAATGCAGAAATTTCTAAATTAGTGGAGATAGACAAAAAGGACAGCATGCACATGGTGATCAAGGAGATCTGATAGAGACATACAAAATTATGAGAGGTATAGTTTGGGCAAATGCAAGCAGGCTTTTCCACTGAGGTTGGGTGAGACTAGTCCATAGGTTAAGGGTGAAAGGTGAAATATTTAAGGGGAAGCTGAGAAGAAATTTCTTCCCTCAGGGTGTGGAACGAGCTGCCAGTGGAAGAGGTAGATGTGGGTTTGATTGCAACATTTATGCCCCCATTAGACTCGATAGACCATGGATTTGCGCCTGGGCAAGGTTTTTTTATGGAAGACTGGCAGTTGCCCAAGCTGCAAGTCTCCCCTCTCCACACCACCAATGTTGTCCCAGGGAAGGGCATTAGGACCCATACAGCTTGGCACCGGTGTTGTCGCAGAGCAATGTGTGGTTAAGTGCCTTGCTCAAGGACACACACAAGCCTCAGCCAAGGCTCGAACTAGCGACCTTCAGATAACTAGACAAACGCCTTAACCACTTGGACATGTGCTAACATGTTTTTATGGGTGCATGGATGGGATGGTTATGGAGGGCTGTGGTCCAGGTACGGGTTGGTAAACAGCTCAGCATGGACTGAATGTTATAGTGTTTAGTGACTCAATAAACTATACCACTCATAATTTTGTATACTCTATAAGGTCTCCCCCATTCTCTGGGAAATAAAGTCCTAACCTATTCAAACTTTCTCTCTAACTCAGCTTCTCAAGTTCCAGCAATATCCTTGTAAATTTCCTCTGTTCCCTTTCAATCTTGATATCTTCACTGAAGTAGATGAACAGAACTGCATGCAGTACTCCAAATTTGGCCTCACTGTCTTACACAAGTCCAACATAATATCCTAACTCCTGCACTCAGTACTCAGATTAATGAAGCCAGGGTGCCAGAAACTCTTTTTGTGACCTTATCTACCTTTGACGCCAGATAGGTGAGATTGGGAGGGGGAAGGGGTGAAATATAGACCTGGGCAATTGATAGGTAAAAGGGATACAGGACAGCAGAAGGGAGAATCTAATAGGAGAGGACAGAAGTGCATGGAAGAAAGAAAAAGGGGAGGAGTACCAGAGGGAGGTGATGGGCAGGCAAGGAAATAAGGTGAGAGAGGGAAAAGAGGATGGGAAATGGTGAAGGATCTGTTTCCACAAGTTGTGTGTTGATTCAATCAACTGCCAGCAGAGGGAGATGATGAGTAGAGTGCCGGTTTTGCTGCCAGTTCACAAATGCAGAGTTATTTCACTCCACCCAACACTACCACCCACCCTTGTTTTCAAACAGAATATAAGAGAGCAGAACATTATTGAATTATATTTATTGGTGGACTCAGCCCAATACTTCATGGTCCCATTCCTCCCAGCATCAGTAGTACTTACAGGAGTTATTGCTTCAAGAGGGCAATAGCCATCACCAAAGATCCCCACCATCTGGGCCATGCCAGAAGCTTGAAGTCCCAGACCACCAGGTTCCATAACAGCTTCTTGTCTTCAACCATTATACCCTTCAGACCAGTGCCGCAGAAGAGCAGGGTGAACTGTCTCAAAGACCATCGCCCAATGGCACTCACATCTACTGTGATGAAGTATTTTGAGAGGCTAGAATCAACTCCTGCCTCAGCAAGGACCTTGACCCACTGCAACTTGCCTTTCATCACAATAGTTCTACATTAGATGTCATCTCACTGGCTCTTCACTCAGCCTTGGATCACCAGGACAATAATATTACTTAAGGGCGCCAAGAGGCAATATCAAGCCAAGTTGGAAGCCCAGGCTAACCAGAGGGATGCCAGTAGACTATGGCAGGGTCTAATGGAGATCACTGGGTGCAAAGAAAAGGCTGGGAATATCAATAACTGTAGCGCTTCTCTTCCTGATGAACTTAACGTATTCTACGCAAGATTCAAACAGAAGAGGAGCGTCCCGCCCCCTCCGGATGAACCGGACCTGGTGGCATCAAGATTCATCGTCACTGAAGAGGAAATTAGAAGGGCCTTCCTGAAGATAAATCCAAGGAAGGCAACGGACCCAGATGGTGTCCCGGGACGGGTTCTCCGGGCCTGTGCAAGCGAGCTAGCTGGAGTGTTTGCTGACATCTTCAACTGCTCCCTGCTTCAGTCTAAGATCCCCTCGTGTTTTAAGAAGGCAATGATAATCCCGGTGCTGAAGAAGAGTAAGGTGGCATGCCTGAATGACTATCGACCTGTGACTCTGACATCAATTGCTATGAAGTGTTTCGAGCGATTGGTTATGGAACACATCAACCATAGCCTACCGGTCAAACGCGATGCTTTGCAATTCACCTACCGGAGCAACAGGTAAACAGCAGATGCCATCTCTCTGACACTACGTTCCTCCTTAGAACACCTGGAGAATAAAGATGCATATGTAAGGCTCCTCTTCATTTATTACAGCTCTGCCTTTAATACCATCATTCCAAATAAACTGATTCCTAAGCTCCAGAACCTGGGTCTTAGCACTCAGATCTGCAGCTGGATCTTCAACTTCCTCACAGACAGGTCCAAGGCTGTTAAAAATAGGGGACAAGCTCTCCTCTACAATGACTCTGAGCACCGGTGCCCCACAAGATTGTGTACTCAGCCCCCTGCTGTACTCACTGTACATGCATAATTGTGTAGCTAAGTTTCCATCGAACTCAATATATGTTTGCTGATGACACCACAATTGTAGGCCGTATCTCGGGTAATGATAAGTTTGAGTACAGAGAGGAAATTAAGGACCTGGTGGCATGGTGTGAAGACAATAACTTATCCCTCAACGTCAGCGAGACGAAGGAATTGGTTATTGACTTCAGAAGGAGTAGCGGACCGCACGACCCCATCTACATCGGTGGTGCACAGGTGGAACAGGTCAAAAGCTTTAAGTTGCTCGGGGTGAATATCACAAATGACCTGACTTGGTCTAACCAAGCAGAGTCTACTGCCAAGAAGGCCCACCAACACCTTTACTTCCTGAGAAAGCTGAAGAAATTTGGCCTGTCCCCTAAAACCCTCACCAATTTTTATAGATGCACCGTAGAAAGCATTCTTCTAGGGTGCATCACAACCTGGTATGGAAGTTGTCCTGTCCAAGACCGGAAGAAGCTGCAGAAGATCGTGAACACAGCCCAGCACATCACACAAACCAATCTTCCATCCTTGGACTCACTTTACACCGCACGCTGTCGGAGCAGTGTTCCCAGGATAATCAAGGACACAGCCCACTCAACCAACACACTTTTTGTCCCTCTTCCTTCCGGGAGAAGATTCAGGAGCTTGAAGATTCGTACGGCCAGATTTGGGAACAACTTCTTTCCAACTGTGATAAGACTGCTGAATGGATCCTGGCCCGGATCTGGGCCGTACCTTCCAAATATCCGGACCTGTCTCTTGGGTTTTTTTGCACTACCTTACTTCTTTTCTATTTTCTACTTATAATTTATAATTTAAATTTTTATTACATTTCCTATTGAGTTGTACTCCAGGGAGCGTGAAGCGCAGAATCAAATATCACTGTGATGATTGTACACTCTAGTATCAATTGTTTGGTGACAATAAAGTAATAAAATAAAATAAAAATAAAATGTCAGGCTGCTGCTTTGCATTCAACACCATCATACCCTCAATTCTAATCAAAAAGCTGAAAAACATGGGCCTCTGTCCTGACGAAGGGTCTCGGCCCGAAACGTCAACAGTGCTTCTCCTTATAGATGCTGCCTGGTCTGCTGTGTTCCAGCAGCATTTTGTGTGTGTTGCTTGGATTTCCAGCATCTGCAGGTTTCCTTGTGTTGGCTTCTGTATCTCTCTCTGCAACTGGATCTTTGACTTCCTGATCAGGAGACTACTGTCTGTTAAGACCAAAAATAATATCTCCTGTGCACACATCAACACTGGCACACCTCAGGGATGTGTGCTTAGCCCATTGCTCTACTATCTCTATACCCACAGCTGTGTGGCTAGGCACAGCCCAATTCCATCTATAAATTTGCTGAGGACAGAACTATTGTTGGCAGAATTTCAGATGGTGATGAGGAGGCGTACAGGAGAGAGAGAGATCAGCTGGTTGAGTGGTGTCACAACAACAACCTTGCACTCAACATCAGCAAGACCAAGAAATTGATTGTGGACTTCAGGAATGGTAAGTTGAGGGAAAACACAGCAGTCCTCATTAAGGGATCAGAGTGGAAAGGGTGAGCAGTTTCAAATTCTTTGTTGTCAACATCTCTGAGGATCTATCCTGGGCCCAACACATTGATGCAATTACAAAGAAAGCGTGACAGCGGCTATAGTTCATTAGGAAGTTGAGGAATGGTGCGACGCCAACAACATTTGCAAATTCCTACTGATGTGCTTTGGAGAGCAGTCTAACTGTTTGCATCACTGTCTGTTATGGAGGGGCCACTGCACAGGATTGGAAAGAGCTGCAGAAAGTGGCAAGTTCATCCAGCTCCATCATGGGCCCTAGCCTCCTCAGCATTGAGGACACCTTTAAAAGCTGATGCCTCAAAAAGGCAACATCTGTTATTAACGACCCACCGTCACCCAGAACATACCCTCTTCTCGTTGCTACCATCAAGGAGGAGGCACAGGAGCCTGAAGACATACACTCTACATTTCAGGAACTGCTTCTTCCCCTCCGCCAATGGATTTCTGAATGGACAATAAATCTATAAACGCTGCCTCAGTATTTTGGTTCCCTCTCTTTTTGCACTATGTATTTATTGTTTTATATATACACGTTACAATTTATCGTCTTTATTGTTACGTATTTCAATGTATTGTTGCTGCAAAACAACAAATTTCACAACTTATGCCAGTGATATTAAACCTGACTTTGATTCTGATTCCTTGATCTAACATGCATGGCCCTAATCACTGTGCCCCTGTAGCACCTCTCTGAACTCTGCACAGCACGGACCAATTGTGTTCTTTCTTATAAAAAAAGCTGTTCATAATTTATGTTTATGTCATTTCCTGTGAATGCTGCTTATCTGATATTGTGCCTGTGATGCTTAAGGTAAGATGGATTCTTGCCCTCATAATTTATCTTGTCATGTCCTTGCACCTTATTATCTGCCTGCAATGCACCTTCCCCACAATGCTTTACCCTGTACTACTTTGAAGTACTGATGTGACAAATGATCTCTATGGATAACCTACAAAACGAGTTTTTACTGTGCTTTGGAAAATGTGATCAATGCACTAATAGGCCTTTTTTCTCTGTCTTCATTTGTGCCTTGGATTCTGGTTTATTAGGAGGCAAGACCTTCTCTGCAGGTTTTCCGGCCTCTTACTGCTGCATGAGAGAGTGGGTTAGTTGTTAGTGACACTCCCTGACTTGGCAATGAATGTCACTTTCTTGTTGGAACTGCCCGTGCCAGGAACTAATGTGATGCAATGTCAGAGTTAAGGAATTGTGGATGGAACTGAGCATTATGCTGTCATCAGACACTATGTATGTGATTTGAGCAAGGATATGTTCTTCAACTGTGACCTCAACAGCCAGTGATTTCATTAAAATTCCAGATCACCACGGAGACAAAGGTCTGGCTGTAATGAATCAGAAGATTTATTATTGCCTCTTCATAAACTACTGTGACAGTTGCTGGACAAAGTACTTCTCACTGTAAACTGGGATTTTCATACTTTAGGGAGCCTGAGGTGAGATAGAATGTGAGATGGATCAAACTTATGTGCTTATTGCTGCTGACTCTGAACTTTGACCGCAGGCCTAACAAAAGGCACAGTTCAGCAAAGGTCTCATTCATTCATAGTCAGTGTGTGGAAGGTTGAGCCTTTATGTTCCCAAAGACAAAGAGGAAAGCTTTGGTACACAAGGCAATGTGATGGGTGACCTTTCATGAAGTGCACACGCCCGGCTCTGATGTTCGGTGACAGCACAGTGCACAGATCCACCATGAAATGTGAGAGAAAATGGGTGATGGGAAAGGGAAGTTCTGTGGTTGGAGCAACCAAGTGTAAGCGATGTGCAGTCACTGTGGACCGTGCCTTTGTTACTTCCTGCATTCTATGTTCTGTAAACCTGAGGTCATCTGAAACTCTGCTACCAGCGTTTTTATTGCAGCCATCTGCATTCACCTGTCACTCTATCCTCTAACCTACACTAAAGCACAGCTCAGATTAGAATTTCACCACTTTGTTTGTGATTTGCATCATGCCTTCATCCTCTCTCCTCTCCCCAACCCTGCACTATAAAACCTCAGACACTTCCAGTTCCAACATCATTTCCCCTGATAGTGATTTCTCCACCGTCAACAGACTGGGACTAAAGCTCTGGAACATCCCCTTTCCTTCCCCACTCTAAACTAGTGTCTCAGTTTCTTGTTCTTCATTTAAAATGAGTAAACATAGGATGTTTTCCCATTAGAATCTGCTTGTGTGTAAAGCTTAAATTCTCTTGATTTGATAACATCCCCAAGGCCAAGTCTTCAAATTGTTTTAGTTATTTCTCCAAATTGTTGCAGCTCAATGAAACTCCGGTCAAATCACACTTGGAGCATTATGGTCATTTCTGGTTGTGGAAGATTTAGAGAGGGAATGGAGGAGATTTACCTGGATACTGCCTTGTCTAGAGAGCATGTCTTATGAGGATAGTGTTATGTACCATTGAGTTAGGTCTGCTAATATTCAGTAAAAAACTGTACAACAAATTCAGATTGGGTCAATTTATAGATGCATTTATTCTTCTGCAAAGGAAGCTACTCTACAGACATTACACCTAGAAATAGTTTACATCTTATAGCTTAAAACAAACCACTTTTATACATTTTACAGAGAACATTATTTAATTCTATTCCATTCCATTCCTCTGCTACCTGCAGCTTTATCTGGTTCTGACATTTGTTCTTTAGAAGCTGTGGCCTATTTACCTCTACCACCCCCCCCCCAACATAAAACACACATCTCCTGTCATAAAACACAAACAGCTTCCTATAAGCCTCCATCCAAACCAGCAAAGCACTCTGGGATTTCATGGGTTCCATTTTGTTACATTGCATTTTACACAAGTTACAAATTCATAAAGACTGCAGGATTATATTTCCACAATAGATTAAGCGAGTTAAGGCTTCTCTCTTTGGAGTGAAGGAGGATGAGAGGAGACTTGATAGAGGATATAAGAGGCATAGATAGAATGGACACCCAGCATCCTCCTTCCAGGGTGACAATGGCTAATACCAGAGGATATCCTTTTAAGGTGAGTGGAGAAAGGTTTAGTGGAAAAGGGTGATGTACTCTGCAACTGGGTTAACAGACCAGCAGAAATGGAATGATACGTTGGAGTCTGGTGGTACTGTAACTAAAGGTGTTTATTAGTAAACTAAGCAATACAGTATCAAAAATGCCATATACATATAAAACAGTTTAGCAATAATAAATACAGAAGTGTAGGAATAAGAATCAAAGCCAAGTCTATCAAAGTCTAGGGGTAAATGAATTGTCATAGGAGAATATAGAGTTCAGTTCAGTTCAGTTTGTGTTGAGGTAGTTGTTGTTGCAGTGTTGAAGAGAGAGCGAGCAGGAGATGAGCAGCTGTAGCAGGCAAACCTTCCGTCGTCTTCTTGTTCCATTGTACAGTTGGGGTCACCGATTATGACCCTTCCATCCCAGGCTAGACCGTTCTTCAGTGATGGACTCGTCACCCAGGCAAGGGCGGACACACACACACAAGTCCCCACTGGTCTGCCTTCATCCACTGTACACCGGACCAATTCCTCTGAACCGATCCTCCAGGCCCCCACCTTCCCGTGGGTGCACAACACTCATGCAGTGTCCACTGATGTGTCTGAGGGTATCCCCCAGACCCGCCTCTTATCCCCACAGACAGGGTATCAGCCATCCATCAACTCCACATGTCCATGTCCATCAAACTAGTCCACTCCCTGCTGTCTCCTCAGGAATGTTAACAAGCAAAGAAGTGTCCTTGTAGCAAAAGGTAAATAATCAGTGAAGAAGCTCTACCTCTGTTCTTCATCTCTCTCACTCATTAGCAGCATAGTTCCCGGGGGCAGGGTGATCAGCCCTGGAACCCATTTCCATTTGGTTTGTTCAGCACACATAACACCCCCACCCTTCAAGGGATTTTCACCGGGTGAAAATTAACTAGTAAGGCAACTACCAGGGTAACACAGATATACTTTTAAATCTAACACCTGGATAAACAATCAGCAATTACATTGTCAGTCCCCTTTCCATGTTGTATTTTAATATCAAATTCTTGTAACAACAGACTCCAACTTAATAACCACCTATTTTTATTCTTCATGTTAGTCAAAAATACCAAGGGGCTTTGGTCAGTATAAACTATCAATGGTTTCTGTGCCGGACAAATGTAGACCTCAAAATGCTGTAACACCAGGATAAGTGCCAGTGATTCTTTTTCTACAATGGAATTAATTCTTAGCTTAGGTGTATATTACAAAGTGTGAGCCAATACATATGTGATTATAATGTAGTACATTACAGAAGTTTGTGCAAATACTAATCTCTATTTTACTTTTAAACTTAACATTCAGTCAATCTACTATGATATTGTCTTTATCTTTCACAAGCTTCGTTACAAACAAAAAGTCAAATTCCTGCAAAACCAGATCCTGTTATTCAAAGTGGCATTTGGTCAACCCTTGCCTCTTTTCCACTTAACTCTTACGTGGATAGCTGGCTCACCAGCCCAGATTAGGCCTTCACAGACACTAGTTTATCACTAATGTTTTCCAGACTAAGCACATTTGCTGAACTTCCAAACAACTCATTAATTTTAAGCAGGTCATTAATTTTATCTTCAGGATCTTTAATTCTATCAGTTTCCAGTTTAACACCTGCAGGTGATCCCTCTTGGTCAAAACAACACTTCAAATTCTGCCTCTCCAGATCACATACTTGGACAACATCACCAAGTTGTTTATCCTTAAATTTCAAAACAAACTGTAATTGACTAGCAGGTATCTTGTTAACAAACCATTGTTCAGCTAATGGTCCCTTCACTTTGATCAACAGTCCTGGAACCAAACCCGTCTCTAAATTTTCTTTATTCAAAAGTCCAATAATGCTTTTCCCCTCAATAACTTCAATAATATTCATCTCACCAGCTTTCATCTCATCACTAACTTTTAGAACACCGTCTACCACAAGTGACTGAGAATTCTCACTTTCCACTGGTGCCAGGGTTAACCCTTTCTTCACTGAACCAAGTCCATCTGACCCAAAAGGATTGCATTCCTTTTTAACCAAGTCAGACACCTCAGACCTTTCCTGAGTCTCCACACAAGGTTCAGTACCTGTGACTCCACAGGTACCTTCACAACCTGAACACAGGCAAATGGGACACCTACCTCTTCTAGGCTTTCAATACTAGTCTGTTTCAAATTCCAAGTTCCCCTGATCCTCCCAGTCACTCTCTGGGCAACTCCCATCCGGAGTAAACTCAACCTTGCGGGTTAAAACAACTTCATCTGCTAACCCAGCAGACTTCCTCAAGGTAGCGGCATCCGTTTCCTCTTGGAATGCTCTTACATCATTGGGAACACAGTTCTCAAATTCCTCAACAGCAACCAGCTCCTTCAAGCTACATAAATCATCAGTGTCCAACACCGGACCTTCCAGCTGCCACATCTTCCTCTCGAATTGTCTCTGTCTTTCCCTTTCTGCAGCTTCTAACTTAATTCTCTCTAGCCTCATCTCTTCCAGACGCAACTGGATCTCCAGAGGAAACATTTCTACCTCCTTCTCACTAAAATGCTTCGTAGAAATATAGTGCTCCACTATTATCATTTGGAGTTCCACCTTTGTTATACCTGTCTGTGCCTTAAGTTGCAATGCATTAACAACTTCCCACAACTCATCCTTTTTAGCTTTCCATAAGCCCGCAGGTCTGGTCTTAACAGAAACTCGCCAACATCCATTTCTGCATTTCTCCTTTTTGTCTTTCCACACAACCAGATCAGATAAGAGAACTTACCCCAATCAAATCAGCAACCTCCCGATTTGAAATTCAAATCCCAAGACGAGTCCTGAATTTGTTACATACCCCTTAACTGGGTTAACAGACCAGCAGAAATAGAATGATACGTTGGAGTCTGGTGGTACTGAAACTAAATGTGTTTATTAGTAAACTAAGCAGTACAATATCAAAAATACCAATATACATATAAAACAGGTTAACAGTAATAAAAACAGAAGTGTAGGATTAAGAATCAAAATCAAGCTCTATCAAAGTCTAAGGGTAAATGAATTGTCGTAGGAGAATAAATTCAGTTCAGTTTGTGTTGAGGTAGTTGTTGTTGCAATGTTGGAGAGAGAGAGAGCGAGAGATGAGCAGTTGCAGCAGACAAACCTTCCGTCATCTTCTTGTTCCATTGTACCGTTGGGGTCATTGGTTATGACCCTTCCGTCCCAGGCTAGACTGTTCATCAGTGATGGACTCGTCACCCGGGCGAGGGTGGACACATACACACACACACACACACACACACACACACACACACACACACACACACGAGTCCCCACCAGCCTGCCTTCACCCACTGTGCTCCGGACCGATTCTCCTGAACCGATCCTCCAGGCCCCCACCTTCCTGTGGGTGGACAACACTCTTTTAGTGTCCACTGGGATGTCTGAGGGTGTCACCCCAGACCCGTCTTTTATCCCCACCAACGGGGTATCAGCCATCCATCAACACCGCATGTCCATGCCCATCAAACTAGTCCACTCCCTGCTGTCTCAGCAGGAATGTTAACGAGCAAAGAAGTGTCCTTGTAGCAGAAGGTAAATAATCAGTGAAGAAGCCATAATACTAAATGATGTGTGTCTCTCTCTCTTATCTGTAGCAGATGCCTCTACCTCTGTTCTTCATTCCTCTCTCTCTCTCTCTCTCTCTCTCCCTCTCTCTCTCTCTCCCTCTCTCCCTCTCTCCCTCTCTCCCTCTCTCCCTCTCTCCCTCCCTCCCTCCCTCCCTCCCTCCCTCCCTCTCCATAGTTCCCGGGGGGTCAGCCCTGGACCCCTTTTCCATCTGGTTTGTTCAGCACACATAACAGAAGTCAAAGGTAGTTTTTTTTACACAGTGTGGTAAGTGTCTAGAATGCATTGTAGAGACAGGTATATTTAAGACACACTTAGAGGCACTTGGATGTAGGAAAAATGGAAGTCTGGGCTGTGGAGGAGGCAATGGTTAGATTGATTTTGGAGGAGTTTTATATAGCTCAGCATAACTATCTGGGCTAAAGAGGCTGTACTGTGCTGTACTATGTTCTGAGTTCAATCATTAGTGGTATTTAGTTTTCTAGAATCCTACTGAAAATGAAGATATTGGAAGAACTTTTGGAAGGATTTGGGAATGGTTGAGGATACAATTGAGGATGCAGGAAAGTAGAAGCTGAAGGAGGCCATTCAGCCTCTCATGTTGGTCTGTTGGGTGTGGGTGAAGGGAGGAATGGTTACATTCAACCTGACACCCAAAAAAAAGCAGCACAGTATCAACAAACCATGCATTTGTATCTATAAAGATCATCCAAATATGAGAGCATCACTGAGCAAAGACTGATGTGACCCAGAGTTAGTAGCAGTGTTAGCTGTTGAAGTGGATTCTTAAGAGGTTTAATGTCATTTCTTTCTCCTCAGTAACTGCCCTTTGCATGTTGATGTAGAGACAGCAATGGACCTACTGCAGCCATACCTGGAGCTGATCATCTTCTTTTATCTGCCAATGATAATCTTTGACAAGGAGATCACTGACGCTTTACATTGGATGACTGGGATCTTCTCCTGTGGAATCAGGCAGCTCTACACCATGACAAACAAAAGAACTGAAATTCCCCAACGACGAGTCCATGAATCAACTGCCTGCAGGTTCAAAGGTGAAGGGTCAGCATTTTCCCAGAGACTGATGTTTGTAGCGCTTTCTACAGGAACCGTGGCGGGCCTGCCTTCAGTGCAGGGCTGGGCAGTGTGGATACTCTACCCATTCACTAAAAAGCATAGGTTCCCATCATACATTGAGAGAACTAATCTTCTAGAAGGTTCTGAATGATGCTGTGGGCTGTCCTGTTGAATGACAATAAGGATACAAGAGGCCTGGCTACCTGGGGCATTTGTATAATCCCAAGAACAAGCCTTTGTAATTGAGTAGCACAGGGACACCATTTATAGAACCACTGCCTCATAGATCCAGAGACCGGGTTCAATCCTACCTTCAGGTGCTGCCTGTGTGGAGTTTGCATGCTTTCCCTGTATGGGTTCCACGCAGGTGCACATCCATGTGGATTGGTAGAAAGTATGTTGCTCTAAATCACCTCCGGTCACAAATTCATGGAATCAAATTCCCTTCAGCCCTCCCCCACCATCTATACTCATTTCATTCACTAGCCCTTCATCTGTTCCCTTCTATCCATTGGGAGGTTGAGTACTTGCCCAGATATTTTTGAACTCCTGTGGAAGTCGCTTCCCTCCAGAGTTCCCTCCTTGCCATCCCTCCAGAGTTTGCTTCACATATCAGCATGAGGTGCCTCACCAGCACCACATATCAGCATGAGGTGCCCATTCCACACAGGAGTTGGTCATGTGAGAAATAATTAAGTAGCAAGGCTACAGGGGAAGAAGCGGGGCGCACGGTTGAATCTTATTGGGAGAAGGCAAGGACCCAGTCGGCTGAATGGCCTTCCTCTATAGTGGCAGTAATTAATTTCTTTTCCAAACAGATGTAAAGATAAAATCCCAAAGGACCTTAATGAAGCTCATTGAGTCTCCAACCCAAATCCCTTACTTCACGCTTATCCTTGTCTACTGGTTCCTCCTGGTCATCTCTAATTTCGTGCCCAAGTGGTTGTACATTCCCTGGGTCCTGCATTGCTCACTGGACCAGCTGGTGGTGCTCTTTCGCTGGTGGAGGTGCTACAGGAACTTCCATCAAGAGGGTCTACAAGATGTCGACACCTTCCAACAGACTGGCAACTACCTGGTGAGTGAAGACTTTGAGTTACCATTGTTTACACACTGTGTTGCTGCTGACAAGGACAGAATGTAATACCCAGGGTGTGATGGTGATGGTATCCCTCTTCTCTGTGAGGCCTGAAATGGAAATGCTTATTACCTCAGTCTTTTGAATGTTATCATTAACCAGGAGTGAATCCAGTTAGTAATCTTCTTGTGGTAGTTGGCAATCATTGTTAGTAATAGGTAGATATTTTATTGATCACAAAGGAAATTACAGTGTGACAGTAGCATTACAAGTGCACAGATATAAATATTAGAAGTAGAAAGAATAAAAAATAAGTTGCCTCAAACAGTTGAACTGGAGGAGGTCACCACTTCCCTGGCTATTATAGAGCCTAATGGCCGAAGTTAAGAATGACCTCATATAGTGCTCTTTGGTGCAACGTAGTTGTCTTAGTCTGTTACTAAAAGTGCTCCTCTGTTCAGCCAAGGTGGCATGCAGAGGGTGAGAAACATTGTCCAGAATTGCTAGGATTTTCCGTCGGGTCCTTTGTTCTACCGCAGCCTCCAGTGAGTCCAGTTTGACTCCTGTAACAGAGCCAGCCTTTCGAATCACATGGCAGTCACAGCCAATGGGAGATGGAATCACCTACTGTAGCTCTGATGCACTTGGATCTTTTCCAGCATCTGGTCAGTTTAATTTTTCAAAAAATAAACTTCATTGATATGTACAGGAAATGTACAGTATGTACAGGAAATCCAAAACAATTGATGTGTTCTATTGTTACATTCACAGTGCCATGTTCTATGCACAAAACACCATTGCCACTTGCGGCCCCTTTGAACAGTGCACTCACCCAGTGTCAGTGCCCAATGACAGCCAGGTCTTGGCTCGCAATCCATTTGAGCATATCACTTTTCGATTTCTGGTGTACTGGTGGTCTCGTCCACAGTGAAGACCGACACAAAATACTTATTAAGTTTGTCTGCCATTTCTTTGTCCCCCCATTACTACCTCTCCTGCCTCATTTTCCAGAAGTCCAATATCCACTTTTGCCTCTGCTGTCCTTGTTATGTATCTGAAAAAAATTTTGGGATCTTTTTTAATATTATTGGCTAGCTTACCATATTTATTTTTTTCTCTCTCCTTATTGCTTTTTTTAGTTGCCTTCTGTTGGTTCATGGGGCTGTCAAACACACTAGTTATCCAACCACAGCTGCGTCTGGGCTCACAGACGGCCCCCTCAGTCTTTAAAGTGTCTGCACCAAGTTTCAGTTCACCCCTCATTTGGCAGCATTCCCTGACGGACACCTTGCTGTACTGGAACACCAAGTTTGGGTCAGACCAATGTGTGTTTTTCCTCAAGCTGAGGATCTTAGAGCTGCTCTTGTTTGTGTTTGGTGAGTATCGCTGGGAACAGCCCGTAGATCACGGAGTCCTGCGTTGCACGGCTGTTTGAAATGAACAGGGCCTTTGCATCATTTTCTATGACTCGAGGGCATTGAGGGTGTGATTCCAACTCAGCTGGAGGAATTTGACAGGCATGCCCAGTCTCACCGTCAGCCAAGCGAGGTCTTGGTGCTTGATAGTGAGATCCTATCAGTTAATGAAGTCATCACTTACCCGGTGCCCATTTCTGTCTGTTTCAACATGAAGTACAGCCAAAAGCTCCACTTCACAGTCTGGTGGAACAGTCTCATCTGTGGACCATGACAGGAAGAGTACAGTGCCAACTTATCACTTCTCATCTTGGCTGAGAAGTGAGAAACTGATGTCAGGGACTTGACTGGACAGATTCAAGACTAACTGCACGTGACTGAAGCCTGCAAAGCCTACAAGATGACCTCAAATACTGATGCAGCCGGCGTGAGAGAGGTGAAACCAGGCTTTGAGTTCTATTACTACAAGCATCAGTGTGCCTGTAGCTGATGATTCAGGGTCAGTCAGGTCTGAGGGTAACTAGTGGAAGCCAGGCACATCAGTAAGGAACCTACTTCCCTCCCACCTGTAGCCAAATTGACCACTTCTGCAGTTATTCATTTGGATTTTTTTTTTTCATTTGCACAGTCTGACCCCCTGGGCATATCCCACAGCTTGCTTTTAGCAGCACAACACAATGCGTCATCATCCCCAAGTGACCCTATTTGACTCATCTTCATCCAGTCAAAGATGGTTGACCCGTCACTCTCCTCCCCACACGGGGTATGATCTCTGGATTCTCTCTGTGGGCTGTGCAAGCTCGATCGCTGGGGTGTTGGACAGTTCAGGGAGTTCAGCACTGTGGGCTGTGCAAGCTCGATCGCTGGGGTGTTGGACAGTTCAGGGAGTTCAGCACTGTGGGCTGTGGAAGCTCGATCGCTGGGGTGTTGGACAGTTCAGGGAGTTCAGCACTGTGGGCTGTGGAAGCTCGATCGCTGGGGTGTTGGACAGTTCAGGGAGTTCAGCACTGTGGGCTGTGCAAGCTCGATCGCTGGGGTGTTGGACAGTTCAGGGAGTTCAGCACTGTGGGCTGTGCAAGCTCGATCGCTGGGGTGTTGGACAGTTCAGGGAGTTCAGCACTGTGGGCTGTGCAAGCTCGATCGCTGGGGTGTTGGACAGTTCAGGGAGTTTAGCACTGTGGGCTGTGGAAGCTCGATCGCTGGGGTGTTGGACAGTTCAGGGAGTTTAGTACTGTGGGCTGTGGAAGCTCGATCGCTGGGGTGTTGGACAGTTCAGGGAGTTTAGCACTGTGGGCTGTGGAAGCTCGATCGCTGGGGTGTTGGACAGTTCAGGGAGTTCAGCACTGTGGGCTGTGGAAGCTCGATCGCTGGGGTGTTGGACAGTTCAGGGAGTTCAGCACTGTGGGCTGTGGAAGCTCGATCGCTGGGGTGTTGGACAGTTCAGGGAGTTCAGCACTGTGGGCTGTGGAAGCTCGATCGCTGGGGTGTTGGACAGTTCAGGGAGTTCAGCACTGTGGGCTGTGCAAGCTCGATCGCTGGGGTGTTGGACAGTTCAGGGAGTTCAGCACTGTGGGCTGTGCAAGCTCGATCGCTGGGGTGTTGGACAGTTCAGGGAGTTCAGCACTGTGGGCTGTGGAAGCTCGATCGCTGGGGTGTTGGACAGTTAAAGGGAAGATTCTAGTATGGATAGAAAATGGCAGACTACCGGGGGCAAAGGGTAGGAATAAAGGGGGTCTTTTCTAGTTGGCTGCCAGTGATGCGGTGTTCTGCAGGGGGTCGGTGTTGGGACCGTTTCTTTTCATGTTATATCTCAATGATTTGCATGACAGAATTGATGGCTTTGTGGTTACATTTGCACCTGATACAAAGATAGGTGGAGGGGCAGGTAGTGTTGAACAAACAGGACAGATTAGGAGAATGGGCAAAGAGTGGTAGATGAAATATAGTGTTGGGAAGTGTATGGTACTGCACTTTTGCAGGAGGAATAAGGGCCCGTTTTCTCAACGGGGAGAAAATTCAAAAATCAGAGGTGCAAGGGACTTTGGAGTCCTCATGCAGGATTCCCTGAAGGTTAACTTGTGATTTGAGCCGGTGTGAGGAACGTACCTGCAATGTTAACATTCATTTCGAGGGGACGAGAATATGAAAGCAAGGATGTAATGCTGAGGCTTTATAAGGTCTTTGTCAGATCGCCCTTGGTGTATTGAGAGCGGTTTTGGGCCCCGTGTTTAAGGAAATAGTCCAGATAGGTTCATAGGAATTATTCTGGGAGTGAAAGGGTTAACGTGCGAGGGGCATTTGATGGATCTGGGCCTGTACTCACAGGAATTTAGAAGCATGAGGGGAGGATCTTCTTGAAGCCTATTGAAATTTGAAAGACCTAGATAGGGTGGATGTGGAGAGGATGTTTCCTAGAATGGGGGAATCTAAAAGCAAAGGGCGCAGGCTCAGATAGAGGTCCATTTAGAAAAGAGAGAAGGAGGAGTTTTTTTAGCCACAGCATGATGAATCTGTGCAATTCATTACTACAGATGGCTGTGGAGGCCAAGTCATTGGGTATATTTAAAGCAGAGGATGATCAGTTCTTGATTCATAAGAGGGTCAAAGGTTACAGGGAGGAGCAGGAGAACAACGTTGAGAAGGATAATAAATGAGCCATGATGGAGCAGACTCCATGGCCTAACGCTGCTCCTATGTCTGACGAGTCGTAAAGACACAGTAGAGAGAGTGAGCATGTATGACATTGGCGTGGGGGCAGCTCATTGCTGACGTGCTGTGCCTTTGCTTTGTTTCCAGTTGGCTGAAGATTTTCAGTGGAAGCAGCACCTTGAGAATGACTGCCTCAGCATCAAGAAGATAATAGAAAAGGAACAAATGGTATGGATGAATGGAGCTGCTGAGGGGGGGGGGGGAATGTTTGGAAGACTGAAGCTGCTGAGGGAGGGATGTTTGGAGGACTGGAGCTGCTGAGGGAGGGATGTTTGGAGGACTGGAGCTGCTGAGGGAGGGATGTTTGGATGACTGGGGATGCTGAGGGAGGGATGTTTGGAGGACTGGGGCTGCTGAGGGAGGGATGTTTGGATGACTGGGGCTGCTGAGGGAGGGATGTTTGGAGGACTGAGGCTGCTGAGGGAGGGATGTTTGGGTGACTGGGGCTGATGAGGGAGGATGTTTGGGTGACTGACGTTGCTGAGGGAGGGATGTTTGGAGGACTGAGGCTGCTGAGGGAGGAATGTTTGGGTGACTGGGGCTGATGAGGGAGGATGTTTGGGTGACTGGGGCTGCTGAGGGAGGGATGTTTGGATGACTGGGGATGCTGAGGGAGGGATGTTTGGATGACTGGGGCTGCAGAGGGAGGGATGTTTGGGTGACTGGGGCTGATGAGGGAGGGATGTTTGGATGACTGGGGATGCTGAGGGAGGGATGTTTGGAGGACTGGGGCTGCTGAGGGAGGGATGTTTGGAGGACGGGCTGCTGAGGGAGGGATGTTTGGAGGACTGGGGCTGCTGAGGGAGGGATGTTTGGATGACTGGGGATGCTGAGGGAGGGATGTTTGAATGACTGGGGATGCTGAGAGAGGGATGTTTGGATGACTGGGGCTGCTGAGGAAGGGATGTTTGGATGACTGCAGCTGCTGAGGGAGGGATGTTTGGATGACTGGAGCTGCTGAGGGAGGGATGTTTGGAGGACTGGGGCTGTTGAGGGAGGGATGTTTGGATGACTGGGGCTGCTGAGGGAGGGATGTTTGGAGGACTGAGGCTGCTGAGGGAGGGATGTTTGGGTGACTGGGGCTGATGAGGGAGGATGTTTGGGTGACTGGGGCTGCTGAGGGAGGGATGTTTGGATGACTGGAGCTGCTGAGGGAGGGATGTTTGGATGACTGGGACTGATGAGGGAGGAATGTTTGGAGGACTGAGGCTGCTGAGGGAGGGATGTTTGGAGGACTGGGGCTGCTGAGGGAGGGATGTTTGGATGACTGGGGCTGCTGAGGGAGGGATGTTTGGAGGACTGAGGCTGCTGAGGGAGGGATGTTTGGAGGACTGGGGCTGCTGAGGGAGGGATGTTTGGATGACTGGGGCTGCTGAGGGAGGGATGTTTGGAGGACTGGGGCTGCTGAGGGAGGGATGTTTGGATGACTGGGGCTGCTGAGGGAGGGATGTTTGGAGGACAGGCTGCTGAGGGAGGGATGTTTGGGTGACGGGGGCTGATGAGGGAGGATGTTTGGGTGACTGGGGCTGCTGAGGGAGGGATGTTTGGATGACTGGAGCTGCTGAGGGAGGGATGTTTGGAGGACTGAGGCTGCTGAGGGAGGGATGTTTGGAGGACTGGGGCTGCTGAGGGAGGGATGTTTGGATGACTGGGGCTGCTGAGGGAGGGATGTTTGGAGGACTGAGGCTGCTGAGGGAGGGATGTTTGGAGGACTGGGGCTGCTGAGGGAGGGATGTTTGGATGACTGGGGCTGCTGAGGGAGGGATGTTTGGAGGACTGAGGCTGCTGAGGGAGGGATGTTTGGGTGACTGGGGCTGATGAGGGAGGATGTTTGGGTGACTGGGGCTGCTGAGGGAGGGATGTTTGGATGACTGGGGCTGCAGAGGGAGGGATGTTTGGGTGACTGGGGCTGATGAGGGAGGGATGTTTGGATGACTGGAGCTGCTGAGGGAGGGATGTTTGGAGGACTGGGACTGATGAGGGAGGGATGTTTGGAGGACTGGGGATGCTGAGGGAGGGATGTTTGGATGACTGACGTTGCTGAGGGAGGGATGTTTGGATGACTGACGTTGCTGAGGGAGGGATGTTTGGATGGTTGGGGCTGCTGAGGGAGGGATGTTTGGATGACTGACGTTGCTGAGGGAGGGATGTTTGGATGGTTGGGGCTGCTGAGGGAGGGATGTTTGGATGGTTGGGGATGCTGAGGGAGGGATGTTTGGATGACTGGGACTGATGAGGGAGGATGCTTGGAGGACTGGGGCTGCTGAGGGAGGGATGTTTGGAGGACTGGGGCTGCTGAGGGAGGGATGTTTGGAGGACTGGGGCTGCTGAGGGAGGGATGTTTGGATGACTGACGTTGCTGAGGGAGGGATGTTTGGATGACTGACGTTGCTGAGGGAGGGATGTTTGGATGGTTGGGGCTGCTGAGGGAGGGATGTTTGGATGACTGACGTTGCTGAGGGAGGGATGTTTGGATGGTTGGGGCTGCTGAGGGAGGGATGTTTGGATGGTTGGGGATGCTGAGGGAGGGATGTTTGGATGACTGGGACTGATGAGGGAGGATGCTTGGAGGACTGGGGCTGCTGAGGGAGGGATGTTTGGAGGACTGGGGCTGCTGAGGGAGGGATGTTTGGAGGACTGGGGCTGCTGAGGGAGGGATGTTTGGAGGACTGGGGCTGCTGAGGGATGGATGTTTGGAGGACTGGGGCTGCTGAGGGAGGGATGTTTGGGTGACTGGGGCTACTGAGGGAGGGATGTTTGGATGACTGGGGCTGCTGAGGGAGGGATAATTGGATGAATGAAGCTGCTGAAGGAGGGATGTTTGGAGGACTGGGGCTGCTGAAGGAAGGATGTTGGAATGACTGACGTTGCTGAGGGAGGGGTGTTTGGATTGTTGGGGCTGCTGAGGGAGGGATGTTTGGAGGACTGGGGCTGCTGAAGGAGGGATGTGCTACACACCCAATCACAGCTGAATGTGACTTAACACACATTCCTGTGCCAATACAGCTGTTCCCTACTGTGGTTTGCCAGTAGTGCTGTGGTGGATTATCTGCAATGTTTTAATATAAATCTGAATACCAGAGCTGGGATTGTGAGTGGGTTTGGAATGGGGGGTGGGGGTGGGGGGGGGAACTGAAGCGATGGTATGTGGACGTTCGTAATTTCAAAGGTTCATTATTAAAGTATGTATGCAGGAGACAACTCTGAGATTCTTCTTCTCCAAGAATTCAGTTCAAAGAGAAACTGCAAGCACACCCCCCTGCACAATAATAGAACAGCAATAAGATCATCAACCCCCCCCCTCCCCCACACAAAACACAACAAGAATGGCGGCCCCCAAACCTCCCCCAAACATGAGACGCAGCAGGAACATTGGCCTCCTAATACCCCCTCTTCGCACAAAAACTAACAGAAACGCAACGAGAACATCAGTCCCCAGTCCGCACCTCCCACACACAGAACGCCACAAGGTCATTGGCCCTCCCCTGCACAAAAAAACAACAAGAAAGGACGAGCAAAAACACAAACTATAAAAACAATTAAAAAATCCATAAACCAAATCCATAAATACAGAAATCTCAGTAACATCCTCCAAGATCATTGAAAGAGAGAGACACAGCGATAGGCCACAAAGGTTCTGTCTCCAACAGAGATCCCACCAGCAATCAGAAGGCAGGCAGTTGGCTCTGCATTCACCTCAATGCTTCAATCTTCCTCGTCACTTTAATCAGCAAATGATTGGAGCTTTAATCAGTGAAATGGAGTCAAACATCGGCTCATGCACAGAAGACAGAGGAAGTAGAGGTGACCTCTAGAGTTTGAGAGGTATATGTATATATGTCAAGTATCATCTCGTAATTTCTCCACCTCGAGGCTCACGCTCACTGTTTTCTGGAATCCTCCCTCAGACAGCAAAGTGGTGGATCACTCAATTGTAAATCTCCAAACTGTAAATCGCAGGCTCTAACAGTTCCAGAAACACATTCAAGATGAAAAGCAGACGTAAATGAAATAAAGTAAATAGTTTTGTGGTCTCTCCAGAAGATGGCAACTGAGGGAGTGTTGTACGCAGGTTCATGGAGTCACGGAGAGATATAACGCGAAATAGGCTCTTTGGGCCACTGTGTGCACCGCTCTCCGAGCATCCACTTACAATTGTCCCATCTTTTCTTCTTGCCATGTTCTCATTAACTTCCCCAGACTGTACCCCTCGGCACACATGGTGTCAGGGGGTGGGTTTGGGAGGGAGAGATAATTTACAGAGGCCAATTGACTCACCAACCTGCATGTCTTTGGGATGTGGGAAGAAATCAGAACCCCTGGGGCTCTGTATGCCTGTACACCCAGGCGGACTCCGCATAGTCAGCACTTGAGGTCAGCACTGAAGTTGGGTCACTGGTGCTGTGAGGCAATGGCTCTACAAATGTGCCACTCCACTGTCCCAGTGCTGTGTAAAAGAAATCAATATCATCATGATGGAACGCAAGTCCTTTCTCCATGGTGATCTGCAAGTCAAGTCAATTCATTATATTTTTCCCTGTTGTTGGGTGGCAGTTTTACAGCATCGAATCCCCACTCGTCATGCAGAGTTACATGGGCGTTGAGGAAGACGCCAGGAGTTTAATCAGAATCCGCAAGGCAACTATTCTACAGGAACTGAAGAAGAAGTTGACCCAACAGATGGCCAAGATACAGGCAAGCATATAGCTCATACTAAAACATAGATTTGCATCTCCGCAGTGCCTTTTACATCCCCTTTGGGATGTTCAAAATGCCTTACACCCACAGACTTGTGTGGAGATACATTCACTGTTGTGATATGGGAATTTGCACAGCTCGTTCCCACAGACAATATGATGTCATCATTGTTAGTGATACTCAGTGACTGATAAGCATCAAGCAGGTCATGCCTTGTCATGTGAAACAGAGGAATCGTTTCCCTTCAACTGGGCAAACATGAGTAGTTTTAATTTAACCTCTTCGGCCATGTAACATTCCCTCCAATGCCCTGTGGTCTTAATCCAGCGTTTTCTGTAGTCAGAAAAATATCTGATAATTTAGCACACTCACCTTTGATGACAGATCGGCAGATATTCTGGATTATTGATAAATGGCCCAACACACGGATTTTTTTTTGTTAGTCTATTAAGAAGTATTATCATAAATTTGTCAGTGAACCTGCCAGATTTAAAGGGAACATGGGAATGGGAGCTCTGCTGTGTGAAAAGGGAAGCCAACTTTTACCTGGTGATCGGATGCTGAAACTTGGGATTTCATAGAACATAGAACATAGAATAGTAAGGCACATTACAGGCCCTTCGGCCCACATTGTTGTGCCAACCCTCAAACCCTGCCTCCCATATAACCCCCCACCTTAAATTCCTCCATACACCCACCTAGTAGTCTCTTAAACTTCACTGGTGTATCTGCCTCCACCACTGACTCAGGCAGTGCATTCCACGCACCAACCACTCTCTGAGTGAAAAACCTTCCTCTAATATCCCCCTTGAACTTCCCTCCCCTTACCTTAAAGCCATGTCCTCTTGTACTGAGCAGTGGTACCCTGGGGAAGAGGCGATGGCTGTCCACTCTTAATATCTTGTACACCTCTATCATGTCTCCTCTCATCCTCACAGCCAGTTGTCCAAACAGCCGGTTAGCAGATTCGTAGAATTTAACTGGGATTATCATATAACCTGAAGAGACAAAATTACTTTTCTGTACAGATTAAAAAGTCTAGATTTGGACAAGCTCATCGTCCCCCGATCAGAGATTTCCATGCCTATGAGGACCCAGTAGAATCCAGCATCACATTGCCTCTTTATCTGTTTCAGCACTAATGCTATCATTCTAGAAATCCTGCTCCAAACCCTTCTCAGAACTTATTCAGGAATCTCTGCTAAGCACAATCCTAGAATCTTTTATCTCCAAAGTCCTGACAACGAATCTGAGAGGTTCACAGAAATGGACCCAGGAATGAAAGGGTTAACATTTGAGAAGCATTTGATTGCTCTAGGCTTGTACTCACTGGAGTTTAGAAGAATGAGGGGAGGAATCTCATTAGAACCTTTCGAATGTTGAAAGGTCTGAATAAAGTGGATATGGAGAGGACATGTCCCATAATGAGGGAGTCTAGGCCCAGAGGGCACAGCCTCATAATTGAGGGATGTCCGTCTAGAACAGAGATGAGGAGAAATTTCTTTAGCCAGAGGGTGGTGAATCGTTAGGATTCATTGCCACAGACGGCTGTGCAGGCCAAGTCATTGGGTAGATTTAAAGCAGATTAATCAGCTTTTAATCAGTTCTTGATTAATCAGAGAGTCAAAAGTTGCAGGGAAAAGGCAGGAGAATGGGGTTGAGAGGGGTAATAATGAAGCAGACTTGATGGGCTGAATGGCCTAATTTAGCTCCTATGCCTAATGGTCTAAGACGGGAAACAATATGGCCAATATGATTTTTCAGCACTCACTATTCCTCCCAACAGCTCCAACTTTGTGGTCCTTTGAGATCTGCTTGGGTATCAGATTAAAACCCAAACCCATCATGTCCAAAACCAAACTGACCAGGACTTAGGACTTCCAATTTCCACATGTTCCCAAGAATATAGCAATCTCAGACATGCTCTTCATCTGCTTGAGGTCAAAACACCAAATAACAGAGTAACTGTGCCGTTAGACCACAACTCTGCAAGGCCAGGTCTATTTGCCTGACTCTTCTCTCGGGATGTACACCCTACTGAACCCATTTCACGCATTCAGGGCCCTAGAGGCCTGGGTCAGATCAATTATATTTTTTGGACGTTAACAGCATAAAGTGAACCCGAGGTGATGTGGGTCAAGCAAACGTAATACTTTGGTTTTGGTTGCAGGAACTAATGAAACAATGTGAACAAGCTGAAGGTCAGAAACACCAATCAAGCCTTAACAGATGTTGATATTGTCAATAAAGACAAGATTATCTTGATGTCTGTGGCTGCCTCAATCCATCTTCCACCCTTTTCCCTCTCAAGCTTTCTGGCCCCCTCTCTTCCACGCTCCCTCACTCAGAGGTATTTAAATAATTGCCCTGAGTTGCATAAGGCAAATGAGCAAAAAGTTGCCCTAGTTTTTAGGAGGGAGGATGATCAGAGGGTTTAGGGAATTAATTCCAAACCACTGTCCAGGCTGCTGAAGATATACCTTAACTTGTACTCTCTGTACAGCGACAGGAAATATCAGGTGATCATATAGCTCCGGGCAAAAGTCTTAGCTAGGGAATTTAAGACTTTTGCACAGCACTGTATTTATCAAAGTGGAGCAGAGAGTGTGTTTATAAATCTGGCGGGAGCAAAGGATGGTGGGAATAGTGAGGGCGGAACGCTGCAGGAGGGCTGCAGGACAGATAGAAGAGAAGGAATGCCAGGGGCGACTGGTGGCATAGGTGCAGACATACCCAGCCCTGAGACTCCAAGCAGGGTTATTTGTTTCCAAACAACTAGTTTATTGATCATTACAGTATGCCTTTCTGGTGTTTCCCTCTCTCTTCTCCTTTTCCCAACCATTATTCCCCTCTTCCTGCCCCCTTCCCACTCTCAGTCCACAATATAGACCCATATCAGAATCAGGTTTATCAGCACTTACAGATGTCATGAAATTTGTTTCCTGCAGCAGCAGCAGCAGCAACAGCAGTGCAATAAATAAAATTACTACAGTACTGTGCAAAAAACTCTTACCCTATCTGTGCCTAAGAGTTTTGCACAGTACTGCAGTGAAGGGATGTGGGGAACTCAGGAAGACTATTGGTTTCAAAACCAATGTGAAAAGAACATGAGTGTCAATATGGTCAAGTCAAAAGAGATGACTGTGGCCATCAGGAAGGCACAGGTCAACCACTCTCCATTGCACATCAATGGCTCTGCTATGGAGAGTGTGAAGAACACAAAGTTCTTTGGTGTGCACATAATGGACAATCTAACATGGACCCACCGCACCTGTATTGAGAAGAGATGGCAATATCGATATTTTCTGAGGTGATTGGGGTGTGCAAGGCTCCATGCCCCCATTCTAACAACTTTCTACAGGAGATCTATCAACAGTGTCCTGTCTGGCTCTACTATTGTGTGGTAAGGAACTTGCATGGCATTGGATTGCAAGACCCTACAGAGGATAGTAAAAACCTTCAAGAGGATCACCAAGGTCTCTTTTGCCCCTATTTTGTGACATTTACTGGGGGTATTGTATAAAAAGGGCCCAAAGTATTGCTGAAGATCCCTACCACCCATCCTGCAATCTCTTTGGACCCACCACCATCAGGAAGAAGGTCATCAGGACCAGAACTGCCAGAGTGGGTAACAGCTTCTTCTCTCAGGCTGTGAAGACTAATGAATATCCTGGCACCACTGAGGTCTCATCACTAGGACAGCGAGCTATTTACTATTTAGGGTATTGCTTACTGTTCACCTGTGCTGTACAGTTACATGCATTTTGAATTACATTTTATTAACTTATTGGTGGTACATTTTGTTTTATATGCTGCGCATGATATAAGTTTTGTAGCCACACCATGGTCCAGAGGAATGTTGTTTTATTTTGTTGTATATGATGTACAGTCAGATGACAATAAACTGGAAGTTGACCTTGGAGGAGCTAGGAGGGATTCAGAAAGAAGGCCGTGAAATTGAAAAGTGAGCTTTGTTAATCAGGGACTTAATAAAGACTCGGGGAGATGGATGAATGGAAGAATGTTGATTTAGGATTTATGATGGGAGGCCAAACATGAGAATAGACTCATTCTAAATATATTTTTTCCTTTTATTGGTGAACCTACACTGCCATCTCACTATATCCTAGCCCAGATGATGTGACCTACTAATTCATAATGTTGGAGACAAAGACTGCCCAAGTTATTGCGAAAACAGCTAATGGGAACAAGGATATCCATAGTCTGTTGATTCGACACAATGGACTGTTACAGTGCCTGGTGTTGTTATTGTTTGATCCCAGGACAGTGGGGTGACGTAATGGTCTTGTGACAGTGGGGTGATGCGTTGTCACATCATATGGTATAAAAGAAAAGCCCGTGACTGTGACACAGTTCTTACTTGTATTTTACATTGCAACCCTGTTGATGCTGGTAGGCTGATTTGATGAGATGCCACCGGCTTTGTTTGGTGCACAAACTGTATTTTCCCATACAGTTTAGTATCAGAGAGTGAAGACATTACCAGCATTATCCAAACCCAAAGGATTGGCTAAAGTTAACGGTGTTTGGTGTTTTGGAAGTGATCTGACCTTTTTTAAATCTTCGTTTAGGAAATTGTGGCATGCACATTTGAGTTAAACCCCTGAAAGGTCAGGAAGGTTTGTGCAGTGACCACCCTCCAGCCAAAAGGTCAGTTATTTCTTTGTGATTTCTTCAGACAAGGCATCTCTCAGCTGTGATTGGCAGATTCATTATTTCTTCAAAGGAATCATTGTTTCAGGAAAGACTCTCCTTAATAACTGTATAAATCATATGGACTTTTGAATTTACCGCTTTAAGTGTGTGCTTGAATGGGAACTCATTAAGAACTATTTCTGAGTGTGAGTGTTTGTTAAATACAGCTGCATAACTGTTTACCTCTGGTTAAGTTAGTTGTTTGTTTACTTTTCTATGTTTTTGAGCAGAGGTTAATAAATTTTGTTGTTTGTTTATGAATCTGGACTCAATTTCATATCTATTGCTGCTGGTTCATAACATTCTTCTACATGAGATATTATGTCTGTGAAAATAGGAAGTGGGATTTTGGGTAAAGAATGTCTCAGCTGATGACTCCTTATAGTTACCCAGAATGTGGGTTGATTTCTGTTGATCTTAGATCTCTTGGGTTCCTGTGATCAATTGGTAAGATGGAAACTAAGATTTACAAATTAATAAATTTGGATAATAAATTTTGTTGTTTGTTTATAAATCTGGACTCGATTTCATATCTATTGCTTCTGGTTCATAACAAAAAATGGGGGCTCGTCCGGGATTTTGAACAAACAGAGCTTATTGATTGTTTACTTAGCAATCTGATTGAGAAAAGGGAAATACCAGATTCTTTTGTTTGATTGGTTTGTGTGTGGTAATCAGCAGCAATGAATGTTGGGAATTTTCTGGAATCACCAACCCCGGTGGCATTAGTGAAAGCGAGAAAGGGTGAAGTGATGGAAATTGCTAAAGCACTGAAGCTTACAGGGATATTGATGGCTGCAACATAGTCAATGATTCAGAGAAAAGTAGCTGAGCACTATGTTGTTGAAAAGTTGTGTAACCCCCTGGGTCACCTCAGGCTCGCTCAGCTCGTTCTCGTCTAGGGGGAGCAGCCTTCGGCCCCGCCAAACTGGGTAATCAGCTGGTGTGGATGCTGTGTGATGTCCCCACCTCGCCCAAAAACAGACAGTACACCATAAGCGATTAAATGAGTCCAATTTATAAAGGTTACTAAAACTAAGTGATTAATAACAATACAGTATATATGAAGAGAAAAAATAAAGACAAGGTGCCAAACTTATCAAAGTCCAAACCACTTCATGCACAACCATTGGAGCTCAATTACTGAAGTCTTCTGGCCACCATTCGATCCCCTCCGAATTCCTCGACTCGCAGCTCAGGACCCTCTGAGTGGTCAACCAAGCACATCTAGCTTCATCCCCCTTCCTCGGAGTACCTCCTGGCCTCGGACCCCTGCTTGGGGTCCGTTCCTCACCCAGCTTACAGCATTGCGTCCTCTCTCTCAACCCCCTTGCGCCGATCTGCCCAAAAGTCTGTCAACATAAGCTTACAGACTCAGAAGAAAGAACATTAATCCCCATTTGGTTTACAAAGGAATACAATTCTCGTTATCAGTAAATTAGCATTCCTGCTAGTTAACAAAACAAAGAAGCCCTTTTGATTACATACACAGTAACAAAGAAAAAAGAAGAAACCCCCTTTACAGTTGTTTGATGTAGAGGTATTAGATAAGTTTCCAGTAAGTAAACTTGAGATGCAGCTACAAATGGAACAAATAAAGTTAGAGAAACTTAAAGTGGGGGTGAAGCTAGAGAAGCAGATAAACAGAGGGAATTTGAGCTAGCAATAGTGAAGTTAAGGTCCGAGATCAGTCTAGAAAACTGTTTGTTGTTAGTCAGGAAATTAAATTGGTTCCTCCATTTAATGAGATGGAGGTTGATAAATACTTCCAGCATGTCGAGACAGTTGCTCTGATTTCAGAGTTGCCAAAAGAGAAATGGCCAATCCTTATACATTGTGTAATTAAAGGAAAACCACAACAAGTTTATATAGCTTTAACTGCTGATCAGGCACTTGATTATGATACTGTGAAGCAGTGTATACTTAAGGCTATGAACTGGTTCCAGAAGCTTTTAGAGAAAGAGTTAGAAATTTGAAGAAATCTGTGAACCAGACTTATGTGGAATTTGCCTATGATAAATCTGTGTGTTTTGAGCGATGGGTCAACTCTAAAAATGTGAATGAAGAGTATGACAACTTGAAAGTTAGTTTTAATTGAGGAATTGAAAAGGTGCATCCCTATTGACATAAGGATATACTTAAATGAGAGGGACACTGCTACATTACAGGTGTCTGCTAAATTAGTGGATGAGTATGCTTTAATCCATAAGAGTAAGTTTCCTCCAGGTAGAACCTTTAAAAAAAGGTAGCATGGTAAAGCAAAAATTAAATCAGAAGTTAGTGAGAAAGGTAAGGATGAATGGAAACAAGTGAAGGAAAGACATTTTAGTCCTATTTGTAATTATTGCAGGAAATCTGGTCATGTAATAGCTAACTGTTTCCAACTGAAGAAGGAGAAGGAGGCAGTCCCAGATGCCTGAGTACACCATATTGAAACACCTGTAAACCAGCAGGATTTGGGAAATTCAAAAGAAGATTTGTCAGGGTCTGACCAAGTTAAGAGGGGGTATGATCATTTTAGGACCGAGGGATTTGTATCCTTGAAAGAGAGGTCCACTCAAGTGCCAATAAAAATTCTTAGGGATATGGGGGCTTCTCAGTCACTTATGTTAGACAGTGTTTTAGAGTTTAGTGATGAGTCTGACACTGATGAGGTAAACTATATACGAGGTGTTGGGTGTGCTCTTATGCCTGTACATCTGCATAGAGTAATTTTAAGGTCAGGGTTAGTTTCAGGACCTGTTAAAGTAGGACTACAACCCAGCTTACCCATGAGTGATGTTTGTTTATTGTTAGGAAATGACCTAGCAGATAGACAAGTTTTTCCTGACAACTAAGCCCATCCCTGATGATCCAAAGATGGATTCTAACATGTATTCCTCCTGTGTAGTAACCCAAGCCATGGCCAAGAAGACTGCTGATGTGGATGGTCTGTGCAGGATGGGTCTGCTACCCATAACCATTCAACTTGGGATTCAAATTTTGATGATTTGTCAGTAATTTTCCTACCTTCGTTGTTTGATCAAGATCCTTGTAGTAGGTCTGATCATGAAGATTTGTCTATGTCTTGAAAGGAGATTATAGCAGAGCAAAGTAGAGACCCTGAGATTGTCAAATTAAAAGAACAAGCGCCCCCAGATAGTTAAATTGAGAAGGTGCCTGTTGTTGCAGAAACAGAACTAACAATCAGACACGGAGGGAGATTGCTTCAGAACGCCTTTATTGTAGTATGATATCATGGAGAGCTCATCCCCCTAAAAGTGGACTTCCGAGACTCTGCCTGACAATGGCTCATGCTTTTATTTATATCCCAAGCATATGAGAGAAAAACACATAAATCAGGAGGAGGAACTTCAATGGCAGTTCTGCTGAGTAGAACAAAGAAGTGCATGGTTATTTTAATCATCCTGACTGAAAGGCACATTTTCAGCAACACAGAGTACATTAGTCACAGTAGACTTTAATTTTACATTTGAAGAGCATTAACCCTTCTTTGCTCAATACAATGTCAACTCTGGATATTTTCTTCCCCTGTGCCAGTAGAGTATTATTTTAAGAGTGGAATGTTATTGAGGAAGTGGAGTGCACCTACAATTCCTGCAAGTGAGAAATAGGCAGTTGTTCACCAGGTAGTAGTTCCTAAAGTCTATAGGAATGAGATTTTAACTTTGGCTAATAGTATGCCCTTGGGTGGCCATCTAGGTGTGAATAAAACTGCGAACAAGGTTTTAAAACACTTTTACGGACCTGGTTTAAGAAAAGATGTGGGGACATTTTGCCGAACTTGTCACACTTGTTAGGTCATGGGTAAACCTAATCAAGTTACCCCAGTGGCCCCACTGCAACCTATTCCTGCACTTGATGAACCATTTTCCAAACTTATTGTGGATTGTGTAGGCCCATTGTCAAAAATTAAAACTGGCCATGAATATTTGCTGACCATAATGTGCACAGCATCCAGGTTTCCAGAGGCAATACTTCTCAGGGATATAACAGCTAAAAATGTAATAAAGGCTCTTGTAAAATTCTTTACCTATTTTGGGTTGCCTAAGGAGATCGTTGTATGGGAAATGAAAAGGATTGGGATGAGGGTGTATATTTGCTTTTATTTGCAGCACGGGTTCGGTGCAGAAACCCTTAGGTTTTAGGCCTCTTGAAGTTGTGTTTGGGCATAGAGTTCGAGGACCTCTGGCACTGGTAAAAGAACAGTGGATTAATAAAGAGGTGCATACTAATTTTCTGGATTATGTTTTAAAATTTAAGGAAAGATTACAAAAAGCTTGTAGCTTAGCAAGGGAAAAGTTAAAATCTGCTCAGGAGAGAATGAAAACTTGGTATGATAAGGAAGCTGAAATGAGGTCATTTAAGCCAGGAGATAAGGTGTTCATTCTTTTCCCAGTGCAAACAAACCCTTTACAAATGAAATTTCATGGTCCTTATGAGATTATATCTAAAATTAATGATGTAGATTATGTGGTAAAAACACCAGTTTGAAGAAGGCAAATACAGCTTTGTTATGTAAATATGATAAAACCATATTATGAGAAACAGTCTGCTACGATGACTGTTGTGGTCAATAATAATGAGTCTGATCCTTCTGGGAACCTGATGGATGATCATTTTAAACTGAACATTATTTCTGCCTGACTAACAATTTCGACAATTCTGGAGAACATTGATGAGAAATTACCTCATTTACAGCCACAGCAGAGGCAGCAGATGAAGCAATTAGTTTTGAAATGTAGGGATTTATTTCCAGATGTTCCTAAAAGAACCACAGTAGCTTCACATGATATAGATGTTAGAGATGCCAAACCCATAAAACAACATCCATATTGGATGAACATGGGAAAATGTGAACTTGCCAATCATGAAATTAAATATATGTTAGAAAGTAATATTATTAGATCTTCTATTTCGTATTGGAATTCACCTTGTGCCATGGTGCCTAAACCAGATGGTAGCAAAGTATTCGGTTTTGTACTGGTTACAGAAAGGTGAATGCCTTAACAAAAACAGATGAGAATCCAATCCCTAGAGTAGATGATTGTGTGGACAAAGTTGGAAAAGCAAAGTACCTTATAAAGATTGATTTATTAAAAGGGTATTGGTGTGTTCCACTGATGTATAGAAGTAAAGAGATTTCTGCATCTGTAACACCATCTGGGTTATATGAATATAATGTTCTACTGTTTGGAATGAAGAATGCACCAGGAATTTTCCAGATAATGATTAATTCTGTGATTCATAGGTTAAAATATAAAGATACCTATATTGATGATTTAGTTACAGGAAATGACACTTGGGAAGCACATATCACTGCAGTGGAGAAACTATTTGAAAGTCTTTCAAAGGCTACCCTAACTATTAACTTAGCTAAAAGTGAATTTGGCCATGCCACTGTGACCTACCTTGGTTATGTTGTGGGTCAAGGTAGGTTGGCTCCTGTTCAGGTAAAAGTTCAGGCAACTTTGGAGGTTCCCACTCCAACTGGTAAGAAGGCTCTCAGAAGATTCTTGGGAATGGCAGGATATTACTGCACATTCTGTAAGAATTTTGCTGACATTGCCTTTCCATTAACTAACCTCTAGAAGAAAGGTGAAAGATTTGTTTGGACAGTATTTTGTCAGGAGGCATTTGATAAATTGAAAATTGTCCTATGTCATCAAACTGTGCTGGTCACCTGACTTTGAAAAATAATTTTCATTAGCTGTGGATGCCAGTGATGAGGTTGCAGGAGCAGTGTTACTCCAAAGAGATGATGGGGATGAGGCTGATCATTCGGTAGCTTATTTTTCCAAGAAATTTAATGAGCATCAAATAAATTATTCAGCCACAGAAAAAGAATCATTATCCCTTGTTTTGGCTCTACAACATTTTCATGTGTATGTTGGTGCACCTCAGACACCACTTGTGGTTTACTCCAATCATAATCTATTAGTGTTTTTGAGTAAGATGAGAAACAAAAATAGGTTGTTAAATTGGAGTTTGATTTTACAAGATTATGATATTTTGATAACTCATATTAAAGATAATATGATAATTGTCTGTCCAGATGTTGAATTTACAATGTAATTTTTTATGGAGTGATATTTTAATATTTGTAACACTCCTACTGTATATTAGTTTGTAAGGTGCTGTATAATAATTCTATGTATATTGTGTATGTTGTATATTTTATACATTTGTATATTTTTTTTGTAAATAGTAGTTAAAATCATGATAGACCAAAATTTTCCCTTTTTGGTGGGAGGACGTGTTACATGTCCATAGTTTGTTCCCAGGACAGTGGGATGATGTAATGGTCTTGTGACAGTGGGGTGATGTGATGTCACATAATGGTATGGTATAAAAGAAAAGCCCGAGACTATGACGCAGTTCTTACTTGTATTTTACGTTGCAACCCTGTTGATGCCAGTAGGCTGTTTTGGTAAGATGCCACTGGTTTTGTTTGTTGCACGTTTGTTTTTCCCATACAGTTTAGTATCGAAGAGTGAAGATATTACCAGCATTATCCAAACCCAAAGGATTGGGTAAAGTTAACAATGATTGGTGCTTTGGAAGTGATCTGACCCTTTTGAATCTTCGTTCAGGAAATTGCGGCAAGCACATTTGAGTTAAACCTCTGTAAGGTCATGAAGGTTTGTGCAGCGACCACTCTCCAGCCAAAAGGTCAGTTACGTTAAGACATTTCACTTCTTCATGATTTCTTCGGACAAGGCATCTCTCAGCTGTGATCGGCAGATTCATCATTTCTTCAAAGGAATTGTTGTTTCGGGAAAGACTCTCCTTAATAACTGTATAAATCATGTGGACTTCTGAATTTACAACTTTAAGTGTGTGCTTGAATGGGAACTCATTAAGAACTATTTCTGAGTGTGAGTGTTTGTTAGATACAGCCGCATAACTGTTTACCTCCGGTTAAGTTAGTTGTTTGTTTACTTCTCCGTATTTTTGAGCAGAGGTTAATAGATTTTGTTGTTTGTAAATCCGGACTCAATTTCATATCTATTGCTGTTGGTTCATAACATTATTCCAAGCAAGATATTATGTCTGTGGAAATAGGAAGTGGGATTTTGGGCATTGCAAACCAGATTTATGTAGGGTGATCCTCACTGCAGATTATACCGTTCCCTTTAGCAGGACATTCTCTCCACTGAATCGTGTTGCAAATCTGAGATCAAAGCTGCAGTTGCTGGAAAAATAGTCAGCAGTTCAGGCAGCATATATGTAGAGAGAGACAAAAAGAATGTCTCAGGCTGATGACTCCTTATAGTTACCCAGAATGTGTGGGTTGATTTCTGTTGGCCTTAGATCTCCTGGGTTCCTGTGATCAATTGGTAAGATGGAAACTAAGATTTCCAAATACTATCCCTGGTCAAGAACGTCCTTCACCATTTCAACCAGCTCCAATGTAACCCACCACCAGTCATAAGCTTTCTGCTTTCAGGGGAGGATTGCTTTTCACAATAACTCAGTTAACCCCAACCGCCCCTGTCTGCTAGCATTTTTCCCTGTTACTGAAGGAGATGTAACACCAGTCCCTTCACTCCTTCCATCACCGTCCATGCAGGGACCTGAATGAGTGAGGCAGAGATTCCCTTGCCCCTTTTCTCACCTGGTTTACTGCATTCAGTGTTCACAAGAAGGCTTTCTCTCCATTGGGCAAACCAGATGTAGAGTAACCAACTGTTTTGCAGATCATCTGTGCTCTGTCACAGTGAGCATCTCAGCTTCCAGTTGCATATTTCCCACTCCCACTGTGAGCTATCTGACTTCTCCACTGCATCCAAGAGGCCAAAAGCAAATTGGGTTAACAACATCTCATATTCTGCTTGGGCAGCTGACAAACCACAAGCTTGTCAATTTACACATTTCAGGTCATCTATGTCCCTGGTGCTCTCCCCTGCACACTCACTTAATTACATGGTTTTCTTCGTTCAGTTGTCCCATCCCCATTCCATTTCTCCACCTGGATTCGCCTGTCCATTCTCCCCTTCTCACCTGGTTCAGCTATCACATGCCAGCCTCTATCCCGCCACCCCTTCGATATGCTATATACTGGCACTTTCCTCATTCCTCTCAGTCCCGATGCAGGATCCAAAACACTGACAATTCCTTCCTCCTCCACAGATGCTGCTCGGTCCAATGCATTCCTCCAGCAGATGAATTTTTGCTACATATTACATCTTCTTTTGTCATTTTCAGGGATCAATGGACTTGCACCTCAAGATCCCTCTTTATAGCAATGGTCCCAAGGATTCTGTCATTTACTGTATGCATTTCCTTTACATTTGACCTCCTAAAACACAGCACCTCACACTTAGGAAGATTAAACTCTTGTTGGTTATTTCCTGCATTTTCTGTTTTTTTTTAAATTTCAGATTTCTAGCATCTTCAGCTTTTGAAACACAGCTGGGAGCTGTTGAGGTTTGGGGTGGGCTTACCTCCTGACTCCTCACGGATCTGGCCGCAAACATGTTTGTCCTGCACTGTTCCAGGGGGGAGGCTGTAACTCTGAAACCCAAAGGGGGATGGCACACCCCAGCCAAGGTCATACACCTAGCCCACACTCTGCACCCTGGTTCCAGTACTACCTGTGCACTGGTAGTAGTCTGCAGTACCTGTGCTGTGTTGGTGGATGAATTGTGGAAGTATCCTCAGATTGCCCAGATCGCATTGCGATATCCAACCTCAGAGCCCAGATGCACAAGTATGGCGTCTCGTCCCAGTCATCCATAGAAAACTAAGTGTAATGCCCTGGTTAAGATTTCGACTGTGATGACGTAAATATTTCATTTTAACAGTTCTCTGCAAAAGCAGTGTGTCCTGCTGGTGCAATGTTTTGGTTTTGGCTAAAGAAGCCCTGCTGTTCAGATTAGGAATATTGTGTCAGCCAATCAGGATGGTGGGGTCTAGAGAAAGTTCTAGAGAGAGCAGGGAGGAGAGAGATTCATGACAGAGTAGTCTGGTTTGTGGTATTTTTGATGGGAACTGCAGAGCGGGACAGAAGGGAAGCTGTTGCATAATGCCATGCGGAGGAGAATCCCCATTGCAAGAAGTGATTTGTGCAGATTAATGGGTCCAAGGAAGAGGGCCAATATACCTGAGAGAGAGAGCCAGTTTGTTTGAGATGGACCTTGAGGGAAGTTCGGACTGTGGCGGGTGCTTTCACGCAGACTGTGTGTTCAGCACCACGAGTAAAGTTTATGTCCTGCTTTGGAAGAGACAAGCTCCAGTGGTTACGTGCACAGTTAGACTGGCTTAACTGTAATGGACCCGTTTATTTCTTTCTTTTTCTCTTTCTTTTAATAACTGTTTGGTAATGCTGAAATTGGTTAATATACTTTAGTTTTATGCTGGTGTTTGATCTGTCATTTCTGGGCTATCAACAATCGTGTATGGGCAGTATTTAAGCAGCATTCACTCAAATAGAGGTTCCTTTAATCAGAACTTTACAAAATTCCTGTTTGGTTGAACCCCAAATTATACAGAACCTCAATGTATATTGTTTATGAAAGGTGGCCTTCTCACCGCTGAGTCAGGTGGCTGTTACCAGAGCTGGCTAACTAACTGAGTTTGCGTACCATCCCTGTGAGAGGGTTACTTAAGTAAAGCTTTTAAGTAGAGCTTTGAGTAAAGCTCAAGCGGGTTCAGTCATATTCAGCAGGGATGAGCTCCTGAACACCAGGCAGCTCATGAACAACTACCTTCCAACTTTCCACTCTGACCCGAATAGTTTTTCTGAGATCTTGGTCGGCGGAGCAGCGGCTCTGTATGGATTATGGAAGAGTCGAAAACGAGGGAAGAGGGCCGGTGCGCTTGTTAAACTGAGACTGCGGGGATTCCGCACCGCGCTCCCGGCGACACACCTCGCCAACGTTCACTCTCTTCCTAATAAGTTGGACCAGCTGCTTCTTCTGACCAGAACCAGTAGAGACTTTGCGAATTCTGCGGCTCTTTGTTTCACTGAAACGTGGCTCAATGATTCCGTTCCGGATGGAGGTCTGCACGTCCCCGGCTTCCAGCTGCTGCGAGCGGACCGCGTCACGGAGTTATCGGGGAAATCAAGGGGTGGTGGAATCTGTTTTTACATCCATGAAGGCTGGTGCACTGACGTTAAGGTTCTTCACAGACACTGCGACCCGAACCTGGAGTTTCTCGTTCTGAACTGTAAGCCTTTCTATTCACTGCGAGAGTTTTCCTCATTTACCCTTGTCGGTGTTTATGTTCCACCTCAGGCCAACGTGAGCGAGGCCATTCGGCGGCTGGCTGATCATATTATGCGTTTAGAACGGGAACACACAGATTCGCTGTTGATTGTCCTAGAAGATTTCAACAGAGCTAAACTGAATCACGAACTCCCGAAATACAGACATGTTGACTGCCCCACCAGGGATAGTAACACTCTGGACCACTGTTATACTATCCTAAATAATGCTTACCATTCTATTCCCCATGCAGCCTTAGGACTCTCTGACCACTGTCTGATCTACCTCATCCCAGTCTATAGGCAGAGACTTAAATCTGCTAAGCCTGTGGTGAGGACAGTGAAGAAGTGGACCAGTGAGGTGAAACAGCAACTTCAGGACTGTTTTGACACCACTGACTGGGGTGTCTTTGAAGCTGCAGCCACCAATATACATGAACTGACAGACGCTGTGACATCCTACATCAGTTTTTGTGAGGATGCATGTGTACCCACAAAAACTTTCCGGACCTTCGCCAACAATAAGCCATGGTTTACCCCCAAACTCAGACACCTTTGCCAAGCTAAGGAGGGCGCCACAGGAGTGGGAATAGGGCTCTGTACAGGCTGGCCAGAAATGCACTGACCAGAGAAATCAGAGTGGCCAAGAGGCTTTACTCTGAAAAGTTGAGGAATAATTTCTCAGCTAACGACTCATTGTCGGTGTGGAGAGGCCTGCAGGAGGTCACTGGCTACAGGAGACGCACTGCCCCCCCTCCCCCCCCGCTGAGGTTAACAAAGCTTTGGCTGACGACCTTAATACCTTTTACTGTAGATTTGAGAGGGCCCATCTTACACCTGTCCCTCCCCCCTCTTCGGTCTCTCTTCCTGCCTTCCCTCGACCATCACTCACTGGCACTCATCCCCCAATCACCTCCCCACCATCTCTGCCCAGCCCCCCCAGATCACAGCTTAGAATCAGCGAAGGAGAAGTATGTCAACTGTTCCAGCGACTTCAGACCCGAAAATCTCCAGGCCCAGATGGGGTCTCCCCCTCCTGTCTACGAGCCTGTGCTGATCAGCTGGCTCCCATCTTCACTCAGCTCTTTAATAGATCTCTGGAGCTGAGTGAGGTTCCGACTTGCTTCAAGCGCTCTACCATCATCCCAGTCCCCAAGAAACCCACCATCACAGGACTGAATGGCTACAGACCTGTCGCACTGACATCTGTGGTCATGAAATCCTTTGAACGCTTGGTGTTGAACCACCTGAAGACCCTCACCAGCAGCCTGCTGGATCCCCTGCAGTTTGCCTACCGGGCAAATAGGTCAGTAGACGATGCAGTCAACCTGGGACTGCACTATATCCTGCAACATCTGGATCGTCCTGGGACCTATGCTCAGATGCTGTTTGTGGATTTCAGTTCGGCGTTTAACACCATCGTCCCTCATACCCTCTGCTCCAAATTGTCTCACCTCACTGTGCCACCTGACCTCTGCGATTGGATTTACAGCTTCCTGACCACCAGAAGTCAGCAGGTAAGGATGGGACAGGTCACCTCGGATACTCGAATCACCAACACCGGCGCCCCCCAGGGGTGTGTCCTCTCTCCACTGCTGTTCTCCCTCTACACCAATGACTGCACCTCCTCCAACCCCTATGTGAAGCTTTTGAAGTTTGCAGACGACACCACCGTCATCGGACTCATCCAGAACAGTGATGAGTCTGCATATCGACAGCAGGTGGACCAACTGCCGCTCTGGTGCGGTCGGAACAATCTGGAGCTGAACACGCTCAAGACAAAGGAGATGATAGTGGATTTCAGGAGACATCCCCCCGTTATGTCCCCCCTCACAGTCCTCGGCAGGCCTGTGTCCACCGTGGAGAACTTCAGGTTCCTGGGAACCACCATCTCTCAGGATCTGAAGTGGGAGCAGAACATCAGCTCCATCCTGAAGAAGGCCCAGCAGCGGATTTACTTCCTGCGGCTCTTGAGGAAATATGGTCTGCCTCAGGAATTGCTGCTGCAGTTCTACACTGCAGTCATTGAGTCTGTCCTGTGCACCTCCATCACTGTGTGGTTTGGAGCCACCACCAAGCAGGATAGAACCAGACTACAGCGCACAGTGAGGACTGCCGAGTGCATCATTGGAGCCTCCCTGCCCTCTATTGTGGACCTGTACTCTTCCAGGTTGAAGAAGAGGGCGGGGAATATCATAAAGGACTCCTCCCATCCTGCGCACAGACTGTTTGAACTGCTTCCGTCTGGTATGTGCTTCAGATCCCTCCAGACTAAGACTAATAGGCACTGGAGAAGTTTTTTCCCTACTGCGGTCACTTTGCTGAACAGTTAACTGCCGGTTAACTGTCGGCTAACTATTACTTGGATTGCACTACTTGTATGTATAATCTATATTTTCATTTATATTTATCATTATTATTGTTATGAGCAGAGAGACAACATCTGCCGGAAGTAAATTCCTTGTATGTTTACAGGTACTTGGCGATTAAAGTCTGATTCTGATTCTTTTGATTTGTTAGTTATATTTACTCTCTCTGCTCTCTCATGGCTCTGTGGCTAGACACAGCTTGTACACCATCTATATATGGTCACTGACACCAATGTGGTTGAGAATCTCAGATGGTGACAAGGGGGCATACAGAAGTGAAATAGATCAGCTGGTTGAGTGGTGTCACTCAATGTCAGCAAGACCAAGGAACAGATTGTGGATGACTTCAGGAAAGTGATATTGGGAGAACATACTCCTGTCGCTGAGGGGTCAATGTGGAAAGGGTGAGTTGCTTCAAATTCCTAGGTGCCAATATCTCTGAGGATCTCTCCTAGATCCAACACATTGGCTTGGACGTTTTTACTGTAATTGCAAGACTGTAATGTAGAATACTGCAAGTATAGTTCACTGGGTCATTGGTGAGGCCAATAGCTGGGGATTTGTTTGCCTCAGTCGTTGCATGGACAAAACCTTCATGTTGTGGTGTTGCCTGTTGCAGCCGACCAGGAGAGACTATTCCGGGGCAGTGTGGGAGGGAGCAAAGGCCTCTATAGGCATGCTAGAATATGTATTGGGTTGGGATTTGGCCCTTCCCATTGGTGCTGCCCTCTAGTGTTCACTCTGTGGAAGTCAAGCCAGACCAGGACAACATCCCATGCGCTGTCAATCTACAGGCCAAGCCATTCAAAGACTTGGGCTATGATTTTTTTGTGTATGCTTTTTTTCTGCTATTGTAACCATATATGAAATGTACTGGTGCTGTGTGCTGTTGGTTATGTGTTTTGCACCTTGGCCCTGAAGGAACCTGTTTCATTTGGCTGTATTCATGTATGGTTGAATAATAATTGAGGTGAGTATGACTCCCTGCCCCCTCCTATTTTAATGAATTTTTACTGGAGAACCATCGGGATTGTCCTGAGCAGCTGCATCACCATCTGATATGGGAATTGCAAGGCATCTGACTGCAGTCCTTGCAAAGAGTTGTGAGGACGACTGAGAGGATCACTCATCGGAGATAGTTATCAGGAGTGTTGTGTGTGCAGGACCCTTAACATTGTCAACGGTCCCTTCCATTTGGCCAACAATCTCTAATCCCTGGCCATCAGGCAGGAGATACTGTAGCATTAGGACAAGGACTGCTAGGATAGGGAAACAGTTTCTTCCCCCAGGCTATGAGATGACTGAACTTGTTGACACCAGATATGAATCTCATCATAAGACCATAAGATATAGGAACAGAATCAGGCCATTTGGCCCATCAGGTCAGCTCCACAATTACATCATGGCTGATACAATTTTCCTCTCAGCCCCAATGTCCTGCATCTTCCCGTATCCCTTCATTTCCTCACCAGTCAACAATCTATTAACCTGTGCCTTAAATACGTTTGTATACATAAAGACTTGGCCTCCACAGCTGCCTGTGGCAGAGAATTCCACAGATTCACTCCTCTCTGGCTAAAGCAATTCCTCCTCATCTCCTATCTAAAATGATGCTCCTCTATTCTGAGGCTGTGTCCTCTGGTCTTAGACTCTCCCACCATAGGAAACATCCTCTCCACATCTACTCTATCAAGGCCTTTCATCATTTGATAGGTTTCAATGAAGGCACCCCACATTCTTCTGAATTCCAATGAATACAGCCCAGAGCTATTAAATGCTCTTTACCTGACAAGCCATTCAATTCTGGAATTGTTTTCAGGAACCTCCTTTGAACCCTCCCCAGTTTCAGCACGTCCTTTCTCAGATAAGGGGCCCAAAACTGCTCACAATGCTCCAAGAGGGACCTCACCAGTGATTTATAAAGTCTCAACATGACATCCTTACTTTTATAGTCTAGTCCTCTTGAAGTGAATGCTGTTATGATACAGCAACAATGAATATAGAATTGAGACAGTTTTTTTAATAAACGAATAAACGTTTATTTAAATTCTGCTCAATAAAAATGGGAAGTAAACAAACGACTAACTTATCTGGAAGTTAACTGCTACATGGCAACTCGAACTGTTCTTAAAGCGATAAATGCGAACACAGTTCTTAAAGTGATAAATGGGAAAGTCCAAATGATTTATACAGTAAATTAGGAGAGACTTTCCTGAAGTAACAAATTCCTCAATGACATGTTACTGCTGATCCCAGTTGAAATATGCCTTGCCCGAAGGATTCACGATGAAGGAAATAAAAACGGCTTGAAGGAACTGACCTTTTCCTTTGTGAATAACACTGCACCCAACCCTTTCTGCTCTTAAAATGCAGGGGCTATCTCAGATGCAGGTTACTATTTCTGGAACGAAGATCCAATAAGGTCTATCCTGTATTAAACCGCCGACGACACCAATTTTACTTAATCCTCCGGGTTTCCGTACTTCGGTAAATCTTCACTCTCCAATACTTAGACTTTAAAATTAAATTGAAGATACATCAAACATAACTGGCAGTGATTTTCAAAACTGCCAGCACAACAATTTACCTTACAGCAAGATTTAAAACTCCACTTTAAAACAAAACTACGTCATGAAACCAAATATGCAGCATAATGGAGTAACAGATGACTTTAACGACGTCCCAACAAAAACTCCTGCATGACAGCAGGCTTTCCCCATTTCATACCCATTGGAACAGGCCATCATATGACCTCACACTGGCTGGAAAATGACTTCATGTGACCTCACACTGGCGGGAAAATACATCACTCCACCATCACAAGACCAGTACATCACACTCACCAGATACTCAATTACATCATGGTCATAAGACAATCACAAGATACCCAAGAGATATGTAACAATGCTAACATCACATTTGCCTTCTGCACCACAGATTCAACCTGCAAATTAATTGTTAGGGAATCCTGCACAAGGGTTCCCAAGATGCTTTGCACCTCAGTTTTTTGTATCTTATCTCCATTTAGAAAATAGTCAACTCTTTCATTTCTTCTACCAAAGTGCACGACCAGACACTTCCCCACACTGTATTCCATCTGTCACTTTATTGCCTATTCTTCTAATCTGTCTAAATCCTTCTGGAGCCTCTCTACTTCCTCAAAACTACCTGCCCCTCCACCTATCTTCATATCATCCACAAACTTTGCAAGAAAGCCATCAATTTCATCATTCAAATCGTTTGCATATAATGTAAAAAAAATCAGTTCCAACACAGCCCCCTTTGGAACACCACCAGTCACCGGCAGTCAACCAGAAAAGGCTCCCTTTATTCCCACTTGCTTCCTGCCACGGTCTCATCATGTATGAAGTGCCAATAGCATTGTGCTGTTTACTTTTTAACTTGTATCATATATGCAGCTTATCGTTTGTTAATTTATTTGTGGTAATATTAAGTTATGTGTTATGTGTGTACACCTTGGTCCAGAGGAAAGTTTTGTTTGGTGATATACATGTGTACAGTTGAATAACAATAAACTGAACTTGAACGTGAACTTGAATTACACTTCAACTTCAACTTGATGCAACCATGACAAAGGCACTCAGCAGCTGTACTTCATTAGGAATTTGAGGTAATTTGGTATGTCACCAAAGACTTTTGCAAATTTCTGCAGATATACATTGGAGAGCACTTTGGCAGGATGCGTAACTGCTTGGTAAGGAGCCTCCACTGGAAAGAGACCTCAGAGGGTTTTAGACTCAACCAGCTCCATCATGTTTGCAAGAACATTTTGAAGAGGCAGTGCTCCAAGACAGCAGCATCCATCATTAAGGACACTTACTAAGTGGGACATGCCCTCTTGGTTTTGCTACCGTCAGGGAGGAGACACAGGAGCTTGAAGACCCACACTCAATGCTCCTTCCTCTCCATTATCAGATCTCTGAACGGTTCATTAATCCATGATCACTAACTACCTAATTAAGCCTGATTCTGTTCTGTCCAGCTGTTTCTGATTGTTTTAGGTGTGTGTGCCTTCATGATCTTTTAGCTCTATTCTAATAAACAAATTTTAGCAATGTTGTTATTTTAACAGATCTTGCTAGGTTTCTGAAGTTTTAAAATGTCAAACTTGCTATCAAAATTAAAGCTTTGGCACCTGATTTTCGAGGATGGTGTCCCTCTGCCTCTCAAACCCATTCTGTTATTGTAGCCAGCTGACTGTCCTGAGCCGGGCTCCTGGCAGCAGATTGGACTCGGGACCGCACTGTAGTTTTTGCTGACCTTACAGGCCACCGGACCGCACATATTTAGTATTGGTCGGTAACAGATTAACATGCAGTTCTGATGGGTTTCTACCCTCCTCCCATCTTTTCTCCTCATCTCCCTCACTTGATTCCATGCTCCACCTGCCTTTCCAATCAGTTTCCATCATCTACAGACCTTTGTTGCCTCCACCTACCACTTCCAGCCACTTTTCTCCCCCTTCGCTCATCTGCCTGTCAACTCTGTCATCATCAATTAACTGGACTCTGAAGACTTGCACTAGTTCCTCAAGCAGTGTATTTCCAAGAGCAACCTGACCCCTGTCACAAAACTGTTCTAAAGTTTGAACAAAGTGGTATCAGTTTTATACAGAAATGGACTAATTGCATACAGATATTGACCAATCAATTGATCCAATCATGGATCTTCCAATTCCTTATTTGCATAATCAATCACCAATCACACAAGAATTAATAGACAACATAATCTACATGTTAAAGCCCCAGAATTTGTAAAGTAGCTGACCATTTGTAATGGATACCCTAGAATCCGTAGCTTGCATCGTTATCTTGTCTTGGTATGCCAAATGGCTCTGGGCCCCTGCTATGCAAAGGGGAGATATGCTCTTCAAAGGCCTTTCTTGTCTGTGCTGTCTGTATGCCACCTGTAAAATATCCTCTCCCATACATTATCTTAACTATTCCTTGTCACAATTTTCACACCCCTCCTCACCTGCATTCACCTATTGCTTGCTAACTCTGGTACTAACCTTTCCTCATATCTTTACACTGGCTATGCCCCCCTTCAACCTTCAGAACCCACTTGAAAGAGGTACAGGAGCCTTAGGACTCACACCTCAAGTTGAGGAACAGTCATTACCCCTCGTACATCAGGCTCATGAACCAAAGGAGCTAACTTCACTTGCCCCTTCATTGAACTGTTCCCACAACCGATGGTCTCACTTTCAAGGACTCTTCATCTCATGCTCTCAATATTTATTGCTTATTTATTATTATTTCTTCTTTTGTATTTGCAAAGTTTGCTGTATTCTACAATCTGGTTGAATGCCCCAGTTGAACAGTCTTTCATTGGTTCTGTTATGGCTATTAGTCTATTGATCTATTGAGCATGCCCACAAGAAAATGAATCTCAAGGTTGTATATATGTACTTTGACAATAAATTAATTTTGAATATTGATATAGAATCGTGATCCAAAATGTTGATTGTTCATTTTTCTCCACAGATGTTGTTTACATTTCCTCCAGGGATTTCCTTAAGTTCGGAAAAGCTCTTCAAAACTTTTGCGTGTCCATTCTTGATGTAACTCATGGATGTCATGCACATTTTCTTCCATTAGCTTTTCCCATCACTGCAAGATGTTCGAGCTTCTCTTTCAGCTGGTCCCAGAAATTCCAGCTGCCGTGTTCTGATTGATGATATTATCTCTCTTCTTATTCCAGCTTTTAAAAGACATTTGGACAAATACGTGGATAGGACAGGTTTAGAGAAATATGGGCCAAATGTAAGCAAATTGAACTAGCTTAGATCTAGTGTTTTCCTGGCATGGATGATGAATATATTCTTCTTGGCCTTTCAGCTGGTTAGAGATATCAACTTTAACTGATGTTTCGGTGACAAGCTCTGCCACCTTCATCAGGGATGATATTTGGGTACGTATATTCCAATGGTATTTATACCCCCATTGTCAATCCCTCCTGATTGGTTAATCCTCATCCAAGATGGGACAACGGAACCCTGAATGGATGATGACTAATCAATCAGGAGGATAAGACGAGGGAGGTATAAATTCAACTGGGCTAGACTAGCTCAGACATCATCCCTGATGAAGATGGCAGAGTCTGTCATTGAAACATAGGTTAACATCAATACCTGTACCTGGCTGGAAGTCTAAGAAGAGCATATTGGACTTACTTGGGTAGACAACATGGTTAGAATGAACAAGTAAAGCCAAAGGTCCTTTTTTCCCATGTTGTATAACTCAGTGAATCTATTGAAAATGTGACAAACTGCACTAGATTCCAATAAATAGTGATGCAATATTGACTAACCATGAAAAATTAAGATTGGCAAGGTGAACAGTTATTGTGCTCCACTCCAAGTTAATGCAGTGGGATTCCCTGCACTCACAAAGAGATGTGGAAATGTACTTTTCTTGTAGTAACAAAATAGAACCTGTATTGTACCAGAGTGCTTAGTTAACAGAGTTTTTGCAACATTATGCCAATGGACCTTCAGTACATGACAAACTGCAGAAAGACAAGCAGATATGTTATTAGAAGAACGCAAAGGACTCTGATTAAACAGGTGAACAGAATGAAAGAGCTGATTGTGGACTTTAGGAAGGGCAAGATGAAGGAACATATACCAATCCTCATAGAAGGATTAGAAGTGGAGAGAGTGAGCAGTTTCAAGTTCCTGGGTGTGAAGATCTCTGAGGACCTAACCTGGTCCCAACACATCAATGCAGTTATAGAGGAGGCAAGCCAGTCACTGTACTTCATTAGGAGTATGAAGAGATTTGGCAAGTCAACAAATACACTCAAAAACTGTAGGTTTAGTACTTGACCCAATGGATTGTGCACAAATGTCAAACAGAAATGGGTTCAAGCCCGACTCTGTAAACTGGGAAAATAATGTCATACTGAGGGATTGCTGGACATCAAAGATATTGCTTTCAACAGAGGCTGCTCTCTGTCACCCATCTTTTCATTACATCTTAAAACAAACAACAATTAGAGTGGATCAATTATTTTACTCGCAGCAAGGGAAGATAAGTACCACACGAGAGCTGGTGATAGTTTCAAAAAGGAAAAAAAAAACAGCATAGTCACTCCTTTGTGCACAAGTGGTAGCTACTGCATGCCAGTTCAAGGTACATTCTGTTCATCTTACTGACATTGATTGCCAGGTTGTTGCTGCGGCACCACTCCGTTAGTTAGCAAATCTCATTCCTACACGCCCTCTCGTCACCACCTGAGATCCTACCAACAATGGTTGTATCATCAGCAAGTTTATAGATGGTATTTGAGCTATGCCTAGCCACACAGTCATGGGTATAGAGAGAGTAGAGCAGTGGGCTAAGCACACACCTCTGAGGTGCACCAGTGTTGATCATCAGCGAGGAGGAGATATTATCACCAATTTGCACAGATTGTGGTCTTCCGGTTAGGAAGCGGATGATCCAATTGCAGAGGGAGGTACAGAGGCCCAGGTTCTGTAACTTCTCATTCAGGATTGTGGGAATGATGGTGTTGAATGCTGAGCTATAGTTAATGAGCAGCAGCCTGACATAGGTGTTTGTATTGTTTAGCAGTCTAAGAGCCATTTAGATTGTATCTGCCATTGACATTGTGGTGATAGGCAAATTGCAATGGGTCCAGGTCCGGGCTGAGGCAGGAGTTCAGTCTGCCAATGATGACCAATAATCTCTCAAAGCATTTCATCACTATAGATATGAGTGCTACCGGGCAATAGTCATTAAGGCAGCTGACATTCGACTGGGAGAATTCCTTACAGATGACACTGGAATTGAACTCTGATGCCCCAAGATGTAATAGCATTGCACTAATCCATACACTACCATGGTACCCAGTTAGTGTCTTTCCTGCTCCCTCCTGAAGTAGATGACAGTGACTGAAGTCACTTTCTCCTCTGTTGACTTGTGGTTTGTTGTTTCTGTAGTGTTCTCGCTCGGGTGTAATGGAACGCCAAACTAAACACCCAGTTAAACCTTTGTCAATGATGACAGGATCACAGTAAGATTAATCATTTACTGTTCACTCTTCCACATTAACGTATGGTGAAAACTGTTGATAAAACAATACAAGATTTGTACAGCATTTGTTTCTTCTTGATATTACATTTACATCGTAAATACTTGCAAGAGTAAAACTACAACAACTACATTACATTAAAGTGCAGCATACAGTCAGAATCTACCTACGCCATTGACTGCTTTAAATGCACTTCAACACAAACTATCTGCAACTCTTTAACTAATGAAAACATAAACCTTATCGACCGTCGTTACTTTTAACAGGATCGGCGTTAACATTTTAATTCAACATATCGATTATCTCATGACTTACAGCGTTGCCTTCACTATGTTCCTAGTGTGTAGAGAGAAAACTTTGCTGGCGCTTGCGCTCGCACATGTCTCGACCCCCACCTTCCCATTTCCCCAAATCGGTATTTTCCCACAGGACGCGGCGAAACCGGATGTGACGTCATCGCATGCCGTGATATCTCACAGACGATGAATTTACTTTAAACAATCCTAACTTTAACTAGAATGCTAACAAACGAATTACTAAGCGAAAATATTATAAACTAAATAACTGCCATAAAGGCAACACAGTTTCACCACAGTGTTGTATTGCGGCAGCTGCTGGTTTACACCTGAAACACCAAACCTAAGCCCAGCTACAAACATGATGGCTCCTGGAGTGTAGTTTCCAAAGTCTTACTCAATCAGCCAACCCTGACTGAAGAAGGCCCGCGTGCTAACAGCCTTCTTCACCATGTTGTCTGTCTGTGATGCCACTTTCAAGAACCATGAACCTGAACTCCAAGGTCCCTCTGTTCCACAACACTCTCCAGTGCCCTACCGTCTGAGGATTTATTGGATGTTTTTCCTGGATCACTTCCATCAATATGCTGGCAAATTTCCCATACATGGTGAAAGATCCCGCAACACACTGAAAGAATGTGAAATGCTCTACATAAATGCAATGCTCTCCCTCCAGCTTCTGACAGGCCTTGTGCCAAGCACAAAGTGCTGGAGGAACTCATCATTGGAAGTGAAGCTTCAGGCTGACACCTCAACGGCTATCACCCAGTAGCATTTACATCCAGGGTGATGAAGTGTTTTGAGAGCTTGGTGATGAAACAGACCAACTCCTGCCTGAGAAGCGACTTAGATCTGCTTCAATTTGCCTACTGGAGCAACAGGTCCACAGCACAGCTCTTTAATCAACTCTGGAACATCTGGTCAGCAAAGATGCATACATCAGGATGCTCTTTATCGACTACAGCTCAGAATTCAATAACCTTATCTCCTCAAGACTACTCAATAAGCTTCAAGACCTTGGCCTCAATACTTGCTTGTTCAATTGGATCCTGGATTTCCTCACTTGCAGACTTCAGTCAACATGAACCCCATCAGCGCAGGTGCTGCACAAGGCTGTGTGCTTAGCCCCCGCTCTACTTGCTTTATGCTTATGACTGCGTGGCTAAGCATAGCTCCAATGCCATAAACAAGTCTGCTGATGACACCACTGTTCAGGCCGATTCAAAAGTGGTGATAAATTAGCATACAGGAGGGAGATTGAAAATCTGGCTGAGTGGCGTCATAGCAACAACCTCTTACTCAATTGTCAGCAAGACCAAGGAGCTGATGATAGAACTCGGGAGAAGGAAACTGGAGGTCCATGAGCCAGTCCATGAAAGATCAGAGGTGGAGAGGATCAGCAGCTTTAAATTCTTAGGTGTTAGTATTTCGGAGGACTTGTCCTAGGCCTGGCATGTAAGTGGAATTACAAAGAAAGCACAACAACGGCTCTACTTTCTTTGGAGTTTACGGAGCATTGGCACGACATCCAACACGTTGACAAACTTCTATGGATGTGTAGTGGAGAATATATTGATTGGCTGGTACGGAACGAAAAAAACCTACAAAAAATAGTGGAAACGACGTTGACGTTTCATCTTTAGGGAAATCCGCTATTGAACATCAAAAAACTAAACACAAAGCGCGATAAAAGTCCTGTACGTAATTGCGTCATCACGTTAGATCCCCTCTTAAAGACAAACCCCAACCCAATGTCGGTGGCTGTGAATTATATTACCCAATAACCTCATTGAAACGTTCCCTCAACCAAAGGACTCACTTTCAAAGACTCGATCATATTCTCGATACTTAATGCTTATTTATTTATTATTATTGTTTCTTCGTTTTGTATTTTCATTCTGGTTAAACGTCGTAGTTTTGCGGTTTTTTTATTGATTCTATTTTGGGTATTATTCAATAGATTTATTGAGTATGCCCACAGAAAATGAATCTCAGGGTTGTATATGTACTTTGATAACTTACTTTGAACTTTGAGACCCTTCATCAGGGAGCCTGACGTAGTCTTATGTAAGATGTCACGAGTGAGGTAATGGGGGCCCCGCCTCTCGGAGTCGCCGAGCTCTCGCGAGAGTGGGCTGCGCTGCTGAGCGGAGGTGATGGCTGTCGAGTACAATGGAGCGGAGCGCTGCTGAGCGGCCGAGGGCCGGAGCGCGGGGACTGAGCAGCGGGGGAGCCGCGCCATGGACGCTGTAGCCGCGCCTGCTGACCTGCTGGCGTGCGGGGGCAGCGGGGAGTCGAGCCCCGGGAGGGGGGCGGACTGGCCGCCGCCGCCGCCGCCGGGCCCCGATGCCGATCCTGACGCAGTGAGGCTGGTAGAGCCGAGCCCGAGCCTGCTGGAGCGCTGCGGCGTGTGCAAAGGCTGGCTGCGGGAGCGCCAGCCCCGCCTGCTCCCCTGCCTGCACTCGGTGTGCAAGGGATGCCTGCATGGCGCGGTCAATGCGGGCTCTAGCCCGCAGGCTGAAGGTAAGGCCTGGGCTGGAGAGAGGAGAGCAGGGACCCGGGGAGAGTGCGATCAGATCGGGGCAGTGGACGACGTGATTTGGAGGGGGGCGCAAATGTGCTGAAGGAGAATGGTACATCTGGCCGGACGAGGACTGGGTTGATGGAATTTGAGTGGCCGTGTATGAGTGAGGAGGGTATTGCCGGAGAGTCGGGTGCGTAAGGGGAGCAGGGGTTGTGATGTGGGCTTGTTGATAGGGAGAGCGATTGCGGGGTGAGGAAGAGAAGACAGGGGCGTGGGACAGCAAGCGAGTTTGAGGGATGCCGCAAATTGTGTGGGGAGGATAAGAGGGAATGCCATGGATCTGTGAGGCAGTACTGATGGAGGAATGTTGGAAATAGGCATGAGCGACTGGATTTTTATGGTGGTAGTTAGAATAATGCGCACGTTGGAATGAGTTGACGAGAGAATAAATGGTCAGTCTGGTCCGATGGTGTGGCATTCGTACAAATGATGGAGTGAAAAGGTTGCTAGAGTTCACTGTGAGGAGGTTCTGAAGTTTGAGAGCGGGATGTTCAGCAAATTTCTGTAGTAGAAGAATGTAGATGGGTGGTCTGAAATCGAGCCCAGTATCCCATGTTACCTGCATGGGTGGAAGGGGAAATATGCGTCAGCAGCCTTGCTTTAATTTCGTGGAATACTGCAAGTTTGTATTGGGTGGACGACATGTTGAGGAGGAGTGATGATTAGAAAATAGGGTAAGTCTAAAATTGAGTATCTGTGGAAAAAGGGAATTTTTAGGATTAGGGTTCAAGAAGCAGCGTTCAGACTAGGAAGTAAGAATGAAGTTGCCGCTTTGAGGCTGCGCTGGATGCTTTGGTTATATGTTCACATGTTGGGTTCTGTAGGGAAATTTTTTGTTTGCTCACTGAATGAATTGTAGAGGGTCTTGTTTCATCATGAACAGTAACACAATTACTTTCCAAATGTGTTGTCAGAGTTAGTTGCAGTAAACTGCATGGGAAGGATCTGATTCTGTTTCTAATTCAAGTGCAGGGTAACATCCATTCAGTAACATCATCACTATTTTGGCAGATTCGGAACAGACTTGATGTACTGATTCGCCTAGTTTTGCTCTTGTGTTCTATGTTCTTACAGATTGCTGATTTGTTCTGAAAACTTGCTGTTCATTCTTGTTTGCGTTAATCCCAAATGAAATGAGTAAAATATTTCCCAGTGGTATGCTGGATATATCCTATTTCTTTATTCATTTTCTGGGATCTGGGCATTTTGGCGAAGCAAGCAGTTATTGAACGTCCTGCAGGTGGTGGTGAGCTGCTGCCTCTATCTGCAACAGTCCTTCTGGTGCCGCTATCATGTTGGGCCTGGAAATCTAGGATTCTGTTCAACTTGTTGGATGGAGCAGTTGTTTTTTGCCATCGAAATGTAAACTGCTAGGGATGGAGTGCGATAGTTTGTAAGGACCGGATGAATATGTATTATTAGATAGTTTTTGGAAAGCTCAATCAGCTTTAATTGAGCTACTTGTCGGCGGAGAATTGAAAGAATGATTTCTGTGTTTTAATTCTCTTTCCTGTCAAAAAGTGCTTTACAGCCTCTCACAGTACTTATGAAATCTTGTCAATGTTGTTATGTTGTGTGATGTAGGCAGCCAATTTATGCAGATCAACCTCTCTCAAAGAACTAAGTGATTTTGGGTAGACAACCAGAATCAGGGATAAGTGACGGTTGCTTTTCAAAATGGTGATGAGATGCCTTGCATCTACCTGAGAGGGATGACTGCCTTTCTCTGAAAGGTGGCACTTAAAGACGGCAATGCTTTTCCTCTGTTGTGTACAAGCTAAATGTCTTAGAGTAGGTCTTGACCGTACTATTTTGCCTCCAAATGTTGCCAGCCAGGCCACACTGAGAGCTTGCAGGATTGCAAATTTACTGACGGCATCATTCATTTGAAAGCTACCCTTGCTCAGTCACATTCAATGGATTGAATAGTAGGTGGCTGGGGGGAGGGAGGGAAGAACAGGCATGCAGGAACAATGCAAGCTTCTGACGCCTGGCTTTAAAGGCACTAGGAGCCGCTTCGTCCACAGTGGCTCTTGCACTGCAAAAATGCAAGTAATTTTAATACAAACTTTTCATCATGCTTCAACTTTTAGAGGAAATTTCTTTGGATGCTTACATTTTTCATTGTCCTTTCATCACATTCTCATGCTTCGTTGTACTCTGCTTGCATGAGTGATATTGATTGTACAGAGCTTTCAGTAAGTGAGTGATTGCTAACACCAGCTATTTCTGAGAGATCTGTGGATACAATGATCATCTCAAAGGACGTGAAAGTGCATTGGCACCAGTATAACTTGTGGAGATTTAGAGAACTGAGGTAATTCCAGTCAGTGGAACATGCAAGAGATATGTGGATAAAAGATATCATGTTAAGGTACCTCTGTAAGTACAAGACAGGGTTCTTATTGCTTATCACAGCAGACTTCTCGGTGAAAACAGGAGTGATTTCTGGCCAGCAGAGAAGTAGGAACTACACAAAGCAGTTTTCTGTAGGATATTTACTGAGGATGGTGAAAGCAGTTTCAGTTTCTCAGAAAGTACATCTCAAAGCATTAAAGGTTGTCGGTTGAAGTAGGATTTCTTGCCTGTTTTAATGCTTAATACAGCAAAACATCTAACTGTTGCTTACTGTCTTGTACAGTTCTTATGCATTCTCATTATAGCAGGTTGGACAAACTTGAGTGGTCTTCACTGGAGTGGCAGAGGCTGCGGGGAGATAAATAAGATTATGAGAGGCATAGATAGACAGTATATGTGAACTGTACACATTACTCCAAGTGTGATCTTACCAAAAACTTTTACAGATGTAACATGATGTCCCAGCTGTCTTCTCAATACCCTGAATACACCCTGTCTCTGTCTCCACTTTGAGGAAACTATTCACCTGAATAGTATCTCCATTCTACAACACTTTTCAGGGCCCTGCCATTTATTGTACAAGTCCTGCTGTGCTTAACTTACCGATTACAATATCTTACACATGTCTGAATTAAAATCCATCTGCTGTTCCTTGGCACTTCCCCAGATGACGTAGTTCTTGTTGTAATCGTAGTATACCCTCTTGTCTATCTACTGCACCAGCACTAATTGTGTATTTGCAAGCCTACTAATAATGTCACTTACATTCTCATCCAGATCATTAATGCTGGTGACAAGCAATAGTGGATCCCAGTCCCTACGGGACACCACTGGTCACAAGTTTTCAATTTGATAAGCAACCCTCTACTACCACGTTCTGACTTGTTTCATGTAGCCAGTTTTTTTAATCCACTTTGCTAGCTCAACCTGGATCCTGTGATCTAATCTTCTGAACTAATGCATGGAGCCATGTCAGAGTTCTTGCTAAAGTCCATGTAGACAATGTCACTGTACTGCCCTTGCATTCCTTTTCATTATTTCATCTGATTTCTCAGGAAGTCATGTTGACTAACCTGTATCAGTCCTTGCCCTTACAAGTCAAGTCACTTTTTAACGTCATTTCGACCATAACTGCTGGTACAGTACACAGTAAAAACGAGACAAAGTTTTTCAGGACCATGGTGCTACATGAAACAATACAAAAACTACACTGAACTACATAACCAACACCAAAAAAAAGCTGCACTAGACTACAGATCTACCCAGGACTGCATAAAGTGAACAAAACAGTGCAGGCATTGCAATAAATAATAAACAAGACAATAGGCATTGTAGAGGGCAGTAAGTTGGTGTCAGTCCAGACTCTAGGTATTGAGGAGTCTGATAGCTTGGGGAAGGAAACTGTTACATAGTCTGGTCGTGAGAGCCCAAATGCTTTGGTGCCTTTTCCCGGATGGCAGGAGGGAGAAGAGTTTTTATGAGGGGTGCATGGGGTCCTTCATAATGCTGTTTGCTTTGCAGATGCACTGTGTGGTGTAAAATTACTGTGATGGTGGGAAGAGAGACCCCAATGATCTTCTCAGCTGACCTCACTATCTGCTGTAGTGCCAGTAACTCCTGTTCCCTCAAATCTCCTGGAATTTACCACTGATCCTAGGTTCACTGGCCTGCAGTTTCCCATTATTTTTCAACCTTTAAATACAGGTACAACATCAGCTATCTCCGGGTTGTAAACACTGATGAAGAATAAGTAAACACGAGGAAATTTGTAGATGTTGGAATTTCAGGCAACACACAAAATGCTGGTGGAACGCAGTAGGCCAGGCAGCATCTATAGGAAGAAGTACAGTAAACGTTTCGGGTTGATACCCTTCGTCAGGGCTAACGGAAAAAAGAGGTAGTAAGAGACTTGAAAGGGGGAGGGGGGGGGACCTGAAATGATAGGCGAAGACAGGAGTGGGAGGGATAAAGCTAAGAGTTGGGAAGTTGATTGGCAAATGGCCTTCAGTATATTGGTGAGACCCGACGCAGACTGGGAGACAGTTTCGCTGAACACCTGTGCTCTGTCCGCTAGAGGAAGCAGGATCTCCTAGTGGCCGCACATTTTAATTCCATGTCCCATTCCCATGCCGATTTGTCAATCCATGGCCTCCTCTACTGTCGAGATGAAGCCACACTCGGGTTGGAGGAACAGCACTTTATATTCCATCTGGGTAGTCTCCAACCTGATGGCATGAACATTGGTTTCTCTAACTTCCGTTAATGCCCCTCTTCCCCTTCTTATCCCATCCCTATTTTTTATTTAATTCTCTCTCTTACCTTTTCACAATAACTCCTTGTCTGTTCTCCATCTTCCTCTGGTGCTCCTCTATCACTTTCTTTCTTCCAAGGCCTTCCGTCCTATGATACTCCCCCTTCTTCAGCCTCGTATACACTTTGCTAATCAACTTCAGAGCTCTTAGCTTCTTCCCTTCCCCTCCTGTCTTCTCCTGTCATTTCAGGTCTCCCCCTCCCTTTTCCACTTTCAAATCTCTTACTATCTCTTTTATCCATTAGTCCTGACTGATGAGAAATACTCAGTTCAGACCTGATGGTGAGATGCTCCTCCATTTGCAGGACACCTGGGGATATTGGTTGATTTGTGCTGAGTGTCGCAATGTTTATGTGTAATCTCAATAAATTAAAGATCAGCTTTATTTATCACATGTACATTGAAATGCCTCCATTGCATCAAGACTCAACACAGTACAAAGTTTTGCTAATTCAGCAAATACTTTTTAAATAGATGCTTCTTGGCACTATCTTTATAGATAGTGTTAGCTTTAATAACAGCTGCATTAAAGTAAGAAACAGCTCAGGTCAATTTAAAGTAAATAATTTGCAGTTAATAGCTTTGCTTTTTTAAAACAACTTATTTTTGGGTCCTTTTGAACTTCTATTTATACTATTTGCTTTCCTGTTAATACCATAAAGTATCTAAGGTCTAGTTAACCCCTCATAAAGGCTTAGTTAATCGAACTGATTTTCAGATATTTCTGATCTGGAACCAGATATGTATACTGGAACCAATTTGAAGAAGAGTACAAACACACAGGGTAAATGGTCTCCTGTGATGCATGAAAATGTGGCCAAAATGATAAGGTTAGTAGACCTTGGTAGAAATAGAGGGAATGTTAAAATGAACAGATGCATGACCATTAATTTCATACGAAGTCAAAATGAAAGTAAAGTTTGTTGACATATGCACAGTTGCATATAGGCACAGGTGCAATGAAAAAATTACTTGAAGCAGCATTCAAAGAGAAAGCAGGCAAGAACAAGGTGACAATTTTTAGAAGAAAGATCGCAGAAGTGGGAGAAATAAAAGGTCTGATCTGCGTTGCATCTCTAATTACATACATGCATATATGTGTGTGGTACATGCATACAAATTGTACAATGTTTAAAAAGATTCAAAATGGTCATCTGTGCATGGAGCCAAAAGAGTTGGGGGAGATTTTAAATGGAGTTTTTGCATCTGTATTTACTTGGGAGATGGACAGAGAAGTGAGGCAAAATAGCAGTGAAATCATGGACTATTTATAGATTATAGAGCAGGTGATGTTTGCTGTCTTGAGGCAAATTAGGGTGGATAAATCCCCAGGTTTTGACAAGATGTTCCCCTGGACCTTGTGGGAGGCTAGTGCAGAAATTTCAGGGGCCTTAGCTGATATATTAAAAAAAATATCCGTAGCTGCAAGTGAGGTGCCAGAGGATTGGAAGATAGTTAATGTTCCATGGTTTAAGAAAGGTTCTATGAGTAACCTGGGAAATTGTAGGCTGGTGAGCCTGACATCAGTAGTGGGAAAATTATTGGAAGGAATTCGAAGGATATCCTGGATATACAGGGTTTGATTAGGAATAATCATTGTGGCTAGGATTGGAAAGTTGTCTAACTGTTGTTGAGTTTTTTGAGGAAATTCTAAGGAAAGTTGATGATGACAAGATAGTGGATGTTATCTATGTGGAATTTAGCAAGGTCCATCATGGAAGGTTGGTCAAGAAGGTTCGTCACTTGGCATTCAGGATGAGGTTGGAAGTTGGAATATTCATTTTCTTCGTGGGAGAAGTCAATAGTGAATAGTTGATTCTCCTGACTTGGTGGCTTGTGATTAGTGGTGTGCCACAGGGCTCCTTTTTGGGTCCATTGCTTTTTGTCATCCATATCAACAGTCTGGATGGTAATGTGGTAAGCTGGATCAGGAAATTTGTGGATTACATCAAGATCAGGGTGCAGTGGACAACGAGGAAGGCTATCAAAGCTTACAGCAGTATCTGGGCTAGCTGGAAAAATGGCAGATGGAATTTAAAGCAGACAAGTATGAGGTGTTGCAGTTTTGGAGGGCAAACCAGGATAGGTCTTACATGGTGAAGAACTGAGGAGTCTAAGAAAACAGATCAGCAATTCCTTAAAAATGGCATCACAGGTAGGTAGGATCATCAAGAGAGAGCATTGCATGAAGTTCAAAACGGAATGTTTTTAAAAAAAAATCGCAATCTCTCACGGAATCCCGGTTGAGAAACCCAGTTCTTTACTGACTGGTATTCCATTGCCCTGATATCCCTCTCTACTAGTTGGTGTCCCGTTGTGCTGATACCTCATCATACTGCTGAATGTCAAATGGTCCTGATGTACTAGAGACTATCCTATTGCCATGAAGTCTCGCTATAATGGGAGAATTCAATTTTCCTGATGTCTCTCTTTCCTGGTAGGTGACCTGCTCTGTGTCTATACTGATGAGTATTCCACTGCCCTTGTATCTCTTTACATTGGAGAGTCTCTCATTACCCTGATATGGCTTTGTACAGGTGGGTGTCCTGTTGTCGCTCTATGCTGTGGGGTGTACCTTTGCCTTGATATCCCATTATCCTGTTGTCCTGACCTCTCTCTCTTTGGTTCGTGTCTCATTGCCCTTGTACTTCTAAACATGTGGATATCCCAGTTTGCTGATTTCTCTTATAGTGGAGAATCTTCAATTACCCTAATATCCCTCTCTACTGGACAGTATCACTGTATGGCCACTATAATTGAGTGTGGACATTGACATGATATCCCGCAATTCTGGAGAGTGTTATGTTGCTCTGTTATCTCTTTGTACTGGAGAATGCACATTGTCATGATATCCTTCTTGACTGGAAAGTGTCCCTTTGCCCTATTATCTGCCTATATAGGTGAGTGTCCCATTGCGCTGTTTGTTCTCCATGCTGGGGGTTGTCCCACAGCCCTGACATCTCTCTATACTGGTGGGTATTCCATTGCCATGATATCTCTTTCTGCTGGAGGTTGCCCCACTGCCCTTGTAATTCTGGTGGAGCATTCTGGCGAGGGCCTCTTTGTATTGATCTCTCAATTTCCCTGTTATCTCTTTATAGTGGAATGTGTCCTATTGCCATGATATGTCTCAATACTGGTGGAAAATCCACTGACTCCTGCTATCGTATTATACTAGAGAGTGTCCCATTGCTCTGATATCTCCTTAATGAAGAGTGTACTTTGCCCTGATGTGTGTCTGTACTGGTGCATTTCCCATTGCCCTGCGATATCTCTGTACTGTCCCATTGCTCAGATATCTCACTATACTGGCGGGTCTTCCATTGCTCTGTTATCTCTCTATACTGCAGATTGTACTGCTGCCCTTGCATCCCTGCTGGGGCATTATCTCTATACTGATGGGTGTACCTTTGCACTTACATCTCTCTGGAATAGACCGCACCCCATTTCCCTCTAGCTCCAAGTAGTGAATAGTGTCCTATGTCATAACATCTCACTATAATGGAGGGTGTCCCATTGCCCAGATATCCCTCCATACTGGACAGTGCCTTATTGTCTTGATATCCCTTTTTAATGTAAAGTTCCCACTACCCTGATATCTTCTATTCTGTTTGGTGTTCCATTGCCTAGATATCTATCCATAATGCATTATTCGACTGACTTGCCCTAGATCTTGAGGGGGGATTTGATAGAAGTATACAAACTTGTGAGGAATATAGTTGTGAATGCAAGCAGTTTTTTTCTGCTGATGTTGGGTGAGACTAGAATGGAATGGGCTAAGAGTTAGAGGCAAAATGTTTAATGGGAACATGAGGTGGAATTCTTCACTCAGAAGATGGTGAGGTTGTGAAACAAGCTGCCACTGAAAGTGATGGATGTGGGTTCAATTTCAAGATTTAAGAGAGGTTTGGGAGGGGTATGGAGGGCTATGGTCCGTGTGCAGGTCAGTGGACCTAGGCAGATTAATAGTTCGGCATGGACTAGTTGGGCTGAAGGCCTGTTTTTGTGCTGTAGTGTTCTATGACTAGGGGCTAACAGAGATGGGAGGCTTTGATGTACACCCTGTCCTCGTTATATACGTCTTCTGACAATGCGGACTCACAGTTATGCGAGGAACCTATTTCTGGCAACGTCTCCTTATATGCGTCCAAAACTCACAGATATGTGAGGAGCACTGTTTTCCCGCCAGTACAAGTCACGTGCGCGTGCCTCACAATCTCACTCTCGCCAGTCTCGCATTGGTTTTGGCAAGGTGTGGATGTGCGATGTTGCGCTCTTAAACTTTTGTTGGTTTTACCTATGGTGCAGTGATTTGTGCTTGAAATATTTACCTATGCCTCCTAAGTGTCCAATGTCATGTCCTGGGCCATCAGTCGAGTGGCAGAGAACCGATTTAACACTTGAAAAAACGTTGGAAATTATAAACAGCGCTGCAACAGGTGAAGGTAACACAGCTCTGGGATGCTACTGCTGGGAACAGAATCTTGCCTTTAATGTTGCTCTGTTGCTTGACAATGTGCCAGCCCATCCTAAACATTTGGACAGCATACATCCTAACAGTGCGTTTCCTGCTGCTTAACATAACGTCGCTGATTCAACCACTTGACCAAGGTGTGATCCACATTCAACACGTATTTTTTTATGGCGAACTGTCTCTCAGATGCTGCAAGCAACAGCCGATTTTGAAAATCCCGGGAGTTTACCAAGGGTGAGAGAATGGTGGAAATCAGAACACTTGACTCAAATGGCAATGGACGCAGACCCAAGTTTAGAATGGAGTCAGCATTTCAGTCGTTCCCTGCCATCAACCCTTCTTCCCTACAAGCAAATTTATGCTGAAAAAACAAAATGTTGCCAAGCAACAACCCTCACCACTTTCTTCAAACCAGTGACATCTCCTGCTGCCGGCAGTTCTAAAGAGTTCTGTGACTTCCTTCACCCCTTGATATGATCCTAACAGCCACGACCATCCACCTTGTCCATGTCAAGCTGCCCGACACCACAACAATCATTCATCTCTCTGAGCGAACACACCTGCCACTGTTGGTGAGTACTGTACACCCTAGTATGTTAACATTCTATGATTTATTACATTAAATATTACCTTAAATTGATTAAATATAATACGGATGTTGCCTTGTGGTACTGCTTTTGTGTCGTATTGGTATGAAAATGTGAAAAAATTACAGATAAAACATATTTAGGAAGCCCTCTGGAATGTATCCCTGTTTTCTCCATTTAAATAATTATTCACATTATGTGTTTTCACATTATGCATCGACTGCAAGGAACAGTCCCCGCATATAATGAGGATAGGGTGTATGTACAGTTGCAAGAAAAAGTTTGTGTTACCTTGGCAGTTACCTGGTTTTCAGAATTAATTACACATAAAATGTGGTTTAATCTTCATCTAAGTCACAATACACAAACACAATCTGCCTAAACTAATAACACATAAACAATTATACTTTTCACATCTTTATTGAATACGTTGTTTAATCATTCACAGTCCAGGCTGGGAAAAATTATGTGAACCCTCATATTTAATAACTGGTAAAACTTCCTTTAGCAGCAGTAACCTCCACCAAACATTGAGGACATGATTTGAGAGTTAGGGGGCAAAAGTTTAAGGGAAACACAAAGGGGTATTTCTTTACTCAGAGAGTGATAGCTGTGTGGAATGAGCTTCCTGTAGAAGTAGCAGAGGCCAGTTCAGTTGTGTCATTTAAGGTAAAATTGGATAGGTATATGGACAGGAAAGGAGTGGAGGGTTATGGGCTGAGTGCGGGTAGGTGGGACTAGGTGAGATTAAGAGTTCGGCACGGACTAGGAGGACCGAGATGGCCAGTTTTTGTGCTGTGATTGTTATATGGTTATATGTTATGGTAAACGTTTCCTGTAGCTGTTGACCAGACTTGCACGATGGCAAGGAGGAATTTTAGACCATTCCTCCAAAGAAAATTGTTTCAGTTTATCAATATTTCTGGGATACCCTGCATGAACAGCCTTCTTCAGGTCGTGAGGCAGCAAAGCAGCCCCAAACTACAATACTCCCTCTGCCATGCTTCACAGATGGGACAAGGTTTTGATGTTGGTGTGCAGTGCCCTATTTCTTTCAAAGTTAGCAGTGTGCATTTCTGCCAAAAAGTTTAACCTGTTTCATTTGTCCACAGAACATTGTCCCAGAAGTGTGGGACATCTAGCTGGTCCTTTGCAGACCTGAGACGCAATGTTTTCTTTTGGAGATCAGTGGTTTCCTCCATGGTGTCCATCCATGAACACCATTCTTGTTCAGTGTTTTTCTTTGAGTGGACACATGAACAGAGACTTCTAAGTTCTGGAGATTTCTGCAGTTATTTTGCTGTTACCCTTTGGTTCTTTTTCAATTCCTTCAGTATTCAATGATTAGAACATCTGACTCCAAGTAACTTTTGTAGAAGGAATTACCCCAGAGGTTCACATACTTTTTAGAACCTAGACTATGATTGTTTAAATGGTGTACTCAGTCCTAATGAAAAGATTAAGTTCCTAGCTATAATGTCCAATGATGCACATTGTATCGAACGGACTGGCAGGAAGGCAGAGGAGGCGGTGTGGCTTTGTTGGTTTAAAAAAAATGAAATCAAATCATTAGAAAGTGGTGTCATAGAATTGGAAGGTGTTGAATCGTTGTGGATGGAGCTGAGGAACTGCAAGGGTAAAAAGACCTTGGGAGTTGTATACAGACCCCCAAGCAGCAATAAGAATGTGGTTTACAAATTACAACAGGAGAGAGAAAGTGTATGCCAAAAGGGCAATGTTATAATAGTCATGGGGGATTTCAATATGCAGGTATATATGGGAAAATCAGGTTGGTGCTGGACTCACTAGGGCAGGGGTCGGCAACCTTTACCACTGAAAGAGCCAATATGGACCCGTTTCCCACAGAAAAGAAAACACTGGGAGCCGCAAAACCTGTTTGACATTTAAAATGAAATAACATTGCATACAACGTTTTTTTTTGCCTTTATGCTATGTATAAACAAACTATAATGTATTGCATTTATGAAATCGATGAATTCCTGCAGAGAAAACGAAATTACATTTCTGCATGCAACAAAAACATTTTGAACTCCGAAAAAAAGACGTTGGGTTGAAGGTTACTCCATAGTTAGCCTACCTTGGATCGAAAAATTAAAAGAAATCGTGCACTGGCAGGTGTCAGGCATTGGCAGTGGTGACGTATATTAATAGCGATATAAAAAAAACATGTAGCGATGTGCTACACGTAGCGCTAAAATAACGACACGGAGTCGGTAAACTGCAGTCAAAGATAACTTTATTCAAACTAAACAGCCTTGCTTTTAAGCCTCCCTCAACCCCCCCCCCCCGTGGGCGCGGATGCTCCAGAAGACACATACTCACAAACCCCCGTAGGCTATCTCCCTTAGCCGGAACGCTGGCTAATTGTGAGCCGGTTCGGATGTGCCAGGAAATGGGTCGCCACAACGTTTTATTTAGATTGTACAAGATCACCATAATCTTCAAATTTCGAATTACATTTCAAAAACTAACAAACTAACATAAAATACATTTTAATTAAATCATTTATTTTCCAAAGCCACAGGGAGCCGCAGCACAGAGATGAAAGAGCCGTGGGTTGCCGACCCCTGCACTAGGGGATCAGCTATTCTGAATTGAGTGTTGTGCAATAAACCAGAATTGATTAGAGAGCTTAAGGTAAAAGAACCCCGAGGGGAAAGTGATCATAATATGATCAAATTCTCCCTGAAGTTTGAGAAGGAGAAACTAAACTCAGATGTATCAGTATTACAGTGGAGAAAAGGGAATTACAGAGGCATGAGAGAGAAGTTGGCCAGAATTGATTGGAAAAGAACACCAGCAGGGATGACGGCAGAGCAGCAATGTCTGGAATTTCTGGATATATACATCCCAAAGAAGAATAAGTATTCTGAAGGAAAGATGACACAGCCATGGTGAACAAGTGAAGTCAAAGCCAATATAAAAGCCAACGAGCGACAATATAATAGACTAAAAATAGTGGGAAGTTAGAAGATTGGGAAGCTTTTAAAAACCAACAGAAAGCAACTAAAAAAATCATCAAGAAGGTAAAGATGTGATACAAATGTAAGCTAGCCAGTAATGTTAAAGAAGATACTAAAAGTTTCTTCAAATACATAAAGTGCAAAGGAGAGCTGAGTGTGTATATCAGATCACTGCAAAACAATGCTGGAGAGGTAGTAATTGGGGCAGTGAAACGGTGAATGAAGTATTTTGTATTAGTCTTCGTTGTGGAAGGTTATGAAGTGTGTGTTTACCATTAAAGGTTCTTGGGAAATTTAAAGGTCTGAAGGTAGATAAGTCACCTGGACCAGATGATTTATACCCCAGGGTTCTGAAAGAGGTGGCTGAAGAGATTGTGGAGGCATTTGTAATGAACTTTCTAGAATCACTAGATTGTGGAATGGTTCCTCGATACTGGAAAGTTGCAAGTGTCACTCCGCTCTTCAAGAACGGAGAGGAGTAGAAGAAAGGAAACTATAGGTCAGTTAGTCTGATCTCAGTTGTTGGGAGGAGTTGGAGTCGATTATTAAGGATGAGGTCTCGGGGTACTTGGAGGCACATGATAAAATAGACTATAGTCGGCATGGTTTCCTCAAGGGAAAATCTTGCTGACAAATCTATTGGAACTTTTTGAAGAAATAGCAAGCAGGATAGACAAAGGAGAGTTGTATTTGTACTTTTAGAAGGCCTTTGACAAGGTGTCGCATGTGAGGCTGCTTAACAAGTTATGTGTATTACAGGAAAGATCCTTGAATGGATAAAGCAGTGGCTTATTGGTAGGAGGCAAAGAGTGGGAATAAAGGGAACCTTTTCTGGTTGGCTGCTGGAGACTTGTGGTGTTCCACAGGGTCTGTGTTGGGACGGATTCTTTTTACATTACATGTTAATGATTTGGTTGAGGGAATTGATGGCTCTGTTATGAAGTTTGCAGATGATATGAAGAATGGTGGAAGGGCAGGTAGTTCTGAGGAACTAGAGAGGCTACAGAAGGTCGGACAGATTAGGATAATGGGCAAAGAAATGGCAGATGGAATACTTTGTCAAGAAGTGTGCAGTCATACACTTTGGTAGAAGAAGTGAAAGGATGGACTTTTTTCTAAATGGAGGGGAAAAAAACAAAAAACAGACGCAAACCGATTTGGGAGTCCTTGTGCAGAATTCCCAAAAGGTTAACTTGCATATTGAGTCTGGTACAGAAGGCACATGCAATGTTAACATTTATTTTAAGAGGGCTAGAATATAAAAGCACGGATGTAATTTTTAAAACATTGATGAGACCTCACTTGGAGTATTGTGAGCAGTTGTGGGCCCATTATCTTAGAAAAGATGTGCTGAATTCGGAGAGGTTCACGAAAATGATTCGTGTGGATCACACCTTGTCGTATGAAGAGCGCTTGTTGGCTCTGGTCCTGTATTCACTAGAGTTCAGAAGAAAGAGGGGTGACCTTATCGAAACATTGAATGATAAAAGGCCTTGATAGAGTGGATATGGAGAGGATGTTTCCTGTGATGTCAGTGTCTTGGTTGGATTGCTCTTTGTTTAGGACCTCTCTTGAATTTACTGTCATGGGTGACCCTACCAGGAGTTAAGCTGCAGGCAGCATCATTCTTGGAACTAAGGAACTCACAAGCCTCTCTACCATGACAAGGTGATGATCCTCAAGATTGTCCATGCATAAGTTAGGGAAGTGTATTTAGATTGGTCATCATTGTGGTAGTTGCAGAGATTACGGCCAGGCTGTGTTTGTTTTAAAAAAAAACACATTTAAATGTTTATTAGATAAATAAGCAGATGTTTAAGAAATAATTGGTGAGAAACGTTTGTTGCCATTGTGGTCATTGAGTAATGAGCATAGACTTCATACTATAGTACCCAATGCAAGTCTATGGAAACATTCAGTGACTGTTCAAAGTGAAGGGCTTTTTAGAGAAGTATAAAAATAAATGCAATTCATTCTCGTTAATAGTATCTCAGGAATTCTGCAATCTTAGAGAAAGTCAGCAGTAATTAGTGAATGACATATTGTGTCTCAGTGGTGACGAAGTTTTTGATAGTGAAATAGAGAATTGGAGGGACTGCCAGAAATGATCCAGACAGTGGATTCAGGTTCATTGACCCATTGGTTAATCGGGACAGTCAGATGCTTATTTGGGATAGGACACTTATGTGGTCATAAGACACTGCATCATGGTTAAATTGAACTGATATTTGTCACTGGTTGGTGAGAAATAAGCAGTAGGACAATTTAGAACTGTTTTGCTTACAGCAGTTTCAGGCATTCAGACTTGGAGATGTCAGAAATGATTTCACTGTTTCAACAAGTTAGGAACCTACAAAGGGTTTAAAGGTATTGACAGCATTTTGAATGTTACAGTGAAAACATGGATACAGTCGTTGAAAATATTGTATAAAGGCAGTCCATTATCTGCATGAGGTGTCTGCACTGAATTTGTTCATTTGCAGTCAATCAAAACAACACAGCAGCATACAGATACACTGGATGAATTCCTCCGTTGATAACAATTAGGACCGAATTTGTAGTCTGATAATAGTATCTATAGTCTTCTAACTTGTTCTGAATTAGATTTAAATCGGCCACTTACTTTTGTGCCTAAATGCACTGGTCCTAATGTGTCCCAATTAACCGGAATCCATTGTATAAGGATCTTTAGAGAGCAGTTGATGTAATTTGCTTGCTGTCAAGATTGAGGACTTTAGAATTAAATATGGTGTTCAGTCCTAGTTTCTGCATTATGGGAATGATGTGAAAGCTTCAGAGAGGGTGCAAAGGAGATTTCCCAAGGGGCTGCCTAGATTAGAGAGCATGTTTTATGAGGAAAACTGAGTGAGCTAGAGCTTTTGTCTTTTGGACCAAAGGAGAATGAGAGATGACTTGATAGAGGTGTATAAGATGATATGTAACATTGATAGAGTGGACAGCCAGGACCTTTTTTCAAAATGGAAATGGCTAATGTGAAAGGGCTTAATTTTAAGGTGATTGGAAGCAAGTATAGGGCGGATATCAAAGGTGTGTTCTTTTACGTGGAGATTGGTGGTTGTATGAAATGTGCTTCCAGCAAAGGCGGTAAAGACATGCATTAGAGACACTCATAGTCACATGAATGAAAGAGAAATGGAGGGTTATGTGGGAGGGAAGCATTAGATTGATCTTGGAGTAGGTTAAATAGTTGGCCAACGTTGTGGGCCAGATGGCCTGTACTGTGCTATACACTTAAACATCTGTTAAAAGTGGTGCAAAGGGGAAAAGAGGAAGATGCATTTGAAACGTTTGTTAATGAGCTAGGTGAGTAAAAGGAAAACATTTGTACAGATCTGGGGAGAGGGTGGAAGAATGGAATGAGCTAGAATGTTATTTTTATAACAGTCGTGGATCATGATTCAAGCATTCTGTGAATCAGTATTTTATTGAACAGTGTATTGTAAATCCAAAGAACTGCTTCACTATTGTATGAAACAGGAAATAATGCTAGATAGCGGTAAGATTACACTGTGTAATCAGTATTTACTGCAGTGAGAGAGAAAACATATCCAGTATTTAGGGAATTGAGCAAGAGTGATAATGCATACAAAGTTGCTGCATTTTATTGATTAGATTTAAACATTCAACTTCAAACAACAGATTATAGAGAAGTACTAAACAGGTGTAACCAGAAATGAGCAGTGAAATTTCAAACTTCTGGTGCTGGGCAGGAAATTATTTTTTTTGCTGAAAAGATTTATGAGGATGTTGCCAGAACCGGAGGGCTTGAGTTATATGGAGAGGTTAGCCAGGCTCTGTCTTCATTCTGTGGGCGGGATTTGAGCCCATGTCACCTGTACTGTAAAGCATTGTGCTAATCACTATGCTACCGTGCCACCCCAAAATTATGAGAGATTTCGATCAGGTGGGTGGTAATTCCCCAGGTAAGAGGACAGAGATTTTGGCTGAGGAGAGAGGTATTTAAGAGGGATCTGAGGGACAAATAAATCATGCAGAGGATGGTGTGTATTTTGAATGAGCTGCCAGAGGAAATGGTTGGGGCAATTTCAACAATATCATTTAATATTAGTGATATTGCCCATCACTTAGATAGGTACATGGCTTAGAGGGATATGGGTGCAAGGCATATACAAGGGGTGATTGATAAGTTTGTAGCCCAAGGTAGACTGAGTCAATTTCAGAAAACCTAGCCCATTTATTTTTCAACATAGTCCCCTCCTACATTTATACACTTAATCCAGCGGTCGTGGAGCATACGGATCTTGGACCTCTAGAAAGCGTCCACATCAGGGGTGATTGATAAGTTCATGGCCTAAGGTAGAAGGAAATGAGTTATTAATAAGTTCCTTGGGCACTTCTCTTTTACCAACACAGGTATATCTTTGGGATGCATCTGGTGAGTTTCAACCTGTTTTTTGACTTGCGCTGGAATTCTGCATTCCTGCAGGTGACCTTAAGTGAGGGCAGCTCTGACAAAATGCTCAACTCTCCCTCTGGGGGTGAAGGGCTTATGGATGCTTGTAATCAAGGTCAAGAGCTTGTTCAAGTCATGAGAAGTCTTGACCTGTCGTTATTTGACCTCAATAGGTGACATCCTGACAGACATATCTGAGTAGAACCTCTCCCTGAAATATCTGCACAATAATTCCCACACTACAGCATCATTTAAAGCGCACACGCTTAAAACTTCAGAGTATGTCCTTCGCAGTCTGCTGCTTGTGTGCGTCTAAACTCATGATGCCTGGTATATTCATTTGCATCTGTTACACTAAGGGACACACACTTGCAAAGCATGTATGCTAAAAATACCATTCTTGGAACCACCACATGCCTCCACTGGCATCCCGAACCTTCAGTAACCACCCTTTGCAACTGGTGGCCCCATCTCACCAAAATAACACAAAGTTTAGTCTCGAACATAAATGTATGTAATGCACACACTCACAACTTTTACATCTACCAGTCAGTTCTCCGCAGTGTTTGTGATACCTAACAATCCCATAGCTGCTGACCCTAACAGGTCCAAGTGTGAGTGTTAATTTTAAAAATACTCACTTACTTAGACTGCTGAGATCACTGGCCAGACAATGGGTTGCAAAGGCATCCTGAACAAGCCCCCAGATGTTATTGCAAAGTCACTGGAGAGAAGTACTGGTAGAAATGAAGTAGTCTCTTTAAAGGTTCAAAGGTCCAATTTAATGTCAGAGAAATGTATGCAATATACATCCTGAAATGCTTTTTCTTCACAAAACATCCATGAAGACAGAGGTGCCCCGAAGAATGGATAACAGTTAAACATGAGAACCCCGAAGTCCCCCCCCGCACGTAAGCATCAGCAAGACAATACCCCCTCCCCCCCCAGCAAAAAAAGCACTCACAGACATCTAATTGAATTTTAACCACCATTGGCTGGTCTGTGATTCAGGGCATTGTTCAGAGCTGCATTTTAAATTTAATCTACAATATCTGTTCAGATTTTAAGATTGGTGGCTGAAGATATTTGTTATAGGTGCTAAAATGCCTTAACAGGGCAACCAGAATTGAATGAATTATTGCAGATATGCCCAAACCAGAGTTTTATAAAGCTGCAATGTAGCATCCAGACTATTGAACTCAATGCCTTGACTAATAAAGGCAAGCATCTTTACCACTCTTCAATCCATGTAGCCACCTTCATATAGCTATGGTTTGGACCCCAATGTTGTTCAACATTGCTAAGGTCCTGCCATTGACTGTATATTTTCTAATGTTAATTATTTACCTTTCCAATTGACCCCAAACCTATATGCTGTAATTTTCTTTAATATGGCATATGACTCTGTATACTCAGGTTCTCAATATCCACTGATTTCCACTATTGAAATCTCAGAAAAAAATTAAGATTTGTCAAACAAGAATTCCACTCCATTAATGCATGTTGGGCATTTTTCCTGCCTCTCACATGGGCTAACTGATCTGTAATTTCTTGTTTTCCCTCTCCCTTGGTTAATTAGTAGTTTTATATTTACCGTTAATATAAATGGAAATGTTCCAGAATCTGAAATTTCGGGTGATAACAATTACAATTTCTATAGCTACAGGACATCATTATCAGAATCAGTTTAATATCACTGACATGTAGTGAAATTTGTTAACTTAGTGGCAGCACTGCAATGCAATGCATGATAAGTGTAGAAAATAAGTAAATGGATTACAGTAAGTGTGTGTATAGTTAATTTAAAAGTAGTATTTCAAAAGCTGAAATAATGAATAGCATTTATGGGTTCAATCTCCATTTAGGAATTGTGTGGCAGAGGGGAAGTAACTGTTCCTGAATTGCTGAATGTGTGCCTTCAGGCTTCTGTACTTCTTTCCTGGTGGTAACAATGCACGAGCTTTCAGTGGCATTATTTTCTCCAGTGTTATTATTTTACCGAAGCTACTTTTTTTTTTGCATCCTAAAACACTTCTGTCTTGTAGTTCTCTACTAGTGTCTGTTCCATGAAAATGGACAAGAAGGTATTTGTTTAATTTCTCTCTCACTTCTTTATTCCCCAGAATAATTTCACCTGCCACTATGTGCTAGGTACTGTTAACTTTTGCTATCAAACCCCCCCCCCCCCCCCTATCTTTGGAAGGTTACACTTTAGTTTCTTAAAAGGGTACTCTGATTTTCTGTTATTATTCCTTTCCTGATCCATTCTTTTGTTGAAATTTTCCCAGGTTTATTCCTTTTTGCTAGCACTTTTCTTCTACTATTATCATAACTAATCTTAACCACAGTAAGACCACTTTTCCTTTTTTTTATTTTGATCATGTGACATGGGCATATTTTGGCCATTCAGTTGCTCTGATATTCAATCATGGCTAATTTATATTCTCTCTCAATCTGTTTTCCTGCCATCTCCCATTAACCTTTGCCCTTATTAATCAAGAACCCAACAACCAAAAATATCCAATGATTTGGCCTCCACAGTGGCAATGAATTCCACAGATTCACCACTTTTTGGTGAAAGAAATTTCTGTTTATCTTTGTCCTTGTATTCTGTGGCTATCCCCTCTGGTCCTATAACCATATAACAATTACAGCACGGAAACAGGCCATCTCGGCCCTTCTAGTTGAACGCTTACTCTCACCTCGTCCCACCGACCTGCACTCAGCTCATAACTCTCCATTCCTTTCCTGTCCATATACCTATCCAGTTTTACTTTAAATGACAATATTGAACCTGCCTCTACCACTTTAACATTACGTCCCAATTCCTATACACAAAGCTCTGATTTATGAAGGCCAGCATACCAAAAGCTTTCTTCAACACCCTATCCATATGAGGTTCCACCTTCAGGGAACTACACACCATTATTCCTAGATCACTCTGTTCTTCTGCATTCTTCAATGCCCTACCATTTACCCTGTATGTCCTATTTGGATTAGTCCTACCAAAATGTAGCACCTCACACTTATCAGCATTAAACTCAATCTGCCATCTTTCAGCCCACTCTTCTAACTGGCCTAAATCTCTCTGCAAGCTTTGAAAACCTACTTCATTATCCACAACGCCACCTACCTTAGTATCATCTGCATATTTACTAATCCAATTTACCACCCCATCATCCAGATCATTAATGTATATGACAAACAGCATTGGACCCAGTACAGATCCCTGAGGCACACCACTAGTCACCGGCCTCCAACCTGACAGTTATCCACCACTACTCTCTGGCATCTCCCATCCAGCCACTGTTGAATCCATTTTACTACTTCAATATTAATACCTAACGATTGAACCTTCTGTATGGAACCTTGTCAAAGGCTTTACTGAAGTCCAGATAGACAACATCCACTGCTTTACCCTTGTCAACTTTCCTAGTTACCTCTTCAAAAGATTCAATAAGATTTGTCAAGCATGACCTTCCACGCACAAATCCATGTTGACTGTTCCTAATCAGACCCTGTCTATCCAAATAATTATTATACCATCTCTAAGAATGCTTTCCATTAATTTACCCACCACTGACATCAAACTGACAGGCCGATAATTGCTAGGTTTACTTTTAGAACCCTTTTTAAACAATGGAACAACATGAGCAATACACCAAGCCTCTGGCACCATCTCTGTTTCTAATGACATTTGAAATATTTCTGTCAGAGCCCCTGCTATTTCTACACTAACTTCCTAGACTCTGTCATTATTGGAAACATCCTCTCTACATCCACTCTGGCTGGGCATTTGAATATTAGGTAGGTTTCAATTAGATCCCCCTCATTCTTCTAAACTCTAGTGAATTTCAGGCCCAAAGCCATTAAAGACTAACCCTAATGATACATTAACCTTTTATTCTCAGGATCATTCATGTAAACTTCCTTTGGATCTTCTCTGATGCCAACACATCTTTTCTGAGATGAGTCCAGAACTGCTCATAAATGCAGTCTGACTAATGCCTCAGCATTACATCCCTGTTTTTACATTCCAGATGGCTCGAAATTAATACTACATTGCATTTGCCAACAACAGCAACAAAATCAAAACAGCAAAACAAGTCCCTTTCCTCTTTCACACACACAGGCAGTCCTCCAACCTCAGCACAGGTTGCCTTCGGGCCTTGAGTTCCAGACTCGCTGACTTTGGTCTTTGATCTTTGGGCTCTGATCTTTGTTATTGGCCCCAGGACTCATCTATGATGGGTCCCTGAGCTCCAGAATTGGGTAGACCTCCAACTGTGGGACTCGTGGACCTGGGGGTGTCACTGGCCCTTGATCTTCCTGCCTGCATGGACTTTCAAACTGAGGACTCACTGGCCTGATGAGTCACCAGCCCCCATTGGTGGAACCTGCTAACCTCGGTCACTGTCCACGGGGATGGCAGCCTTTAGACATGAGTATTCTGATCTGGACTTCGGCCTGACCTTTCACTCCCTCCATCCTAGAACCTAATCCCTATAATTCATCCTCCCTCCCCCCTTCAACTAACAATCCTGTTGCAGACAGGAGCATGTATAACTCTTACCACCCCCTCCACCCCAAAGTCAATGACTAGCTCTTTTGTTTTAGTTGACATTGAGGGAAAGGTTGTTGCCATGACAGCATGTCACTAACCAATCTATCTCCTTCCTGTATTCTGACTCATCGTTATTTGAGATGATCTGCAAACTTAGAGCAGAATCTAGCCACAGTCATGTGTACAGGGGGTAGATGAGAGGGCTGAGGACAAGACCTTGTGGAGCACCAGTGTTCAGAATAATTTTGGTGGAGATGTTGCTGCCTATCCTTACTGACTGCATTGTTGGTTAGGAAGTTGAAGATTCATTTGCAGAGGGAAATGATGTCTCCCAGGTCTCATGTTCAATGAATTTGCTTGGAATTCTAGTACTGAAGGTGGAGGTGGAACGTTTACTGTTCATGTCAAGTCACTTTTATCGTCATTTCGACCATAATTGCTGGTACAGTGCATAGTAAAAATGAGACAATGTTTTTCAGGACCATGGTGTTACATGACACAGTACAAAAAAACTAGACTGAACTACATAATAAAAAAACAACACAGAACTCCAGAGATGAGGTTAGGACCAGGAAGATGACATCTGCTGTACACCTGTTTTGACATTGGGTGAATTGCAATGTGTCGAGGTTGTCTACTAGCCTGGAATTTATGCATGCCATGACCACCCTCTCGAAGCACTTCATTAGGGTGGAAAGCAAGTGGCACTGGTTGGTGGTTGTTAAGGCACGTTACCTTTTTTCTGAGGTACAAGTTTGATAGTGGTCTTAAAGAAGGTGGGAACACAAATTGAACACCTCACAGGGAGAAGTTAGAAATGTATGCAAATACCCCCACCAGCTGATTTGCACAGAATCTAGGACACAGCGAAGGACACTTACTGTGTGCGTACTCTTCAGAGACTGACCTTGCACCCACAGTGGTGACTGCGCATTCGGGTGTATTGTTGGGGTGGGTGAGCACACATTTCCCTTCTGTTCCGAGATGTGCAAAGAATGTGTTAAGCTCAGCGAGAAGGAAGGTTGGCAGTGCTGCCTGGCTCAGTTTTATAGCCTGTTATAACATGGTAAGACACCTGGGACCTGATTTTGGACTGGTACTGTCTCTTGATTTCAGATTGGGTTATGGAGGATGTATCTCAGTCTCTTGCAAAGGTCAGGATTTCTTCAATCCTGCAGATCTGGACTTCAGTTGGGAGTGGAACTTCCTGTTCATCCACGATTACCAGTTTGGGAATATCCAGTTTGTCCTCTTTGGTAGACAGAGTCCTCAACACAACTTGCTATTAAAGTCCATGTTGGCAGTGACATACTCGCCTAAGCTGGCAGCTGAGTCTTTGAACACAAATCAGTGTACCAGCTCAAAGCAATCATGTAGAAGCTCATCTGCATCCTTAGGTTTCAGCTTCTTTTTGTATGCAGAGAGTAGGAGTATAGTCTGGTAGTCTGATTTACCAAAATGAAGGGGGCGGCTGGGAAGTCATCTTTGGTTAATATAGCATTGGTTGAAAAGCCACAAGGTAAAATTCTTCAAATTCACTGGAAGGTTGAGTAAGCCAACATTTTTTTTTGAAGTTTTTTAAAAACTCCAATCCTGCCACACTGGACACTCACCAATAATTTTACTATTAGATGCCATAGCATTTGTCATGTACCTGACCCTGACACACCTAGAAAAGGACACTTGTATCAGAATACTGTTTCTGTATTTCAGTTCGACATTCAACGTTATTGTCTCATAGACCTTGGCAAACAAACTCCTACTCTTCGGTCTAAATGCACCACTGTGGAGTTGGTTGTTGGAATTCCTACGGACCTCAGATGGTCAGAATGCACAACCACTCCTCCCTCCCCAACACTCTTGACACAGGCGTCCCCCCAGGGCTGTGTGCTGAGCCCATTGCTGCATACTGTGCTCACCACGGACTGCACGGCCATTAACACTCGAGTAATCACATTGTCAAGTTCACTGATGGCACAACAGTAATGGGGCTCATCAACAATGAGATGACCTACAGAGAAGAGGTGGAAGAGCTCAAGACCTGGCATGAGACAAATAACCTCTTCAATTTCATCAAGAAAAAGAAGATGGTTATTAACTTAAGAAGTACCCTCACCGCTCACAACTTTCTTTACATTGGCGGCATAGGAGTTTCAAACTCCTGGGAGGGCACATCTTGCACGTCCTCCCACGGTCCCAGAACACATCCTATACAATCAGGTATACTTTTTGAGGATGCTGAAGAGCGCTGGACTAGGCACATCTATAACCAAATTATAAGCCCAAGCTACCATTTATTGCAATGCTTCATACTCGCGTCCATCTACAGATGCACTTTAGAGAACATTTTAACATGCTGTACCACTGCGTGGTACAGAAACTGTACTATGGCACACAGAAAGGCTAGTCAAAACGGATCAACATGTCACCGGCCCAGGTGCCAGAAGAGGGCCAGTAACATAATGAAAAGTCCCACCAGACTCAAAAACTTGCTTTTCCCAAGCAGTAAGGCTAATCAACACTTCCACCCACTAACCCACCCCTCCACACTCTCCACCGCCACTACTTTATCATTTCTTGTCAGTCACCTTGTGTATCGATATGTTCAGTGTCACTTAATTGGACATACAATCAATGTATGTACTGTATATAAGATGCCTAATATATGTATTAGTTTTCTTTTAAGTCATTATGTTCCTTGTGTTTTTGTGCTGCATCAGATGTGAAGGAACAATTACTTTTTTCCTTTAAACTTGCTTAATGTCATTTCCAGTACACAATCTTGAATTCTCTCCCGTTACTCAGTTGGTTACATTGGCATTGCATCACATCATTTGCATGCCAGAAGTGGAGATATTGTCAAAGGAAGAGATTATCAGGCTGCATGCAATTAAGCTAAAATGCTCCTTAGAATCTGACGTATGGCTGCTCAAGTTGGGGAATAAACACTTAGAATGGTGTACGGAAACTTTTGTGGAAGTGGCAGAAGGAGCAGGCTACCCAATCAACCTTCCCCTCAGCCTCCACCCACTCAGTTGGAGAGTGGATTCATTGCAGTTTTAGCATGAAATTTGAAATGCTGGCCATAACTGAGAAAATATTTTCCTGAAAGTTTTAATTGTTTCAAGTGCATTTAACTTGTTGCAGAAGTGCCAAAGTTATTTCCAAAATAAGGTCCATTTTTTTGTGAGCTTTCTGGGTGTCCTGATATGAGTGAAACACAAAAGAGTAGAAAAATTTCATTTAAGTGTCTAATGAGAACTCTAGCAAAACAACCAGTTCACACTCAACCAGAATATAATAACCGAATTGGTTTCAAGTAATGGCGTAATCATCGTGCAACTGTTGGGCTGGCTGGAACATAGTACGTGTAATGTAAAAACATGTTTACCAGATTTTCTGTCTGCTCATTTGAACAACAATTAATCATTCACCTTTCCAAATAGTTACAGTAATCGTGTGTCTAGGTAAGAGTATATTGGCAAGCAATTCTGTTGTGAGTGAAGCATAATCCTCTCCATTTGATAGTGAGATGGAATTTCCAGGAGAAGCTAAACACAGGGGCCCTGAAAGATTTTTTTTTGATGCCTTGTACAGTATGTTTATTCCTGAAGTACCCAGAGGTTCCCTTCAGCCATTTGAAAGTACCAATTTTAACATAATTTGAGCATCTGCATTGACCGTTTTCACACATTTAGGCCAGTAAGTGAATATTGGTGCATACCATCCTAGGTAATTATCTGTTGGGAGAGCAGGTACAATCCAACAAAAATACCTGAAATAGAAAGATAACAGAAGACAGTAGGCACTTTCAGTGGATCCAGCAGTATCTGTAGTAAGATGAACGATTAAACTTTTGTGTCACAAATCCCGTGACTAGTTGAAAAGGACCAGCAGAAATGGAACACACCTGGAGTCTGGTTTACTATAAATTAAGACTATATTTATTACTACTACGACTTAATATCTTTAAAACCTGATAATACGATACAGGTTATAAACTATTATATACAAACGCCATTTCCAGAAAAGTTGGGATATTTTCCAAAATGCAATAAAAACAAAAATCTGTGATGTTAATTCACGTGAACCCTTATTTAACTGACAAAAGTACAAGGAAAAGATTTTAAATAGTTTTACTGACCAATTTAATTGTATTTTGTAAATATAGACTAATTTAGAATTTGATGGCTGCAACACAACAAAAGTTGGGACAGAGTTAAAATAAGATTGAAAAGTGCACAGAATATTCAAATAACACCGGTTTGGAAGACTCCGCATTAAGCAGGCTCATTGGTAGCAGGTGAGGTATCGTGACTGGGTATAAAAGTAGCGTCCATCAAAGGCTGAGTCTTGGCAAGCAAGAATGGGTTGTGGCTCACCCCTTTGTGCCAAAATTCATGAGAGAATTGTTAGTCAGTTCAAAAAGAACATTTCCCAACGCAAGATTGCAGAGAATTTAGGTCTTTCAACATCTACAGTACATAATATTGTGAAAAGATTCAGAGAATTCAGAAGCATCTCAGTGCGTAAAGGGCAAGGTCGGAAACCACTGTTGAATGCGCATGATCTTTGAGCCCTCAGGTGGCACTGTCTAAGAAACCGTCATGCTACTATGACAATTATAGCCACCTGGGCTCGGGAGTACTTCGGAAAACCATTGTCACTTAACACAGTCTGTCGCTGCATCCAGAAATGCAACTTGAAACTGTATTACGCAAGGAGATAGCCATACATCAACGCTATGCAGAAACACTGACAAGTTCTCTGGGCCCGAGCTCATCTCAGATGGACCGAAAGTCTGTGGAACCATGTGCTGTGGTCAGATGAGTCCACATTTCAGCTAGTTTTTGAAAAAAATGGGCGTCGGGTTCTCCGTGCCAAAGATGAAAACAGCTATCCTGATTGTTATCAGCAAAAGGTGCGAAAGCCACCATCTGTGATGGTATGGGGGTGCATCAGTGCCCACAGCATGGGTGAGTTGCATGTATGTGAAGGTACCATTGACTCTGAGGCATATATTAGGATTTTAAAGAGACATATGTTACCATCAAGGCGATGTCTCTTCCCGGGGTGTCTATGCTTATTTCAGCAGGACAATGCCAGACCACATTCTGCATGGGCTACAACAGTGTGGCTTTGTAGACACAGAGTGCGTGTGCTTGACTGGCCTGCTGCCAGTCCAGATCTATCTCCTATTGAAAATGTATGGCACATCATGAAGAGGAGAATCAGTCAACGGAGACCACGGACTGTTGAGCAGCTGAAGTCTTATATCAAGCAAGAATGGACAAAATTTCCAATTGCAAATCTACTACAATTAGTATCCTCAGTTCCAAAACGATTAAAAGGTGTTATTAAAAGGAAAGCTGATGTAACACAATGGTAAACATGCCTCTGTCCCAACTTTTGTTGAGTGTGTTGCAGCCATCAAATTCTAAATTTGTCTATATTTACAAAATACAATTAAGTTGGTCAGTAAAACCATTGAAAATCTTTTCTTTGTACTTTTGTCAGTTAAATAAGGGTTCGTGTGAATTAACATATCACAGATTTTTGTTTTTATTGCATTTTTGAAAATATCTCAACTTTTCTGGAAATGGGGTTTGTATATACTTCTCCGTAAATGTGTGTGTGTGTGGATACAAAGTCCCAGAGGTAGATATCAGTCTTACGGTGTCAGGTAAGTTTAAGCAGTTCAGTTCACTTTGTGTTGCGTCGAGTTGAATTGATGGAGAGAGAGAGAGAGAGAGTTAATTGAGTTGATGTTTACGTTGGCAGCTTCAGTTATTCTTGCTTCTGAAGTCTTTAGAGTCACTTCTTGTGAACCCCACACAGACACAGATGGACAGAGCTCCTTCTAGGGAACGGTCTACTAACCCAGGGCACGGGTTATTGGAGTATAAAAGTTGCATTGTTTGCTGTGTAACCAAAACTATGTAGTCATCTTTGAACTTGCTATTTGCTATGCATGTATCCAATTTAGTAGGAGAATGAAATCTTAAGAATGTAGAAGACAATGGTGTGGTAATGAGAGGTAGCTAAGAGATGTAGATCAGAACATGATTAAGTCAATTTGTAGAAACAATAGTGGCAGATGTACTTGTGATACGCAACTATAGACCGATTGGATATGCTAATACAACTAAACCAGGAGATTGCTATAAAAAATGCTATGTACAAGGATCGGTGGGCAATCAGCGACTAGCTCAATGACTGTCTCAGCTTTGATTTGCAAATTAAAGTTTAATACTTCTTGAAGAATCTTCTGCGTCTCCTGGTCCTGGAGAAACCACGAAAAAATTGGCAACCGCGGCAGGACCGGAAAGAGACCCGCGGAAAGGAAACGACAGATTGGGGATGCTTCCCAGTCCTCTAGGGACCTCCACAAGGCTAACAGAATTAAGGGTGCACCCAAACAAAAGGTAAGCACTTTTTGCGACAATTTGGACTAAGAATTCTGTTGGTTTTGGGGAGGTCTTGGAGTCCCAGAAGTGTGGAACCACTGCTGAAGGGTCTCTCCGGTCCAAAGAATCTGGCAGAACTGGGAGTTAACAGGAGGCTCAGAAGATTGATCAAGAGCACTGCAGTGAGGGTAAGTACAAATAAGTTAATAAGAAGTTAAGTGAAGAAAAATTCCACGTGGTGTTGGTAAGTCCCTGTGGATACCGCTTCATATGAACGGTGTGAAGGTCTGAATGGGCAGGGAAAGGGAAAATAGAGAAAATCCTCGTGGATACTGCCTTAAGAGATAAGGGTCTGAATAGACGAGGTGCAAAGAGAAAGTTCTGTGGATACCGCTCTGAATAGAGGTCCGTACGGGCAGAACAGAATAGGAAACAAGGACAGTCCAATATATAGTTTAAAGCGCTGGTAGGTAGACGATAGACTAGGCATAGAATTAGAGTAAATAATATTATCCAGTAAACGAACTGTGAATCTCTGAAATACCTTAAAAAGAGAGAACAACATGACAGGTAAATGAACGGCAGTAGAGATTCTGAGATAAAAAATCCCGGTAAATAAATATGAGATCACAAAAACTTCAGAAAAATGGGAAAAGAGAACCAAGAAACTTGGTCACAAAATTGCCAAGAGAAGGAACGTTTGATGTAAGCTTGTGCGAAGAAATGGAGGCACTAATTAAAAATCACAAACCAAAAGATAAATCTAAGAAAAGAGGGCAAAAAAGAGAACGAGAAATGGAAGTGCTAAAGCTCTTCAGAACGGAGGAAGAAAGGCTGAGTAGTACAGGTAGAATATTGATTACAAGTGAGGAAGACACTAAGGTGCTGGAGAAACAGCCTGTTAGAGAGAGAGGAAGGTACGGTGAGAAACTGGCTTTGGCTCCGTATCTGGATGTGAAAGAAACAGAAAGGCCCCCTCCCTATAATGAGGAAGGAACCCCTAAGCAGTGCCCCCTGCTGATGGGTGCAGTAAACATGCAGGGAGAAGTACTAGTTTGGGATAATGAGGAAAAAAGACAATATGAGAAGGAAAAAGCGGCGATATGGAAGGAGATACAGGCAGAAAGGATAAAGGTGGAACAGGCAAAGAGAGAAACGAAAGAAGAGATTGAAGGGATGAAATACTTGAGAGAGGAAAAGAAGTATGAGGAGTATCGGTTATATCATAGAAATGAACAGAATAGAAAAGAAAATGGCTCATCAGGGCAGGAAGAGATGAGGCATTCAAGAGGAAGTGGAAAAAAGATAGGAGATGAGAGTCTTGGAGAAACACAAGAGAGAAGGGAATCAAGCATGAGTAAGGATCATGAGGAGTCCCTGCCACAGGTGTACAGACACGGACAGGAAGGAAGAGAAGGTGACTCATTGGAGGAGCACGAGTTAAGTGGAGAGAGAGAGAGGATGCCAGAATTTGTGGGAAAGAGGTAGGAGGCAGAAGCCTAGAAGAGCAGAAGGAGGCGGTGGGGAAGTGACTTGCGGAAGTAGAGAGAGAGCTGGATAAGTTACTGAGAGGGGATTGCCAGAGGAGATGTGGAAAATACTCCAGGGGCCAACCAAGTATTGAATCAAGACAGAAAGGAAGGACTCCACAGGGAGTCCGAGGGAAGAAGAGGACCCCAGAGAAATTTGTGTGGAAGGCAGTAAAGACATACCCTGAGACAGATGGGGAGTCAGGCAAGGAGGAGAGCCAGGGCAGGTGGGAAGGAGGAGGAAGAATGATGCCTTTGTTAGTTAAAGGATCAGGACAAGTGCAATACATCCCTTGGGGATCCCAGGACCTAGAAGGGCTGAAAAACACTCTGCCCAATCTACATGAAGGAGCAGGGAAATGGATTGGAGCCTTTGAAGAAGAAATGGCGGGACGATCATTGGCTATGGGAGATTTGAAGGCACGATTGATAAAGTTGATGGGAACCAACAAAAATTTAACGAACTAATGGAAATGGCTGGCATAGTAAACTCGAACGACCAGAGAACTGATGGAGACAGGTTTGACAAAGTGAGGCAGAGGGTATGGCAGGCCCTCAGGAAGCTTTATCCACCCAAAGTGGACCCCAAAGCCTTAAAGGGGGAACCACTGGGAGCCACTGAAAACCCAGCAGCCTATGTAGAAAACCAGTTGAAAAGGTGGAGACTAGAAAGAGGTGGAAAATAGCTTATTTATCACCACACTGTTCCAACATAGCATTTTGGATGCAATCCCTCCGCAAGTAAAATCGAAACTGGAGGAAGTGGTTGTCTGACGTCAATGTCCCCAGAAGAATTTAGAGACCACGTAGTCCATGCGGTTGAGAAATACTGGAAAGACAAACTAAGGTTGGCTGAGCAGCAGGAAGAGGTGCAAAGAAAGTTAATACAAATGCAGCTCGAAGAACTCAAAAAGAAGGAAAAAGAGAAAAGCAAAAAGATGCTGCCAACAACCACCGGTCCGAGTACAGCCATTGAACTGGATGAAGCACCGCTATATGGAGGAACCGATCATACTGTAAGACAAGGGCCAGAAAACCCCATGCCAATAATCAATGTCTTTGGAGGAGCATTCCCACAAATGCCCTATCAGGAACAGACTAAATTCAAACAGCCCAGACAGGACTGGAAGTCCCAAGGAGGGGGACAGAGGAGCTATGGGCAGAGGGGACCAGTGAGGAAACGGGGAAAGAGAGGTAGAGAGATTGTGCTGGGGATGTATCAGCCAGGTCACATGAGAAGAGATTGTCCGTTTACACCATGGCCTGTCACACACCAGCAGGAACCGATAAGAAGGGAACTAAAGTTTAGCCAAGGACCAGCCCCCACAGGCCCAAGCGGACCTGTGAACTCCTATGCGAGGTATTAGGGGTGCCCCGAGAACTCGAGTGGGAAGGGACATTACCCAATGATAACAAGGGAGGCAGACGAGGAACCCATTGTTCAGGTTATGTTAGAAGGGCAACTGACACCAATGATGATAGATACTGGAGCCTCGTACACTTGTGTACAGCCACAGTATGCCCTTCACCTTCCCATGTCAGGAAAGTTTATTAAGACGGTAGGGTTCTCGGGGAATTCACAGTTGACACAGTGCACGGCAGTTGAGAATGGGAAATAAAGGAATTGTTTTGCCGGTGCTAGTGTTTAAAGGAACTATGATTAATTTGTTAGGCAGAGATGCCTTATTGAAACTGGAATTAAAATTAGAATGCACCAGAAATGAGCTGAGTGTGGAAAGAGCAGGGGCTCAATTGATAGTGCGAGAAGACAAGAAGGCTAATGTCTTTTGGACAGGAGACATCGCAGATCAGATTCAGGAAACCTGGGAAAAATGGAAAAAGGGCGTGCAGGCTATATTACCCAGGGCTGTAATGTCCAAATCTGAGCTACATTGTACAGTGATTTTTGACGAGACTCAGAACAGGGAGTTGAGGAGAGATGGCACCTGGAGGCATGTACCCAACAGCACCTGGAAGGGGAGGCTGTGATAATTGGAAAGCAAGGGACAGCTTTACAAGTTAAGTGGAACACCATTTTAGAAAAATGGGTACAGGATACCGGAGGCTGCGCCCCACGTAATGTTGTTGGTAAACAGGGGATTTCAGTCTAAAGACTTAGGACCCTTAGTTAAGAGTGCTGAAACCGTAACAGTGTGGAGGAAAATCAAGCCAGAGGTGTGGATATCAGAAGACAACAATTGCATTAAAATAATGGTAAGTGTAGATATGGTAGGGACAGTGAGAGAGGTCGAAATAACTTCCCAACCACACATGCTATTGCTGGGAAAGGAAAGAGGCCAGCAGAAAGATAGGTTAGATGAGTTGCCATCTGTTCTGTGGTCACAGCATACACGGACGTAGGGAAAATAAAAACAGCTAGTCCGGTGGAAATAAGGCTGAAAAGGGGAGCAATTCCACCCAGGAGACCATAATACCCTCTTAAGAGCAGAAGAGGGAATAGCATCGACAGTGCAGGGGTTGCTTGAAATAGGAGTGCTTAAGAAAACAAACAGTCCATGTAATACCCTGTTGCTGCTGGTCTTAAAAGCAGATAAATCTAAGTGGAGATTGGTGCATGATTTGCAAGCGGTAAATGATGTGGTAGAGGACTGGCCAGCGGTAGTTCCCAACCCACACACGCTTTTGACTAATGTTCCACCAGAAGCAAGTTACTTTTCAGTGATTGATTTGTGTTCGGCTTTCTTCAGCATTCCTCTAGCTGACCAGTGTCAGTATCTGTTTGCATTTACTTACAGAGGTGCTCAGTATACCAGAATGCCGCAAGGATTTAAACATTAACCACGTTTTTAATCAGGTGTTGAAGGCAGACCTAGAGGGCATACCATTGGAAAGTGCATTGTTACAGTATGTGGATGACCTGTTGATTTGCTTCCACAGTAAGAAACAGTGTGAGCAGGACACTATAACTCTGTTAGAGAAGCTGGCGCACGGAGGACATAAAGTATCTAAAAAGAAACTGCAATTTTGCACGCAGCAAGTGGAATACTTAGGCAGGGTAATATCCAAGGGTATGAAGGCGATAGCACCAGATCAGATTGAGGCAATAACTAAGGCCCCAAAACCCCAGACTGTAGGGCAGATGATGATGTTTTTGGGAATGGCAGGGTACAGCTCAGATTGGATAGGAGAATATGCTGAGATTGTGGCACCTTGGAGAAAGATAATGAAAGAAGCAGGACATACAAATTTGAAGAACGGCTTACAGTGGAAGGGAGAGGCGGAGATAGCTTTCAATACTATTAAGCAGGAATTGCAGTCAGCACCAGCATTAGCTTTGCCTGATTACGAGAAGGTTTTTTATTTGTATGTATCCAACCGACAGGAGGGTTATGTCACAGCGGTTCTAACACAAGAGACAGGCACAGGAAAAGCAAAGCAGCCGATTGCATACTACAGTACAAGACTAGATGAGGTGGCTCAGGGGTATCCACCCTGTTATCAGGGATTGGCGGCGCTGTACTATGCATATGAAAAGGCATCATCTGTAACCCTGGGCTATCCTGTGACTCACTACACACAACACAAAGTAGCAGAATTGCTGGAAAGAGGGAAATTTGTGCTGATGCTGTCGTGGTTTCTCGTGTCCCACAAACGACCAGGAGACGCAGAAGATTCTTCAAGAAGGGTTAAACTTTAATTTGCAAATCAAAGCTGAGATAGTCATTGAGCTAGTCGCTGATTGCCGACTGATCCTTGGACATAGCATGTTTTATAGCAATCTCCTGGTTTAGTTGTATTAGCATATGCATATGCATATAGTTGCTATATAGGTCTATAGTTGTGCACCACACATACATCCGCCACTATAATTATGTTCTAATCTACATCTCTTAGCTACCTCTCATTAACCCACCATTGTCTTCTACATTCTCTTAGCTACCTCTCATTAACATACCATTGTCTACTACATTCTTAAGATTTCTTTCTCCTACTAAATTGGGTACATGCATATCAAGTAGCAAGTTTCAAAGCTGACTACATAGTTTTGGTTACACAGCAAGCAATCTCAACTTTTATACTCCAATAACGCCAGCCAGGATAGCAGCGTATCAGATGCTATTGACATTTCCAGACATAACTATACAGAGATGCACTACCAGTAATATAGACGATTTTGTCCCTTTGGGCTATGAAGGAGAACCCCATGATTGTGTAGGGAAGATGATGGCATTTGCCAAATTGAGTGCAGATTTACGGTCAGAACCACTAGAGGATGCAGATAAAAAGGTTCTGTTCGTAGATGGCTCTTGTTATAGGGATTATGATGGAAATCTTGCAGGGTTCTCAGTAGTGCAGCAGGATCAGTCGAACTATAAGATTATTAGGATGGAGTCCTGTCCCCAACCGCGTTCCGCCCAACTAGTGGAAATCAAAGCCCTGACATCTGCGTGTGAAATGATGGAAGGTGAGAAAGTAGACATCTATACTGATTCGGCATATGCTCATGGAGTATGTCATTTGTTCGGGGCAGTGTGGAAACAGAGAGGTTTTAAAAAAAGTAGTGGAGATCCCATACCACATTGTCAGTGAATTCCAGACTTAATAAAAGCCATGATGAAACTTAAAGCATTGGCTGCAGTAAAATGCCAGGCCCATAAAAAGGGAAATGATGTAATAACAAAGGGAAATCAAGCTGCGGACGGGGCAGCCAGAAAAGCGTCTGGATGTACATCAGCTGTCATTGCCCCCCAGGTAAGCCTAACTCCAGAATCAGTGGTAGAGGACCTAATATGAAATACAAGGTAAGGCAACTTTGGCAGAATAGACAATGTGGAGACGAAGGGGGACCAAGCAGAATCTGGAAGGCTTGTGGAGCATGGCAGACGGTTTGTTGGTAGTGCCCACCCCTCTACTGACGATTCTGATTTCAGAAGCGCATGGGATTGACCATTGTGCAAGGGGGGAAGTGATAAAGAAAATAAAGGATGGTTTTTGGTCACCTTATTTACAGGCTTCAGTGGACTTTGTCTTGTCACAATGCGAGGTATGCGCACAGAATGCAGGGTTCGGACATCAGTTATTTGACTGGTTAGAAAGTAGACTCGGAGGATGGGGAGCATGGCTGACTAAAATGGCAATAACTGTCAGTATTGTATTTTTGAGCTGTGCGCTTGTGCTGTGCTGTTTTCTTCCTTGTCTCAAGTCTCTTGCAGTGTGTGCTACAACCAAACAATTTCCAATGCTCGTGGCAATTACTGAAGCAAGCTTAGTGGAGAAAGAAACACCGAAACTGTATCGTTACAGCCTACAACACCTGCAGGATGAACAAGAGCAGAACGACAGCGTGGGAGTAGATTGTAAGGGCTTCTGAGTTTTTTTTCCCTGTCTCAGGTACAAAAGGACAGGTTTTTGGCTCAGCGGCCAAGGGTAACAGGGAGAGAATACTTTGAGGTTTTGGCGCAGAAAATTATAGTTTAACCCGAGATTTGGGAATAAGTGCTTGAGTTTATTGGGGCTTTTGTGCGCGGACTCTTAGTCTTCTTTCTCTGTGTGAGCCCCTATGGGTCTCAAAGGGAGGATATATTGGAGTATAAAAGTTGCGTTGTTTGCTGTGTAACCAAAACTATGTAGTCAGCTTTGAACTTGCTATTTGCTATGCATGTATCCAATTTAGTAGGATATTGACATTTAGAATGAAATCTTAAGAATGTAGAAGACAATGGTGTGTTAATGAGAGGTAGCTAAGAGATGTAGATTAGAACATGATTAAGTCAATGGGTAGAAACAATAGTGGCAGATGTACTTGTGATACGCAACTATAGACCGATTGGATATGCTAATGCAACTAAACCAGGGAGATTGCTATAATAAATGCTATGTACAAGGATCGGTGGGCAATCAGCAACTAGCTCAATTACTGTCTCAGCTTTGATTTGCAAATTAAAGTTTAATACTTCTTGAAGAATCTTCTGCATCTCCTGGTCGTTTGTGGGGTACGAGAAACCATGACAGGGTTCACCACCAGCAAGCTCTTACCCGCACTGGTAATCACGGGTTGAAGTTAATCGGTCGGTGGCCTTCACCCTAGTGGTGGTCTTAAACTCCACCAGTGGTTTCTCGGGTAGCTTCCGCTCTTCTCCCGTGTCGTGTCTCCTCTGCCGTTAACAGACCAAAAACCTCAACTTTTTATAATCCGTTCATAATTCCAACCGTTCGTTAGCTCAACCGCTCTGAGCTATTACCATGGTGACTTCCGAGCTCGTGTCTCAGCTGGCGCCGTTCGTTCTCTCTCGCGCTCTCTCTCTCTCTCCCCTTCTCTCTCTTTCCCTTGTTCTTTACAGAACTGCTCAAACTTGTCAGATTGCATGCAGATCATGAGTAAACAGACCTCTTCAAGATCACTCAAATTCTCAATTGGATTGAGGCCACTCCAGGATTAACTTGCATATTTTTAAGCCATTCTTGTATAGTTTTGGCTATATGATTGGGGTCATTGTCTTGCTGGAAACAAGTCTTCTCCCAAGTCACATTCCTCTTAGAGACTGCATCAGGTTTTCCTCTAGGAATTCTCAGTATTTTGCTGCATTCATTTTACCCTGTACCTTCTCGAGCCTTCTAGGACCCGCTGCAGTGAAGCATCTGGCAGCATGATGCAACCACCACCATGCTTCACGGTACGGATGGTGTGTTTTTGATAATGTGCCAAATTATAGTTTATGCCAAATATAGCGTTTAGTCTAATGGCCAAAAAGCTCAGTTTTGGTTTCTCCAGACCATAGAACCTTGCAGCTGACTTCAGAGTCTCTTACATGCCTTCTGGCCATCTCTAGCCGAGACTTCATGTGGATTTTTTTCAACAATAACTTTCTCTTTGCCACTCTCCTATAAAGGAGATCTTGTGTCATGCAACCTGCAGGGCTGATCAATGACTTAGCAAAGATTTTTGGCAACAGAAGCCAAGCAGACTCGATCATACTCGACTTCAGCAAGGCATTTGACACTGTCCCCCACCAGAGATTGCTACATAAGCTTGAACATGTGGGCATTAACAATAGCCTTCTACATTGATTAAACATGTTCCTTAACAGACAGCAACATGTGCTTCTCGAGGGGGCAAAGTCCCCTGAATCTCCACTATCATCCAGAGTGCCCCAGGGGACCGTGTTGGGATCCTTACTTTTTCTCATTTACATCAACGACTTGCCAAATATAGTCTGGTCCAAGGTCAGACTCTGCAGATGACTGCGTTTTGAGAGATAAAAAATGACCAAAATGCTCAGCTACTGCAAAACGATATTGATTCACTATGTCAATGGGAGTCTCAATGGCAAATTGTCCTTCAATTCATCTAAATGTTATGCTAAGCATGTCAGTCACAAAATTAAACCAATCAACACGACATATAACATGAAAGGAAAGATTCTTGAACCAGTCACCCACCACCCATTTCTTGGTGTTGAAATTAGCAAGGATCTTAACTGGGCATGCCACATCAATCAGATTACAGCCAACGCAAACAAAATTCTGGGTATCCTGCGAAGAAACCTCCACTCATGTAGTAAATCCTCAAGATCAAGGCATACAAGGCACTCGTCCGTCTAAAGCTTGAGTATCGCATGGCCATATGGGATTTCCATCAAGCTAACAATAAGAAGTCCATCAAAAAAATCCAACGCCGTGCTGCTCACTTTGTGCTAAACTATTACAGCAGGAAATCCAGTGTCACCAACATGCTCTCTAACCTTCATTGGGAACCACTTGAAAACCGACATACGGTTAATCTCCGTTTTTAAAGAAGTTCACAACATCACTCCATCAATCATATGAATTCGTCACAGGGGTCGGTTCAACTCGACAGCAAACTGGACTTTACATACTGGAAACCCCCTCATTCAACAAGATTTGCTCCCAGTACTCCCTCCACCCAAGATCAACAAGAGAGTGGAATCTTCTGCCGCCCGACCTGCGCAGTATTTCTGACATTAATATTTTTAAAGATAGACTCAATCAAATCAATTTAAGGGATCTAGTCACTTTACAATTTAACTCACACTGTTCACACTGACTGCATGCTATAACAGCTGTCCGGCAGTGCTTGCGCAGTGCCAAGCAGAAGCTGTGACTGGTGAAGCACCTGGGCAACAGTACGCGCAGTCTCTCCCACCTCAGCCACTGAAGCTTGTAACTCTTCCAGAGTTGACATAGGTCTTGATGGCCTCCCTCACTAATCCCCTTGCATGGTCACTCAGTTTTTGAGGACGGCTTCAGCTATGCCATACTCTTTCCGTGTCTTGATGATTGACTTGTCTGTACTCCAAGGGATATTCTTTTGTATCCATCTCCTGACTTGTGCTTTTCAATGATCTTTTCATGGAGTTGCTTGTCTTCATTGTATAGTTTTTGTCAGGATACTGACTCACCAGCAGTAGGACCTTCCAGATACAGATACACAATCAGTTGAAACACCTTGACTACACACAGGTCTCCAAAAACAGATGACCATTTAACTAATTATGTGACTTATAAAACCACTTGTCTGCTCCAGCGATGATTTGTTGTGTCATATTAAAGTGAGTGAATACTTATGCAATCAATTATTTTGTGTTTTATACTTGTAATTAATTTAGATCTCTTTGTAGAGATCTGTTTTCACTTTGACACAAAAAAGTCTTTTTCTGTTGATCAGTCTTTAAAAAAAAGCCAAATTAAATCCACTGCAATTCAATGTTGTAAAAACAATAAAATAAGGAAACTTCCAAGGAGGGTGAATACTTTTCATAAGCGCTCCAAATTGGGGACACCAAGACTTAAATCCTTGTGTAAGTTTTAATACTTGAGCTTTGTAGAATAAGGCTGTTTAGGTTACAACTTCAAGTTTGAATTCTTGATATTGAATTGGTATTTTAAGCTGCTGTCTCCCATAAATAAAGACTGAGAATGAAATAAAAGTGCTTTTTCCTCATTGCCAGTTTTGCTTAGTCTCAGAATGGTATGACACGTTTTTTCCTGTGGAACAAAGTTTCAATTTCTGTTTTCTTTCCACCTTAATTCAATTGCTGTGTGATTGTACTTAGATTACCATATTTCTTTTTGTCAGGATCAAAGCATTTCACAATCAAGTCTGATACCACGAGCATATGTTGTGAAATTTCTCTTGCGGCAGCAGTACAGTGCAATCTGCCATAATAAAAAATACTACAAATTACAATAAGTCTCCTCAGACTCCTAATGAAATATAGATGCTGCCAGGCCTCCTTTGTAATTACATCAATATGTTGGATCCGGGATAGATCTTCAAAGATGTTGACATCCAGGAACTTGAAACTGCTCACCCTTTCCGTTGCTGATCCTTGACTTCCCCTTCCTGAAGTTTGCAAATCAGTTCCTTGGTATTACTGATGTTGAGTGAAAAGTTTTTGCGACACCATTCAACCAGCTAAATAGTAAGTTATTGAATGACTAAAGATACCAGGCTGCCACAGACATGCCACAATTGCTGGTTGTTGTCACTGCTTTAATGTGCTCAGCTCCAACAAGAGTTGCTATCAGTTTGTCATGGGAACTTGTCCTGAAAGTGAGAATTGGCTGTGAGGAGTGTTACTGCACATTAATGAGTTTTTGATGAAAGTCTTGAGCAATGTAAGTATCTGTTTTGTGTAATAGCCTGTTAGTATTCAAAACAACAGACTGTAAAGTCCAAAAGTCATTCATTTTGGTTTCCAGTTGAATTAAGTAAACTGTCATCATTATTTCACACTGCTGAGTCTGGCAATAAATCTTTACTTTGTTCTAAGCAGAACCATGGTTGCTGCTCAAAGGGAAAAGGAAGGATTTGGGAGAGATTCAGTAAAGAATATGGTGAGTGTTGGGTGAGGAATGGTGAAAAAGAAGAGGTCATTCTCAACTGAGAACTACCAATTTCACTTGTACTTTTGTGTCTTCTGTATTGTAATACATAGCAACATCACGATTAAGCTGAAAATCAACACAACTGCAGATGCTGGAAATGTGAAATAAAACCGAAAGTGCCAGAAACACTCAGCCGGTTTGTCAGCACCTGTGAAAGGTAAAATAGTCAGCGTTTCTTGTAGGCGACCATTTATCAGAACTGGAAAAGTGAGGAGAAACAAGTTTGCAATATTATGTTTGAACGAGATTGGGAGGAAGGAACAGGATAAAATGAATTGAAGATAACTTTTCTTAAACAGTGTTGGCATTCAGCTTGTCTCTATAATTGCGAGTTGTTTTAGTATTAAAGCAATCTAATACAAATACCAGTACACTTCAAGGATGTGTGCTTAGAAACTGCTCTCCTCTCTCCACACCCATGACTGTGTAGCTAGGCACAGCTCAAATGCCATCTATAAATTTGCTGATGACAGAACTATTGTTAGCAGAATTTCAGATGCTGATGAAAAGGGTATACAGGAGTGAGATATATCAGCTTGTGTGGTGTTGCAGCAACAGCCTTGCACTCAATGTTAGTAAGAACAAAGAACTGATTGTGGACTTCAGAAGAGGTAAACATAACTAATATACAGTTGCAAGAATACATTTGTGAACCCTTTGCACTTAGCTGGATTTCTGCATTAATTACTCATAAAATGTGGTCTGATCTCCTAAGTCACAATAATGGACACAATCTACCTAAACAAATAACACACAAACAATTGTCTTTATTATACACATTGATTAATAATCATTCACAGTCTAGGCTGGAAAAAGTATGTGAGCCCTTGTATTTAATAACTGGTCGAACCTCCCTTAGCAGCAATAACCTCCACCAAACATTTCCTGTTGCTGCTGATAAAACTTGCACAACAGCAAGGAGGAATTTTAGACTGCTCCTCCATACAAAACTGTTTAAGTTCATCAATGTTTCTGTGATACCTTACATGAACAGCTCTCTTCAGGTCATGCTACAGCATCTCAATTGAGTTAATGTCTGGGCTCTGACTTGACCATTCCAAAACACTAATGCTCTTCTTTTTAAACTATTCTGTTGTTGATTTACTCTTGTATTTTGGATCATTGTCTTTCTCCTTTAAAATATCTTGATACAATTTTGAATTTATTGTTCCTTCAACATTTGCAATCTGTCCAGCCCCTGAGGCAACAAAGCAGCCCTCCAAGCAATGATGCTCCTTCTGCCATGCTTACTGTTGGGATGAGGTTTTGGTGTTGGTGTACAGTGCCATTTTTCCTCCAAATATAGTGATGTGCATTTCTGCCAAGAAGTTCAACTTTTGTCTCATCTGTCTCATAGAATGTTGTCTCAGAAGTGTAGTGGAACATCCAGGTGGTCTTTTGTAACCTTGAGAGGTGCAGCAATGTGTCTTTTTGTTTTTGGAGAGCAGTGGTTTCCTCTGTGGTGTTCTTCCATGAATACCATTATTATTCAGTGTTTTTCTTACAGTGGACACATGAACAGAGACTTTAGCAAGTTCTTGAGATTTCTGCAGGTCTTTTGTTGTTACCCTTGGGCTCTTTTTTGCTATGTTGTGCTATTGGTGTGATCTTTGCAGGACACCCACTCCTAGGGAGAGTAGCAACAGTTCTGAATTTCCTCCATTTGTAGACATTTTCTCTTACTGTGGACTGATGAACACCCAGATGTTTAAAAATGTTTTTGTTGCCTTTTCCAGAAAACTAGGAAATTGCAAAGGGTTCAAGTTTCTTGCAACTGTATATGTACTTTAATTCACGTTTTTTCTCTACTATGTATTGCATTGTACTGCTGCTGCAAAGACAGGAAATTTGACAACATATGCCAATGAAAATAAACCTGACTCTGATTCTATTAAATCATTCAAATATCTTTCACATTTCTCCCCTAGAGGTTTCCCCCGCTAACCGAAGGTAGAGCGTTCCCATGAAGCTATTTGTAAGCTGAAATGTCATAAAGTGAAGAAGCAATTACCATTAATTTATATGGGGAAATTTTCTGAGTGTTCCCAGACCCAAAAAATAACCTACCAAATCATACCAAATAACAAACAAAACCTAAAATAACATAAACATATAGTAAAAACAGGAATGATATGATAAATATACAGCCTATATAAAGTAGAAATATTTTATGTATGGTGTAGTTTCACTTATTAGCAAATTTGCTGATGACACAAAGGTTGGAGGTGTTATGGATAGTATGGAGGGCTGTTAGAGGTTACAGTGGGACATTGATAGGATGCAAAAACTGGGCTGAGAAGTGGCAGATGGAGTTCAACCCAGATAACTTCATTTTGGTAGGTCAAATATGTTGACACAATATAGTATTAATGGTAAGACTTCTGGCAGTGTGGAGGATTCAGAGGGATCTTGGGATCCGAGTCCATAGGACACTCAAAGCTGCTGCGCAGGTTGACTCTGTGGTTAAGAAGGCTTACAGTGCATTGGGCTTTATCCATCGTGGGATTGAGATTAGGAGCCGAGAGATAATGTTGCAGCTATATGGGACCCTGGTCAGACCCCACCTGAGGTACTGTGCTCAGTTCTGGTCACCTTACTATAGGAAGGATGTGGAAATCATAGAAAGGCTGCAGAGGAGATTTACAAGGATGTTGCCTGGATTGGGGAGCATGCCTTATGAGAATAGGCTGAGTGAACTCTGCCTTTTTGCCTTGGAGTGACAGAAGATAAGAGGTGACCTGAGAGAGGTTAGTTTCCCCTGCTATTCAAAGGTATTACCTATGAAATGGTTCGTAAGCTGGAATGTCGTAAAGTAAAGAAGCAATTACCATTTATTTATATGGGAAAAATTTGTGAGCGTTCGCAGACCCAAAGCATAACCTACCAAATCATGCCAAATAACACATAAAACCTAAAATAACAGTAATGTAGAGTAAAAACAGGAAAGATCTGATAAATACACAGCCTGTATAATGGAATACTTTTCTACAATTATTGCAGCACTGTCCACGGCAGTGAAAATTTCACGCAAACGCTCTCAGCAGCACTTGTGGCAAAAACACACGGTGCAAGCGCTCCCGGCAGAAACACATGGCGCACGTGCTCCCGGCAGAAATACTTTTTCCAGTAACCTTTAAGCTATGAAGTTACCGAATAACACATAAAAATACACAGCCTATATAAAGTAGAAATAATATACGCCCAATGTAGTTTCACTTACTGGAATCGGGAAGACAGTTAGCACACTGATGATGGTGTGTTAGGCTCAGTCATCAGAGGTTGGGGTGGTGGGACACTGGGGTGTCATCTCATCGTTGTCTGTTTCCATCAGGGCAGGCAGGTCACCTTCTTCTACGTCTGCCTGCCTCATTGTTGAAGGTTGAGTTTTGTCGTCTGCTGTGGCTGATGTGGAAGGCTTGAAAAACGACAGTATGCTTGACTGCTTAGCCTCGCGCATTTTTCTATCATGCAGTTCTTTGTAAGCACTCAAACCATCCTGCAAACCTGCCCTAAACCTATGTACCCTTTCAAAATTGAAGTCATATTTTTCTGCAATCGTTGTCAATCGCAGTGAAAATCTCACACAATTGCTTCATGTTCAGTTCCTGGACGTCTTTCCACTTCATCAGCTCTTCGTCTGTCAGTTTTCGGTCATGGAATGCCAAAACCTCTTCAACATCATCTTCGTCAACTTCCACAAACCCTTAGCCAAACTCGCTATATCCTTACTTTGTTCACTACGATCGAAACTCTTAATTATGTCTAGTTTTACACTAAGTGTAATACCCTTGCGCGATCTTTTAGGCTTTTCTGATACCTTAGAACTCGTCTTGCTAATGGATGCACAAAATAAATCGACATAAAGCACAGGTGCTCACAGGCAGGTGTTTAAGCAATGCCGTCTAGAATGCAGTTCCGAGGGAGGAGCTAGTCTGCCCGGCGCGCGCTGCCTTTCTTCACACGCTGCCTTTTTTGTGTGCTGCTTTTTTTCGTAACAGTGAAAACACCTTCTGTTAGTGAAAACAGGTAACTAATGTAGGTCTTTCGTAACAGCGAATTGACGTAAAGCGAACGTTCGAAAAATGGGGGACACCTGTATAAGATGATGAGAGGCATTGATCATGTGGATAGCCAGAGGCTTTTTCCCAGGGCTGAAATGGCTATCACAAGAGGTCACAGTTTTTAAGGTGCTTAGAAGTAGGTACAGAGGAGATGTCGGAGTAAATTTTTTTTACACAGGGTGGTGAGTGCGTGGAATGGACTGCTGGCGACAGTGGTGGAGGTGGATATGATAAGGTCTTTTAAGAGACTTTTGGACAGGTACATAGAGCTCAGAAAAATAGAGGGCTATAGGTAACCCTAGGTAATTTCTAAGGTAAGGACATGTTCGGAGCAGCTTTGTGGGCCAAAGGGCCTCTATTGTGCTGTAGGTTCTCTGTTTCTGTCACAATCTGGAGGGTTGTCAGAGGTTACAGCGGGACATCAATAGGGTGCAGAATTGAGCAGAGAAGTGGCAGATGGACTTCAACCCAGATAAGTGTGAAGTGGTTCATTTTGATAGGTCAAATTTGAAGACAAAATTTAGTATTAATGGTAAGACCCTTGGCAGTGTGGAGGATCAGAGAGATCTTAGGATCCGTGTCCATAGGACACTCAAAGCTGCTGCGCCATTTGACGGTATTGTTAAGAAGGAGTATGGTGTGTTGGCCTTCATCAACCATGAGATTGAGCTGAGGAGCTGTGAGGTAATGTTACAGCTGTATAAGACCTTGGTCAGACCCAACTTGGAGTGCTATGCTCAGTTCTGGTCACCTAACGACAAGAAGGATGTGGATACTATAAGAGATAGTGCAGAGGAGATTTACAAGGATGTGGCCTGGATTGGAGAGCATGCCTTATGAATATAGATTGAGTGAACTTGGCCTTTTCTCCTTTGAGCAACGGAGGATGAGAGATGACCAGATAGAGGCATACAAGATGATGAGAGTCATTGATTATGTGACTAGCCAGAGGCTTTTTTCCCAAGGTTGAAATGGTTAACATAAGGGGGCATAGTTTTAAGGTGCTTAGAAGTAGATACAGAGGGGATGTTTCTCACACAGAGAGTGGTGGGTGTGTGAAATGCACTGCTGGTGACGGTGGTGGAGGTGGTTACAATAGGGTATTTTAAGAGCCTGTTAGATAAGTTTAAGAGACTGTTAGTACAAGATGGCGGCGCGACACAGCGTGCAGCGGCCACTCCAGGAATGAATACCTGTTATCTGTAAGTAGGGGCTGTGTACAATCCTGATTTGATGGAGACGGATGTGTGAAGCACGGAGGAACATCTGGTGGAACTTTTGAAACGCCTGTTTCGCTGCCGCTGCTACTATGCGATCGGAGAAACCTCCGTGAGGAAGGCCCCGAGTCCTTGGCTTTGCCTGTTGCTTGGTGGCCGGTGGCCGGTGCCGGGGTCGAAGTACTCGGCAGAGATGGTGCTCGGTGTCGGAGGGCTGGTCGGAGGCTCGAAGTTTTTGGACGGACTCGGAGTTGTCTGAGGTCGGAGCTCCCAAAGTGCTGTATCGGCAAACTGCAGCTCTGGAGGTTCATGGCAGGAAGAGTTTTTCTTCCTTCTACCGTCTGCGTGAGATGATGCTGTCGGGACTTTGAGACTTACTTTTAAACTGTGCAGTGGACTGCTGTTTGTCAGATTACGGTATTCCTTTGCACTTTTGAAACTGTGTTATAATTATGTGGTCTTTGTCAGTTAGTTTTTTATCAATTATGGTATTGTCTGCACTGTTGAAACTATATGTTAACTATAACTATATGTAACTATGTGGTTTTGTGTTGGTCTTGTAGCTTTAGTTTTGTCTGATGGTTTTGTAGTTCCTTTCCAGGGAATGTGCTAAGATGGTAGCGCGATATCGATACGCAGCAGCCTCTCCGGACTCTGGATTGGGGATTACCAAACGTTATGTGGTTTTTCTTGTGTGGTCTGTTTTGTGCTTTTTCGTGATATCATTCTGGAGAACGTCGTCTCATTTTTTTAAACTGCATTGTATTTGTGGTTTATAAATGACAATAAACTGAATCTGAATAAGTACATGGATTTTAGAAAATAGAGGGCTATGCGGTAGGGTAATCCAAACAGATTATAGAATAGGATACATGGTGGGCCAAAGGGCCTGTAATAGGCAGTTAATTTCTGTGTTCTAAGCTACTATCAAACTACCTGACAGACGTTTGCATTTAACAGCACCTTAGACTAAGAAAGAATCCAGCCACTATTGGCAAGCATTTTACAGACATTAACACTGTTTTCTCTGCACAGGTACTGCTCACTAACAGACCCAACTTCAACAAGATTAGTAAGAGTTGAGTGGTCACTGACGTTTCAGACGTTCATCCAATGTTTTACAAAATCTGGTACAACACAAACTTCTGTCACCAGCCTTGTCTCATTCTGTAATAGGAGAGCTAAGATTGCACTCTGTCTAACTCGGGGGTCGGCAACCCGCGGCTCCGGAGCCACATGTGGCTCTTTTACGTCTGTGCTGCGGCTCCCTGTTGCTTTGGGAAATAATTGGTTGTGGCGACCCTTTTCCTGGCACATCCGAACCGACTCACAATTAGATAGCCTACGGGGATTTGCGAGCACAGAGCTTTGGAGCCTCTGCGCCATGGGGAGGGGGGGGGGCAGGTTGAGGGAGGCTTAAAAGTGAGGCTGAAGATTTCGAATAAAGTACAGCCCTGCACATGTTGGAGGATGTTTTGGCATTCGAGCGCAAGTTGACAGTGTTTGCCAGAGATTTACAGAAAGGCACATTGTCTCACTTCCCCAATTTGAGAGAGTTCAAACAAGGTCACGACATGATAAATTCGGTGTATTTACATTCTGCAATCATCGCAATGCAAACATCGTTTGGGAAACGCTTCTGTGAGTTCAGAGAGGAAAAAAACACATTATCCTTCCCGGTCAGTCCCCTAAGCATCGATCCATCCCTACTGAATACGACTGCATTGTCAGGTGTGAGTCAACCTGAACAAGTATGATAAATATTTTAATTGCCTATTATTTTACGTATATTCATATGTTTTCATTGTTCAGTGAAATAGTCCTTTTATTTTTCAGGTTGACAGCTGGCTGACGATATTTTTGGTTTGCTGCTGGCAGCAAATTTAAGTTTGGCGTTTTTCATAAATACAAGAAGGACTCAAATAGACGTTGAGTATTTTACTTCAAAGTAACCTTCAACCCAACGTCTTTTTTTCGGAGTTCAAAATGTTTTTGTTGCATGCAGAAATGTAATTTCGTTTTCTCTGCAGGAGTTCATCAATTTCATAAATTCAACACATTATAGTTTGTTTATACATAGCATAAAGGCAAAACAAAACGTTGTATGCAGTGTTATTTCATTTTAAATGTCAAACGGGTTTTGCGGCTCCCAGTGTTTTCTTTTCTGTGGGAAACGGGTCCAAGTGGCTCTTTCAGTGGTAAACGTTGCTGACCCCTGGTCTAACTGAAACTTCTGTGTGATGATTAAGGAAGTTTTCGTGAACAGATTTGACAAACTTTCCTATCTAGCTCTTTTACAATATGGGAGACCCAATTAATAGGTGGAAATTTAAAATTACCTACTTTCACAACCTTACGTTTCTTGCAGCAGTCTGCAGTCTCTCTACAAATTTGCTCCTCTAAATCTTGCAGTCTGTTGGGTTGTCTATAATATAATCCTGTTAACATGGTCATGCCTTTCTTATTCCTCAATTCTACCCATAAAGTCTGACTGGATGAGCTCTTCAGTTTGTCCTGGTTGCACACTGCCATGTTATTCTCTTCTTCCCCCTCCTCCCCCACCCTCCTGCATTCAGTTGCTCCATTCTATCATATCGAAAACAATGGAACCCCAGAGTATTGAGCTGCCAGTCCTGCTTTCCTACAAACAATGTCAGAATTGCACTTGCTGATCAATGCCCTAAACTCATCCACCTTTCATACAATACTTGTGTTTTGAAATAGATGCAGCTCTGAGCATTAGTTCTCCATGCTCAACTTTTGGATTTCAGGCCTTGTATGAAGGCTTAATGACATCTTTCTCCATAACCACTCCACTGTCTGTTCTGGCACTCTTGTTCCCATCCCTCTGCAATTCTAGTTTAAACATCCTTCCGCTGCCCCTCTAAGGATATATTAATCCTCCTCCAGGTGCAAACCATCCCTTCTGTGCAGTTCGCTCCCCTTTCCTGAAAGAGGCCCAATGATCCATGAATTTTCCCTCTTGCTCCCAACTCCTTAGCCATGTGTTAAAAGGTATGATCTTTCTATTTCTGGCCTCACTAGCACATGGGATTGATAGCAATCCTGAGATAACAACCCTGGAGGTCCTTTCCTTTAATTTAGCACCTAACTCCCTGAACTCACTTTGCAGAAACTCATCATCCATCCTACCAATGTGGATCGTGACCTCCGATTACTTACCTTCCCACTTAAAAATGCTGTGAACTCATCCTGACCCTGACTCTGGTATCAAGGAGGCAACAAACCATCTGGGAATCTTGTTCTTATCCAGAGAACCTCCTTTCTGCCTCTTTAACCAACATATCCACTATCATTTCTGCTTCCTTACCTTTCTGAGCCACTGACCTGATTGCTATGGCTTCACCCTGTTAAGTTGTTCCCACCACCCTTCCCCCCCCAATACAGCCATACTTAACATTGAAGGGAACAGCCACAGGAGTACTCTGCACTACCTATCTATTTCCTTTCCTCCTCCTGATGGTCACCTACCTCTTGGAATTTAGGAGTGGCTACCTTCTTGTAGCTCCTGTCACCAGACAATTGATACTAGAGCGTACAATCATCACAGCAATATTTGACTCTGCGCTTCGCGCTCCCTGAAGTACAAATCAAATTAAATATAATAAAAATTTAAATTATAAATCATGATTAAAAAATAGAAAAGGGAAAGTAAGGTAGTGCAACTCAGGTCCGGATATTTGGAAGGTATGGCCCAGATCCAGGTCAGGATCCATTCAGCAGTCTTATCACAGTTGGAAAGGAGCTGTTCCCAAATCTAGCCGTACGAATCTTCAAGCTACTGAACCCTCCCTCTTATTCTCCTATCTGAGCTGAATATCATCAAGCTGCAGTTCCAATTCCTTGACATGGTCTTTAAGGAGCTGCAGCTCAGTGCAGTGTGTACAGATGTAGTTATTAAGGATTCTGGAAATCTCTCAAAATTCTTGTATCTCACAGAAGGAACATGCCTCTAACTCTAGACCCGTTCTCAGCACATCAGCTATGTACACAGCAGGAAAAAAAGGCTTACTGAAAATTCTCTTCGAGCTTGTGTCTGTGCTGTTCAAGCCTGTTCTTGCCCAAGCCTGTTGAACCACTCTAATTCTGCCCCTTTCCCCAAATTGTTTTTCTGTTAACTCTTCTTTTTATTGACTCAAACAGTGACTTCCGAGGGGATTTGCAGTTCTCAAATGTCTCCTGCCCTGCAGAATTAGATCCATTGAGTCTGTTTCGCCATTTCATTGTGGCTGATCCATTTTCCCCCTCAATCCCATTCTCCTCCCTTCTTCCTGTAACCTTTCATGCCCTGACTAGTCAGGAATCTATCAACTTCTGCCTTAAAAACACTCAATGACCTGGCTTTCATAGCCACCTGTAGCAACAAATTCCATAGATTCACCACCCTCTGGCTTAAAAAAAATTCTTTCACTTCCACTCTGGACCTTTATATGTTTCAATGAAATTCCTCTGTGTTCTTCTAAATTTCTTTCTTTCTCCCTCCTTCCCTCCCATCTTAAAGAATGGAGTGCCATTCGCAATTTTATAGTCTTCCAGAACCTAGTGATTTTTTTGAAAGATCATTAATGCTTCTGCAGTTTCTTTAGCTACCTCTTTCAGAACCCTAGGGTCTAGTCCAGGGGTCAGCAACCTTTACCACTGAAAGAGCCACTTGGACCCGTTTCCCACAGAAAAGAAAACACTGGGAGCCGCAAAACCCGTTTGACATTTAAAATGAAATAACACTGCATACAACGTTTTGTTTTGCCTTTATGCTATGTATAAACAAACTATAATGTGTTGCATTTATGAAATTGATGAACTCCTGCAGAGGAAACGAAATTACATTTCTGCATGCAACAAAAACATTTTGAACTCCGAAAAAAAGACGTTGGGTTGAAGGTTACTTTTAAGTAAAATACTCAACGTCTATTTGAGTCCTTCTTGTATTTATGAAAAACGCCAAACTTAAATTTGCCACCAGCAGCAAACCAAAAATAACGTCAGCCAGCTGTCAACCTGAAAAATAAAAGGACTATTTCACTGAACAATGAAAACATATGAATATACGTAAAATAATAGGCAATTAAAATATTTATCATACTTGTTCAGGTTGACTCACACCTGACAATGCAGTCGTATTCAGTAGGGATGGATCGATGCTTAGGGGACTGACCGGGAAGGATAATGTGTTTTTTTCCTCTCTGAACTCACAGAAGCGTTTCCCAAACGATGTTTGCATTGCGATGATTGCAGAATGTAAATACTCCGAATTTATCATGTCGTGACCTTGTTTGAACTCTCTCAAATTGGGGAAGTGAGACAATGTGCCTTTCTGTAAATCTCTGGCAAGCAACGTCAACTTGCGCTCGAATGCCAATACATCCTCCAACATGTGCAGGGCTGTACGTCCTTACCCCGTTGAAGAGCTGTGTTCAGCGTGTTCAGGTGCGCTGTCATGTCTACCATGAAGTGTAGCTTTTCCAGCCACTCTGGCTGTTCCAGCTCAGGAAAGTTGAGCCCTTTGCTGCCCAGGAAAGTTTTCACTTCTTCCAGACACGCGACAAAGCGTTTCAGCACCTCCCCTCTGGACAGCCAGCGATAAAAACACGTTGTAGCGGTGTGCTACATGCAGTCAGTAAACTGCAGTCAAAGATAGCTTTATTCGAACTAAACAGCCTTGCTTTTAAGCCTCCCTCAACCCGCCCCCCATGGGCGCGGATGCTGCAAAAGACACGTACTCACAAACCCCCGTAGGCTATCTCCCTTAGCCTGAACGCTGGCTAATTGTGAGCCGGTTCGGATGTGTCTGGAAATGGGTCGCCACAACGTCTTATTTAGATTGTACAAGATCACCATAATCTTCAAATTTAGATTTACATTTCAAAAACTAACAAACTAACATAAAATACATTTTAATTAAATACTGACCATGTAGCGGTGTGCTACACGCAGCGCTAAAATTACGACACGGAGTCGGTAACTGCAGTCGAAGGAAAAAACTTTATTCGAAATCTTCAGCCTCACTTTTAAGCCTCCCTCAACCTGCCCCCCCACCCCCCCCCCCCATGGCGCAGAGGCTCCAAAGCTCTATGCTCGCAAACCCCCGTAGGCTATCTAATTGTGAGCCGGTTCGGATGTGCCAGGAAAAGGGTCGCCACAACCAATTATTTCCCAAAGCAACAGGGAGCCGCAGCACAGACGTAAAAGAGCCACATGTGGGTTCGGAGCCGCGGGTTGCCGACCCCCGGTCTAGTCCATCTGATCCAGGGACTTGTCAGCTTCCCAAGCACCTACTGTTTAGTAATAGCAACAACGCTTGCTTCTGCCTCGTGATACTTGAGCATCTGGCATACTGTGAGTATCTTCCACAATGAAGATGGGTGTTAAACACTTCTTCAATTAGTTAGGAATTTCATTGTCTCCCCATTACTACTTACCTGGCATAATTTTCCAGCAGTCCAATATCTGCTCTCGACTCTTTTTATTCTTTATATATCCGGGGAAGAAACCTCTGGTATATTGTTTGACATTATTACCTAGCTTACCTTCATATTTCATCATCATTTCCCTGCTTATGGCTTTTTAGTTGCTCTCTGTCACTCTCACTTACTACCTCAAACCATGACTCATGACCAATGAGACTTGTGGCTTTTAAATAGCTCCCACCCTACAAGATGTCACTCTTTCACTTGTTACTTCAAATAACAATAGACAATAGGTGCAGAGGTAGACCATTCGGCCCCTCAAGTCTGCACCGCCATTCTGAGATCATGGCTGATCATTCACTATCAATACCCAGTCCCTGCCTTGTCCCCATATCCCTTGATTCCCCTATCCATCAGATATCTATCTAGCTCCTTCTTGAAAGCATCCAGAGAATTGGTCTCCACCGTCTTCCGAGGCAGTGCATTCCACACCTCCATAACTCTCTGGGAGAAGAAGCTCTTCCTCAACTCTGTTTTAAATAACTGACCTCTTATTCTCAATCCATACCCTCTGGTACTGGACTCTCCCAACATCTGGAACATATTTCCTGCCTCAATCCTATCAAATCCTTTAATTATCTTAAACGTTTCAATCAGATCCCCTCTGAATCTCCTCAATTCCAGCATGTACAAGCCCAATCTCTCCAATCTCTCTGCGTAAGACAGCCCTGCCATCCCAGGAATCAACCTAGTGAATCTACGCTGCACTTCCTCAATTGCCAGAATGTCCTTCCTTAAACCTGGAGACCAAAACTGTACACAATATTCCAGGTGTGGTCTCACCAGGGCCCTGTACAAATGCAAAAGGACATCCTTGCTCTTGTACTCAACTCCCCTTGTAACAAAGGCCAACATTCCATTTGCCCTCTTCACTGCCTGTTGCACTTGCTCATTCACCTTCATTGACTGGTGAACTGGGACTCCTAGGTCTCTTTGCATTTCTCCCTTAACTAACTCTACACCGTTCAGACAATACTCTGCTCTCTTGTTCCTGCTTCCAAAGTGGTTAACTTCACATTTATTCACATTGAATGACATCTGCCAAGTATCTGCCCACTCACCCAGCCTATCCAAATCTCCCTGTATTCTCCTGACGTCCTCTTCGCATGTCACACTGCCACCCAGTTTAGTATCGTCAGCAAACTTGCTGATATAGTTTTCAATGCCCTCATCTAAATCATTGACATAAATCGTAAAGAGCTGTGGTCCCAATACAGAGCCCTGTGGTACCCCACTAGTCACCTCCAGCCAGTCCGAGAAACACCCATTCACTGCTACCCTTTGCTTTCTATCTGCCAAACAGTTTTCTGTCCATGTTGAAACCCTGCCCCCAATGCCATGAGCTCTGATTTTACTCACCAATCTCCTATGTGGCACCTTATCGAATGCCTTCTGAAAATCTAGGTACACAACATCCACTGGCTTACCCTCGTCTAACATCCTTGTTACACCCTCAAAAAACTCCCAACAGATTAGTCAAGCATGATTTGCCCTTGGTAAATCCATGCTGACTCAGCCTAATCCTATTTCTGCCATCAAGATGTGCCACTATTTCGTCCTTAATAATGGACTCAAGCATCTTCCCCACGACTGACGTTAGGCTAACAGGGCGATAGTTCTCCATTTTCTCCTTCCCTCCCTTCTTGAAAAGTGGGATAACATTAGCCACTCTCCAATCTTCAGAAACTGATCCTGAATCTAAGGAACATTGGAAAATGATTACCAATGCATCCGCAATTTCCTGAGCCACCTCTTTTAGAACCCTCGGATGCAGACCATCAACGAATCAAGTTACTACTTCATAATAGTCCATACTCTAGGAATGGATTTTGTAATCAGTAGCAATTGCAAAGCTGCATCTGTTCATCCGAACTTCACAAAAGGAGGAAAACATTGCATTGGGTTTTGTTTGAACTTCTGTTTTGAGTACTTAAGTATTTTAATACTTATTTCTTTCTTGTCAGGATGATCCTGTCTCCTGGCAAAGACTTATTGATCTTTATACTTTAATACTTGGCTTCATCGGGAGGTGCCCACCATCGCAAGTAGCAACCGCCGGTTGGTTGATTCTATATGTTATCGAGAAATGCTGAGTACTTCAGCTGCAGAAACTGCTGTGGGATCAAATAGCCTAGTTGTCATACTGAAGGCTCAGAACTAGTTGCGCTTGTTGTAACTGTTCAGGTACGGTGTGGGAAAATATGGTTATGGTGTTACCACCCATTCAGCCTTGTCTCAATCATAAGAAAATTGATAGAAGCTGTTATGCTTAATTACCAGTGTCTGATTATTCTAATTGGTTATGCTATCAGAGGAAAACTGAAATCAATGGGGTTCAAAGGAAGAAGTTCCAATAATTGGATTTGTAATTTGTGCAAAGATAGATTATCCTGGTTTTTGATGACCAGGCACAGACATCACTCAGGAAATCATAAGCATGAGAAATTCTTCCGATGCTGGAAATCCAAAGCAATGCACACATCAGAATGATGGAGGAACTCAGCAGGTCAGGCAGCATCTATGGAGATGAATAAATAGTTGACATTTTGGGCCGAGACCCTTCTTCATGACTGGAAAGGAAGGGGAAAGACACCAGAATAAAACTGTGGGGGGCAGGGGAAGGGAGATAGCTAGAAAGTGATAGTTGAAGCCAGGTGGGTAGGAAAAGTAAAGGGCTGGAGAGGATGGAATTTGATGGAGGAGAGTGGACCATCGGAGAAAGAGAAGATAGATGGTCACTGGGGGAGGTGATAGGCAGGTGAGAAAAGGTAAGAGGTTAGAGTGGGGAATAGAAGGAATGGGTGGGAAATTTTTTTTATTGCAGGAGTTACTTAGGAGAAGTGTCGTGGGCTCAGCTATCTTCAGCTGCCTTCTAATCTTCCTTCCATCGTAAGGTCTGATGTGACGACGTTTGCTGATTATTATAAGTTTCTATTTCATTTGTAACTCTTCAATAAATGAAGTGCAGTGCCTTCATGCTGCAATGTTACGTTCAAGCCACAGAAGTGCAAGGCAGTAACTATCTCCATTAAGAGAGAGTCTAACCACCTATCTTTAGAACTGAGTATCTGTGTCCACGAGCATCAATATCCCGGGGATTGCCACTGAGTAGAAACTCAACTGGACTAACCACACACAGGACCCGAGACAGTAGACTGTAGATGCTGAAAGACAGAGAAGCAATCTACTGGAGGAATTCAGCCAAGCAGCATCTGCTTGAGCCACAAAGTATTTGCAGCTAATTGTCATTGCTATCTGCAGAAACAGGTTAGAAACGGTTTACTCTTTGTGGAGAAACTTCATGATCTACAAAGCATGTCAGAACCTGATGAAATCTCCACTTAACTGGATGAGTGCAGTGCAAACAGGTCTCAAGCAGCTCAGGGCCATCAAGGTCAAAGCAGCCTGCTGGATTGGGACCATATCATCTGTCGTAAACATTCAATCTCTCCACCATGATTACAGCATGTACACCGTATAACACTGTTCCAACAACCTCTCCCAGCCCAGTGTCTTCCAACCAAAGACAAAGGCATCATGTGTTAAGGGGAGTTAGGGGGATGTGAGGAATTAGAGATCAGACCAGTACCTTACTCTTCACTCGGCATTCAAAGACCAGCGATGCAGATGATATTGGCTTTCTGACCTCGGACCGGGTCCCTCACCCTTCCCTCCAGCTCAGTGAGGTCCAGCAGGTTCCAGAGTTGAAGTTCTGCGCTGGGAGGAAGATTGAGTTTCAGTGACCCCCAGGTTCATAAATTAATGAGACCGGAGATTGAGGCCTAGTGTTTGGGTTCCTGCCATCATTAATTCTATACCTTCTCCCTGTAACAACCAATTCAGAACCTATCGATTTCTGCCTTAACTACACCCAATAACTTGGCTTTAATGACCCCGCCCATCTAACTTCTGTCACCCTCACAACCCTCCCAAATCTGTTTTCTTATTGCAGCCATCTGCGGATTTCTGATACCACTGTACAAAGGCACCCTATTTCAACATTTAAAAGTTTGGATAAATACATGGAATACAGGGTTATGGATGCGTGTTGATGGGACTAGGTATCTGGTCGTGGGCTGAAGGGCCTGTTCTTGTGCTGTAGTGCTCTGACTCTGGTAGTGAATTCTACAAATTCACCTCTCTAGCTGAAAGAATTCCTCCTCATTTTCAGTTTTAAACAGATATTTGAGGCTGTACCCTTGGATCCTAGACTCTCCTTTTCAGAATGGGAGATCACTGAGTGAGTTGGACAGTTCCTTGTGGGCTTTGTGTGCCAGTTTTAAAAAGTGAGCTGGGCTTGTCGGGACTTGCCTGTGGAGCAAGAGATTGCTTGGGTTCACCATAACTTCAAACCCCATTTCCAGAAAAGTTGGGATATTTTCCAAAATGCAATAAAAACAAAAATCTGTGATATGTTAATTCACGTAAACCTTTATTTAACTGACAAAAGTACAAAGAAAAGATTTACAATAGTTTTACTGACCAACTTAATTGTATTTTGTAAATATACACAAATTTAGAATTTGATGGCTGCAACACACTCAACAAAAGTTGGGACAAAGGCATATTTACCATTGTGTTACATCACCTTTCCTTTTAATAACATTTTTTAATTGTTTTGGAACTGAGGATACTAATTGTAGCAGATTTGCAATTGGAAATTTTGTCAACTTAAGGTAAAGGAACCCTTAGGAAGCAGTGATCATAATATGATAGAATCCACCCTGCAGTTTGACAGAGAGAAGATGAAGTCAGATGTATCAGTATTACAGTGGAGTAAAGTGAATTACAGAGGCATGAGGGAGGAGCTGCCCAAAATTGATGAGAAGGGGATTCTGGTGGGGATGATGGTAGAACTGCAATGGCTAGAGTTTCTGGGAGCAGTTTGGAAGACATAGGATAGATATATCCCAAAGATGTGAAAGGGAGAATGAGGCAACTATGGCTGGCAAGGGAAGTCAAAGATGGGATAAAAGCAAAAGAGAGGTCAGATAACAGAGCAAAAATTAGTGGGAAGTTGATGATGAGGAAGCATTTATAAACCAACAAAAGGCAACTTAAAAAAATCCATTAGGAGGGAAAAGATGAAACATGAAGGTAAGCTACTAAAATATGAAAGATACCAAAGGTTTTTTCAAACATATAGAGGAAAAGGAAGGGGAGAGTGAATATTGGACTGTTGGAAAATAATGCTGGAGAGTTAGTTATGTACAGCCGTAAACAGGTAACGTCACGGGTTGAGGGCCAGTCCTTGCTATGATCAAGGCCATACAGCTTTCCTGCCATCTGCCCCTGCCACTCACCAGTAAACCAGTGAATCAGATTTGAAGCATTCCACATTAGCAGTGTGCAACAGGGCCTTGCAATCGCAAGAAAAGTGATGAAGACAATCGCTCGCTATTAGACTGCACACCACCTTCTTGCACTCACTCCAATGTCTCTCTGACGTAGGGAGCAGTGTGATCCATACCAAGTCCAACTCTTTCAGTTTTTCTGCCAATGAGCAACTTGCTGATGGTGTTGGCCTGCAGTATTTTAAGTTTTTAATGTCCAGCAGGATTTTGTGCTAATAAAAATGTGTTTTAAAAAGAAAATGTGGAAGCATTCATAATGATCATTCAAGAATTACTAAATTCTGGTATGGTTCTGGAGGACTGGAAAATTACAAGTGTCACTCCACTCTTTAAGAAAGAAGGGAGGCAGAAGAAAGGAAATTTTCAGGCCAATTTGCCTGACTTCGGTGTTTCTGAAGATGTTGAAGTCTGTTATTAAGGCTGATGTTTCAATGTACTTGGATAAGGTAGTCCAAAGTCAGCGTGGTTTCCTTAATTTGAAATCGGACCTGACAAATCTGTTGGAATTCTTTTGAGGAAGGAACAAGATAGACGAAGGAGAGTCAGTGGAAGTTGTTTACTTGGATTTTCAGAAGGCCTTTGACAAGGTGCTTAACAAGATAAGAGCCAGTGGTATTACAGAAAAGATACTAGCATGGATAGAGTTGGCTGACTGGCAGGAGGCAAAGAGTGGGAAAAGCAGAGGCCTTTTCTGGTTGGCTGCTGGTGACAAATGGTGTTCCACGGGGATCACCACATTATATATATCAATGATTTGGATGACGAAATTGATAGACTTGTGGCCAGTTTGCAAGGTAGAGGGCAGGTAGGGTTGAGGAAGCAAGGAGTCTGTAGAAGGTCTTGGACAGATCTTAAGAATAGTTGAAGAAGTGGCAGATGGAATATCATGTAGGGAAGTGTATGTTCATGCATTTTGATACAAGGAATAAAGGTGTAGGCTGTTTTCTAAATGGGAAGAAAATTCAAAAACCCATGATGCAAAGGGACTTAGGAGTCCTCATATAGGATTCTGTAAAGCAGGGGTTCTCAACATTTTTTATGCCATGGACCAATACCATTAATCAAGGAGTCCATGGATCCCAGTTGGAAACCTCTGCCCGAAAGGTTAGTTTGCAGGTTGAGTCAGTGCTAAGGAAGGCAAATGCCTCAGCTGCAGAACTGCTGGATTATATATAATATTCAGATTTCTTCTTGCCTGACTGTAGTAACTTCACAGCATTCAAATGACTGTTCCATTCAGACATAAGGAATGTTCTCATTTTCATTATCGTTTGTAGTAAAGAACTAGTCTTCCAAAATCAAGCAACACACACAAAATGCTGGTGGAACGCAGCAGGCCAGGCAGCATCTATAGGAGAAGCACTGTCAACGTTTCGGGCCGAGATCCTTCGTCAGGACTGGAGTGAGGTTGGAATTGGAACAGGGTGTGGTGAAGTCGAAATGGTTGATGTCCCATTGGCAATTAGCAATAAAGTGATCCAGATCAGGCAGAAGACCAGAGTGGGGTGTCCATGAAGAGGAGGAGGGTTAAAGATGGGAGAAGGGGTAATCGGTGGGGGTAGGAGAGTCCTTGCCAAAGAAGTAAGCTCAGAGATGGAGCCAGTGGAAGAAGAGTTCAACGTCATGGCGTACGCTGAACTTGCTGAGGTGTGGGCGAAGGGAGACAAAGGTGCGGCCCTTACTGAGTACTGAGTGTTCTGCCTCAGAGAGTTGAAGGTTGGAGGGAATGGTAAAGACCTGACACGGATGAGAGATGGGATCAGAGGGGGGAGGGAGGCTGGTAGTGTCAGTGGAGAGGGAAGGGTTGGGGTGAGAGGAAGATGGAGCCTCTGAGGGCCCAGGAATATCAACATATCAGCTTCTTAGAGCCTTGTGTATTCCTGCATGTAACAGAACCACTTCAACTTGAAGCAGCTTGTAAAGTGACATTAGAATTGGGTCACGTTCATTTCAGTGGATTGAGGATACTTTTATAAATGGAAAATGTTTTTTTTGGAAGAATTGCACATTTTTAAGAACATCTGTAAGATTTGCTCTTTTTGTTGAAGTCACAAATAGTGTTCAGTGGGGAATGAAACAGTCACCCTATGGTGGACAATAGGTATTGGAGCAAGTGTGGAGATTTACTGAAATTTCTGAGTTTTACTTACCAAAGACTATAATGCTACTCTCCTGCATTCGGCTTGGTGCCTAATCCATAGTATTGAAAATAAATTATTTAATCTTGGTACTTCAGCTGTTTATTGACCATCATTAAGAGCTCCCATCTCCAGGGTATTCACTATACTGATTATCTTGCAGAGGTGCTGAGAGATCCTGAGTGCTACATCAGGTCAGCTCCTGTAATATGAATTGAATTGACTTTATATTACTTAGATCCTTCATATACATGAGTAAAAATCTTTACGTTATGTCTCCATCTAAATGTGCAATTTATAGTAATTTGTAATAAATAGTATGTTCAACAAGACAGTCAATATAATATAGAAATACAATTTTATCAGCATGAATTAATCAGTCTGGCCTGGTGGAAGAAGCTGTTGATCCTGGCTTTTATGCTGTGGTACCATTTCCTGGATGGTAGTTTGTAGTTGGGTGACTTGGGTCTCCAATGATCCTTCAGGCCCTTTTTACATATCTGTCTTTATAAACGTACTGAATAGTGGGAAGTTCACATCTACAGATGGGCTATCTGCACCACTCTGTGCAAAGTCCTGTGATTGAGGGAAGTACAGCTCCCATACCAGGCAGTGATGCAGCCAGTCAGGATACTCTCAAATGTACCCCTGTTGAAAGTTCTTAGGATTTGGGGACCCTTACAAAACTTCAACTGTCTGAGGTGAAAGGGGTGCTGTTGTCTTTTTTTCACCACACAGCCAATATCTATGGACCACATGAGATTTTCGGCAATGTGTATGCTGAGGAACTTAAACCTGTACACCTGTTCAACCCCAGATCCATTGATGTCAATAGGGGTTAGTCTGTCTCCATTCCTCCTGTAGTCCACAACCAGCTCCTTTGTTTTTGTGACATTTGAGTGAAGTTGTTTTCTTGACACCAGTATGTCGGGATGATGACTTCTCTTAATGTGGAGGGTCAGAGGGGCAGAAGTGAGGGAGCCCACTCTTACCACCTGGTGATCTGACAAGAAGTCCACGATCCATCTACACAAGGCAGAGTGAAGGCCAAGCTCCCTGAGCTTCTTGTCATGCCTGGAAGGAATTACGATGTTGAATGCTGAACTGCAGTCAAGAACAGCATTATACCCCATGTACCAGAATTTGATGTAAGGAGGGTTGACCAGAGTATGCTGTCATAAAGTGAAGTTAACAGAGTTTTGGCATCTATTTACCAGCAATAGGTTTATGTTTGGTGGAAGGAAGTTTAATCACAAGCTGTTATTCTTGTGATTTTGATGGGGACTTCCTCTTCATGACAGGCTGATGTTAGGGCCTCTGGCTTGATCCATGAGTTGGGAGAAAGTGAAATTATTAAAAAATTTTTAACAATCTGACATTTAATCAAACTCTTAAAAGACGTTGATATCTTTGGGTTGTCTTGTGGCATGGTTGCAGAGCCTTAAAATGTCATATTTCTGTTACACCTTTAATTTTGTATATATTATTTCATGAAAGATAAATTATGGTACAGAACTAACCTGCCCTCTGGTGAAGACAAGTGCTCGGATGCAGGGCTGCTTCGTGACTGGCCCCTCCCACTGGTGCTGCCCTGCAGTGCTCGCTCAGTGGAAGAATAAGCTGGACTAGGGCAACTTGGGCTATAGATTTTTTTTTCATTTTTTTGCGACTGTTTTCTGAAATTATAACCATGAATGCTATTTCTACTATGTGTAGTGTGCTGCTGTGCTGTTGATAAATAGTTTTACACCATGAACCCAGAGGACCGCTGTTTCATTTGGTTATATTGATGTATGGTTGAATGATAATTAAAATTGAAACTTTTTAAAGTAGTGTAACACTAAATTTGTTTCTCTTTTCTAGGGCTTATTTCCTGCCCTGTGTGCCGACAACAATGTAACATAAAGGATATTATTGAAAACTACTTCCTAAGGGACACTGGTGAAGTGGACACTAGCTCAAACAAGAAGGTTAGCCAGGTAGTATTTATTTTGTTGGTTTGCTTTTACCTAGGTTTTTATGCACACAACTTCAGTCATTCTGTGACTCTAGCTTCTGCTTAGAAGCTTAGTGGGTGTTGCAGACTGAAACTGAACCAATCATGGACCTTTAACCAGGCACTGACCATGGGTCTGTGGTGCAGAAGGGAAAGAGGGAAGAAGGGAGCGGTAGTGAGGGGAACAGACAGAAGATTCTGTGGACGTGAACGGGACACTGGATGGTATGTTGCCTCCTAGGTGCCAGGGTCAGAGATGTCTCAGATCACGTCCATAACATTTTGGGGAAGGAGGGTGAGCAACCAGATATCTTGGTACATATTGGTACCAATGACATAGGAAGGAAAAGCAATGAGGTCTTGAAAAGAGAATTTAAGAGCTAGATAGAAAGTTGAGAAGCAGGACCTCCAGGGTAGTCATTTCTGGATTGCTGCCTTTGCCACGCACCAGTGAGGTTAGAAACAGGATGATTTAGCAGATAAATGCGTGGCTGAGAAGCTGGAGCGGGGCTTCAGGTTCTTGGTTCTTTGGGATTTCTTCAAGGGGAAGTTTTAACCTGTTCAAAAGTGGTGGGTTGCACCTGAACCCAAGGAGGACCAATATTCTTGTGGACAGGTTTGTTAGAGCTGTTGGGAGGGTTTGAACTAATTTGGCAGGGGGTGGGAAACTGGAGTGAAGAGACTCGGGATAGGACAGATGGTAAAAAAGTAAAGATAGCATCCAATCATACTGTCAGGAAGGGCAGGTAGGTGATGGGACTTAGTTGCAGCCAGCAGGCTGAGTATCAAATCGTTAGGGATACAGAATCAGAAAGGATAGCAGATACAGTACTCAAGGTGTTGTATCTAAGTGCACGTAGTACAAGAAATAAGGTGGGTGATCATGTTGCAATATTACAGATTGCCAGGTATGATGTTGTGGCCATCACTGAATCGTGGCTGAAGGATGGCTGTAGTTGGGAGCTGAATATCCAAGGTTACATGTTATATCGGAGGGATAGGAAGGCATCGGAGGGGGCGGTGTGGCTCTACTGGTAAAGAATGGCATTAAATCAGTAGAAAGATGTGACATCTCTGACTGCTGGCTGTTGATGGAGTAGCATTGCTTTTATAGGTGCTCCTACTATTTTTAATTTACTGCTTCCAACTTGTTTTGAAAACTTACTTTTAAATGCAATATTGCTTTATCATGTCGTGCTAAAGCTACTACAAAAGAAGAGGACCCTCCTGTAACTTTGGAAGCTGTTTGGAAGCTGTAACTATGGAGACACTTCGGAAGCACAAAAATGAACTTTCAGAGGAATTCCAGCAACTCAGTGCTGAATTTAAACAAATGGATGTAAAATTGGATTCTATTCAAAAAACTTTAAGTGAACATGATAAATGAATAAAAGAGAATGAAGACATTTTAATAATGTTCGACGTGAAGATTGACGACCTGGAACAGATCTGTGATAAACAGTTAAAGGTTAATGAAACATTAACAGAAGGTTATCGACTTAGAGATTAAAAACAGAAGAAATGATTGTATTCTGGGTTTTAAAGAGTCATTGGAAGGCAATCAGCCTTCGTAATTTTTTGCAAACCTTTTGGCTAAATTATTTCTGAATATTTTAAAATCTCCACCTAAAATAGACCGAGCTCTCAGATCGCCCATACCAAGACCTCCTCCAGGAGGACGACCCTGTTCAGTGATAATTTGCCTACAGGATTTTCAAACAAAGGAGCTTTTAATTCGTGAATCTCGTCGGAAATGTATGTTTGATTATGAAGATCAGAAGTTCAGAATTGTGGAAGATTTTTCATCCGAGGTGTTGAATGAATGCTTCAAGTTAAGTCATGTTGGAGCTGTATAATAATGGTTTTAAACCCTCTCTTCATTACCCCGCTTGTCTTAGAATCATTTTGAAAAGTGGCTATCAGAGATGGTTCCGGTCGACTCGAGGTGCAGGATTTCTTGAGTGACAAATAAATTTCAGAAGTTTAGCTGTACAATAACTCGTTACACATTAGTTCTTACTCTCAATAATTTCTCCTTTGGCTCCTCCCACTTCCTCCAAACCAAGGGTGTAGCCATGGGCACCCGTATGGGTCCCAGTTATGCCTGCCTTTTTGTTGGCTTTGTGGAACAGTCCATGTTCCAAGGCTATACCGGTCATCCCTCTTTTCCTTCACTGCATCGATACTGCATTGGCGCTGCCTCTTGTACGTGTGCTGAGCTCGTCAACTTCATTAACTTTGCCTCCAACTTTCGCTCTGCCCTCAAATTTACCTGGTCCATTTCCGACACCTCCCTCCCCTTTCTTGATCTTTCTGTCTCCATCTCTGGAGATTGCTTATCTACTGATATCTACTATAAGCCTACAGACTCTCGTAGCTACCTGGACTATTCCTCTTCCCACCCTGCCTCTTGCAAAAAGGCTATCCCTTTCTCACAATTCCTCCGTCTCCGCCGCATCTGCTCTCAGGATGAGGCTTTTCATTCCAGGACGAAGGAGATGTCTTCCTTTTTTAAACAAAAGGGGCTTCCCTTCCTCCACCATCAACTCTGCTCTCAAACGCATCTCTCCCATTTCCCGCACATCTGCCCTCACCCCATCCGCCCGCCACCCCACTCAGGATATGGTTCCCGTTGTCCTTACCTACCATGCCACCAGCCTCCAGGTCCAACATATAATTCTCTATAACTTCTGCCACCTCCAACAGGATCCCACTACCAAACACATTTTTTCCTCCCCCCCACCTCTGCTTTACGCAGGGATCGCTCCCTATGCGACTCCCTTGTCCAGTCGTCCCCCCCCATCCCTTCCCACCGATCTCCCTCCCGGAACTTGTAAATGGAACAAGTGCTACACCTGCCCTTATACTTCCTCCTTCACCACCATTCAGGGCCCCAGACAGTCCTTCCAGGTGAGGCGACACTTTACCTGTGAGTCGGCTGGTGTGGTGTACTGCGTCCAGTGCTCCCGGTGTGGCCTTTTATATATTGGTGAGACCCGACGCAGACTGGGAGATCGTTTCGCTGAACACCTATGCTCGGTCTGCCAGAAAAAGCAGGATCTCCCAGTGGCCACACATTTTAATTCCACGTCCCATTCCCATTCTGATATGTCTATCCATGGCCTCCTCTACTGTCGAACTGAATCCAAACTCAAGCTGGAAGAACCTTATATACCGGCTGGGTAGCCTCTAACCTGATGGCATGAACATTGACTTCTCTAACTTCCGTTAATGCCCCTCCTCCACTTCTTACCCCATCCCTGACATATTTAGTTGTTTGCCTGTTCTCTATCTATCTCCCTCTGGTGCTCACCCCCTCCTTTCTTTCTCCTGAGGCCTCCCGTCCCATGATCCTTTCCCTTCTTCAGCTCTGTATCACTTTGGCCAATCACCTTTCCAGCTCTTGGCTTCATCCTTTTGCATTTCCCCCTCCCCCAACTACTTTCAAATCTCTTACTGTCTTTCCTCTCGGTTACTCCTGATGAAGGGTCTTCGCCCGAAACGTCGACAGCGCTTCTCCCTATAGATGCTGCCTGGCCTGCTGTGTTCTACCAGCATTTTGTGTGTACACAAGTTTATGTTGTGTTTGCTTGATGGATCCTTTTTTTTTGGAATCAGCAGTCTAACTGTTCATTACTTTCTTTTATGAACAATTGTCTTTTTTTAACTTTTGGTATCCCATCGAATCTAATTTTTTTTGGACTTTTATTCCCTTGTTTAGAAAATTTATGATTTAATGTTAGTAAGTTTTCTTTGAGTTAATACTTTCTAAGTTGATATGTTTTGAACTTTCATATTTCTTTCTGTTTTTATACTATAATTTTCTATGAGGTTTTTTAAATATGTTTAATTTTGCTCTTTTTTGTTATGCCTTTTGGAATGCAGTTTAGCCTTGACAAATTTTTTTGGAGCTCAACCAGTGGTTTGTTTTGGCAAGAAAATGATAGCTTTAGTTGTTGACTGCCCTTTGGTTGACTTTCTCTCTTTGGGCAGGGGGTAGGGGGTGGTTTTCTTTTTCTCCATCAGCTGTTTGGTTCTGTTAGCTTCATTTGTTGCTTGTTTACTCTATCTTAAAGCTCATTGTCTGGATTTAATATATACTTCTGCGGTTTTTATTCTAACTTCTTTTAAGTAATATTTAAAATGGATCGTGCAATTAATTGACTTAGTTTTAATGTGAAAAGATTAAACCATCCTGTGAAACGTAATAAGATATTTAATTATATTAAGAAATTGAATGTCTCCATTTTTTTTTACAAGAAACACATGTTCGTAAATGTGATAATTTACTTCTTTTCAGCCGTTGGAAAGGTGTATCATTCCCATTCCTCCTTTCAGGCTAAGGCAAGAGGAGTTTCGATCCTTATAGACAATTCATTTTCTATCATTCAACATAATGTAGTGTCTGATACGAATGGTCCTTTGTTATTGTGTCAGGGAAATAGATAATTAATGGTTTTTGCTCTTTTATATACCCCAAATATAGATGATCCAGGCTTTTTTGAACTTTATTTTTTGCTTTTACCATACTTAAGTTTATATTCTTTGGTGTTAGGAGGAGACTTCAACTGCTATTTAGATCCTGTTTTAGATCATTCTTCTAAGTGATTGACTTGTAGTTGATCTGCCTCCTTTATCCAATCTTTTCTAATGAAATGTGATATTGTTGATGTTTAGTGTTTTTTTGCATCCAACAGATAAAGAGTACTCATTTTTTTTCGCATGTTCATCATTCGAATTCCAGGGTTGATTTTTTTTTTCGGTTGATAGCCAATTGATTCCATTGGTTCGATCCTGTGAATATAAAGAAATTGCTGTTTCAGATCATACTCCTGTGTTTTTATCAGGGTGTCTCCCAAATAAACCGATTCTGGTGTTTTAATCCAGCTTTGTAATCAGATAAAGATTTTAAAAAAATTTTTGGAGAGACAAATTATTCTTACTTTATGGGATGCTTTTAAGGCTTATATTAGAGGTTGAATTAGCCAATCAGTTGAAACAATTAGACCAAAAATATGCTTTGGCTCCTGATCCTGTTTTATATATAAAAAAATGTGTTGAAATTAAAACTAAATACGATCTGCTTTTAACTTATCCAATTGAAATGCAACTTTTAAAAGATAAGTCAGTTCTATATTCATGGAGAAAAAACGGGTAAACTATTAGCTAACCAATTAAAGGCCTTTATAGTTTAATGTCAAATTAAAGAAGTTTGTAAAGCTCATAGTGATAAAACATCTGATCATTTACAAAAATAAATGATGCTTTTAGAAAATTTTTCTCAAAACTTTATAGTTCTGATCCTCCTAAAGTTAATACTCTAATGAATAACTTTTTAGATTGATTAAACATTCCTACACTTTCTGATGATATTTGAAAATTGTTGGATCAACCTATTTCTTATGTTCACTCGTTGCACTCGGGGAAGGCTCCGGATCCTGATGGATTTTCTGGAGAGTTTTATAAAACTTATTCCTCTTTGCTTATACCCCGTTTATATTCAGTCCTTTCTGATTCTATTTAAATTAGATAAGTTACCACAATCTTTTTATGAAGCCCCTATGTCGCTTATTCTTTAAAAAAATGACTCGATTGAATGCTCTTCGTATAGACCTATTTCCTTACTTAATGTTGGTATTAAAATTTTATCTAAACTTTTGACTCGTAGGATTGAAAATATTTTGCCATCTTATCTCTGATGATCAGACTGGATTTATCAAAAATCTATACTCCCACTTTAATATTTGTCATTTTTGGAATGTGTGATATCCTCAGATGCTGAGAAACCCTTTGATCAGGTTGAATGGAATTATCTATTTAAAACTTTAGAAAAATATAACTTTGGGCCTGATTTTATTCAATGGATTAAATTACTTTATTTATCTCCCTCCACTTAGGTTCTTAGTAACTCTTAGTACTCTAAACAATTTAAACTTCATCGTGGAACTAGAGAAGGTTGCCCTTTGAGTCCTTTGCTTTTTGATTTGGTTTTAGAACCCTTAGCTATTGCTTTCCAGGAATCTAATGATATCACTGGTATTTTAAGGAGGGTATTACCCACAAAGTTTCACATTATGCTGATAACCTTTTGCTCTACATTTCTAATGTGGAGTCTTCTTTACCTTCTTTACTCTGTAGCTTCAGTCAGTTTTCAGGATATAAATTTAACTTTCATAAGAGTGAACTTTTTCCTTTGAATAATTTGGTACTGGGTTAATGCTAACCTTCCTTTTAAAATTGTAAGAAATCATTTTACTTATTTGGGCGTAACAATCACTAGGAATTATAAATTCCTTTTTAAAGACAATTTTTGTACACTTCTAAATTATGTTAAGAAGGTATTATTAAGTTAGTCACCCCTCTCTTTATCATTGATTGGCCAAATCAATTCTATTAAAATAAATATTTTGCTTAAATTTTTATATTTATTTTGGGCCATACCTGTTTTTATTCCTAAATCCTTTTTTGATTCTTTGGATTCTATTATATTTTCTTATATATGGAATAATAAAATTTCTTGATTAAATAAAGTTCATCTTCAAAAAGCTAAAAAGAATAGAGGTTTAGCCTTACCCAATTTTAGGTTTTATAACTGGGCAGTCAATATACGGAATCTTACGATTTGGTTATATTGTAGCAGTGTGCTACACGCAGCACCGGAATAACGACACGTAGTCGGTGAGCTGCAGTAGCAAAAGAGGTTTATTCAAACTTCGCGGCCTCGCTTTTAAAGCCTTCCTGATCCCGCCCTCCCCGGGTGGGAATGCTGTAGGGGGCTCATATTCACAGTCCCGTCCCACGCGCGGGCTTTTCCCCTTGCTGGTGAAGCAGACTTGGCGCCCTTTTTGAGACTGGCCTCAGTGCCGGCGCACGCTACTTCGTGAGCCGGTTCGAGTGCGCTGGGAAGTGGGTCGCCACATAAACCTCCCCCAGAACCGGCGATACACCCCCCAATTGTCCTCAGTCTGGGTCGGACTCTGGGAAGTCTGCCTCTGCGCCGCAGTACCCGAATCTCGACCAGCTGTGCCAAGTCCACATGGGCCGGTTTGAGTTGGTCCACTGTGAAAACCTCCTCTTTCCCCCTAATGTCCAGCATGAATGTGGACCCGTTGTTTCTGATCACCGTAAACGGCCCCTCGTCAGAACTTACAGTTCTGCAGGTCTTTGGGTATGCAGGTCGGGTTCTGCCCATGCTGTGAAGTGGTTATGGGGGCCAGGTTACTAAGCCTCTCGCGTAGTCTGTCCAGGACTGTTGCGGGTTCTTCCTTTTGCCCCCTTGGGGCTGGTATGAACTCTCCTGGGACGACCAGGGGTGTGCCGTACACCAACTCAGCCAACAAGGTGTGCAGATCCTCTTTGGGCGTCGTGCGGATTCTGAGCAGGACCAAGGGAAGCTTCTCCACCCAGTTAGGCCCTTTGAGCCGGGCCTTGAGAGCCGTCTTCAGGTGACGGTGCAAACGCTCCACCAGTCCGTTCGACTGTGGGTGGTAGGCAGTTGTGTGGTGCAGCTGTGTCCCCAAAAGGCTGGCCATAGCTGACCACAGGCTGGAGGTAAACAGGGCGCCTCTTCGGAGGTAATCTGAGCCGGTACACCAAAGTAAGATACACAGGTTGCGATTAGTGCTTGGGCACAGGATTCAGAGGTGGTGTCAGTGAGCGGGACAGCCTCTGACCGTCTTGTGAACCAGTGTACGATAGTCAGGAGGTTCCGCGCTCTTCGCGACACTGGCAGGGTGGCCACAATATCCGCATGAATGTGGTTGAAACGCCGGCGGGTGGGGTGGAACTGCTGCGGTGGGGCTTTAGTGTGCCGCTGCACCTTGGCCGTCTGGCAGTGCATGCATGTTTTGGCCCGTTCACTGACCTTGCGGAGTCCGTGCCAAACGAACCAGTTGGCTACCATCCAGACGGTTGTCCTGATGGAGGGGTGAGCTAAGTTGTGAATGGAGTTGAAAACGCGCTGCTGCCGGGACGATGGGGCGGGGTTGGCCGGTGGTTACGTCACACAGTAGGGTCCTCTCACCTGGGCCTACAAGGAGGTCCTGGAGCTGCAAACCGGAGACTGCAGTCCTGTAACTAGGGATCTCCTCATCTGCCTCCTGCGCCTCCGCCAGCGCTTCATAGTCTACCCCATGGGATAGGGCTTGGATGTAAGGGCGGGAGAGAGCGTCCACCACGACATTGTCCTTTCCCGAGACATGCCGGACATCCGTCGTGTATTCGGAGATGTAGGACAGATGTCGTTGCTGGCGGGACGACCAGCGGTCGGATGCTTTCGTGATCGCAAAGGTAAATGGTTTGTGGTCCGTGAACGCGGTGAAGGGCCTACCTTCTAAGAAGTACCTGAAATGCCGGATTGTCAGGTATAGCGCCAACAGTTCCCGAAAGCTCTGTATTTGAGCTTGGGTGGTCGTAGGTGAATGCTGAAAAACACCAGGAGTCGCCAGCGACCCTCGATGAGTTGTTCTAGCACTCCACCGACTGCCGTGTTAGATGCATCCACTGTGAGGGCGGTAGGGACGTTCGTTCTGGGGTGCACTAGCATCGTGGTGTTTGCCAAGGCTTCTTTGGTTTTAACGAAAGCGGCGGCGGACTCCTCGCCCCAGGTAATGTCCTTGCCTTTACCCGACATAAGGGCGAAAAGGGGGCGCATGATTCGGGCTGCTGAGGGGAGGAAGCGGTGGTAGAAATTCACCATACCCACGAATTCCTGAAGGCCTTTGATTGTGTTGGGTAGGGGGAAATAGTGGACCGCATCTACCTTGGCGGGCAGAGGAGTTGCCCCATCTTTAGTAATCCTGTGGCCCAAGAAGTCAATTGTGTTGAGCCCGAACTGGCATTTGGCCGGGTTGATTGTTAGGCCATATTCACTCAGTCGGGCATAGAGTTGACGGAGGTGGGACAGATGCTCCTGACGACTACTGCGGGCAATAAGGATGTCGTCCAAATAGATGAAAGCGAAGTCCAGTTCGCGTCCCACCGCGTCCATTAACTGCTGGAACATCTGTGCGGCATTCTTTAGGTCGAGCGGCATGCTGAGGAATTCGAAATTCGAAAAGGCCGAACGGGGTGATGAATGCTGTTTTGGGGACGTCGTCCGGATGCATCCGGATTTGATGGTATCCCCGGACGAGGTCTACCTTGGAGAAGATCCGTGTACCGTGCAGGTTTGCTGCAAAGTCCTGAATGTGCAGCACAGGGTAGCGGTCCAGTGTTGTAGCCTCGTTCAGCCTGCGGTAGTTGCCACATGGTCTCCAGCCCCTTGTTGCTTTGGGCACCATGTGCAGGGGGTAGGCCCATGGGCTGTCGGACCGCTATATGATCCCTAATTCCTCCATCCTCTTGATCTCCTCCTTCGCCAGTTGGAGCTTGTCCGGGGGAAAGCCTCCGAGCACGGGCGTGGAGGGGTGGTCCCTGTGTCGGGATATGGTGCTGTACGCCGTGTCTGGGCATGGCTGCCGTGAACTGCAGTTCCAGAACCGATGGGAAATCCGCCAGGGCTCTGGTGTCGTCGTACAGCGTAATGGAGTCTAGTTGTGGGGCCGGCAACTGGGCTTCACCCGGGGAGAACGTTTGAAAAGTCTCGGCGTGGGCCAGTCTCCTCCCTTGCAGGTCAACTAGTAGGCTGTGAGCTTGCAAAAAATCCGCTCCCAGGAGCGGTTGGGCTACTGCAGCCAATGTGAAGTCCCACGTGAATTGGCTGGAGCCGAACTGTAGCTGAACTGTACGTGCATATGGGTGCCATAGGCTGCCGTTCGCGGCCCTCAGGGTGGGACCCAGTTCTCTGTTACGGGTGTTGTAACTCGTTGGAGGTAAGACGCTGATCTCGGCTCCGGTGTCGACCAAAAAGCGGCATCCCGACTGCTTGTCTCAGACATACCGGAGCTATCCTGATAGCCAGCCGCAGTAGCCATCAGCGGCTACTGGCCCTGGCGTTTCCCGGGAACTTGCAGGGCGGGCTACAGCAGCGGGCTTCTGTGCCCCACCGCTGGTGGTAGAAGCACCATTGTTTATTGGTCTCCTCACCCCTGCCTCTGGGGTTAGTGGGCTCTGCAGCTAGGTCTGGTCTGGTCTGCTGCCGGGAGCGTGGCCTGGTAATCTGTGCGATGGACGTCCCACTCTCCTTGGCTTTCTACAGCATGTCTGCCCGGGCCGCCACCTTCTGGTGGTCGCTGAAATCTGCGTCGGACAGCAGCAGGTGTATGTCCTCGGGCAGCTGCTCCAGGACAAACATGCTCAAACATGAGGCAGGGCTTGTGTCCTCCAGCCAGGGACAGCATCTCGTTCATCAAAGCCGATGGCGGCCTGTCTCCCAAACCAACCAGCTGCAGTAAGCGGGCAGCTTGCTCGCGCCGTGAGAGTCTGGAAGTCCTTATGAGCAGGGCTTTGAATTCTGTGTATTTGCCGTCCTCCGGGGGCGACTGTATGAACTCCTCAACCTGGGCGGCTGTCTCCTGGTCGAGGGAGCTCACCACGTAGTAGTAACGTGTGGAATCTGAGGTTATCTGCCGAATGTGGAATTGGGCTTCTGCTTGCTGGAACCATAGGTGAGGTCGCAGCGTCCAGAAGCTTGGCAGTTTTAAAGAAACTGCATGAACAGAAGTTCATGTCCGGTCCAAATATTGTTTGGGCCGTCGGGATCACCAATAGTAGCGGTGTGCTACACGCAGCGCTGAAATAATGACACGTAGTCGGTGAGCTGCAGTTGCAAAAGAGGTTTATTCAAACTTCGCGGCCTCACTTTAAAGCCTTCCTGATCCCGCCCTCCCCGGTTGGGAATGCTATGAGTGCATATTCACTGTCCTGTCCCGCGTGCTGGCTTTTCCCCTTGCTGGTGAAGCAGACTTGGCGCCCTTTTTGGGACTAGCCTCAATGCCGGCGCGTGCCACTTTGTGAGCCGGTTCGAGTGCGCTGGGAAGTGGGTCGCCACAATATTATATTAATCAAGAGGACTGTATGGTCTGGCTTTCTTTAGAAGCTAACTCTGTTAATAAATTTTCTATCATTTCTCTTCTCAGATCCTCAATTTCTTTAGGTAATTTAACTAATAATTTTGTAGTTAAACACACTTTGAGTATTTGGGTAGAATTTGGAAAATATTTTGGTTTATTGAGTTTTTCTCTTTCCAGTCCCATTTTTTTCTAATGATTTTTTTAAACCTATGTCTGATGTAGCTTTTAAAGAGTGGAATAGATTGGGTAATAAATGTTTTCATGAATTGTTTGTTGGCGATAGTCTCTCTTAATTTGAACAACTGTTAGTTAAGTGTAGTCTACCGAGAACACACTTTTTTTTTGATATTTACAGGTTAGAGACTTTTTGCGTTCTCAAGTACATACATTTCCTAAAGGTTCAGATAAAAATTTTCTTGATATAATGTTTAATTTGAAACCCTTCTATAATGCATCTATATCTAATATTCCTGGTATGTTGTTGGGAATGAGAAATATTCCTTTATATAAAATTAAAAAGCTTTGGGAACAAGATTTACAGATTTCAATTTCTGAGGCCACGGAATGATATTTTCAAGTTGATTAATACCTTGTCGTTATGTGCTCATCATTTTCTTCTACAATTTAAAGTGGTTCATAGCTCATATGTCTAAAGATGAGCTGTCTGGTTTTTATTTGGATATATCTCCCTCTTGTGATAGATGGAGAATAACGGAGAGGCTTCACTAATCCATATGTTTTGGACTTGTCTGAGTCTTGAAAAATATTGGGAGGAAGTATTTCAAACTTTTTCACTGCTTTTTAAATTAAATTTTAAACCTAATCCTTTGACTCCCTTATTTGGTATTGTTGGAGGAAATTATATTATTTTCGATTTGCATATTTTGGCCTTTATTTCTCTTATAGCCAGGAGGGCATTGTTGCTTAAGTGGAAGGATGCCACTGCCTACTCATACTCATTGGTTACATGATGTTATGTCACGTTTAAACTTAGAGAAGATTCGCTGTTCAATTTCTGAACCTAGACAAGATTTTTTAACATTGTGGGGACCTTTTTTGAATTACCTTCAAAATCTTTGATTTGCTATCAAGCACAGATGTTGGCTAGTAATATGTTTTGCAAACCCCATTTCCAGAAAATATTGGGATATTTTCCAAAATGCAATAAAAGCAAACATCTGTGCTATGTTAACTCACGTGAACCCTTATTTAACTGACAAAAGTACAAAGAAAAGATTTTCAATAGTTTTACTGACCAACTTAATTGTATTTTGTAAATATACACAAATTTAGAATTTGATGGCTGCAACACACTCAACAAAAGTTGGGACAGAGTTAAAATAAGATTGAAAAGTGCACAGGATATTCAAGTAACACCGGTTTGGACGAGTCCACATTAAGCAGGCTAATTAGTAGCAGGTGAGGTAACATGACTGGGTATAAAAGTAGCGTCCATCAAAGACTGAGTCTTGGCAAGCAAGGATGGGTTGTGGCTCACCCCTTTGTGCCAATATTCGTGAGAGAATTGTTAGTCAGTTCAAAAGGAACATTTCCCAACGCAAGGTTGCAGAGAATTTAGGTCTTTCAACATATACAGTACATAATGTGAAAAGATTCAGAGAATTCAGAGACATCTCAGTGCCTAATCGGCAAGGTCGGAAACCACTGTTGAATGAACATGATCTTCGAGCCGTCAGGCAGCTCTGCCTAAGAAGCCGTCATGCTACTGTGACAATTATAGCCACCTGGGCTCGGGAGTACTTCGGAAAACCATTGTCAATGAACACAGTCTGTTGCTGCATCCAGGAGGAAGCCATACATCAATTCTATGCAGAAACGCCGGTGAGTTCTCTGGGCCCGAGCTCATCTCAGATGGACTGAAAGACTGTGGAACCATGTGCTGTGGTCAGATGAGCCCATATTTCTGCTAGTTTTTGGAAAAAACGGGCATCGAGTTCTCTGTGCCAACGATGAAAGCAACCATCCTGATTGTTATCAGCAAAAGGTGCAAAAGCCAGCATCTGTGATAGTATGGAGGTGCATCAGTGCCCATGACATGGGTGAGTTGCATGTATGTGAAGGTATCATTGAGGCATATATTAGGATTTTGGAGAGATTCCTTCCATCCTGCGCACGGACCGTTTGAACTGCTTCCGTCTGGTAGGCGCTTCAGATCCTTCCAGACTAAGACTAATAGGCACTGGAGAAGATTTTTCCCTACTGCGGTCACTTTGCTGAACAGTTAACTGCCGGTTAACTGTAGGCTAACTATTACTTGGATTGCGTTACTTGTATGTATAATCTATATTTTCATTTATATTTATCATTATTATTGTTATGAGCAGAGAGACAACATCTGCCGGAAGTAAATTCCTTGTATGTGCACAGGTACTTGGCGATTAAAGTCTGATTCTGATTCTGATCAAGGCGACGTCTCTTCCCGGTTCGTCCATGCTTATTTCAGCAGGACAATGCCAGACCACGTTCTGCATGGGCTACAACAGAGTGGCTTTGTAGACACAGAGTGCGTGTGCTTGACGGGCCTGCTGCCAGTCCAGATCTATCTCCTATTGAAAATGTATGGTGCATCATGAAGAGGAGAATCAGACAAATGGAGACCACGTACTGTTGAGCAGCTGAAGTCTTATATCAAGCAAGAATGGACAAAATTTCCAATTGCAAATCTACTACAATTAGTATCCTCAGTTCCAAAACGATTAAAAAGTGTTATTAAAAGGAAAGGTGATGTAACACAATGGTAAACATGCCTCTGTCCCAACTTTTGTTGAGTGTGTTGTAGCCATCAAATTCTAAATTTGTGTATATTTACAAAATACAATTAAGTTGGTCAGTAAAACTATTGAAAATCTTTCTACTTTTGTTAGTTAAATAAGGGTTCACGTGAATTAACATATCAGAGATTTTTGTTTTTATTGTATTTTGGAAAATATCCCAACTTTTCTGGAAATGGGGTTTGTACTATATTTTAAGAATTTTTTTCCTTTTCTTTTTATTTAACCAAACAGCTGTTTTCTTTTCCTCTGGTAGTGGGTTTAGATTTTTTATAATAAACTTAATTATTTTAAATTTCATGTTTAAATTTAATCTATATAGATATGGGATAATTACACTTCATCTATGATTTCAATATATTGTAATCAATATTTTTTATATATCTTACTGTACCCTGAGTAGTTTTATGTAAGAAATTAATGAAGATACTGAAAAAGAAATAAAGATGTGTCATAGGATCAGAAGATATTGAATCTTTGTGAGTTGACTTAAGAAACTGCAAGGGTAAAAGGACGATGATGGCAGTTATATACAAGCATCCCAACAGTGGCTGCGAGGTGGACCACAGGTTACAACAGGAGATAGGGCATTGTTCTGGTGGTTATGGGAGATTTTAACATGCAGTTTGATTGGGGAAAAATCATGTTGGTAACAGATATCAAAAGAGTGAGTTTGTTGAATGCCTTAGAGATGAGGTTTTTAGAGCAGTTTGTAGTTGAGCCTACTAGGGGGATCAGCTATACTGGATTGGGGAAACAATTGGGGAGTTTGAGGTAAAAGTACCTTCAAAAACCAGTGATCACAATATGATTCGAGTTCAACTTGAAATTTGGCAGAGAGAAAGTAAAGGCTGGTTAGTGGAGTAAGGTAAATTACATTGGTATGAGAGAGGAGCTGGCCAAAGTAATTTGGAAGGAGCTGCCGGCAGGTGTGTGTGGGAACAATGAGGAAGGTGCAGGACACTTTTATTTCAAAAATGTAGAAATATTCAAATGGTAAATAGTACAACCATGTCTGACAAGGGAAGTTGAAGCCGTTGTAAAAACAAAAGAAAGGGCATACAACAAAGCAAAAATTAGCGAGAAGGTAGAGGATTGGGAAGCTTTTAAAAGCCTACAGAGAGCAACTTAAAACATTAGAAAGGTGAAGATGAAATATGAAAGCAAGCTAGCAAATAATATCAGGGTTGATAGTAGAAGGTTTTTCAAGTATGTTAAAAATAAAGGAGAAATGAGAGTGGGCCAGAAGAAAATGAGGCAGGAGAAATAATAAAGGGGGACAAGGAGATGGCTGATAAGTTAAATGAGTATTTTGCAGCAGTGTTAACTGTGGAAGACACTAGCACTATGCCTGACGTGTGTGAAGGAAGAGAAGTGGGTGCAAGTACTATTACAGGAGAGAATGTCAATGGTGATCAACCCGATGTAATGAAACAAGTATCATAGTTGATTCTTGAAGAATAGTTGAAGAACATCAGGCCGAGGTAATCAGAAAACAGAGTATAGATTGTTACATCCTGCAAGTGAGACAAGGAGTCAGCAGGACAAATTGATCTTTTAAAAGAACAGTCAGATCCATAGTCATTCCGGCTAGTTTAGGCTACATCCACACTAGATAATTTTGAAAACACCGGTTTCGTGTAAAAACGATAGGCGCCCACATTATGTGTTTTTGAAAATATCTCCATCCACATTGAAACAGAGATTTTGGCGAATCTCTTCCTACTGGGCATGCGCAGGACACATATACCGAAAACAAGTGACATGTTTGGTGTTGAATCTCGCCGTAACAGTGAGCGTTTGTGTAGTTTCAGACTAGAAAAACTTAAAACGACAGACAGCTGTTGGCTTTCGCGCAGGAGAACTTAAAAGTTAAAAAAAAAACACAAATACTGGAGCGTACGGAGGCAACCGACAGGGAGTTCACAGACAGATTGACGACGAACATTGAAAATCTGACTAATTCTGTAGCATTAATAAAGCACCTTGTTAAAGGTTTAAAACATGTCTGCATCAGTGTAATCTTGTATTTCCATACAACGTTAAATTAGTCCGTTACACACCTATTGTCAGAGAAGTACTTGCATAAGTAGGTAAACCACCTTCATACGAGCAAGGACAGAAAACAGGGCAAAGTGAGTATACTTATTTATTCAGTAAGTTATGGGTCAAAGTATTTGGTGAGTACATTTCTAACTCTTCTGGCTTCAGTCTCGTTGCCGTCTGTTTTGAAATTGTTAGGTTGCGTTCAAGAAAACAATGAAATAGCGCGCTGCCTTCTGATAGCGTTTTCAGAAGTCTCTGGTTACACTGTCCACACTGATCTGCCTGAGCAGCATTTTCAAAATTACACACTTTGAAGAGCGTTTCTGAAAAGCTCCAGTTTTGGGGGATGAAAACGCCATGTTAGTGTGGACAGAGGGTAAAAACGAAGAAGAGGAAAAGCTTTGGTTACGGATTTATCCGGTATAGTGTGGATGTAGCCTGAGACTTCCCAATTCCCTTAAAACTTTATCAAGAAGGTGCTCAAAAAGCTGAAAGACCTAAAGGTACATAAGTCACTGGGAGCAGATGAACTGCATCCGAGGGTTCTGAAAGAGGTAGCATTGGAGATTGTGGTGGCATTAGAAATGCATGGTGCCAGAGGTCTGGAAATTTGCAAATGTCTCTCCACTCTTTTAAAAGGAGGAAGGCAGCATAAAAGGAAATTATAGACCAGTTAGCCTCACCTCAGTGGTTGGGAAGATGTTCAGAGTCAATTGTTAAGGATGAGGTAATGGAGTACTTGGTGACACAGGACAAAATAGGACAAAGTCAGCATGGTTTCCTTCAGGGAAAATCCTGCCTGATCAACCTGTTAGAATTCTTTGAGGAGACTACAAATAGGATAGATAAAGGGGTTGTAGTGGATGCTGTATATTGGGAGTTTCAAAAGGCCTTTGACAAGGTGCCACACGTGAGGCTGCCTACCAAGTCAAGAGCTTATGGTATTTCAGGAAAGTTACTAATGTGGTTAGAGGTTTGGCTGAGTGGCAGGAAGGCAGTGAGTGGGAATAAAAGGATCCTTTTCTGGTTGGTTGTCTGTGACTAGTGGTGTTCTGCAGGGGTTGTTGTTGGGACCACTTCTTTTTATGCTGTATATAAATGATTTAGATGATGGAATAGATGGCTTTGTTGCCAAGTTTGCAAATGATATGAAGATTGGTGGACAGGCAGGTAGGATGCAGAAGAATTCGGACAGATTAGGAAAATGGCAAGAAAGTGGCAAATGAAATGCAATTATAGAAAATGCATGGTCATGCACTTTGGTAGTAGAAATAAATGTGTGGACTATTTTCTAAATGAGGAGAAAATCCAGGAATCTGAGATGCAGAGGGCCTTGGGAGTCCTTGTGCAGAACACCCTAAAGGTCAGTTTGCAGGTTGAGTTGGTGGTGAGGAAGGCAAATGCCATGTTAGCATTCATTTGAAGAGGTCTATAATGCAAGAGCAAAAATGTGATGTTAAGTCTTTTTAAGGCATTGGTGAGGCCTCACCTTGAGTATTGTGAACAGTTTTGGGCCCCTCATCTTAGAAAAGATGTGCTGGCATTAGAGTGGGTCCAGAGGAGGTTCACAAGGATGATTCCAGGAATGAAAGGGTTATCTTATGAGGAACGTTTGATGGTTCTGGGTCTGTACGCGCTGGAATTCAGAAGGATGAGGGGGGATCTCATTGAAACTTTTCGGATGTTGAAAGGCCTGGACAGAGTAATGTGGAAAGGATGTTTCCCATGGTGGCAGAGTCTAGGACTAGAGGGCACATCCTCAGGATAGAGAGGCGCCTTTTCAAAACAGATGTGGAGAAATTTCTTCCGCCAAAGTGTGGTGAATTTGTGGAATTTGTTGCTACATACAGCTGTGGAGGCCAGGTCATTGGGTGTATTTAATGCAGAGATTGATAAGTTCTTGATTGGACATGGCATCAAAAGTTTCAGGGAGAAGGCTGGGAACTGGAGTTGAAGAGAATAAAAAAGGATCAGCCGTGATTGAATGGCGGAGCAGACTTGATGGGCCAGATAGCCTAATTCTGCTCCTATGTTTTTTGCTCACGTACACAGTGATTACAAGCTGTTTTAATCCTGTATCTTTATCTCACAACCCACCCAAGATAATTCATACCTGAAATTGGTTTTTATTTAAAACAAAGCTTTATTCCACATCTGACCGACCATTGCACTTGTTCTGACAGTGACAGGTGATCAAACGGAGAGTATCCTCATTAACTTAAATCCTAATTTATTATTTCTCTTTTGTACTTTCACACTTTGTTGCCTTTTACACATTGTTTGTCCGTCCTGTTGGGTGCAATCTTTCATTGATTCTATTATGGTTCTTGGATTTATTGAGTATGTCTGCCAGAAAACGAATCTCAGGGGTTGTATATGGTGACATGTGCACTTTGATAATAAATATACTTTTTGCACATATTGGCATTTGAGAATGTAAATCATACATGAAATGTAATATATGAAAAATCATACCGGGTGACAGAACTGAGCCCATTACATCAGTACAGATTCTACACTATCTGTTACTGCTGCTAGAGTAAGTCATCCAAAATATCACTGTCATTACATCTTGAAGATTTGTTGTTCTTTATATTTTTTTCTAGGCATTCTCAAAGCCTGAATGATTTAAAAGCATTGTGGCATAAAAAATTTTCAGTTATTTATAAACTCACTTTCCTTTAGAAAGCTCAGTGCTATTAACCAATCAGATTCATATCTGACTTTAATAATAGAAATGTTAAATGTTTCTACTGGAGGTCTTTTTTTTGTTTCTCAGAAAGAAATATTCTTATCCTGAGCTTTACTTATGGATGCTTTTATAGTTTTATTGTGTCTAAACATTTATGTTAAAAATTACGTTATTCATTATTGTTTTTAAGTTATCAAGTTTTCTGTCACTATTTATTCAATTTCTTTTTTTTAATCTAGCGCTGAGTCATTATCCTAAGCCCACTGACTCAGTATGGCTTCACGCTTTAGTTGAATTTCATTAGTTGACATCCTGGAAAATGGTCTTGAGAATTTTGAGTACTTCTGAGCTAATATGCTAAATATGTTCCGGTGTCACTTTTGTACTGTTTGAAATTGTTTCTGCTTGGTAAAAGGTATCAATAATGTACTGCAGATACAAAATTACCTTTAACTCCTATTTCCTGAGGCACTAGATCCAGTGATTACTACTTAATTTCTTTATCCGTTTAGTTTGTGTATGCAGGTGACATGAGTTTAAAGCCTTGAGGAATTTGCATATTGTACTTGAATCTAATTTGATTAATTATGCCAAGGCTGTTACTTTCCCTATTTCTATATAATGCTTATCTCTTTCATCAATTAATAGGAAAGTTCACGATTTGAAAACAAACCACATTAGGTCCATTATTGTTCCTGCTTGCAAACTTTCTTACCATTCTCCCTTGTAACTCTTGTTCTAATTTATCAATTGACTTTCACAAGACTCCCAATCCTTTTATTGGGGTATCGTAAACCATGCGTTTTTATTTTCAAAGTATATCATGTGGTTATCTATTTTAAATAGTAAAAATGATATGCCAATGTTTCTAACATAACTCATTACCAGCATTTAAAAAATTTTTGGCCTAATTGTGAGAGCTAAGATGGCTTTGTGTGGGTCAAGTTTGGGCAAGTTTTTTGATGATGAAGGGTGATGGATGAAGGTAGAACTGTGGATGTTGTCTACATGGATTTTAGTGAGGTATTTGACGAGGTCCTTCATGGGAGACTTGTTCAGAAGGTTAAGATCCAGTGGATACATGGTGAGTTGGCCATTTGGATTCCGAGCTGGATTCAACATATAGGAGGGAGATTGAAAATCTAGCTGAGTATACACCCCTCAGTATACTTCTTTGGAGGCTATGGGTGAGATGGATACCGCAGAGAGCATGCCTTTGTCACTAAATCTGGCTCCGCAGCTCAGAAGTGAAGGGGGTAGAAGAGGCAACCACCTTGCTAAAGTCCATTTAGACAATATCCAGTCTTTCCTTTATCAACTTCCCTGATAACCTCCTCTCAAGTCTATAAGTTTAGGTATACACGACCTGTACGCACAAAACTATCCCTAATCAGGCTCTGTCTATCCAAGTGCTTGTATATTCATAGAATGCCTTTATTGTAGTTTACCCACTGCTGATATCAGACTCACCTGCCTATAATTTCCCAGTTTATTCAGGACGTCATTCTTGAACAACGGAACAACGTTTGCTATCCTCCACAAGCACAAGACCTGAAGGGGCACCTTACCAAGCCCTGCGTAATCTGGATAAATTCCATGCTCTCACTATGGTTTTGCTGCAGTTCTGTAGACTGTCTATCTCCTATGCAAAAGGAACCTCGTGTTCTTTTAGCCCTCTTGATTTCCCTCTTAAATGTTCTTTTACATTTCTTTTACTCCTAGAGCACCTAATTTATTCCTTGCTGCCCATACCTGCTATGTACCTCCTTCATCTTAACCAAAGCCTCAATATCCCTAAAACCATGGTTCCCTAAACCTGTTAACCTTGCATTTTACTCTAACAGGAACATACTAATACTGTACTCTCAATTTTTCACACGGGATCCGTGGACACTAGTTAGATTGGATTTAAAATTGGCTTGGCCATAGAAGACAGAGGAGAGTAGAGGTGGTAGTTTCATTACATCTGTGCTGGAACCTCTAGTGTGGGAGGTATATGTATGCATGCATATAAATGATTTGCAAGTGGACTCACAAAAAGTAGCAAGGTCACAGATAGGAAAGTTGTCAAAGGAGGAAGTGTGGGCAGATGCGGTTTGATATGCAGAAGTGTGAGAGGTTGCACTTTGCCAAAGGTTATTTGAATTAATCTGAATAGCCTTGTGGTTAAGGCAACAAAAGTGGTTTCAGCATTCTTAGGTTAGGTTCGAGAAATCTAGCCGAGGTTCCTGTTTCAGGTTGCTAACTGTAATTTTGATGTTACTATATTTAGGTGTCATTTAGGATTGTTTTGTTTCTTCTTTCCTTCATTTCTCATCCAGACAGATTAATAAACACACTTAATTCTGCTGATGCTGGAAATCCAGAGCAGCAACACACTAAATGCTGGAGGAACTCGGCAGGTCAGGCAGCATCTATGGAGAAGAATAAACAATTGGTGTTTCAGGCCAAGGCCCTTCCTCAGCATAGTTCAAATAGGAGGGAGAAGTGCTGGGGTGGGATATAGAAAGGGAAGAATGATAGAGACTGGAGGTGGATTGAAAGGAGATGGGAGCACAGGAAACAAAGCAACCTGAAACTGGCAAATCCATTGCCCATACTCTGCACTACTCCAACTGTGTACGAGGAATTGCAGATTTCTATTAAGTGCAGCTGCACCGTACAGACTTCAATCTGTATTATTGGTACCGATCTTGCTTGTGAGACTAAGATGCTCAACAGCATCCAAACATTACATTTTTAAATAAATAAATAAACAAACAGACAAATAAATAGATAGATAGATAAATACATACATACATACCTATGATAAAAACATGGAACACAAGAAACACTCAGCAGACCGGTGGGGCGGAAAAAAGCAGTTAATATTTTAGGTCCGAGATCTTCATCAGAACTGTTCAACATGGTTATCTCTAAACCAAGCCTCTTTCTATCCATTTTGTGATCAGGTACAGCAAGCCTTGCTTTGAGGAAAAATGGAAGGGATCCGTCCCAATAAAGGGTCTCAGACCTGGATCATTAACTTTGTTTTTCTTTCTGTGTTACTGCCTAACATGCTAAGTGTTCCCACATTTTTTTGGGTTTTGTTACTTCAGAGTTCTAGAACCTGCTCCTATTTGATGTTCAGTCCTACCTACAAGACGATTGCAGCTTCCATATGAGCAGTTTATATTGTGAGCAAGCTTTCAGATATTGAGTCTTCCAAATTCTGGAACTTATCTAAAATTTGTTTGTGTAGCAAGTGTATTCGTGCTGTGGAGGAGGAAGAAGTGGCGAATTAAAGGATGTTGACCCAAGTAATGATTATTTTTGTTGCAGGTATGTACCAGCTGTGAAGACAATGCTGTGTCCTCCAGCTTCTGTGTGGAGTGTGCGGAGTGGCTCTGTGATGCCTGTGTAGAGGCTCACCAGAGGGTAAAATTCACAAAGGATCACACTATGAGCAAGAAGAATCCAGGGCTTACAGGTAGAATCTTTGAATACTTTTATTTGTGTGTTTTCTAGCCAGTCCTTATGACCAAAATAAGCCAGCCTTTGATGTGATAAAGTGCCTTCGCACTTAAATAAACCGAGACTAAGAATCATAGAGTACTACAGCATAGAAATGGCCCATTCTGGCCTGGTTTTCTGCTTAGTCTCATCTGCTTGCATTCGCATAAGAGCCCTCCATACCTCTCTCATCCATGTACCTATCCATTACTTCCTCAGGCAGCTGGTTCCACACTCGCAGCACCCTCTGAATGAAGAAGTTCCCTCCCTCAGATTCCACTTAAATATTTCACCTTTCACACTAACTGACTAGTGTTCTTCCAGTTTGAGTTTGGCCTCACCGTGGCAAAGAGTGTCAGACAGGTCAATGTGGTAATGGGGAGTTGAAGTGAAGTGCAACAAGGAGCTCAAGATGGCCAGTTGCAGGTCTACTAAAAAAAAAGTTGCCTTGCTAACGCTCGCCCTACTGTATCGAGGCAGCAAATGTGATAGATTAGGGTTGGGGGTGCGTGTGAATCTCTGCCTCACCTGGAAGGACTGTTTAGGTCCTTGATAGTGAGAGAGTTGGTGTAGGGTTAAGTGTGGCACCTCATGATTGCAGAGGAGATTGCCAGTGGGCAGGGAAGAATAAGCAGACTGGGGAGTTACTGAGAGGGTGATCTCTACAGGGAGTGGGATGGAGGCTTGGGTATAATGTTTTCTAACCTCTCTACAGCGGGCAGAAACAGTAAAGGGTGGTATGCTGGGTATGGAGGCCAATTGGTATAAAATGAGGACCAGGGGTACTATCTGGTTTTTTTGCTGCTGGGGTGGAAGGTGAGAGCAGGTCTGGGAATGGAGGAACTGCTAGTGAGAGCTCCATCAACTATGGTAGAGGAGAAGCCATTTTCTGAAAAAGGAATGGAAAATCTTATCTTGAGAACAGATGTGGCAGAGATGAAACAGAGAAAGAGATGGTATTCTTGCAGAAAACTGGGCAGAAGGAGGTGTAATCAAGGTAACTCCGTTTATAGTAGATATTAGTGAATAGTTTATCTTATTCAATGAAGACAGATCCAGAAAAGAGAGCTGATCATTAGAAATGGTCCAAGTGAGTGAGGACATCTAGAATGGTAATAGCAAAGATAAAAATGAGCAGTTCCTGGCTGGTGAAGGAAGCAGCACTGATAACAAAAAAGACTTGAGTGGTTCCTGGATAGGTTTGGAGCACATGATAAACCACATAGACAACATAAAGGCAGGTGTAGCTAAGGCTCACGTGACTGTCCATGGCTACATCTTTGATTTCTAAAAAGTTGCAGAATTGAAAGAGATACTGGGGGCACAATAAATGCTCTCAGTGGTTGACCACTTATCCTGAGGCTATGCCCTTAGTTCAAGTCTTTCCCACCAGAGCAAAGAAATCTCAGAATCATGCATGCATTGATGACATCACCTCTCAGTCTCCTAAACTCCACTGAGGCTACATTTCTAGAGAATGTAAACTCCACTGATGTAGTACAGAGGGATATGAGTTGTCCACCACATGAGAAAGAAAGACAGGCACAGATGTATCAAATAATTAAAAAGGCAAATGATACCTAGCAATTTTATTTTTGAGATCATGTTAAGCGTAGAAAATTCTGATGAAATTTCATTACTCTGGAAAAAGTTAACTTAATGGCACTGTTCTGCAATGCTCCCTAGCCGTTTCCAGCACTTTTTGTTTTACTAACAAGCCATTTGCAGAAATTGCCACAAATGAAGAATTTGGTGGGTAAAGGAAAAGAGTTTGTTTTGATTTGAATATGTTCTGCACTTTTGATAATATGAGATTGATATTTTTTTCCATGTTCTTATTGTGTTTGCTTTCATTCATCCAGTTGATGGGAGGACAAACTGTGAGCGACCGATCTTCTGCTCCATTCACCGACAGGAGACTCTGAAACTGTTTTGTGAGACATGCGACACACTAACCTGCCGAGACTGCCAACTTCTCACCCACAAAGATCATAGGTAAAACCTACTGTAATTAGCAAACATTTGTTTTGCTTTTGCCTGTATTTGTCTTCTGCTGTCAGTCCTGAAGCTCACCAATGCCTCTACTTTCTGAGGAAGCTGAAGTGTCTTGGACTTTGTACATCTGTGCATACATTATTCTGCAGGTACGCAGTAGAAAGTATCCTCACAAGCTGCATTGTTGCTTTGTGTGGTAACTGCACTGTGTCAGACAGGAAGGCTGTACAATGGATAGTGGTACTGCCCAGTGTGCATCACTGGCGCCAAGGATATAAGCAGAAAGGTGTTGGAAAATAGCCTGTAGTATCATGAAAGATCCTATGCAACTATGCACTGTTAGTCTCACTCCCATCAGTAAGGAGCCACGCCAGGACTACCAGACTCAAAAACAGTTACTTTCCCCAAGCAGTAAGACTGATCAACACCTTCACCCACTAACTCCAAAATTACTTTATTATTTTCCATCAGTCACCTTGCATACAGCCTAGTCTCACCTTGTGGATATACAATCAATCTATGGAAATAAGCTATATTCCGTATTTATATTTATTGTGTTTTTAAAAATTATTATTGTATTCTCTATCTTTTGTTGGGGGGGGTGTGTTTGTGCTGCATTGGATCCAGGGTACAATTATTTCATTGTATATAGGAATTGACATTAAACAGTCTTAAATGGTGATGGTTACACACTTGAGAGTTATTCTTAATGTACACGATACATGCCCGGTTATTTCTTCCAGCTGAACAAGCGTGTATAGGTTTCTATGTATTGTCTAATTACATAGTTTATCTCATCAGCAAGACAATGCTACAATATTGTCTTGTTTCATATCACTGAAGCATGCTATTCACTGCAGGGGTCTGAATCTGTTTCAGCTATTACACCCTGAACAGAAGTTTACCGCCATTTATTCTGACTCATCACTATTTCATTGTTAAGCTGATTTTCAACCAGCCTTCACAAATCAGAGTATTTTGCTTCATTGAATGTAAATAACACTTAATTACTTAACTTTCTCCGGGAACAGAATGAGGACTGCTCTGCTTCTGACATGTTAATCCCTTTGCTCCTCAGATTTTTGTATTTTCTCTCTATTTTGTCTATGCTTTTTATTCCTTCTACCAAAGTGCATAACCATACACTGTCTTAAGTCCTTTGTGAATCTTCAGCATTAGCTGCCTCTCTACCTATCTTTTATATTGTCCTTAAGCTTGGCCAATGCCATCAATTCCGTCATCCAAGTCATTGACATAAGATGTAAAAAAAAACACGGTTGCAACACCGACCCCTGTAGAATATCACTCGTCACGGGCAGCCAACTAGACCTGGCACCTGAGAAGCAACACAGCATCCAGGTGTCACTTTCGCAACCACAGAACCTTGTCTCTGCTCCTCTGACTATGGAATCTCTTATCGCCACTGCAGTCCTCTTCACCTCTCTTCTCCTCTGAGCCACAGTGGCAGAGATCCAGTTGCTGCAGAGCCCCCCCAGTAGGTCATCACCCCCCCCCCCCCAAAGTGGTACACTTATTATTGAGGAGAACGTCCACAGAGGCACTCTGCACCGGCTCCTCATTTCCCTTCCTTCTCCTGGCAGTCACCCAGTTACCTAGCTCCTGATACCTAGGGATGGCTACCTCACTGTAGCTCCAGTTCCTTAACGTGATCTCGGTGCACCTGGTACAGATCCTGGAGTCTGGAAGTCTTTCAGAATTCCCACATCTCATACACAGAACAAAACTCAGCTCCTAGAGCCATTCTCACTGCACTAACTGTACCCTACAGAGCAGGGATTAAAAAACGTAGAGGAAGAAGAAACTTAGCGGATACTTCTACTGCTCACTGCCTTTGCAAACTCCTCTGATGCCTCTCTGATGCAGGCAGCAGCACAGTCTGCTCCTTCAGTTTCTCTGCCAACAAGCAACTCGCTGATGGGGTAGACCTGCAGTACTTTTAAGTTTCTAATGTTCAGCAGGGTCTTGTGATTGTTTAAAATGCATTTAAAACAGACAATTATACCCCATAGAAGTCGCCACAATCGACCACGCTGCCATCTTACCAGAAGGGTTTCTTTATCTTCTGGTAATTAACCCCCTCTCCATTCTCCATTCTATCTCCCCTCTCATCCCTTTCCTCCTCCTCACCTCACTCTGTGCAAGTCCTCCTTTCCTCTCTCCCATGATCCACTGACCTCTCCTATCATTTTTGTCCTTTACCCCTTTCCAGCTTCCCCCACCATTCCCTTTTATTCCCCTTACCCCATCCACCCACCTCCCCCTCACCTGTCCAAACCTATCACCAAACAGCTTTCCCGTCTAATTCTGATTTCTCACCCTTTCCTTTCCAATCCTGATGGAGGTTCTCAGTCCAAAACACTGACTGTTCTTTACTTTCCATTGATTCCACCTGACATGCTGACTTTCTCCATGTTCCTCAAGATTTCCAGCATCTTCAGAATCTCTTCTGTTTATGATAAATTTCCATCAGTGCTTGCTTCTTCCACCTACCTAGTCTGATCTTGACATTGAATGAACTTCCTCCTGGGTCACCAGCAAGTGAATTGCTAAGCCTCAGCACTCTGTTTGACTAGTTTTATCTGGTTTCTTGGCCATATACATAGTTTGAACTTTTAAGTATTATGGTTCAGGATGTTTGTTCAATTAAAGCTCTTCCTTTAATGAATCGTACACCCAATTTGACCCCTAATACACATAATTCTGTACTGAGCTTGGATTGCCATGTCATTGTTTCTGGGTATAATTAAACACTGCTCTGAAAACCCTGAGATGTTTTGCTGTATTGAAACAACAGCAAGAGGGGTACAGGAGTGAGACAGACAGCTGGTTGAGTGGTGTCACAACAAGGGCCTTGCTGTCAGCATCGGTCAGACCAAGGAATTGATTTTGAACTTCTGGAAAAGGGTCTGTCGACGGAACCTCATCAACTGGGAAGGGTGAGCACTTTACAGTTCCTGGGTGTCAATGTCTCTGAACATCTGTCCTGTTCCCAACATATTATTGCAATTACAGAGAAGGTGCAACAATAGTTGCATTTCATTCAGAGTTTGAGGAGTTTGGTATGTCACCATAATTCTTGCCAATTTCTACAGATGTACTATGAAGAGCATTCCAACTGGTTGCATCACAATCTGGTATGGAGTGACCACTGCACAGCATTGGAAGCTGTAGGCTCACCAGCTTCATCGTGGGCACTTGCCTTCTCAGCATCAAGGCGATGCCTCAAAAAGGCAGCATCTGTCATCAAGGAACCCCATCAGCCTGGGTGTACCCTCTTCTCCTTGTTTCCATCAAGTAGAAAGTACAGGAGACTGTAGACAAACACTCAATGTTTTAGGAACAGTTTTTTCCCCTGTACCATTTCTGAATGGCCAATGACCTCCATGTACATAGGTCGCTATTTCTGTTTTTGCTCTTTTTGCACTACTTATTTGATTTTCTTATTTCTTGTAATTTGGTAGTCTTTATTATTATGCATTGCAATGTACTCCTGCAAAACAACAAATTTAATGACGTCTGTCGGTGATATTAAACAACACATTTTACGGTGATGTTCTTCATCAATTTCAAACGGCAGTCATTGATAGGAGTCTTTCTGAGCAGGTTGAATGTGAGGGTTGAAAACCTCATTTCAACAAATTTTGTCCTTCACAGAATAACTACACTGTATATTGCTGCACATGCTTAAATTAAAGAAAAATCACATCTGCATTGAAGCATGTATTGCATTACAGATACCAGTTTCTCGAGGAAGCTATTAAGAACCAGAAGATGACGCTAGAAAACCTGGTGAAAAAGTTGACAGAGAAGAAAACTCAGCTGCAAGTGACCACTAAACAAGTCCGTACTAGGTGCGTTCTCTGGCTTTGTCTGGCAGTTCACCATTGTTTTTACTCAAGTGGAATAAGTCCATTGAAGAAGCTGCCGGTCCTGGTTATAAGTCCCATCAGAAGTTTTACCATGAGTTGATAAAGGCTTAGCTCTTAACTTCCTTAGCCAAGAGTAAAATAAAACAACATACAAAAGGGCTTATGCAGCCAATTACCGTTTGCTAATAACTCGTCTCAGCTGGGAGTTACGCTAGGTTCAATTTCATGTATAACAGAGCTGCAGATTAGTGATGGATTTATAGTGTCTCTGTCAAAAAGTGCAGATAACAGATGAGGCTGTAATGTGTTGCTCTTTATATAAAGTACCTGAATAACCTGTTAGCACTTGTTCTCTTAAATCGTATCTGCAGGTTGAGATAAATGGTGAGACCAATTGGTGACACAATGGCACAGCTTGTAGAGCTGCTGCCTCATCGTGCTAGGAATCTGGGTTTAATCCTGACATCTCGTGAAGTTCCCCCATTCTTCCAGTGACTGCATGGATTACCTCCAGGTGCTCTGATTTACCCTCATCCCAAAGATGTGTGATTGGCACCTGTAAATTGCCCTTCTGTGAGTTGTAGAATCGGGGGGTAGTCAATGAAATTCAGGGGAGAATTTTAAAAAATTTGATTAATGTAGGGTTAGTGTAAATGGATGGTTAGTGGTCAACATGAACTCGATGGGCCTGCTTCCATGTTGTATTACTCTGACTGAATATTTTCTGATTTCTCAGTTAACTTGTTGAATTTTAAAGTAACCCACTACTTTAGTCAAACAAGGTCTGTAGTATTGGGTGAGCAGAGAAAAAAGAAACTTCATCTTGCATTTTAATACTGTGGGGTTTTAAAGTCAGGGATGTAAACAGGTGGTGGGGTAGTAATAAATGTCTATCAAAGGAGGTATAAGGCGCTCTTTCCCTCTGCTAGCCTGTAGGCCACCCTGTGGCAAGGTGTAACACCTGCTTCGTCCCCTCCCCCATCGGGGTCATGTGAAGCCACAGGAGCAGGTGGTGAATGGTCGTACGAGCAGCTGGTGTGCATCACAAGTGCTGGTTATTTGACCACTGACACCAGGCAGGAAGTCTATGAATTGCTAAATGGCTGGGGTCACTTGTTTTGTAAGTACACTTCCTAGAAGAAGACAATGGCAAACCACTTCTATTAAAAACTTTGCCAAGAACAGTAATTTTCAAAGACCATGATCACCTGCGTCATACAACATGGCATATAATGATGATGTTGAAGCTGGTCTGTGTTGATTTTGAAGAGTATTCAAGGAGAGTTGTAAAAAAAAGAAACTTCCTTGTGATTGTATATACTTAGAACTCTTAAGTACCTCAAAGGTAGTATATTAGCATTAGCTGGCTCTTTCCTTCCCAGACCTTCTGTTGTGCACAATAGGTCAGTTTCTTACATACAACGGAAACATCCAACAGAGGGGTATTGGGTTTTGTTGCAGGAGTTTTCTGATTACAATTGGATCAATATCCTGATTTCATCCATCAGATTAAGAGATGTTCAGGACATGCAGAAGAAAGTCCAGGTGGAGATCAAGATGGCTATCCTTCAGATAATGAGAGAACTAAATAAACGTGGCAAGACCCTCATCCAGAGGGTGGAGGTAATCACACTTATCTGACTTGCTGATGTTTGTGCCGTGGTGTTAGTATAGAAACAGTTTTGGATGAGAAATCCAGTTGTCTGCTTTGAAAGAATCGTGGAGCATTTCCACATTTGCTGTGACGTGTGAGCTATTTTTGCACTGTAACTTAAATTCTGCAATTAAAAGTTCAGTATAAGTGATGGTGCGTATGAAATGTCAGGTGCCACACCACATACTAAAACGAACATGCAAGTAGGAGGATAAGGTTAATGACTGAGTGGCTGAAGAACAGGTGGGACACATCAGTTGCTTGTACAATTGGGATTTCTTCCGAGACAGAGGCAACCTGTTTAAAAGGGGCATGTTTTACCTAAACTGGAGGGGGACCATTATCCTTCTGTGGAGGTTTGCTTGTGCAACTCGAGAGTTTAAACTAGTCTGGGAGGTGAGGTAGAACCCAAACTAATGCTGTATCAAGGCATCCATCATTTCAGTGCCCAAGGAGAGCTGGGTGAACTGTGATGAAGTGCTTTGTGAAGTTGGTCATAGCTAGAATTAACTCCTAGATCTGTTGCAGTTTGCCTACTGTCACAATAGGTCTATAGTGGACACAATCCCACTGGTTTTCCACGTGGCTTTGGAACACCTGGATAACAATAATGAATACATCAGGTTGTTGTTTATTGATTGTAGCTCAGTGTTCAACACCATCATCCCTTCAGTTCTAATTAACAATCTTCAAAACCTGGGCATCTCTACCTCCCTCTACAACTGGACCCTTGACTTCCTCATCAGGAGACCACAGTCGGTGTTAATCAGAATTGACATCTCCTCCTTGCTGACAGTCAATAAGTCTGCACCTCAAGGATGTGTGCTTATCTCACTACTCTACTCTCTTTACACTCATGACTACGTAGATAAACACAGCTCAAACCCATCTATAAACTTGCCGATGTTGTTGGCAGAATCTCAGATGGTGACAAGGAGGCATGGTGAGATAGATCAGCTGATTAAGTGGTGTCGCAAGAACAACTTTGCATTCAGTGTCAGCAAGACCAAGGAATTGATTGTGGACTTCAGGAAGGGGAAGGCAGGAGAACACACAACAATCCTCATCAAGAGTCAGCAATCAAAAGGGTGAGCAGCTTTAAGTTCCTAGGGTTTAGCATCTCAAGAGGATCCATCTTGGCCCAACACATTGATGCAATCGCAAAGATGGCACACCAGGGGCCATTCTTCATTGGGAGTTTCAGGAGAATTGGTTTGGTAAGTCACCAAAGGCTCTAGCAAATTTCTGCAGGCATAACCATGGAGAGCATTCTGATTGGTTGCCTCATTGCCTGATATGGAGGCTTCAAAGCACAGGATTGAAGAGGTTGCTGAGTGTTGTAGACTCTGCCTGCTCCATCATGGGCATATCCTGCCCCACAGTCAAGGACGTCTTCAGAAGGCAGCATCCCAAGAATGTGGAAGCTATCATTAAGGTCCCTCTCCATTTGGGATATGCCCTCTTGTCATCACTACCATCAGGGAGGAGGGAGAGGAGCCTGATAATAAATCCGATTCTGAGAAGGTGTAGCAAAGAGGTTAAAGCATGCCAGCCCTCTTATGTTGGACAGGGAGAGCAGATGATCTGATATGCTAAACTGCATTAACTTTGAAATAAGAAGCTTCACATGTAAGACAGATGAGTATGGATCATCATATGAGATTATGATATTGCAGTTAGTATGTGAGGGATGGGAAGGAATGACAGCTCAGTCTTCCAGCTTGATAGAGGTTGAGCTAGCGAGGAGGGGAGTAGTACTATTGATTAGGAAGAATGTCACATCCTGGGAATTGTGCTGTGTGGTAATATGGGTGGAACAGCAGGAATTAGAGGAGCATACATGTAGGAAAATCACAGATAGGTGTGGAAATAATTGTGTAATAATAGTTGATTTCAACTTCCCTAATGTTGAACAGGACAGACGTATTGCCAAGTGATAGGATGGGTTAGAATTTGTTAAGAGTGTCCAGAAACGTTTTCTAAAGCATTCTGGCCCAACAACCCACCTATTTAACTGTAGCTTAATCCTAGAACAATTTACAATGACCAGTCAGCCTACTAACCGGTACATCTTTGGACTGTGGGAGGAAACTGGGGCATCCAGAGGAAACCCACACGCTCAAGAAAAGGATGTAGAAACAAACATTATGTAGATGGCCCAACTGGAGAATGGACAATGTTTGACCACCTCTTGGGAAATGACATGCCATAAATATGGTAGTCCAACAGGCCTTTTTCTGTGCTGTACCAAGCTGCCACACCTTCACCAGTTCCTTTACTGAAAGGAACTATTGATAGTCCTGCATAGTTTGCCCAATATGTGACCAAACTACATTGTTGTATCCTATAGTACCTTTGCAACTTGGGCAGTTAGAGATTTTTTTTAAAATGGTGGATATTTGGCTTTAAAACTGAGTCACTAATGCTTGAAAGCTTTTCCAATTACTGAGCTGGAGGAGTATGGCCTGTTATAATAGTGGGCCAAGGGAGTTAAACCCTTGCTGATGTCACAGCAGCATAGGAAGTTCGACATTTGGTGTCCATTTGTGGGAGTATAAAACTCTTCTGTGGTTTCAATTCTCAGTTTGTCTCACTGAAAAGCAGTCATGTGGTGAAGTTAGTACACCCAACAACTGCATGTCAGAATATACTGCCCCAGTGGAAGTGCCTGCCAACAGGCAATGCCTCGCTGAATAGTCAAAAATTGAGTGAAGTGCCATTGATAGTGGGAGTGGAAGCATAGAAAGGGGTCAAGATGCACCATGTCCAATTTCTGCATTTTATTTAAACTTCAGTTGGATTAGTTTTTGTCTTATTTCTCCTAACTTAAAGTGTGAGTGACTGTGTTTATTGAAAACCTAGCTTTTACATTGAGTTAAGTGCTGTGAATTTTATTGTGCTTGTGTATCACCATCCTCCTGTTATTAATTCATGTTGCTAATTGTGTTATTGATTCCCTGCTCTGTGCAGTTGATGTATGTTCATATTACTGGTTTCCTTTCCTGGGAGAGCAGTAACAAGCATCAGATCTCATGCCCATCTTGTCAAGTGACAGGCAGCTATGTGATTTCTCTGAGATGCCTAGTATATCTTCTGCTTTGATTCCTGCAGAGATTGGCCGAGGAGCAGCAGCTGAAGTTGGAGCAGCAGCACCTGTCTATGTCCAAGCTGTACCGGCAAATGGACCATGTCTTAAAGTTTGCTTCTTGGGCCGTCAGCACTGATAACAGCACAGCCCTGCTGCTCTGCAAAAAACTGGTATTGAAAGAATTCTGCTTTATGTATTTCAACTCTTGACTTATCAACATAAAATTTTTGTAGACACACTAGGCAAGACTGACCCAGAATCAGATAATGTCAATATGCAGGCAGGCTATGGAAGATTGAGATGCCTCCCTGTTTGGATTATGTTATTTAAGGGATGATGAAACTGTCCTGTGTTCATTATGATTAGGATTTAGTTTCAGGAACCCTCCATATGCATCTAAAGAATCCAGTACAAATAGTTAATTCAGAATCTGATCTCAGCTGGGGGGGCTTGATGTTGACTTTCAGGTGATGCAAAGTCAGTTTGAGGGAAGGTCAAACACTGAAATAAAATAACATTTAAATTCCTTAAAATCCTATCACATTATTGAATGCGAAGTGTGAGACCTGACACCCGTAAGTCCACTGACTCTGCTTGCACTGTTGTGGGCTCTTTTGTTTGCGCATTATTTACCTGTTAAATCTTTCCTTGCCAGAAAGCTCAGCCAGGAACTGCAGATAAAAGGATGAATCTTTTGTGCGCTGTGAGTTCACTGCACAAGGCTTCTTGCTTAAACTACCTTTGCTTTTACAGATCTTCTATCAGTTACAAAGAGGGTTGCAATCCAAGGTTAATACAGAGGAGTTGAAGAATGACATTATCACTTTTCTCTGGGACTCTGCTTTCTGGACTAAGAATGCAGCTAATTTTGGTGAGTACTTCAAACCCTGATTGCAACAGAAGACGTGCTTCCCAAATTTGTTAGCTTCCCATTTTACCTGTTCATCTAGCTTTTCATAGCTTGTACTTGTATAACACTGGACTGCCTGTACTCCTAAGTCCTCTTCTTTCATTGCCCCCGTATTCATCGATCTATGTATGTTTCATTGTCCAACAGGCTCTTGAGTTTTTAAACCTCTCATTTCTGTTCCTCCATGGTCTTGTCCATCTTAATCTATGTAGCTTCCTCCAGTCCAACAAGCCTCTTCCAATTTTGGTCTCTTCTGCATTGTTCTTTTAATACAGCTATGTCACTTCCCTGTTGATGATTGTATTTTCAACTGCCTGGATCCCAGGCTGTGAATTTCTCCTCCTAAGCTAATGCTGTCTTAAAAAGTTGAGTGCATTTTTTCAAATGGTTTCTTTCCCAACAGGCAATGTTGTGATTGAAGTCCCCCCAACGTTGTCAACGCATGTTCCAGTTCAGCATCCGTCAATGTCCAGCCATTGTCCTCAACCTGTCTCCCAGCAACATCCCATCCCTCAGCTCCAGCCTGTTTCCCAACACCAGCCTAACAATCGAATGATTGCAACACAAGGAAACTCTTGGCAAAGCCACGCACCTATGCAGTCTTCCCATCGCCTTCCGCCACCCAGTTACCAGCAGACGCAGCTCCCACCCCCACGCCAGCTTCCTCCACAGCAGAACACACAGCAGGTCCTGATTCGCCAGCCTCACTCGGCTCCCCACTGGTCACCAGTGAGCGGACACTCACGAATGCAGCAAGCGGTGCAGCTTGTGAAGCCAAAAACCACAATGCCAAGTACTAATGGCAGGTACCTTCAGCAGATGCAGGTGCAGGTGGTTCAACAAGGGAACATTGTGCAGATGCAGCAACAGCAGCAGCAGCAGCTCATGAATCAGGTGCTATTACTGCCACAGATGAATGGAGTACAAGTAAGTCTATTATTTTAATCTTTCCTCTCCCATTCCCCTTTTGATCAAGACAAAGATTAGCTTTATTTGTCACACGTGCATCGAAACATCAAAACAAATGTAGTTTGTATCAGCGACCAGAGCACTGTCCAAGGTGTACTGAGGGCAGTCCGCAAGTGTCAGCATGTTTCTGGCAGCAACGTAGCATGTCCTTTTACTAACCCTGATCTGTGTGTCTTTGGAATGTGGGAGGAAACCAGAGCACCCGGGGAAAACTCGAGGGATCACGGGGAGAACGTGCAAACTCCCATAAAGTCTGTACCAGGAGCAGTGCCAAATGAAACTAATCCTACCTTCCTGCACATGGTCCATATACCTCCATTCATGTTCACAGTAAAATAAACATAACGTCATTAGTATATATTGTAAGGAATGCAGTATGAGGTACTGTTAGGGTTTTCAGGTTGGTCAAGAAGCTGATGGTAATGGGGAAGGGCTGTCATTGAACCTTGAGGTGTGGGTCTTCAGGCTCCCGTACTTCCAGCTTGAACACAGCATTGTGAAGAGGACGTGGGCAGAACTGCATCCTGAACTGTCGATGAGTCCACCACATGCTGCAGCAATTTATGTTCCTGTGCATTGGAGTTTCCTTACCAGGCTCTGATGCAACCACTCAGATTCTTTTCACTGTAGTTCTGTAGAGTTTTATTTGAGTCTTTAATGACATGCCAAATCTCTTTAAGCTTCTAAGAAAGTAGAAAAAGCATATGCCGTTATGGTTGCATATATATGCTAGGGCTTGGTAATGTCCTCAGAGAGGTTAACACCCCAGAACTGAGCTATTTAGTTTTATTAGCCAAAGGAAGTAAGCAATATTCCATGGGTCAAATATAAGCCATAATCTAATTAAGTGGCAGAGCAGGTTTAAAGAGATAAATGATCCATTTGCTCTTTAAATGTTATAAGCTGACTTTAAATAACTTAGCAGGAAATTTACTGAATTCACCCATTTAACTTTGTTAATGACCAGATAAAATCCTTGCTCTTTTATTTTGGGATATATCCTGTGCTAGTTCCTTGGTAATCACTTGAAGGACCAGTATCATTCTGCTACCTAAGAAAAAGAAGATAACATGTTTAAGTGATTATCACCCAGCAGCTGTGACATCTACCAGCACAAAGAGCTTCAAGAGGTTGGTCACGGCATGCATCAGTTCTAGCCTTCTGGACAACCTCGTCACACTGCAGTTTCCCTGCCCCTACACCCGTCTCTGGAGCATCTGAACAGTAAAGATACAGCTCGGCTTTCAACATTAACATTCCAAGCAAGTTCATCGTCAAATTCCAGATCTTGGGAGTCAGTGCCTCCCGCTGCAACTGGATCCTTGTCTTCCTGACCACCAGACTGCAATCTGTAAAGATAGGCAGCGACACCTCAACTCCAATTACTCTAAACATATTGCACTGCAAGGTAACATCCTCAGTCCCTACTCCACTCCTTCAACACTCATGATTGTGTGCCCGGATTCTGCTCTACTTCAGTCTACGTTTTTGTAGATGACACCACCATAATGGTCGCATTTCAAATAACAGTAAGTCAGAGTACAGGAAGGAGGTAAAGAGCTTAGTAACATACTGTCATGACAACAGCCTTCCCTTGACACGGTCATTGACTTTAGAAACAGGGTGGCACTCATCCTCCCATCTACATTGATGGTCCAGGCTGAGACCTTCAAGTTCTGAAGAGTGAGCATTGTTACGTACCCCGTAACTGGGTTGTCAAACCAGCAGAAATGGAACACTCGTTGGAGTCTTAATTATTAGAAACTAATAGAGTTTATTAGTAAATTAAGTAATACAGTACACTAAATGCAAAGATATAAATGTAACAGGGTAGCAATGATAATATACACATATACACAGAAATATAGGAATCAGCCAAGCTATCAAAGTCTAGGGGTGAATGATCAGTCTTCAAGTGAAGCAGAGTTCAGTTCAGTTTAGCGTAGTTCGAGGTAGCTGTTGTGGTACCATTGGAGAGAGAGTGAGAGATGCAGCTGAAATTTCAGGCAAACCTTCCGTTGTCTTCTTGTCCCGTTGTGGTCACTGACTGTCATCCTTCCGTTCCAGATGCAACCGTACTTCCGGGGTGAACCTGTCACCTAGCCAAGGGTGGACACACAACAGGTCCCCACTGGTTGTACCTTTACACCCTGTGAGCCTCTGGCCGATTCCCGCGAATCAGTCCTTCAAACTCCCACCAATTTGTGGGGACACAATGCTCTCTCCAGGGTCTCGTGGTGTGCCTGCCTGTGTCTTAGCAAACCCGCTATTTTATCTCTTCCCACCCCCCCACCCTCCCACCCCTGGATGGGATATCACCTGTCCATCAAACTTCACCACTTCCTGTTGTCTCAGCATGAGTGTTAACGAGTAGTTCAGGTTCAAAGCAAATGTCCGTGGCAGTATCAGTCCAGACGCCAAAATACTGAATTATGTGTCTCTCTCTTGTTATCTCTCTCTTATTAGCATTTTGAATGGCTCCCCCTTCTCTCTCCCTCTCCCTCTCCCTCTCCCTCTCCCTCTCCCTCTCCTCTCCCTCTCCCTCTCCCTCTCCCTCTCCCTCTCCCTCTCCCTCTCCCTCTCCCTCTCCCTCTCCCTCTCCCTCTCCCTCTCCCTCTCCCTCTCCCTCTCCCTCTCCCTCTCCCTCTCCCTCTCCCTCTCCCTCTCCCTCTCCCTCTCCCTCTCCCTCTCCCTCTCCCTCTCCCTCTCCCTCTCCCTCTCCCTCTCCCTCTCCCTCTCCCTCTCCCTCTCCCTCTCCCTCTCCCTCTCCCTCTCCCTCTCCCTCTCCCTCTCCCTCTCCCTCTCCCTCTCCCTCTCCCTCTCCCTCTCCCTCTCCCTCTCCCTCTCCCTCTCCCTCTCCCTCTCCCTCTCCCTCTCCCTCTCCCTCTCCCTCTCCCTCTCCCTCTCCCTCTCCCTCTCCCTCTCCCTCTCCCTCTCCCTCTCCCTCTCCCTCTCCCTCTCCCTCTCCCTCTCCCTCTCCCTCTCCCTCTCCCTCTCCCTCTCCCTCTCCCTCTCCCTCTCCCTCTCCCTCTCCCTCTCCCTCTCCCTCTCCCTCTCCCTCTCCCTCTCCCTCTCCCTCTCCCTCTCCCTCTCCCTCTCCCTCTCCCTCTCCCTCTCCCTCTCCCTCTCCCTCTCCCTCTCCCTCTCCCTCTCCCTCTCCCTCTCCCTCTCCCTCTCCCTCTCCCTCTCCCTCTCCCTCTCCCTCTCCCTCTCCCTCTCCCTCTCCCTCTCCCTCTCCCTCTCCCTCTCCCTCTCCCTCTCCCTCTCCCTCTCCCTCTCCCTCTCCCTCTCCCTCTCCCTCTCCCTCTCCCTCTCCCTCTCCCTCTCCCTCTCCCTCTCCCTCTCCCTCTCCCTCTCTCTCGTTATCTTTCTCTCAGCATTTTGGATGGCTCTCTTTTATCTCTCTCTTATTAGCAGCATCCATTCTGCAGCTCTGCTTGGCTTCACACATAACAGCATCAACAATAGCCTGGGTCCAACTACATAGACAATGCGGTCAAGAAAAATCAACAAAGCCTCTACTTTCTCATGAAGCAATCAGTAAGGTTAGGAAGCAACACTTCGGCTACAATTATTTGGCATGTCCTCTTCGACCCTAACCAACTTTTACCAATGCACCACAGAAAACTTCCTATCTCCCTGGATAACGGCATGGTGTGGCAAAAGCTCTGCACGTGACCACAAAAAATTGTAGAGTTGTGGATAATACTCAGCACTGTACGGAAAGCAGCCTACTCTTTGGATTCTGACTATACTTCTTGCTGTATCAGTAAAGCAGCCAGCATAATCTATAAGACCCTGGTTATTCTCTCTTCTTCCCTTGGGGTGAAGATTCAAAAGCCTGAAAGCACACGCTACCAGGCTTATGGACAGCTTCTAACCTGCTGTTATAAGGCTAAGTAGATCCTTAGTATGATAGCTTGAGAGCTGATGTGTCAAACTTGTCTTATTATTATCTTGCTCCTTATTGTTCTTCTGCACTGCACCTTCTCTGCGGCTCTTACCCTTTATTCTGCCTGTTATTGCTTTGCCTTGTTCTACCTCAATGCATTTATGTAATGAAAAGATCTGTCTGAACAGTAAGCAAGGTTAGCATTTCACATGTGACAATAAGAAACTAATACCAGTTCCAATTAATCTAAGTCCTGCATCTACTCATTGTCTCAGATTTTTATTTTCAAATGTTTAGTCAATTATTCTTAATTCAAGTAGTGCATTCCAGTTTGACCGTCTGTATGAAATAACTTTACATCACTACTTCACCTCTACTCTCTGATTACTGGACTATCTACTACTGGAAACTATTCTATTTGAACTTATAATGATTTGAACTCCTCTGAGAACCTCTTTAACCTCTTCTATAAGAAAAAAAGTCCTTTACAGCACTCCACTAAAATATATCCCTCATCCATCATCCCACAGACTATTCTAAAAACTGGCAAGCATGGATGATGAAGTGCTTATTTTGAATAATATTTTTGTCTTCTATATACGCTTTTTTCATTGCCAGAGTTTGTTTCCTGTTTTGTAGATTCGCCAGCCTCAGGGACATACTCAGGGAGCTGTCAAGCAATCGATCATTGGGGGACAGACACTGTACCAGCAAATGTCTGTCCATCAGCCTACTGCCATTAGCAAACTGCCTTCCCCAACACAGCGGCAGCAGCTGTCCTTTGGGCCTAGTGCAGCTGGTAGTGTTCAGTCCCCACCATCGCACCACCTATCTACGTCCACCGGGCTATCGAATGTTCCTGTAAGTCGACCGTCTCCTCCAGTGCAGCAAGCACTCAGATCAAATACTTCTACCAGCAGGCAGTTGCTAACAACTGCCACACCCCAGCAAGTGCACTCTAACAATTCTGCTACCAGTCAGAGTGTAAGTATGTTGTATAATTTAATTTATTTGCATTGTCTTTATGCAGTATTTGGGAGCCTGTTTCTAACAGCAAATTGCTTTTGAGCAATATATTTTAGCATTGTGATTTTTACCGTAACTCTCAAAGCTCCCTCTATTACCATTATTGATTGGAAGCAGCAACTTGGGATTTGACAGCTTGCTTTGTTGATTTAAGTTTGAAAGAACATTGCAGATCTCAGAGCAGACTGAATAGCCAAGTGGTTTCCTCTCCAATTTACCAAAATGTTACATTCCAAGTTCTTACTCGTTGTTTGATTATTTTTTTCTTGTTAATTGTGTAAAGTTAGTAGCTTTCTATCAATTGAAGCTATGGTTAGACATTATGCTGATTGAACCACCAGCATGCCAAATGTTTTATAATGTTTTTTAATCATGTTTAGTCCCTGAGGTGGCACTGCCATAGTAGCAACAGTTTGTTTCTACTATGACCTTTAACATTTAAAATAGTCTAATATATTACCAAATGCACAGCTTGATGTCAAGCCACTGTGTGTGCTGTTAGGACAGATGACTAAAGGCATTGTCAAAGTTTAAACCAGAAGTTTAAAGCGACAGAGACTTATGTGTGGAGAATTTGCTAGCATAGTGCCAAAGCCCCAGAAAGGATCTCTGGTGCTGATTCAGATGAAGAGACCAGAATCAGAAATGGAAACGGAAGGATTGCAAGGCGAGAAGCTGTTATTGAAATCTGGTCACTCATTATCACTGAGAAGCTGGTGTCTTTAGCAGTTGAAGCTGGACAACTTGAATTGTAAATGTGCCGACTGTGGCAGCTTTGGGGCTATTATCTGAATTTTGATCAAGTATATTAGTAGCTTTCTACTGCTGTGAGGAGACGTGTGAGCTGTTCAAACTGTGTACTCATCATGCTACTGCGTCTGCAAGTCTTGAGTTTCCAAGGCTTTAATTTTGTCTTTTTGCTTGAGACATGCTACTCAGATAGACACTCTATAGCCTCCATATTGTAATAGAGAAGTATGAAAATGGAAGTTTCTGACTGCTCTTTTAGGTACTTTATAGAGACGTCTTTTCAAAGAACATTCTTTTTGTGAGTACGTTCAATCAGGACACCCATTCCTTAGAGTATTAAAGAACTGTGAAGCGAGAGTGGGGAAAAAAATAAACTGAAAAATGACAGGTGGAATTTAATGTAGACAAGTGTCCAGTGTTACCCTTTGGAAGGACCAACCAGGATAGGACTTAGTGAGTGGTGAGACACTAAGAAGTGCGGTAGAACAGAGGGATCTGGGAATACTGATCTGTAATTCCTTGAAAGTGGCATTACAGGTAGATAGAGTCATTATGAGATTTTTTGGCATAAATCAAGCTGTTGAATACAAGAGTTGGGATGTTATGTTGAAGTTGTTTAAGATGTTGGTGAGACCTAATTTGAAATAGTGTGTCAAGTTTCAGTCACCCACCTGCAGGAAAGATGGAAATAAGATTGAGAAGGGCAGGGAAAATTTACAAGGATGTTGCCAGGACTTAAGCTATCGGGAAAGGTTGAATAGGTCAGGACTTTATTCCCAAGAGCATAGAGAATGAAGTATATGAAATTGAAGGGTATAGATAGGGTAAATGAAAGCAGGGTTTTTCCACTGAGATTGGTTGAGATTAGAGCAAGAGGTCATGGGTTAAGGGTGAAATGTTTAAGGGGAACATGAAGGGAAACCAGAGGATGGTGAGAGTGTGGAATGAGCTGCCAGAAGTGGTGGATTTGGGTTTGATTTCAATATTTAAGAGAAATTTGGATAGATGCAAGGTGCTCTATGGTCTGGGTGCAGGTTGATGGGACTAGGCAGATTAATAGCTGGGCATAGACTAGAGGGCTGACAGGCATATTTCTGTATTCTACGATTCTCTAGGAGTTTCCTACAATCCTTATGGAGTATCTAATCAAATGGGAATCATTATCTTTGGAAGGAGAGAAAATAAGATTGCATCTCTTTGCTAGTGCTTACTGAAAGCTGTGCTCAACAGAACACCACCTGCACATTATGATACTCTGTGTGTAAAGCTGAGCATTAAGCTGTCCATCTGCCAATTGACATGTGATACTTTACCTGTTTTCCTTAAGGAATGCAGATCAGATACAAGCGTAACCCCTCCATGACCCAATCCACAACGTGGTTTTATGAATCTGTATTGCCTTGGAAGGTAATAGAGAGCCCATGACTCTGTCACTCTATTGATTTTCATGGCTATATAGATTTATAAAGTTGACCTGTAGTTTTTCAGTCCTGATTGAGGTACCAATGCATCTGATCTTGCACAAACTTTGAGGTCCCCATGCACATTTGCCCATAGATTGCCAAATGCTGATGCATGAGCAAAAAACTTGGTTGGTTTTCTTAAGACACTTTGCCTTGCTGTGCTTAGCTTGACAGTTAACATACAACAGTTAAGAACTCAATAGTCTTGACCAGGAAATACAGCCACCCACCACATTCTACCCTTCCACACTCCTACTTAATCATGTACTCTAGGTCTGTTGCTCCAGATTTGGAATTGGATCCTTTTTCAACTATTATTTTGGTCACCAGGTAAAGCAGAGATATACAGCAGTATAGCAAATAGGCGCTTTGGCCCAATTCATCCATGTTAACCAAGATACTCTTCTGCGCCAGCCCCTTCTGACTGCATATATCTCTAAACCTTTCTTATTCGAGTACTTGGATGTGACCAGGAGACCGAAGTTATGAGGGTAACTATTGCTTTTACTGCAATCATCTGGCTAATCACAGCTGATCTGTCTGGAGGAGTATACATAGAGAAGTGAATGAAGACATTTGGAGAGGGTAAAATAACAGCTGAAGGAGCTGTGACACATAGAATGCAGCAATTAGCAGAAATCTTGGAATTAAATGATGTATTTACTCAACGGATGAGATAACATCTGTGAAGCGAGAGTAATTGATGTTGCGAATGGATAACAGAAATGACCAGTTTTGATAAGAGGAAAGGCTTGTAATGTGAAATGCATCTTCCTCTAGTTACATTCCTCCAGACAAAACTGTTTTGATTAGCTAGAAAGTACTAAAAACAATTGTCACTTAAACCTCGCTCTCCACCCTTTCACAGATGTTCCCTTTGTTCTTTCTACCCTTTCCTCTATAAACTGAAACACACTTATTTCCTCATTTTCCCAGTACTGATGAAGGGTCTTCAACTTGGAGCATTAGCTCTGCTCCACTGTCCAATGATATTGCCTTTACCTACTAAGGTCTCCCTGCTTTCAATCCTGGACTGTCTGTCCAACTATGAATAACTACTCCAGAAAGGGACAACGTTGTGTTTATGCTACAGCTGGTTACATACCCTGCTCTGGTTCTTTATTTTCTACAAAAAGATGTTAGTCTAAACTCTGTAGGAATCACCTGACTTTCTTTCAAACAGTAAGGACTGTCACAGAAGAACCACAGTTATTTCATTGACAAAATAGATGATCCAGAAAGAAACCCAGTTGTGATGGAAGAGGGAAACCTTGTTCCCAGGCATCCATCCTCTTCCAATCCCATTCCCCAAACCATGTTAGTACCACACAGCTTCAGCAAGCTTGTGCGCCACCTCATTAAAACATTTATCTCCATTTTTTATCCTCCAGACTCAGGTTGGTGCAAATTGCCATCGTTCTCCAACGTCAAGCAATCGCCTTGGCAACAGCCCGGTTGACCAACTCAAGATGTTGGTGCAGCAGGCAACCTCGTATCCCCGTGTCATTCTGCCCCACAGAGATGGCCCGGCCAATGCCCACGATTTTGCACAGAAACAGGTAATTACTGATTGATAGGGTTCCAAAACAAAAAAAAACAAGAGTTGTGTGCAAGTGCGGCGCGACTGGCTTGTTTCACCATGGCTGACCATTGCAGGGTTTCCCACCTCTGGTCTCCCTAGGATTTTAATGCAACAGAGATTGTTGTTAGCAATCTGCAATTGTGTACAGAACTGAAAGCTGCAGCCGTGATTCATTCCATTGTCTTTGTAGGTTGGCATGTAACAGCATCTAAAGTGCCATAAACTACTTATGAAGCAGAACTTCAACATGCAACATTAAACTTAAATACTTTCATAAAAGGATGTAACACCACTTCACTCAGCTTGTCAGCTTGTACTTGTTTAGTCAGAAAGTTGTGATCCCTCAGCTTCCCGCTTTGCAATACAGCAAAGCCTGTCCATACAAATTAGCGATGACTAAAGTGAGTTCCTCTGATATTTAAATTTTTTTTATTCAGCAATACTGTGCGGAGTTGGCCTTTCTGGGCCTTTGAGCCACGCGCCCCAGCAACCCCCCAACAAACCCGATTAACCCTACCTAATCACAGGACAATTTACAATGTCCAATTAACCTACCTGGTATCTTTGGACTGTGGGAGGGAACTGGAGCACCCAGGGGAAAAAAACTCAAGCATTTCACAGGGAGGATCTAGAGACTTCTTACAGAACTGCACCAGAATGGAACTCCCCAGCAACTCTGCTGAAGCCTGGTTAATATTCTGTGTAACCTTCCTGAGTCTCTGCAAATATTCTCCATCATCAAAGGCTCCTTAGAGCTGAAACAATCTTTCCTGTAAACCGAATTGTACATAAAGCTTGTTAGGACTATATTAAATCAGGAAGAAAAAAGACAGAAGATAATCTGGGGCATTACTATTAATCTTCACCTTGTCTTCAAAATTTGCAAAAAGTGCAGTTAATCAACAGCTGTATTCTTGGCTTGGGCATCATCTCAACTGCATGGCATTCTTTTTTTTTCTGCTGCCAAATAACAAATATAATGTTTCATTCCCAGTTGGGACTGCACAGGGTGAAAATAACTTTCATTTTGCCGTGCTCCCATATAACGAATTGGATACTGTGTTCTAGCATTAGCTTCAGTATATGATTTGATTTTGAAGGAAGTGGTTCAGAAAGCTTCAGTCCCAATCTTGTAGCGTGGGAATGAAACTGTAAATATCGTGGTTAGTCTTGTGGTCGTGGGTGAAAGAGAATTAAGTAATCTGTTGCATTAACAAAGTGATGCAGATCTGCAAGCACAATCCACAGACAAGAGCTCAGGTCATTTCATAGCAGCTGGTAAATTTAATTTTAATTGCTTCTTTATTTCAAAAGGTAGTATCTGCTGTGACTGAACTCTTGGAGATTATGAATATTGTAAAAACCAATTTGATTCAGTAGTGTCTGGCAGGAAAGGATATCTGCTGTTCTCACATTTTTAAACTCTGGACACATCAGTGCAGTTAACCAAAGCGATGCAGATGGGAACTTGATGCAGAAGGATAGATAACCAATATGGTCTTGCCAATAAAACCCACATTCTGTGAAAATATGAAGTATCTCAATGTTGGGGTTGTGTTGTGGGCAATTTAGGCTCTGATGGGAACGGTTAGGCAAAGCCAGGGGGTGGTGGTGAGTTGGGATTCCCATGAGGCACAAGGCAGTAGTGATGACTGGAGGCCAACGAGAAGGAATAGTTCAGATTGTGATGTGGGCATTCCTGTTGTAGCTGGTGAAATACTTTTGTTGAGCATAGGGAGTGACGTGAGCTTCTTTTCTTCTGTAACCTTTATGTAACTCAATCCCTATTCTGAAATGATTTTTTCTTTTGCTGTTATCTCATTACCAAATGCTGTCTTGTGTTACAGTATGCATATCCGGGCCCCTCTCTAATGCCACAGCAGGTTGGTAGAGATGATAGCTTACTATACTCACTGATTCTGACCTCCGATGGAGCATTGGCCTGGTCTGATTCGGGAGCGGAAGGATTTGTTAAAGGGCATTCTACATGTCATGTTCCTCCTGCATTTTCAGAACCGAGGAGGGGTGTGTCCTTCAAGGTTAGCAAAAAACGAGCAATGCTAGATTCATGTCCTGTTCCCGTTGTAGGGCAAGTCATCCCCTATTTCATCTTCAGTTTAACTACCTTTTCTCCCATTTTTATTTTTGAGAATCAAAAAATCAATATTGGACATTAACATTTACATACCTCCTAACTCTGCTTCTTCATTATACCACAATCATATCATTGTCCTAAAAAGTCACACACTTCTTCAAAGCCACTCTTTCTCTTTTGTTTACCTTTAGACGGCTAGGGAGCATAACAACCCTGAAATGGCAACTGTTCCAGTCCCTGAAAGGAGACAGTAGAATCCATGCACCTTGGGATGGAGCAAAGAGTGGTCCCTGTGCTTTGAGAATAGATTACAGAGAATTTCCCCCTTCTTTTGTTATTTCCTGGGGTGAAGCAAGAATGGTTCCATACCCTTAGTTAGGAAAGGTCCAGCTTCGTGGGCCAAGGCAGTGGGGAGGGGTCTTGCATCCCATAAAATGGAGGTGGAGGGGTGGGGGATTTCTCCCACCTGAGGTGGTATGGGAAAGCTTCTACTTATGCAGAGGGGTGAAGGGAGGAAGGTAGAAGTTGTTTTGCTCCCTTGGGATTATATGGAGAGCAGGGAACGTGGGCTAGTCCTACTGGACTGTTGGTGTTGACTGACATAATGATAATAACTGCTGTGGGAGCTCCCAGGTTAGATGGGTGGGGATGGGGAAGGGAAAATGATTCTGGCTGCTGCATGTAATTTGAAAATGTCCAATTGGGAGTATTGCTCCTGTGCTTTCAAACCCGACCAATTTTAGTACCTTGACCTTTATTCAGATGAACATTTTATTTGTTTACATTCCCTTACACATACCATGAAACCATACTCACTTCGAACCTCCCAATCCTATCTTTCAATTATTTGCAGAGATGTCATGTCTATGTGTTTTTCAGATTTCAGTAAATAACTGCTTTATTTTCTATCTTATTAACAGCTGTCAAATGTCAGTACCACCACTGAGCAGGAGGAGCAGAGAAACAATATCAAAGAATTGCAGGAAGCTTCAGGTAATTGGTGTCAACATGAATGCTTTCGTCTGAATAAAATTTCCATGATGAGAAATCCATTCCATAAGCGACCAGGAAACCCTGTTTTTGTAGTGCATGGAAGTCTTCTGCTTACAGTGATACCTCTCACAACTTTAGCAAGGTTCCAAGGTGCTTCACAATCAGCGAAGACATTCTTAGTGGCATCATCACCAGCTATAAGTAGTGCAAAGACATCCCATGTCCTATCCTTACATCTGATCATTTGTTATTTCCTCGTCTTGCTTCCTCAAGTGGTATGCAAGGCTACTTCAACCAATAGTCTGTAATAAATCAGATGACTGTGTTCCCTGCATGGGTCTGCTACCTTTACCTCTGTCTCTACTGTTTTCCGCTGTGTCTCCTTGGGAACGTACTTTGTAGTTTTGGATACTTTGTCAGCTTCTGGGTATATTTGCATATGTCCAAACCATTTATTGTCCTTTCCAGTACTTTGGTTTAGTTTTCCATTTGTTCTCCAGAGGATGTTCTCGTCTTGAGTAGAAAATTCATAGATTGGTTTTGGGAATGCTCTGGTTTGTGAGCTATTCAAGTTTGTAAGCTTGTAGCAAAAGGATGAACGGGATGAGCATGTTGCTGTTGAAAGTCTTTAGTTTTGTCTTCATTCTGAATGTGCTTTACTGAACATTTCTTCTTCAGCAAAGGTAAAGGGCAAATTGGTTTTGCTAATCCCTAAGGTAATTTCTTGACGTCTAATTTCCCAGGTGAAATCAGTCGCTCACTCAATCTGTGTTACTCTTGTTGATGCTGGCAGCAATGGGGGCACTATCTTCTGATTTGTCGGCCTCTGTATCTTTAATTTTAACTTCATGTTTCCCCTAAATTTGTCAAATTATTAAACAAAGGATTTTTGCCCTCCATATCTTTATTTCAGCCTTTGAATTCAATTTTTTTCCTCTCCTCCTTTTTCTGCTTCATTATTTTTATCTCAAGGCTCACTCTACTGTCTCTGACTCTCCATTCCGTCATTCTCTTATCCACTCTAAAGTTCCTATCATCTACTCCAACTCTCTCCATTCTGTCACTCACTTAACCACTCTAAACTTCCTATCATCTACTCATGGTGACTTCATTCATGTCATCAACTGTTTTATACAATGTGGTTGAACTAGGTGACTCCAGGATAATACCTACACACCACACTGATATGAACACATTATCTCATTGTGGAAGTCAAATCCAGATAAAGTCACTTAGAGACCATATAAGTACAAACTTCTTTATTCAAAGCACCCAGGGCTTACTCAGTTAGTCACTCAAACCCGATCCACCCTTACAATTCCCCTTCTGGAATGGATATAGTCATTCAGATAACACATATATACACACACACACACCACTCCCCTACCCCCCACCCCACCAAGCTGCAGTCAGACTTATTTATTGCATGACAGTATTGAGAGACAAATTGCAGAATAGGTATAATGGCCTCGTACACAAGCAGGCTGGAGTGGTCCTCTCTCTGTGCTTAAGCACACAAAGAAACAAAGACCTTGGAACACTAACTATGAGAAGGAATATGGCTGAGCATGGCCTAGCACATGTATTGATCATCAGCGGTTTCTTTCAGAAAGAACAGGCTGCTATTGTTTAACTAATGTGTTAACCCTTTTACATACTTTATCATAAGCTGATGAGATCCAGACAAATATGCCTCAAACCTGACACCTGACACCTGGAAACCAGGATATCAAGAATTTAGGGAGACGTCCTGTTTGAATGTTCGAATTATCACGATTTAAGCTGGTGTCTTTTAGAGAGGAGTGCAGGAAATCACTAAAATCTTCGGTAGGTTCTTCATTCTGCATGTTTCTGGTATAGTATAAGAGTAGCTAATCATTAAGATGTAATCCATGATCCAGCTTCACATACCCTCCTTTTCCTCATGCCCCTCATGCCTCCTATTAACAGGAATTAATTTCATATTTGTCAAGAGGATAAGATTAATATAAAATAGGTGCTTGGTGGTCAGCACAAACCCTGTGGGAAATGGAAATGTTTATCGTCCCCAACGTCGAGCTGGTCCCAATTTGTAATGAAGTCCTAGACTCCACAGTGATTGAAAATGGTTTCTCTTTATCTACTTCACCATGTAATATCTTGAAAACCTCAATCACAACACTTTTAAATTTCTGCATTCCACAGTATTTGTGTATCATCTAATTTACTCTTGAAGTTAAGGTGTCATTCTAATAGATCTGTACTGAATTTTTGTCTGGTCTGTTCATTCATCCATTAGTGGGGTGTCCAGTATTAAAAATATTACTTCCAACTGTGATTTAATCACATGATCAAGATGGCAGCACAACACAGTTTGCAGCGGCCACTCTGGAGCTGATATCTGTTATCTGTTAAGCGAGGTGCTGTGCACAATCCTAATCTGATGAAAAACAGATGTGGGAGCACGGAGGAACATCTGGAAATCTCCAGGAAGGCCTTCTTCATTGCTGCTGCTGTTGTGTGGTCTGGGTCTCTGCTGAGAAGAACAGGCCCTCAGTCCTCGGGGTCGCGTTGCTGATGGCCGTTGGCGGGGGCGTCGTAGTGCGCTCGGCAGAGGATGGTGCTCGGAGAAGCTGTGCCGGAGGGATGTTCAGAGACTCAGAGGTTTGACAGACTTGGGAGTCCGCTGCGGTCAGGGCGCTTTCACTGTGTGCTGCGTCTGCGAAGGCTGGGTCTGACGGAGCTTTCATTGTGTGCTGAGTCTGGCGCTGTGGAAGCCCATGGCGGGGATATTCCCTTCTGCCGCCTGCATAGGTTGACAAGTCTTTCGGGACCCTGAGGACTTCTGGAAACTGTACTGTGGTTTCTTTTGAACTTATAGTCTTTTAACATCTTTGCTGTGCCCATGGTCTGGTCTTTTTTTATCAATTATGGTATTATCTACACTGTTGTAACTACACGTTTATATATGTTAACTGTAACTATATGTAACTGTGGTTTTGTGTAGGTCTTGTAGCTTTAGTTTTTGGTTTGTTGTGTGGTCTCTTGACTTGGTGTATCTGGGTAGTCTTGTTTTGTCTGTTGGGTTTGGAGCTCCTTTCCAGGGAACACGCTAAGATGGTAGCGCGATATTAATACGCAGCAGCCTCACTGGACTCTGGATTTGGGGATTACCAAACGTTATGTGGATTTTCTGGTGTTGTCTGTTTTGTCGTGTGCTTTTGTGATAGCATTCTGGAGAACGTTGTCTCATTTTTTAACTGCATTGCATTTGTGGTTTCAAAATGACAATAAACTGACACAAAAGCTGTAGAATTGTTGTATTCCGGTGCTCTGGGTATAAAAGTTCACATTTAATTACATTGTATGACTAGTTCCTGTGTTCCCGTTGTTACGTATTCAGGCAACAATAAATATATGAGTTAGGCAAGGGTTTTTATAACAAATAACACATTTATTAAACACTGAAAACAAACCCCCCCCAAAAGTAAACAAACACTAACGTAACCGGAAATCAGCTGCTGTGCGGCAGCTTAAACAGTTCTTAAAGCGATGCAGCTCAAACAGTTCTTAAAGCGATGTTGCAAAAACATTTAAGTAGGATTGCCACAAGTTCAAAATGCTCACGGTTCATTTAAGGGAGAGACTTTTTAAGACGATTTAATTTCTCTTTCACATCGTTTTGCTTTGATCCCCGGTGTCGAACTTTTCCCATGAAGAATTTACGAAACGAAACGGCTTAAAGGCACTGACCTTTCCTTTATCACACTGTCCTCAATCTTCTGCTATCTCGCAGAGATTAACACGAGAACAGTCAACAAATTCCTTCCGAATAAGGATTAAATAAGGTCGAACCCGTTTCACCGTCGAAATAGATTCTCCTCGATCTTTAACTCCCGAACTCTGATCTTCACTGTCCACTGATTCTCAAACTAGCAGTATTGTAAAGAACCTGCTGGCAATGACCTTTTAAACTTTAGGCATTAGATATAACTTCATCTTTCAACTAAACTGCGTCATCACATTAAATCACGCAGTGGCATGAAGTCGACTTGGCAAATCCAGCCACGAACTGCCCCCCCCGCACAGGGTGGGGTCTTCCTTTTATACCCTGTAAAAAAAACCTGTCACATGATCTCTACTGGCGGGAAAATGACATCACTCCACCATCACAAGACCATTACCTCAAGTCAAGTATAGCTTCAACCCCAGTCACGTAACAAGGGTACCACTGTCATGTCATGAGTACGTTACACTGTAAACGCTTCTGCTTTTGTAAATGCGTCTGAAATTCTTTTTAAAAAGTGAACATGTATTTAATATAGACTTGGTTTAAACTTGTTACAGCCTTTGTAGTATTGACAGATAAAATACCTTGCATATTATTTATATATTTATGTCTGCATTTACCTCAGAGTCCAGATGCATGCCTTTGCAGTGTACCATAAAGCACGCTGGTGACAGGTAAGCCTCCTTAGTTTATATTTTTACAAGATGATCCCTTGGCAGATAGAGGCATAAACAATCCTTTACAAGGATTTTCTTCCACATCCCAAAGATATGCTGGTTGTTAGATTAAATTTCCACTGTAAATTTCCCAAGTATAAGTAGTTGGTGGGAGAGTGAGTGGATATTAATGGGCATGTGTGGGAGAATGCATTACTAGGAAATACGGGGTGTTTGCAATTGATGGCATTATGTTTTTAGACCTGGCATAGATGTAGTGAGCTGAAAGGCTTCTATCTGTGGTGTAAGGAAATGACAGCCTGGAGCGAGGATTCATAGCGTGAAATTCCTTGTTTGGTATTCACTCCCTGAGACCAGATACACTATTCCTTGTACTTCACCTCATATTCCATACCCAAACCCCTTTTGCCTCCTGCGTAGGCACATACTCAAAATGGGAATGTTTACTTTTCCCTACAACTAACCAATGTGAAGGGACAAGTTCTCATGATCAGAAGTTCAAGTACATGGTCAATGGTGCAGACCTGCATGTTGCCATCACTGAGATACCAAGGACAGCACACAAGCAAACTAAAGAGTAAAAGGCAGTCATGTTGACATAGAACATAGAATAGTACAGCACATTACAGGCCCTTCGGCCCACAATGTTGTGCCAACCTTCAAACCCTGTCTCCCATATAATCCCCCAACTGTATTTCCTGTATTTAACCCTCTGTATTTCCAGAGGCGAAAGATCAGCAACTTGCTAACATCACCCGGAGAATAAACATTGCAGCAGCGGCCTTGTGTATTGGTCTCAGTTCCTCAGGTAGAAGATGCTGGGCGCACTCATGCTAGGGATAAAAGAGTTAATGTATCAAGTTAAGAACCTTTTTTAGAACATAAATCTTATTCTCTTTTCCCATATGTTACTCAGCCTACTGAGTATTTCAAGCATTTTCTTATTTCAGATTTGTAGTGTCTGTGTGATTTTTTTTTCGTATGGATTTGAACTATTGATACTAGATGACACTGTGCTTTTTCTGATCTTAGTTCGGACTCGAAAGTTAAACCTAAATTGAACAGGAAGGTCCCTTATGTGCGGTTAGAACGATTGCAGATCGACTTGTCTACTGACACTGAGCTGCCAACCTTCAAACTGTTACCAGGCAGTGGACAGGATGAGTTCAACCTGATCATCATCGAAGGAAATGGCTTGCCTATAAATCCAACCTTCACGGTATTTATGGACTTGGATTTTATCTCCTTGGATTTTAAACTAAGATGTTCCATTCCTTTCATACTGTCCCTATCAGCTTATCTATAAATGTTTGGGCAATTAGTACAGCACAGGAACAATGTGTTGTGTGGAATTAATTAAAGTTGTAACTAAATGCCTAAATAAACTAATCCCTTCTGTCTACACACAAAATGCTGGTGGGACACAGCAGGCCAGGCAGCATCTGTAGGTCTCAGCCTGAAACGTCGACAGTGCTTCTCTCCATAGATTCTGCCTGGCCTGCTGTGTTCTACTAGCATTTTGTGTGTGTTGTTTGAATTTCCAGCATCTGCAGATTTCTTCTTGTTTGCCCTTCTGTCTACAGTATGTTTATATTCCAGAATTCCCTGAAAATTTAAGTTCCTGTCGAAGAGCTTCTTAAACATCTCTATCGTATTTGCAGCTGCCATTTTGTGTTTAAAAAAGAATCTTGCTCTACACATCTCCTTTGAACTTACCGCTCTCACCTAAAATGCATACATTCTAGCATTAGACATCGTAACCCTGGAAAGAAGATACCTCATAATTGTATAAACTTCTATTGGATACCTCTGCGCAGAGAGAACAACCAAAGTTTGTCCAGCCTCTCCTTGTAGTTCTTGCCCTCTAATTGAGTAAACCTCTTCTGCACCCTCTCATCCTTCCTACAATGTGGCGACTACAGCTGGATGCAATGCACCAGATAACTTCCAGACCCTTGAACTCATTTCCTCGACTCTTAAAGCCAAGCATGACATACACTTTTTATCTCACTTGTATATTTTTTTCCCACTTTATGTTGGCTTAATTTGCATCCATTAAATGTTTTGTAGTGCTAAACACAAATGAACAGTTGCAGTTCTCTCAGGGTAAGGCTTGGAATGGTAGAACTAGTTTGTGGAGTTGAAGACAGGGCTGCTTGGGTCATGGTGGCATCTGAATGCTCAGTAAGTATTCACCTCCACCTTTGCTACCCCTGTAATGGTGTGTGGATGAAGGGTTCCTTCCTGAGGGCCTGTACCAGATCTGTGGTGCAACCCATGAGGTGCTGTGTGGGTGAAAGGGTCATGGCTGTGTACTTCTGTCTGTAGTGCCTAGTAAGACTGTATCACGTGATGGAAAACAGGTAGAGTATAAGGCCATCTGAAATAGAACAATAAAGCACAGGAATATGGCCTCTGGTCCACAATGTCTGTACTGACCATGATACCAGTTCACCTTGTTCCCACCAGACAATATCCCTCCTCCATGTTCATGTACCTTTTTAACTGCCTTGTAAACATTGCTACCACCACCTGCCCCAGCTGTGCATTCCAGGAGCCACCTGTGTCTGTGCAAAAAAAAACATCAGCTGCATAAACTCTTCTTTAAAATTTCTCCTCTTGTCTAAAATTTATGCCCTCCAATATCTGACAGTCTGGAAGTAAGGATCTGCTGTAAGACTTCCAGCTCCCTCTTCTGCTGATTCTACAAATGAAATCATGGCTGTGTAGTGCTGTACTCTTGCCTGATAAAAATCTTCTTTACCTGTGAGGTCCTGGACTTGCTCATCACAAAGTGGTAACTCTGTCTCTAACCTGCAGGCACCAACACTGGCGAGCACCTTGACGCCACCGAACTCCGTCTCTCCGGCATCAGTGACCGAAATCGAATTTGTCTTTAACGAGAGAACTGAGGTAGCAAGCAAGCGTACCCACCACGCTCTGAGCCCCACGCCCTCCCCCAGTGAAAAGTCACCCGGGAGTATAGCGGACCTCAAGGCTTCACCGCTGTGCAGTGCCAGTGAGAAAGGCGAGGAGGCGGATGAGGTGGTCTGCGTTGTTTGTGGGAAAGGAGGCGAGTTGCCGTGTTGTAGCCGTTGCCTGAAAGTGTTTCACATTGGCTGTCATGTCCCAGCTTTGCTCAGTGTGCCCAGGTAAGTCCAAGACGGAATGTGTCAAGGTGGTTAGTTAGCAGTGAGCTGATGTTCCTAGCTTGTTAAGGTAGCATTGAGGCCAAGCTTCATGTTTCTTCTTCATTGAGAATACATTGTTTGGTTTACTGAAGCAGCAATCAGAATTCCAGACCACTGACGAGTTCAAATTCCACTGCAACAGTTGGGAATTTAAGTTGAACTAATTAAAGTGTGAAAATTTAAAAAAGGTTCAAATCATTAATGGTAACCATCAAACTACTAAACCACTGGATTATTCTAAAAACTCATTAGAAATCACAATGGTGCAGCTACTAGAGGTGTTGTATCACTGCTCCTGTGACTCGTGTTCAATGCTGACCTCCCGTGAAATCTTTGAGGAGTTTACATGCTATCCCATGTCTCTGGATTTTGCCAGGTGCTCCAATTTCCCCTCATATCATAAAGACATGGGCAGGTTAATAGGTCACTGTAACTTTCTCCTCGTGCTTGGATGAATGGGAGCATTTGGAGGAATTGATGGTGAATAGATGACTGAGAAAGTCATGGGGTAATAGGATTACTCTTTGAACTGGCAGCAGTTTGATGGTCCGGAATGGCCTCCTATATGATAAGGAAATCATGTTTACTTGTGAAATCTATCGATGAAATAGCAGTGAGCAGTAAGGCTGATTGATAACCTCCATCAACTAACCCACCCCTCCACACCTGCAACCACCACTACTTTTCATTTCCTGTCAGCCTCCTTGTGTACAGACGCTCGTGTGCCTAGTGTCTACATATATATAGTGGATTCCAGTTAATTGGAACACGTAGGAACCAGTACATTTTGGCCCAATTGAGCGGCTGCCCCAATTAGTGAAGTAGGTCATTATGCAATTAATACAGTACAGAACAAGTTAGAACACTACCAATGCCACGATGGTACTATAAAACTCTGTATTGGATCCTAATAGTTATGAACAGAGGAATTCATCAAAAGTACATTGTCATACCAGTGCCCAAGAAGAGCAGACTGAGCTACCTCAATGACTCTAGTGGCACTCACGGCTACTGTGATGAAATGTTTTGAGAAGGTTGGTCATTGCTAGAATCAACTCCTGCCTAAGCAAGGACCTGGACCTACTGCAACTAATAGATCTCCAGCAGATGTAATCTCATTGGCTCTCCACTTGGATCACCTGGATATTACTAATACTTAGACTGCTGTTTATTGGTTACAGCTTAGCATTCAACACAATCATATCCTCAGTTCTAATCAACAAACTCCATGACCTGGGCCTCTGTACCTCTTTCTACAACTGGATCTTTCACTTTCTCACTGGGAGACCATACACTACGGATTAGAAATATCTCTTCCTCACTGAGAATCAAGACTGGCGCACCTCAAGGATGCATGCTTAGCCCACTGCTCTGCTTTGTACCCATGATTGTACAGTAAAACGCCATCCATAAATTAATAGTTGTTGGCAGAATTTCAGATGGTGTCAAGAAGGTGTACAGGAGCAAGATAGATCAGCTGGTTGAGTGGCGTCACAGCAGCAACCTTGCACTGAATGTAGGTAAGATCAAGGAATTGATTGTGGACTTCAGGAAGGGAAAGTCGAGGAAACACACTCCAGTCCTCATTGAGGGACCAGAAGTGGAAGGAGTAAGCAATTTCAAGTTCCTGGGAGTCAACATCTTTGAGGATATGTCCTGGGTCCAACATACAGAGAAGGCATCACAGTGGTTTTATTCTAGGAGTTTGAAGAGGATCGGTACGTCACCAAAGACGCTCGCAAATTTTTACAGATGTGCCATGGAGGCCATTCTACCTGGTTGAATCACCATCTGATACAGAGGGGCCACTGCACAGGATTGGAAAAAACTGACGAAAGTTAAAAAAAAAACTCCATGAACACTAGCCTATCAGTATCTAGGACATCTTCAAAAGGAGATGCCTCAAAAAGGCAGCATCCATCATTAAGGACTCCATCATCCAGGACGTGCCCTTTTGTCATTGCTATCATCAAGGAGGAGGTATAGGAACACACACTCAACATTTCAGGAACAGCTTCTTCCCTTCCACCATCGGATTTCTAAATGGACATTGAATCCATGAACATTACCTCAGTATTTTCCCCCCTCTTTTTGCACTAATTTTATATATACTTACTGTAATTTATAGTTTTTATTATGATGTATTGCTGCTGCAGAACAACATATTTTATGACATGCCAGTGATATTAAACCTAATTCCGATTCTGACTCACTGAAGTAGTGAATTAGTTTTATTTTCGTTTCCAGCCATTTCTGGCAACTCCAAGCCTCAATGGTTGAAACCACGGTGAGCAAAATAGTCTGAATTGCCGTACTACTTATTTCTCAACACTTATCAGTGAGAAAACAACTGCTTTTTGAACAAGAACGCACACAACTGATGCTATTTATAAACTATTTGCTCTAAGCACAGATTAGTGTTTGAAGGCACACGGTTAAAGGTAGGAGCATAATTCTGAACATTGTCACTGTTCTGGTTCCATTTTGTACAGTATCCAGAAGAATTGGGGAAAGTGAAAGCTTATTTGCGAGGATGATTAGAAACTGAAACTATCAGGAAAGGTTGAGCAGGAAAATCATCTTTATCCAGGCATTGGTTAGAATGTGGAACTCACTGGTTGAGATGAAATGCATGAATGCATCCGGGAGGCAGTTGGGTAAAGAGATGAGAGAAGGAGCAGGTGTTGTTGATATGAGGGAATGTGGCAGGATGCTTATGTTGAACGTAGATGGGACAGTCCATTTCCACTGTAAGCTCAATGGAATCTTATTGCCAGATGCTTCGGTGTGCTTTGTGTAACAGACACCAGAACAGTGGGCATAATATCATTAAATCTCATACAGCAATATGGTGGTCAAACTGCTCAGGAAGAATTATTATTGAGGTGTGAACTGTTTATTTTTCTTCAGTGTTGAATGGACATGTTCCTTATGTGTGGACTTGGCAACATCTGAGGTTGAGAGTGAAAGCTCAACAACATTGGCAGACAGCAGAAATGAGGTGAAGGAAGGCCTTGCTGCTCTCGATCAGAAGGTTTGTATTAAAACTAGCAGTGGATATTCAAGGCAATCAGAATTTGAAGGATTATTGGTAAAGGATGGCACAGTACCATAACAGATATCACAATGCTTTTGATTTTGATTCAATGAGTTTGATTCCTGCCGCTGTCTGTAAGTGATCTGTACGTTCTCTGTGTGCCCGCATGGGTTCCCTCCCGAATTCCAAAGATGTTAGGGTTAGTAAGTTGTGTGCACGGCAATACTTGCAGGCTGCTCCCAACACATCTTTAGAATTTGGGTATTGACACAAACTGTATATTTCAATGTTTCTATATACCTGTGACATAAAACTAATCTTTTCAATCTTTAAGATCATTAAATTGGACAATGCTACAACTTCCAGCCATGGCTCTACACCTCTCTCCCTCACCATTCCCATTTCCTCCTCCCACTTTATCTCCCTAGCTGCCCGTCACCTTCCTCTAGGGTTCCTCCCCCTTCCCTGTCTTCTGTGGCCTTCCGTCCTCTCCTGTCAGATCCCCCCTTCTCCAGCCCTGTATCTTTTTCACCAAATTGACTTCTCAGCTCTTTACTTCACCCCCCCACCCCTCCAGTTTCACGTACAACCTACCACTTTGTATTTCTTCCTCCCCCCCCCCCACCCCATCCATTCTTACTCTGACCTTTTTTCTCCAATTCTGATGAAGGATCTCGGCCCAAAACACCTACTGTTTACTCTTTTCCATCGATGCTGCCTAGCCTGCTGAGTTCCTCCACCATTTTGTGTGTGTTGTTTGAATTTTCAGCACCTGCAGATTTTTCTCCTAATGTTACAAGTTTACTTAGACCAGGATGTACTGAGCTGGCTTACTTCTAACTAGGGATGGGCAATAAATGCTGGCTTAGCTGGTGACACCCACATCCCGTAAATGAACAAATAAAGACCTTGGCAGAGAAAAGGGAAGATCATCAATATTCCGCAGAGCTGACAGTGGTACTGGGTAACCCTAGTGAAAAACACTGGCTGAGATGCTTGCCTTGCTGACAGGTACTGACTGAACACTGTGTCTCACTGGCACATGACCAACGGGTACAGAACGCTGTCTCTTTGTCGGGTGGCCGACAGCAGCCTCAGGTGTGTCAGCAGCTAAAGTTACTACTTATTTGTATTTGCTTACCTTTGGATAGCAGCTGTGTGAAGAATGAAAATTTACTTTAAGTTACTAATCAGCCCCTCAGCATTCATTGGCCATGATTAACTCACATTGTGGTCTCTTTGACCCAGTATCTACAAGACAGTGCCTTTCAAAGTGTGGGAATTGAGCAAGGGAGGGTTATAAACCATCCAAAGCAGTCCCTGTGATAGGGTTCACACTGTGTTTTGATTACTGTTTATAGACATGACATAGTATAAAGTGATAATATTTTTCTCTCATTGTGATGTGATTTTACAGAAATGTGAACGCTTACTGCTGTTCCTTCTATCTCATAAGATGAGCCAGGCTCTCCATAACCCTAGTGGCTCCTCCCAGGTGAGTATTTGAAGATGAGCTCTTCATAGATTCTGTTGTTTTTCAAAAATATGTATTTTATTTCCTTGTCTCTCTTGTCTCTGAGCATTCCTGAGACTTGAGCACACATTGTTGGAGTGGCCCTCTTTATCAGAGGTGCTGGTAATATATTGAGATGTTCTACTGCAACTTTTAACAGCCATAGGAAGTTCCATGCCATCATACTGGAAAGGATAAGTAAGTTCTCCCACTGGTCTGCCTGATATTTGTATCATTATTTAACTCCCCTGTTTCTGTGGGGCTGTTGCTGTGCATGAATTGCTAAATCACAATTTTTTAATAAATATGTCATGGCTTTAGAGAGCTCTGAGATATTGAAGTTGTGAAAAGTCTTGCATGAAAGCAACCTGTTAATATTTCTGTGTGTGCACTACTGCTTTATGTCACGTTTTTCCATTATGAATACAGAACATCAACCAAGTTCTCCCATTGTTTTCATCTCTTCCCACTTTGCAAGGTCATTGCTGAACCCTCTGCTGCTTTGAACTAAAGACTAATTTTGTTCTTTTGCAGTTGAAAAGTCAGCAATTAGATTTGTCTTCCATTAGAGCAAAACTCGACAGGGCAAGCTCGCCCCATTACTCCTCACCTGATGAGTTTGTGCTTGAGGCCCGACTGATGTTTAAAGCATTCAGTAAATTGAGTCAGGTAAGCAGAGAGTTTGATGATTCTTTCCTATTCTGTTTAGGGAATTTGCTGCCAAGTCAAAATGAGATCACTGCTGTCTGTGAAATCCTCTGCCTCTCACATCCCTTTCTTGTTTTAAGCAGCTTCTGATAAGTCCATTAACATCTCTGGAAAGTCATCGTGTAATTCAAAGTAACATTGGTGATCAGGGGAACATTTTTGCTCTTAAGCAATCTGAATTGAAGGAACTTGGTACCGGTGTTTAAGATGTATTATTACTTTCATTTGTTGCTTTTTTTTCATAACTTTAGGCAGTTCAGGAACACTTCTCCCATACTCACTAGGATGAGAGAGCCTTGAAAATAAACAGGCCGAAACTCCTGAAGACCGGTGGCAGATCACAGTTAACATCTTAGTCCAAGTGTATCTTCAAATCTTTTGTGCCAATCTATGTGTCTCAGCTGTTTGTCATTATGGTTAAGATCTACATCTTTTTCCTACTGTATCAGTGCTTTCATGTGGGGTTACGTTTACTGATTCCAAAGCCACTGTAGTGCAGAGGACAGAGACCATTTGTAATGGCCAAAGACATTAACAACTCAGAGAAGCCTGTGATCTTTCAGAGCCTTGATGCTGAGCTTTACTCTAACAGTGCATTGACTCCTAGTCAAACAGCGTCTTGAGTTCAACATTTTCATTGTCATTTTCAAATCCTTCCACACCTTGTATCCCTTTCATCTCTCTAGATGTTTCATCAACCAAGGTCACCACATGGCCCCATTCAAACATCTTTCATTTTATTCATTAAACCTGTTGTTAGGGAGGAAATCCTTCACACCATCGAAATGAGGACAAACAGAAATTTTACTTAGTTCAATGTCGTGCACTTACAAACAGTGAATGGTATTTTCATACCTAACTGGAGCCAATTGGATAAAATTGGAGTGGGGGGAGGATCTCATTGAAACCTTTCGAATAGTGAAAGACCTAGACAGAATAGATGTGCAAAGGATGTTTCCCGTGATGGGGGAGTCTAGGACAAGCCTCAGGATAGAGGGGCGTCTATTTAAAACAGAGATGCAGGGAAATATCTTTAGCCAGAAGGTGGTGAATTCGTGGAATTCGTTACCACAGGCAGCTGTGGAGGCCAGGTGTGGGTGTATTTAAGGCAGATTGATAGGTTCTTGATTGGACATGGCATCAAAGATTACAGGGAGTGGGGCTGAGGGGAGAGAAGGATCAGCCATGATTGAATGGTGGAGCAGACTTGATGGGCTAAATGGTCTGTTACATCTCCTATGTCTGATATGGTCTTGTAGTCAGTCATTGTTGACATCACTGACCCTGTGTTTTGTGAGCTCTACCCCTATGAGGATCTATATTGTGAGAAAGGAAGGTGATGTCCTGCTAGGATTGAGTACTTTACAAAAACACAAACACACAGAGACATCCGTGGTGTCTGTGATATTTGTTGTAGATGGGAGTTTGGTATATAGAAAGTTACCTTAGTTACTCTGTTCTGCAGCTAATTCCTGGTGTTTTTTACTCACCCTTGTGTGTGCAGCAGTCACCAACGCTTCCCATGTGGTCTAGGAAAGAGTTTGCAATAACCTCTATCTATTTCTGATTGTCATACTGTCCATTTACCTACACACTTTCTGTGACTGACTGCCAATGAATGAAAAGGCAGTGAGCACATTCTCATTGTCTTTATTGGCTCAAAAATTAACCCCCTCAGCTACTCGTGCTTGTACAAAAGGAACTGGCATTGTCCCTCCACACTGACATTGGTACAAACTGCCAGCCTTCAAGCTGCTGCAGCTCCTTCCTTAACCTCTGCCCTCAAAATCCATAACATGTATAACATGAGCAGCCTCTGGATCAGCTCTTGCAAGCCTCCTCCTGTCGTCAGATTATGTTTTGTCTGGTGCCATGTGAAGTGTCTCAGATATTTAGTAGGTATTGAATGAATGCAATTAGCAGTGCCTACTTATGTCAAATGCAGAATCATTTATTATAGTTTGTGCTCATTTTTAAAAAATATAATCTAACGATGAAAAACTGGATTCTTTTCAAGGAAAAGAAGGAGGTGGCTGAGTCTGTGCTGACACTCGAGTCATTCTTTGAAGAAAAATTAGCAGATGTCTTCAGTGGCAAAGCCTTCTCCAGCACCCCAGTAGATCAACGGGCAGTGGAGGCGGGCAGCAAACACTGTGACCAAACTGACCAGAGGGACTCCACTTGTCCTTCAGACGAGGCTGACAGTAGCCCCGTGCAGGCTAAGAGACGGCGGCTCGAGAATGACTAACCTCTGGAGTGGGAAGCTTGGATCTGGCAACTTTGAAAGGATGGTTGACAGCAGACTTGAGAGCTGGCCCTCAGAGCAACCATGTTGGAATGAGGAGACACCTCAGCAGTCATTGTTCTGTGCTGCTGAAAAGACTCGTGTACAAAACTGGACTCGGGAAAGGCCACGTAAAGGACTTCCCAGCTTTGAAAACCTCCAATATTGAGTTTAAATCCAGCTGGACAACTAGCACAGGGTTATTTTGATCCTGGGCGTAACTGCAGAGGCCAGCGCTGGAGTTGTTTTTTAATGTGTAAACTGTATGTATTAAAGAATTCCATAATGTGTAATATATATTGTCTGTATTTCATGTTGAAATTCTTACTGGATCATAGTAAAACAAAGAGTAAATAAACTCATTTTCTCTGAGGAATAATCCATAATCACTAAGTAATAAAAGCAAACCGTTTACCAATACTGGGTTGCTGAAGTAAACCAGTCATGTGTACCATGGTCTGGAAGTCCTCTGTGCTCTGCGTTGTGGAGCATGATTTCACAATAGCCTGCCTGTTTTTTTTGTGCCATGCAGAAGTTGGGTACTCCCAGGAATTCCGAACATTGAGGGCTGGCACGGGAGATTGGACTGATCCTGGAACAACAGAACCATCTGGCTAGCTACCTACCTAGCCTGAGGAGAACATTAACACTCTACAGGTTCTTTTGTAATAAGAATGATATGAGATTGTTGTACTGCCTACCAGATCACTCACTTGAGGAGAGAAGTAGTTCTCAACCCAACCTTATGCTTGCGTTGGAATAGCAAACCTTTCCTCAAACGGCATCCTATGTGACGTTAATATAAAATTATGTACGGGTGTCCCCTGCTTTACGAATGTTCGCTTTACGCCACTTTGCTTTTACAAAAGACCTACATTAGTAACCTGTTTTTGCATTACAAAGAGGATTTTCGCTTTTACGAAAATTTTTCCCATATAAATTAATGGTTCTTAGCTTTACACCATTTCGGCTTAAGAAAAGTTTCATATGAATGCCCCACTTTTGCAAAGGGGGTGGACACCTGTATCCGGTAGATTTTTATCCAGTATGTCAATTTACATTTAGGAAGGAATTCTCGCCTGGAAGTCATCATTATTCGGGCTGCAATCTGATTAGGATCAGGTAAGTGGATTGAGAGGGGAATGCAAATCCGAACAAAGGGGAAAATATACCTAAGTGACATCAGATTTTAAAATTTACTCTGCAGGCAGATAGGATGTCTGTTAAAACATGGTTTAAAAATTAAGTGTAATATTTATGGAATACCTGTTTTTATTAGTATTTAGACAAAAGACCAAACAATTCTGAGGTTGCAGTAATTTCATCTAGTAGTCTCATGGAAACCTTGCATGTTTGGGGAAAATACAACAGAAGGGTCTCGGCCTGAAATGTCGACAGTGCTTCTCCTTATAGATGCTGCCTGGCCTATTCCACCAGCATTTTGTGTATGTTGCATGAAAAAGGATCTAATACATTCCTGGTGTATATGATGTATAAACCCTTCTCGAGCTTCCAGCCGGGTACAGGTATCGATTACAAACAACATTTTGATGACAAACACAAAGTACACTGCAGGTGCTATGGTTAAATCAAGACATACAAACAAGCTGGATGAACTCAGCAGGTCGGGCAGCATTCGTTGAAAGGAGCAGTCAATGTTACGGGTCGAGACCCTTCGTCAGGATTCATTTTGATGACAAACTCTGCCATCTTCTTAAGGGATGATGCCTGGGTATGTCTAATCCAGTGGTATTTATACCCTCGTCCCTCCCTCCTGATTGGTTAGTCCTCATCCAATCAGTTTTCTGCTCTCCCACCATATTTACAATCAAATTCCAGTTCTTTCTTGGAGTGAGACCTTCGTCTTTGTTAAAATTCCTTTCTTCTAGTTTAATTTTGATGGCTTCCTGCACCAGATGGTTGGTCCCAAAAGCCATTGGCCATATTTATCAATCCTTTAACAATTCACCAGGTTTTACCAAAAGCACTTTATATGGAAAGTTACAAGTTAAGATTTTCAAGCACAGCAGTAGAGTTTGACTTCAACGCAACCTCATGGTCCCGAACGGATGCATTAGACGTTGAGAGTCTAAGCTGATGAACTACAGGAGGGGGAAATAGGCAACGTAGGAAAACAGATTAAAAACCTCTTGAATGTTTTCTTCCTCTATGTCCTTATCAGAGGGTATCTTTTTGTTTTGCTTACTGTACCTACATTTTTCTTTCTGCTTATGATATACCAGCAGTTACAAAGCCAGCGAAGCAGTTTAGGAAATCTTGAGGATCTGGACAAATTTGAAGATAATCTTGCATTTTATTCATTTTGTTTTGTAAGTTTGGATCTGGACAAATTTGAAGATAATCTTGCATTTTATTCATTTTGTTTTGTAAGTTTCACCTTAATTTTAACATGACCATTAATAGAATACTCCTTTGGCCTGACAACAGGTATTTATTGTGGACGCTGTCTCCACCCCTATGGGATTTTGCAATAATGATTTGATCTTTTCACTTGATTAATTTGGATCAAATTCTTATTCGATGAAACTTCTTCCCACATTCTAAAGAAGTGCTGGGCAGTAAGTTAATTGGTTGCTGTAAATCACCCTTCAGTGTGTCGGTAAAGGGTGGAATCTGGGCAGAGATGATGGGAATGTGGGAATAAACAGTACTGTGCAAAAGCCTGAAGTAAACATACATAGCTCGGGTGCCTAAGACTTCTGCACAGAACTGTGTTTGTCACCGTGCTGTGGAGAGCAAGTTTGTAAATCTGGTGAGAGCAAAGAATGTTGGGAATGGCGAGGGCACAACACCGCAGGAGGGGTGGCAGAGGGGGAGTGCCAGGTGCAGGGGTTGGTATGGATGCAGACACACCCAGCCTTCAGGCATTAGACAAGGACATTTGTTCCCAAACAACTGGTTTGTTGATGTCTATCAGGTTCTTCCCACATCCTCCCCTCTCCCTCTCCCTTTTCCTAACCATGATTCTCTTCATCCTGCCCCCTTTCCACTCTCTGTCCACAATAGAGACCCATATCAGAATCAGGCTTAGATTAGATACGTCATGATTTATTTTTTTGTGGCAACAGTACAGCGCAATACATAAAAATAACTGCAGTACTGTGACTACACTTTCCAATCCTGAAACCTGTGATCAAATTCCAGAATGGCAGCTATAAAATTCAGATTCAGATCAACATTCTGGTACAACATTCTTTTACACAAAAAAACAATGGATTGTCATTAAAAACACGTTGTTTGCTGAGGGAATCTGCCATCCTTGCCTGTAAAGGGTCAGAAAGGTGTGCTGTAATTGCCTACACACTGAAAAATGAGTAAGATTAAAGCGATGCTAATCACCAAATATTCAATAATGTTTTTCCTCATGTCACTGTTTGTGCTTTTTCAGATGACCTTCATTCTATCTCATGGAATTTTGACCTTGTAATGGGAATAATCAATTTTTTCTATTTTGTCTAGACATTTCATTATTTTAAATACTGCATCTCCTCTCTCAATCTTTGTCCCCATTCCACAAGAAACTATTTACATTAATCCACACTAATCGGATTTTATTCTCACCACATTCCCATCAATTGCCCAAGAATCTAGCCCTTACCTTCACACCAGAGGCTATTACAGTGCTCCATTAATCTGCCATCCACATATTTGTGGGATGTGGGAGGAAACACACACAATCAGAGGGAGAATATGCAAATCGCACAGACAGTGCCAGAAGTCATGATCAAACATAGGACACTGATATTCCACCAGTGTTCCTGCAGTGCCTCCTTGGTGATCCAAAAATGAAATGCAGCATTTTCCTGTATTAAATTTCACTAGCTGCATGGCAGCTCATTCCCCCAATCTGTTCTTTTACTATCCTCAACATTCCTCTATCCCAAGTTTTGTACCCTCACAGATTTTAAAGTGTGTCCTGGACATTAACATCATTACAGATACACAAAGTGCAATGCCTTGAAAAAGTATTCAGTCCCCACAACTATTTTCACATTTTGCTGTCTCATTTTCTAAATGTAAAATGTATTGAAGTAGTTTTTTTGAGCTAATCTACAAAAAAATTCAAAATCTTGTGAATTTACTAAAAATTAAAAACCAAAATTATGAGGCTAATGAAGTATTTATCCCCTTTGTAATTACTAACTTTCTTTAAGAGCAATGTGTTACCCTGTTGGTGTAGAAAATTTGAGGTTCACCTGATTTCAATAAATTCGTTAAGAATGGAGCAGCACAATAGCGTAGAGGTTACCACAACACTTTACAGTACCAGTGACCTGGGTGCATTTTCTGCTGCTGTCTGTAATGAGTTTTCACAATCTCGTGACTGAGGATTTTCCTCCAGGTGCTCCGGTTTCCTCCCACAGTCTGAAGGCTTAACTTATCATTGTAAATGGTCCTGTGATTAATCGAGAGTTGCTGGTCAGCCCGGCTAGAAAGCCCTATTCCACGTTACACCTCAATAAATAAATGCCGTCTCTCTTTATAAGGTCCAACAGTACAGTTGATTTTCAACAGACTAAAGAGCATTTAGGACGAGTCAGAGAATTGATAATAGTGAATCACAAATCTGGGGAAGGGTACCAGATCATCTCAAAGGTACTGAACGTATCTTGGAGCTCAGTGCAGTCCATAGTGAAAAGGGGGGGGGGGGGAATATGAAACCATAACCACACTGCCTTGATTAGGCTGTCCTCTAAACATAGTCATCAGAGAAGAATGGTACTTCTAAGAGAGGCTGCTGTGATGCAAACTCATTCTGAGTGACCTGCAGAAATCAGTGGCTGCAACTGGAGATGAGTTCATGGCTCCACAATCTCTTAAAGCCTTGACAAAGAGGGAATTTATGAAAGAGGGGCAAGGAAGAAGCCGTGGCTTTAAAAAAAAAGAAATCCTTGCCCGGAAAGTCTTTGCTAAGGTTTACTTATAAAGTACTGTAAAGATGTGGAAGAAAGTCGATGGTTGGATGAGACTAAAGTGGAACTGTTTGGCCTCAACACGTGTGGTGTAAATCTAACACTGCACATCAGCCAGGTAATACCAACCCTATTGTAAGGCATGGTGGAGGTAGCAGCATGCTATGGGGATGGTTTGCAGCGGCAGCAACTAGAAATCTGGCCTGGATTGATGGGAAGATGAATGCTGCTAAATACAGAGAGATCCTGGATAAAAATCTGCTAGCATCTGCCAGAAAGCTTAAACTGGGGAGGAAGAACCATGGAGTGACTTCAAATGAAGAAAATGGATGTCCTTGAATGGTCCAATCCGGAGTCCTGACCTTAAGCTGACTGGACACCTCTGGTAAGACCTCAAGGTTGTCCACTGCTGCTCTGTTACATTGTGCAAAGCTAATCGTGACTTATCCAGAAGGAATACTGACTAATAGCTGAGAGGGGTGGTTCAACTGCTAAGTAGTGAGCAAAAGCGGATGACATTTCAGGTTTAGAATTTTTAGTTTTTCATGCTTTATCATTTTCCCTGTTTTGGGCGTTCAACTGTAAAAAAGAGTGATTCACAAATAAAAATTCTTAGTTAAGTTGATTAGAACTCCAGGTTGTAATGCTCATTTATGTAAACAAAATGTTGGGGACTGAAGGCACTGTAAAGCAGAGATTCTAATACTGAGTCTCTGGAAGCATTTATAACTGGTGTATATAGTTTTGGTGTCTGAATTGCACAACTCACATTGGACTGCAACTCAGAAACTTTAGGTTTGCTTCCCAAAACCAAAATGTAAACTTGAAGATTTTGGGAGGGATTTGGTAAATAGGGAGAGGAGATGCATCCAGATGCCTTTCACTTCCTTGAAGGGGACTTGTATACAGCCCTGAATTTAACATCTCTTATTTACCAAATTCCTTTTGAACAGTTTCAAACGTGTCTCCCTTGTTTTTCTCTCACATCCTGAGTGTGCCTACCACATTCTGAATGTACTTATTTGGAGATACAATACGGTAACAGGCCTTCCTGGCCCAGTGAATATTCTACTGTCCAATTGTTTATCTCATATTCTAAGAATGTACATGGTACTTTGGGCTGTAACTGGTGCCAAGTTTATTGGAAGGACACCCAATCATATGTACCAAGTTACAGTGGAAAATCTTGTTTTGCATGCTGTCCATACACCATTTCACAACATCAGGAAAAGCAGAATTTAGTGTTACAAAGTAATTATGGTGCAGGTAGACAGTAAGGTACAACTTCACAAGGAGGTACAGTTCTTAGTAAGGTCAAGAGTCTGTATCGTACAAGAGATCCCTTCAGAAGTCTTGTATGAACAGAATAGAAGCTGTGTGTATGCACTTGGAGACACTCAAACTTCTACAGATGTACTGTGGAGAGCACTCATTCAGGCTGCATCAGTGTCTGGTATGGGGGGAGGGCTACTGCACAGGGCCGAAAGAAGCTACAGAAAATTGTCAAATTAGCTTCATCTGGGGTACTAGCCTCCGTAGTATCTAAGACATCTTAAAGGATCAGTGTCCTAGAAAGGCGGTGTCCATTATTAATGACCCCCATCACCCAGGACATGCCTTCTTCTCATTGTTAACAGTAGGAAGGAGATACAGAAGCCTGAAGGCAGACACTCAGCAATTCAGGGAGAGTTTCTTACCCTCTGTCAGCCAATTCCTAAATGGACATTGAACCCATGAACACTACCTCACTTTTATTATTTCTGTTTTTGCACTATTCTTAATTTAACTAATATACTGTTCATTTACATTTGCTTATTTTTTCCTATATTATCATGTATTAAGTTAACATAATTTCATGACGTTTGCCAGTGATATTATACCTGATTCTGATTCTGGTAGTACATGCCTTCAGTTGTTAGTTTCTTCTACCTGATTAAAAATTCCATTGATAAAAATTCGGGAGATCAATGCTCATGATGAATTCATTAGACCTCTAAAGTAGTAGGAAGCACCTACCTCATAGTTGTGGCACCAATGTGGTTGGACCAGGTCAAGCCATTGGTGAGGTTTACACCAAAGGATTTGAACTGGATTTGATTGGATCTCTCAGTACAAGTGCATCTTTCATATTCTGTGCTAGTTGGGATAAAAATAGCAAGATAGGACAGATGTATATGTGGCTAAAAGGGAGAATTTTATACGCTTGAATCATTAGGTTTATTTCAGGGGCAAGTGGAACACATAGAAGAAGGAAAGTTGCACCTAAACTGGAAGAAATTCAAGATCACAGTTTCCTGAAAGTAACAACACAGACTGAACAGGTAGTACAGCACAGAACTTGGCCCGCAATGTTGTTCTAAATCAATTAAATTAGGAATCAAATGGCCAACTAAACTTAATCTCTTCAGCCTACAGAAATGTCCATAGTTTTCCATTTTCCTCACATGCATTTGCCCATTTATTAATCATCTCCTAAAAGTCCATAATTACCCCCTTTCACCTTAAAGCATACCCACTGGTATTAGATATTTCAAACCTAAGAGAAAGATGCTGTCTGTCTGCTCCATCTATGCTTCTCATAATCTTATACACTTCTAACAGATCTCCCCTCAGCCTCCACCACTCCAGAGAAAACAACTCAAGTTTTTCTAACCTCTCATTATAGCACGTGCTCTCTAACCAGGTCACATCCTGGTAAACCTCTTCTGCACCCTTTCCAAAGCCTTAACATCATTTCTGTAATAGGACAACTAGAACTGTACGCCAGACTAGAGTTTTATAAAGCTGCAACATAACTTCCTGACTTTTGAACTCCATGCCTTGACTAATAAAGGCAAACATAAAGATATGACCGCTTAACCTTCCTTTCAACCTGTTCAGCCATTTTCAGGGAGCAATGAACATGGACACGAAGATCCCTTTGCTCATCAATACTGTTAAATGTACTGCCTCTTTGCATTTTACCAACCAAGGTGCAACACTTCACATTTGGCTGGGTTAAACTCCGTTTGCCATTTCTTTGTCCACAGCTGCAACTGATCTATATCCCATTGTATTCTTTGCCAGTCTTCTACGCTATCCACGGCACCACCAATCTTAGTATCATCCGCAAACTTACTAAACCACCTCTCTATATTTTCATCCAGGTCACTTATATACATCACTAACAGCAGAGTCCCAGAACAGATCCCTGTGTATCCACTAATGACAGACCTCCAGCTAGAATAAGTCCCTCCAATCACTACCCTTTGTCCTTCATGGGCAAGTCGTTTCTGAGTCATGTTTCTTCTGCATCTTAATCTTCTGGTTGAGCGTCTCCTGAAGGACCTTAACAAACTCCTTACTAAAATCCATCTAGACAACATCCACAGCTCTACTTTCATCAATCATCCTTGTTAAAAAAAACTCAAATCAGGTTGGTAAGACTGGATTTACCCCACACAAAACCAAGCTGGCTCTCCCTAATTAGGCCATCTCCCCATGTACTGAAAGATGGGGTGGTAAAGGAGACAGTGTCATTTTGGCTTGGATTATAAAAATGGGACAGAACTTTACAAAACTCTGGTTTGTCTGGATTTAGATAATTGTGTTCAGGACTGGTCATCACACTATAGGAAGGATGTGATAGTGTTGGAGAGAGTGCAGAAGAGATTCACCAGGGTGTTGCCTGGATTGAAGGACCTTATTTAAAAGGAGAGATGAGATAGCTTGAGTTTGCTATCCCTGGGGTGAAGTAAGCGGGGGAGTGACTCAATAGTCCACAAAGTTGTAAGTGGTACAGGCAGGATAGTTGGAATCCTTTGTGCCATTGTAGAGGCATCAAGTAGAAGAGTGCACAGATTTAAGGTGGGAGGAAGGCGTCTTGAAGGAAAGTTTTCTCACACAAAATGCTTCATAGGGAGAACATGCGATGTTGGGATCAGATACAATCACGAGGTTTATAAGAGGTTTAGACGAGAGCTTGAATGGGCATGGCAAAGGAGGGTGTAAGCAAATGGGATTAGCGTAGATGGACATGATGGACTGAGGGCCTGTTTCTGTGCTGTACCACTCTAGACTATATTCTTACGGTTTCTCACTCTCTGCATCTCCTATATTCAATCTCTTTCTCCGTCCAAGTGAATCCTCATGCTCTGAACAACTTCCTGAATTTTCCGACTTCCTTAATATTTATCCAAGATACCTCGAGGGCCTCTCCCAGGTGTCACGCCTGCCTTGAGCCGACTGTCTCCTACAACTTGCGCGGCTTCGAGACCCCTGTGTTATCATATCCTAACCGCCTCCCTGACACTGCTGAGGGAGCTCCCAGCCTCCAGCAGGAACAATTGCACCCAGACAGTTAAGTACACATCAGCCTCCCTGACCCAGAGGGCCCACTCCTTTATACCCATAACTGTACCCCTGCCTATGCCACCAACCCCATCATCAAATTTGCAGAAGACACCACAGTGATCGGATGAATCACAACTAACAACGGAACAGCAGGTGCGGAGAGGAGGTGCGGAAATTGAATAGTGCAACAATCATAACCTTTCACATGTTTTAAAAAACCAAAGAAATGATTATAAATGTGTGGAAATCAAGAAGTTTGAACAAGCTCCACTACGCATAAACGGTGAAGCAGTGAAAAGGGTCTCCAGTTTTAAGTTCTCGAAAGTGAACATCACAGAGGAGCTCTTTTGGACCACCAAGTCCACTGCTGGAGGCTGGGAGCTCCCTCAGCAGTGTCAGGGAGGCGGTTAGGATATGATAACACAGGGGTCTCGAAGCCGCGCAAGTTGTAAGAGACAGTCGGCTAAAGGCAGGCGTGACACCTGGGAGAGGCCCTTTTGGACCACCTTGAAAGTAGGGAAGGCACAATAGTGCCTCTGCTATGTTAGTTTAAAGAAAGCAAATCTGCGCCCCCAACCCCAGGCTTCTGGTAAACCTTTATCGATGTATAAATGAGAGTGTAACGACCCTCTGCGTGATGGTATAGTACACTATCTGCAACAAAATCGACCAAAGAGCACTTCGAGTGATCGGACTGCACAGAGCATCACTGGAACACTGATGCACCATCAATAACTCTCCCTACGACGTGAAGTCGAGATATCGCTGTTGACCACCATACTACATCCTGGAGAATGAGGGCCGGGCTCAGGCCTCAATCGCCTTTATACCGGGGCTTGTGGGGTGGGGGGAAGCCACAGGAGCAGTCAGCAGGGGGCGTGTCCAGACAGGTATATGTAGTTCACCACAAACACAACTACCTGATATGGAAAAATCCTCGATGTCTACGAAATCGTGATGGACTCACCCCACCCCACCGCAGTAATCACCTGTTCAATCTCCTGCCATCCGACAGGAGCGTCTCTGGACGGACGTTCAGACCGAAAAACTGTTTCTCCCCGGGTCTGTCGCGCAACTGAACAATGCCTCATTTAGAGCTGCTTGTTTTTAATTCAGTTGTAACTTAGGGATGTCATTCTAAGTAAATCGGGCGTTTTTAAAAATAATTTAGTGTGTTTTTATGCTGCCTTTGGACTGACTGGAGCAGCAATGTAGCCTTGTCCTAATCAATTGCTAATAAGGCTCGAACTGGGACCGAATTTGATGCAGACAGACTGTCAGCCGATGCCCCGCCCCTCCGCCGGCCTAACCCCTGACCCCGCTCCCATGCTGCTCTGCGCATGTGTCCGGCCCGAGCGGCGGCTCCGACTCTCGGTTCCCGGTTCCCGGCCCCGCTGCCCCGCATCATGATCAAGCTCTTCTCGCTCAAGCAGCAGAAGAAAGAAGAAGACGCCGCCGGAGCCACCAAGAGCGGCACCAAGAAGGCGTCAGCCGCGCAGCTCCGCATCCAGAAAGGTAAAGGTGAAGCCTGGGTAGGCCGCGCCGGCAGCCTCGGCCTCGAGTTACGGCTGGTGGGGCGGAGGGAGCTCGGGGAGGAGTCGAGGGTCCCGGGAACGACCACGAACAGGGTCCGAAACTGTCAGTTAACACCTTCCTCTCCCTCAACCGCAGCTCACATACAGCCTCCCCTAAGGGTGGGAACAGAGGGAGTGGATTGACCCCCCAACCTCTTCCCTCACCCCACCCACTCCTTCCCCACCCTACCCACACCCGCCCCAACCCTCTCCTCACCCACCTTACCCCAACCTGCTGCATTCCCACTTCCCCAAACACCACCTCTACAATGTTCCCTCTGCCCAACAACCCTCCACTCTCATTCCCCAACCCCCCTTCCCCGATATATCGTATATCGTCTACGTTTCCTGAGATCTTTCCACACCTACCCACTCGCTTCCTGTAGCCCCTTCACACAAGTGCTGCTTCACTCAGCCTTACCTCCCCACCAGAGCCTTCTGCTACTTCACACTCCCCTTGCGTCTCCCAGCACCACCCCCTCACCATCTGGCCCCACTGCCCACTCATTAATTCGTTGAATAGTTTGATGTAAATAATTTAGATATATGCATAGGAGGGGGGGGGGGTCTCGTTAATGTTTCCTTATGTGATATTGACTGCTTTGATACTCCATTATGATTAGTAAATCTCTCGCTGCCCAAATATCCATTGTTCTTATGTTTCTAACAGCTGGTCAGTTTGGATCTGTCTTGCCAATCTGTGTTTGTCATCCATCCAAACGTATGTGAGCTCACTTGATAAGCTTTATGTGTGTGATTCTCTCCTTGGTTGTTATCTGTGTGTGCATGTGCATCTTCTCAGCTGATTTCAGAGTCCTTTTATTTGAACCCTCTCCTATCCTTGCCAGCTGCTAGCACTCCTGCCTTTTGCACCTTTAAACAGTGGCTCTAAGGATGGTGGCCAGACCTCCTGAGCATATAATATCCAGGTCAGTGTCTGTGGATTGTTGGGTTGGTTATGTGAATGTCCATGACTATGAGGTTCATATTTCTCTATTAAGCTGCCGTGGTACATGAGCAATGTGTATACTCGATTTGTGTATTTAATTCATCTCAAGTGGCCTACTTCACGTCATGTGAAGTAACTATACAGAGCAGTGTCTTGTCCTAGAATCAATAATTTAAATATATTATAAATTCACTGCCGAGAATCTAATATTTCACAGGCCTGGATGAATGGTTGGCATCGTTGGGCACGCAGTAAATTGGATTACAAGGTAAAACTGAGGAATTTATAGTTTTGTAATACCCATTTGAAGGCTCAGACATTTTGATCCATTCTATGTCTGTTTTGCACAGTATATGGAGAAAGATGTTCTTGTGAAGTGGATTTTGCTGACAACCAGTATTTGTCCATTAACAAGTGTCTGAAGTTTATTAAGAATAGTATACAGAATGCACGATAGCCATCGGGAGGAAGGGAGACAGGAAATGTGAGTCATTGGTCGTAATGGAGTGGTATGCCGAGAAGATGCCTCACAGAAAAATGTTACTCAGCAGGTCAGGCAGCACCTAAAGAGGGAAATGAACAATCAGAGCTGAAAGGAGCAGGACAGAAGCGGGAATAAAAGGGTAGGGAGAGGATGAGAAACATGAGTTGGCAGGTGATGGGGAAGGGGGTAAGGGGCAACAGGAGAGGTGGTGAGGGACGCATAGCAATTAGCATATTTGCACGAATAAGTGCCAGGAGGTTGATCAGTGGGCGAGACATGTAGACGAGCAAGTCACATTGAGAACGATCCCTGCGGAAAGTGGGGGGAAAATACTTGAGGTGGGATCCTGTTGGAGATGGTGGAAATTGCAGAGAATGATGTGTTGCATGCGGAGGCTAGGGCAAGGGGAACCCTATCCCTCTTATGTCAACTTTTTAAACTACTCTAAGATCACTCTAACTCTTCCCTCCTACATTGCCTTCCATTTTTTTACATGGATTGCCTAAGAGTTTCTTAAATGTTCCTAACGTATCTGCCTCGATCACCACCTCTGGCAGGATTTTCTGTGCAACCACCACTCTCTTTGTAAAAGAACTTAACCCTGACTCCTCCCCCCCAATACTTCTCTCCAATCACCTTAAAGTTGTGCCTGCTTATATGCCTGCTCATCATCTTGTACAGCTCTGTGAAGTCAAGGTACAGTTGAAGAAAAAGTTTGTGAATTCTTTGCAATTACTTGGTTTTCTGTACAAAATACTCACAAAATGTAGTCTGGTCTTCATCTTATTCACAATAATAGACGAGCTCAATCTGCCTAATAATAACACACAAACAATTGTCTTTATTGAACACGTTGTGTAATCATTCACAGTCTAGGCTGGAGAAAGTATGTGAACCCTTGTATTTAATAACTAGTTGAACCTCCTTTAGTAGCAGTACCCTCCATCAATGTTTTTTGTTGTTCCTGATCAGACTTGCACAATGGCGAGGAGGAATTTTCAACCATTCCTCCAAATAAAACTGTTTCAGTTCATCAGTATTTCTGAGATACCTTGCATGAACAGCCCTCTTCAGGTCATGCCACAACATCTCAATTGGGCTTAGGTCTGGAGTCTGACTTAGCCATTCCAAAATACACATATTCTTCTTTAAACCATTCTGTTGTTGATTTACTCTTGTGTTTCAGATCATTTTCTTATTGCATCATCCAACTTCTATTATGCTTGGTGACGGATCGCAACCCTGACATTATCCTGTAAAGTGAATTGATACAATTTTGAATTCGTTGTTTCCTCAACAATTCCAAGTTGTCCAGGCCCTGAAGCAGCAAATCACATTGCTCCTTCCACCATGCTTCACAGTTGGGATGAAGTTCTAGTCTTTTCTCTCCAAACTTCTGCCAAGAAGTTCAACTTCTGTGTCATCTGTCCACACAGCTTGTCCCAGAAGCGTTGTGGAACATCCAGGTGGTCTTGCAAATGTGCAGTGATTTTTTTTTTGGAGAGCAGTGGTTTCCTTTGTGGTGTCCTTCCATGAACACCATTCTTGTTCAGTTTTTTTGAAGTAGTGGACACATGAACAGAGACTTCAAGTTCTAGAGATTTCTGCAGGTCTGTTACCCTTGGGTTCTTTTTCTTCACCTCCTTCAGCATTGCACATTGTGATCTTGGTGTGATCTTTGCAGGACACCCACTCCTGGGGAAAGTGGCAAGAGTACAGAGTTTCCTCCATCTGTAGAAGTTTCTCTTCCTATGGACTGAATGTCTAAAGACATTCAGGTCTTTAGAAATGTTTTTGCAGCCTCGATGCTTCTCTACAATTCTTCTTCTAAGGTCCTCTGAAAGTTGGTGGTGATCAAGGCATGGTGCACATAAACAGATCTTTCTTGAGAAGAGCAGCAGTGTCTCTGACCTTTGTCTTTTTTATAGGGCAACTCACCTCTACAACCCACACCTCCAATCTCATCTCATTGATTGGAACCTCTGACTCCAGATAGCTTTTGTAGTAGAGTTTACCCCAGAGGTTCACATACTTTTTTGAACCTGGACTGTGATTGTTTAAATGGTGTACTCAATATTGCTTTTGTGTTAATAGTTTAGGCAGATTGTGTTATTGTTATTGTATTATTGTGACGGCTGAAGATCAGACCACATTTCATTAGTAATTAATGCAGAAAACCAGATAGTTGCAAAGGGTTCACAAACTTTTTCTTGCAACTGTAGCTGTGGCATCAGTGGATAATCTTCCTTGAGAAAGGGGAGAGGGGTGTTGGAGATGGACCAAGTGAATTTGAGGATGTCGTGGTTACTTGAAATGACCAGGAGATGTAGACAATCCTTCGAGAAGTTTAAACCTTTATTTGCAAACAAAGGCTGAGGCAATCAATGAACTTGTCACCGAAAGCCCGCCAAGCTCCGGTGTACAGCATTCTTTATAGTAATTTCTTATCTCAGTTACATTTCGGTTTTATCAGCATACCCAAACATTCTTTAGTTGCATATCATCTATACATTAACTAATCAATCGCTCTTGCCTAGCTCTCGGTGCGCCACCAGTATTTCTTTCCACTTCACATCTTAGGCCTCATTCCTGGCCACGGTTGTTTCTCAGTCAGCCTCCCTTAACCTCCCTCACATTCCATTTCCTGTTCATAGCATCCTGTCTGCCACTGTTATCTCTGCATAAGCCAGTCTATTATATAATATATGGGGTACATTTCAGCTAATTAGTGCTGCTAAGGATAAACAGATGTTCTGTAACTGCCATGGCATGTAGCTAAGAGAATACAAGGTATCTAGTAAAAGAATACAGAGTAAAATGTATCTAGTAAAAGAATACAGAGTAATATTCAATACATAGGAGTGATTACGTAGTATAGTAAATAGCTAGTACATATTGATTACATTTCAGGTATATATTTCTCAATATAATCCTCCCTTTGAGACCCAGGGGGTCACACAGAAAGAGAACACAGGAAGAGTCCGTGCACAAAAGCCAAAGTAAAGTCCAGTATTTAATCCCAAATTTGGGTCAACTACAATTTCTGTACTCGGAACTCAAAATGATCTCTCTCTGTTACCCTAGACTGCTGAACCAAAAACCTGTCCCTCCGTCGCTGCGACAGGAAAAAAAAAGACTCAGACGCCTTTACAGACTAGTGTCCACATCATTAGCACCCTCCAGTCCACTTGATGCGTCGCGCAGACTGTAGCAGTACATCATTGGTTTTTCTCCTTGTCTGGGGTCAGTTTCAACAATTTCCAGGAGCATCGGGAATCGTTTTGCTGCCGCACGCACTATCAAAGAAGAAAACAACACAGTATAATCGCACAGCTTATCAACACACCTGCTGCAGCTATCGCCATTTTGGTCAGCCATGCACCCCATCCCCCTAGTCTGCTTTCTAACCAGTCAAACCACTGATGTCCAAATCCTGCATTCTGTTTTACCTCCTTCCGCAAATTCTTTAGTTTATTCATTGCTCTGGTGAAAGACCCTTCCGGGCTGCTATTATTCGGTATGAAAGTGCAGCATTGTTCTCCAAACATCACACACACACCCCCTTTTTCTGCCAAAGCCAATCCAGTACCTGTCTGTTTTGCAATGCCATCCTGCTAGTTGCATCCAGCTGTTGCCCTAAAGCCTCCAGCGCATTATCGGTGTAGTTGATGAACCTCTGTTGATTGTAGTATATATAATTTATCCATTCAACATTTTTGCTTACCCCTATCACAGGTATGAGTGCTTCCCAGCCCGCAGCAATCTCATTCCGTGCCTTTAATTCGTTAGGTATACCTCTTGGCTGTCTCATACAGTCAATTCCGGATTGTTGGGTCAGGTTCATATTTTCTCTTCTGCTGTAGCAGTGTCCGCTGCTCAGGGATATCAACGTTGGACTGTACTTCAGGGGACAGTATAACTTCCTGAAGCAGCATGACACGCGTGCATGTTCCCACCCAATCGAGGGGGAGCGTAGATCTCAGACCTCTCTCCTGTCCACACAGCCACCAGGTGTCTGCTAATGGGATAGTCTGAGTGTCCAATGCACCCTCAGGAGGAGGGGTACCCATTATGTGTTTTTTTACCTGGGGTTACATCCCACGTCTGAGCGCAGTTGCCTTGGAAGTGGCCAACTGGGCGAGTGCCCACCCGCATGAAGCATTCATGACTCAGATGGTCCTGCATTATAAGTTGTTCCTTCATAGGTGTTTGGCTTTTATTTATAGCCCAGGGTCTGCTATAATTACAGTGATAGGCAAGCTTGTCTTGGTCAAACTGCGAGGACGCCTGATATAACGTACACCAATATGGGCACATTGGTGCATTGTTCAGACAGTTTCGATAACAGGGATCCGTGTTAACATAAATTCTCATGTAACAAGCCCTAGCCCTAACTGGACCAGGACATCATAGCTCGCATCGCTCCCTGTGCTCCCTTCGCCACTGCGCACAAGTGGAAGGATTATAAGGCATGGGAACTACATGCTGCGCAAGGGTTGCCCTTGAGCACAGGTAGCAATTCTGTCTTTCCATCGTGCTTGCTGTATACATTGCCCATTGGTACCATGTGTTCTCTTGTCGTGGCACAATGGTGTGTGTGTTACTTCTCTTACTGGGATTGGTCGGATTGGTCCTTCCCCTTGGACGGTCTCCGGCTCTTTCTGTTTTTCCTGTATATAGATAGACTTATGTATCATAGTTAGTTCCCGCATGTATTGTCTTAGCTCCATTTGCTCTAAACTGGGTCCCTTATATGGTTCTCTCCATTGAGGCACTGGCATGGGTCTTCCAGTTAGCAGCTCATGTGGTATTAGGCATGTTACTCGATTAGTCTGCATGCAGTAACTCATTAATGCTAACGGTAATGCATCAACCCAGTTAAGTCTAGTCTCTGCACAAATTTTGTTCAGTTTGGCTTTCAGGGTGCTATTAATTCTTTCCACCATGCCCTCTGACTGTGGGTGGTACACACATCCAAATCTTTGCTTTATTCTTAGTACCTGTAATACCAACTTGACCACCTTTTGGATGAAGGCTGAAGCGTTGTCCGAGCTAATCTCTATAGGTACTCTAAATCTTGGGATCACTTTGTTTGTCAGGCACTTTACCACTGTTCCTGCTCCTTGATCCTTCGAGGACACTGCTTCTACCCACCTGCTGAACCTGTCAATTACAACCAGAATGTATCTTTTCCCTCTTACTGTCTTTATCATGTCTACTGTTACATACCCCGTAACTGGGTCACTTACCAGCAAAGATAGAGAGGTCCGTTGAAGTCTGATGGTATTATTTTTAACAGTATTTATTGATAAAAATATACAAAAATAATATCAATGCAAACATACAGATAATATACGTCATCAACACAATCTAAAAGCGCAGGTATAATAATAATCAATAAGAAATAGCTCTGTCGTTGTCTAGGGGATAATGTATTGTCCGATGGAAATATAAAAGTCACTTTAGTTCATTCAGGCTGCAGCCTTTGGTTGGAGAAAGACAGATTTTTAGAACTTGCCAGCTTTTCCATTTTATGATGTCGATCCTTCGAAATTTCGTTGGTGGTGATCTCTTCTTTAGCTCAGCCGTCTTCCGTGGTAAGGCCCCAATCCCAGGCAACGGGAAAGGACACATGTGGGCCCTCCACCGGCTGTCGCTATTAAACGCTGTCATGGGATTTCTAGTGTTTCTCCTGGTGCGTCTAAAGGGGTTGTTCCCCAGACCCTCTTTTATCCTTACTCACAGGGTCTTAGATGTCAATCAGGTTGGGATGGTGCCATCCCTCAACCCAGCCCACTTTGGTCATTCCCTGAGGGCTTCAAATAAATGGTACAGTACTCAGTACACAATTCCGTCTCCAAGAGACAATGGCCGTTTCCCGTGGCTTTGTATTGCTGAGGGGCCAGGACATTCCAAACCCCTTGTGGATTCTGCGTGTCTTTCTCTCATTTCCTGGGTCCCAGACCTGAATTAATAACGATCTTGTGATTCTCAAAAAGGAGGGGGCTACTTTGTACCCTTCGGCCCCTCAGAGTTGGGGCACAGTCATAACACTACATAGTCAATCACCAGATGTCGAAATGGTCCTTCAGGCACGGGTATGTGACCTATTGGGGTTGTAATCCCCGTTCAAACATTGTTCTGTGCGCAAACCTCGCACTGCGCATAGTCTACTGAAGCCTGTAAGTAAGGTGACCAAAACCCATCCTTTTTTATTCTGCTTACTACTTACCCCCTTGCACAATGGTCCACTGCATGTGTTTCTGAGATTAACATGGTCAACAAAGGAGTAGGTGCTAACCAAAAACCATCCTCCGTGCTCCACAGGCCTTCTGGGTTCTGCTTGGCCCCCCTTCACCTCCACATCGTCTGTTCCTCCGACGTTGCCCTACCTTGCATTTCAACCAGGTCCTCTATCATGTGTTCCAGCTCTAGGCTTACCTGGGGTGCAATAACAGCCGACGTATACCCAGACGCTTTCCTGGCCGCTTCGTCTGCAGCTTGATTTCCTTTGGTTATCACATCATTCCCTTTCTTATGTGCCTGGCATTTCACTATAGCCAGTGCTTTTATAAGTGCCTTTATTAAGTCTGAAATTTGCTGACAATGCTGTATGGAGTCTCCATTACTTTTCCTAAAACCTCTCTGTTTCCACACTGCCCCAAACAGATGACATACCACATGGGCATATGCCGAATCAGTGTAAATGTCTACTTTCTCACCTTCCATCATCTCACATGCTGCTGTCAAAGCTTTGAGTTCTGCTAGTTGAGCGCAGCACGGTTGTGGACAAGCTTCTATTCTGATGGTCTTGAAGCTTGACTGATCCTGCTGTACTCCTGAGAAACCTGCATGATTCCCATCATAATCCCTATAGCAAGAACCATCTACAAACAAAACCTTTTTATCCGAATCCTCTAGTGGCTCTGACCGTAAATCTGCTCTCAGTTTGGCAAATGTCATTGTTTTCCCTACACAATCATGGGGTTCTCCTTCGCAGCTCAAAGGGACATAATCGGCTATGTTGTTGGTGGTACATCTTTGTATGGTTACATCTGGAAATGTCAGCAGCATCTGGTACGCTGCTATCCTGGCTGGTGTTGGCACAAACTTCCCTCTATCCAGCAATTCTGCTATCTTGTGGTGCGTGTATAGAATCACAGGATAACCCATAGTTACAGATGATGCCTTCTCATACGCGTAGTACAGTGCTGCCGATTCCTGATAACAAGGTGGATACCCCTGGGCCACCTCGTCCAGTTTTGCACTGTAGTACGCTATTGGCTGTTTCGCATTCCCTGTACCTGTCTCTTGTGTCAACACTGCTGCTGCATAGCCTTCCTGTCGATTAGATACATACAGATGGAAAGTCTTTTCATAGTCGGGCAAAGCTAATGCCGGGGCTGACTGTAGTTCCTGTTTAATAGTGTTGAAGGCTATCTCCGCCTCCTCATTCCACTGCAGGCTAGTTCTCAAATTGGTATGGCCTGCTTCCTTCATTATCTTCCTCAGTGGTTCTACAATCTCAGCATATTCTCCAATCCAGTCTGAGCTATATCCTGTCATTCCCAGAAAAGTCATCATCTGCCCTACTGTCTGGGGCTTTGGAGCCTTCATTGTCGCCTCAATCTGACTCGGTGCTACTGCCTTCACACCTCTAGATACCATCCTCCCTAAGTATTCCACCTGCTGCTTGCAAAATTACAGCTTTTTCTTAGACACTTTATGTCCTCCATACGCCAGTTTCTCTAAAAGAGTCATAGTATCCTGTTCTCACTGCTCCTCACTTTCAGAGCAAATCAACAAATCATCCACATACTGTATCAGTGTACTTTCCAGCGAAATGCCATCCAAATCTGCTTTTAGTACTTGGTTAAAAACATGTGGTGAATGCTAAATCCTTGTGGCATTCTAGTGTAGGTGTACTGGTTGCTTTTGTATGTAAATACAAACAAATGCTGACACTGTTCGGCTAAGGGAATGCTGAAGAAAGCCGAACACAAATCAATCACTGAAAAGTAGCTCGCTTCTGGCAGGATATTAGTCAGCAGCGTGTGTGGAATTGGGACCACTGCTGCCAAATCCTCCACTAGCTCATTCACTGCTCGTAAGTCATGCACCAGTCTCCACTTAGACTTGTCAGCTTTTGGGAAAGGCAACAGCGGAGTTTTGCAGGGGCTGTTTACCCTCTTAAGTACTCCTGCCTCTAACAGTCCCTGTATTGTCGGCGCTATACCTTCTTCTGCTTCTGGTCTTAAGGGATATTGTGGTCTCCTAGGTGGAACTGCTCCTTTCTTTAATCTTACCTCTACTGGACTGGCTGTTTTTATTTTCCCCACGTCTATGTCATGTTGCGACCACAGAAAAAATGGCAACTTGTCCAACCTTTTATCTTTCTGTTGGCCCTCTACCTTCCCCAACAATGGCATGTGTGGCTGAGGAGTTACTTCGCCCTCCTTCATAGTTCCTGTCACATCTATGTTTACCCCTATCTTAACGTAATTGTTGTCTCCGGATATCCATACCTCAGGCATAACTTTTCTCCAAACCGTTACGGTGCTTACCTGCTTTACTAGGAGTCCTAGGTCTTTAGACTGGTATCCCTCATTTACCAGCAGGGTTATGTTGGGTACAGCTTCCGGTATCCTATACCATTTCTCCAAAAAGGTATTCCACCTGACTTGCAGGGCCGCCCCCGCTTCCCAATTACTATAGCTTCTCCTTTCAGGTGTCGGATATCTGTCCTCAGGTTCCATCTCTCCTCTACCTCCTTACTCTGTGAGTCTCATCAAAAATTACAGTACAATGTAGCTCAGATTTGGGTGCTACAGCCTCAGGTAATATGGCCTGCACACCCTGTTTCCACTTTTCCCAGGTATCCCAGATCTGATCTTCTATGTCCCCTATCCAAAAAACATCGGCTCTCTTAGCCTCCCTAACTACTAGCTGAGCATCTGTTCTTTCCACGCTCAGCTCGTTCCTAGTACATTCTAATTTTAATTCCAGTTTCAATAAAGCATCTCTGTCTAACAAATTAATTGGAGTTCCTTTAGATACTAGTACTGGTAAAGCAATTCCTTTATTTCCCATTGTCATATGCAGTGGAGCCGTGCACTGTGTCAACTGTGTTTTCCCTGAGAACCCTACCGTCTTAATAAACTTTCCTGACATGGGAAGGTGAAGGGCATACTGTGGCTGTACACAAGTATATGTGGCTCCAGTATCTATCATCATTGGTGTCAGTTGCCCTTCTAACATAACCTGAACCATAGGTTCCTCCTCTACCTCCCTCGTTATCTTTGGGTAATGTCCCTTCCCACTCAAGTTCTCGGGGCACCCCTAATACCTTGCATAGGGGTTTACAGGTCCGCTCGGACCCCCAGGAGCCAGCATGTGGCCAAACTGTGGCTCCCTTGCCATCGGTTCCTGCTGGTACGAAACGGGCCATGGTTTAAATGGGCAGTCTCTCCTCATGTGTCCAGGCTGGCTGCATCCCCAGCACAATCTTTCTACCTCTCTTTCCCCCTATCTCCTCACCAATCCTCTCTGCCCATAACTCCTCTGCCCCCCTCCTTGGGGACTTCCAGTCCTGTCTGGGCTGTTGCTTAAATCTCTGTCCCTGATCGGGCATCTGTGGAAATGTTCCTCTGAAGACATTCATTATTGGTATGGGGTTTTCTGGCTCTTGACTGACAGAATGACCGGTTCCTCCATCTAGCAGTGCTTCATTCACTTTAATGGCTGTACTCACACTGGTGGTGGCTGGCAGCATCTTTTTGCTTTTCTCTTTTTCCTTTTTCAATTCTTCGAGCTGCATTTGCAATAGCTTTCGTTGCACCTCTTCTTGCTGCTCAGCCAACTTTCATTTGTCTCTCCGATATTTCTCCACCGCGTGGACTACGTGATCGCTGAATGCTTGTGGGGTCAGCGACGACAGCCCAGCCACTTCCTGCAATTTAGATTTGACTTGCGGAGGCATTGCGTCCAGAATGCTTTGTCGGAACAGTGAGTTCAGAAACAAGCTATTTTCCACCTCTTGCTCAGTCTTCCATCTCCACCTTTTCAACTGGTTTTCTACATAGGCTGCTGGATTTTCAGTGTCTCCCAGTGGTTCCCCCTTTAAGGCTTTGGGGTCCACTCTGAGTGGATAAAGCTTTCTGAGGGCCTGCCATACCCCCTGCCTCACTGGATCAAAACTGACTCGGTTAGTCTTTGGATTGTCCACGTTCTGTAAGCCAGCCATTTCCATCAGCTCTTTTAGCTTGGAAGTTCCCATCAATCTTATCAGCAGTGCCTTCAAATCTCCCATAGCCAACAATCGTCCTGTTGTTTCCTCCTCGAAGGCCCTAATCCACTTTCCTGCCCCCTTGTGCAGACTAGGCAGAGTATTTTTCAGCCCTTCCAGGTCCTGGGATCCCCAAGGTATATACTGTACTTGTCCCAATCCTTTTACTAGCAGTGGCAGCATTTCCTTCTCCCCATTCCATGTAATCAAGCTTCCTTCCTCACCTGATTCTTCATCTATTGCTGGCCCTATTTCTACTGGCTGCCACTCATACCTCCCTGGGGTATACCTTCTCCCTTGCTCCTTCTCTCCTCTAGCCCCTCTTCCATCTCCAATATCTGCCTCTCCGTTCTCTCTCGAGCTTCTTCCAAACTCTTGTTTCCTACCTTCCTCCAACTTCCTCTCAACTCACTCCGTTCTTGCCTTCCAGATGATTCCCGTTCCCTTCTAGTCGGTCCGTCTCCTCATAATACTCCTCATAATCCCTCTTCTCTCTCAACTGCTGTAGCGTTTCAGCTTCTCTTTCCATCTCCCTTCTTTCCTGTTCCATCCTTATCCTTTCTTCCTCTAACTCGTTCCTCAGCACCTCTCTCATCCTCTCATATTTCCTTCTTTCCTCCTCAGGATCCCAGACCTCTACTTCCCCCGAAGGCTTACTGTTCCCGATATCATGGGGCACTGCTTAAGTTTTCCCTGTTCATAATAGGGAGGGGGTCTTTCTACTTCTTTTAAATCCGGGTATGGAGCTAAAGCCGGGTTTCTGTTAGGCTTTTCCTCTCCCTCATCTGACTGTTTTTCCTGTTTCCTTGCGTCTTTTTCGTTTATTATCAATATCCTGCCTGTCTTTCTCAATCTCTCTCCCTCCATCCTAAAAAGTTTCAATACTTCCATCTCCTGCTCTCTTTCCTCCTTTTTCTTGGACTTATCGTTTGGTTTATGATTTTTAATTAGTGCTTCCATCTCTTCACACAAACTTACATCGAATGGTCCTTCTTTTGGCCATTTCGTGCGTAGGTTTTTGGTTCTTTTTTCCCATTTCTCTGAAATTGCAGGCATCTCAACTCTACTTACCGGAAATTTCTTGCACAGTATGTCTACTGCTGTTCCTTTCTCTTCCACCATGTTATTTTCTTCTTCTCTTGGGTATTATATTTTTTTAAAAAAAAGTCTCACAGCTCAAATACTTCCCTTAACCTATCTCTATGCCTAGCCCTACAGTCTATTCTACCAGTGTTCAAGCAATTTATCAAACTCTTCTTACCTTCTATTTCGTTCTGCCCGAGCAGTCCCCAACCTAGGGCAGTATCCACAGAACTTTCTCCTCACTGTCCCTGCCCGTTCAGCCCTTCGTTTCGTATGAAGCAATATCCACAGGGACTTACCAACACCACGTGGAATTTTTCTCTACTCAACTTTTTATTACCTTATTCGTACTTACCCCCACTGCAGTGTTCTCGATCAATCCTCTGAGCCTCCTGTCAACCCCCAATTCTGCCAGATTCTTTGGATTGGAGAGACCCTTTGGCAGTTGCTACACACCTCTGAGTCCCCGAGACCCCCAAAACCAACAGAATTTTAGTCCAAGTTGTCGCAAAAAGCGCTTACCTTTTTTCTGGGTGCACCTGTAATTCTGTTTGCTCTGTGAGGGCTCCCGAGGGACGGGGAAGCGGCCTCAACTCGACGAATCCTTTTTGCGGGTCTCTTTCCAATCCTGTTCGTAATGCCAGTTTTGTCGTGGTTACTTGAAATGACCAGGAGATGCAGACGATCCTTCGAGAAGTTTAAACCTTTATTTGCAAACAAAGGCTGAGGCAATCAATGAACTTGTCACCGAAAGCCCACCGAGCTCCGGTGTAGAGCATTCTTTATAATAATTTCTTATCTCAGTTACATTTTGGTTTTATCAGCAAACCCAATCATTCTTTAGTTGCATATCATCTATACATTAACTAATCAATCGCTCTTGCCTAGCTCTCGGTGCGCCACCAGTATTTCTTTCCAGTTCACATCTTAGGCCTCATTCCTGGCCACGGTTGTTTCTCAGTCAGCCTCCCTTAACCTCCCTCACATTCCATTTCCTGTTCATAGCATCCTGTCTGCCACTGTTATCTCTGAATAAGCCAGTCTATTATATAATATATGGGGTACATTTCAGCTAATTAGTGCTGCTAAGGATAAACAGATGTTCTGTAACTGCCATGGCATGTAGCTAAGAGAATACAAGATATCTAGTAAAAGAATACAGAGTAAAATGTATCTAGTAAAAGAATACAGAGTAATATTCAGTACATAGGAGTAATTACATAGTATAGTAAATAGCTAGTACATATTGATTACATTTCAGGTATATATTTCTTAATAAGGGCAGGGTGGAAAAGCTGGAGGCATGGTCGTGAAATTGATGAGCTCAGAATGGGTGCAGGAAGCATCATCAACGCCGTGGTCAGTGTAACAGAGAAATGGTTGTGGGTGGGGGGGGGGACATTAATGGTGTAGGCTTGGAACATGGACTGTTCCACAGAGCTGGGACCCACATGAGTGCCCATGTTGACATCTTTAGAGCAGCCTATAAAATATGAACCTTGCAGGGGGGATTAGAGTAACATGGGTTAGTTGAGTTAAGGATGACAGCTTTCGTTCCCTAAGAAATATTAGGGAATTAGTTGATTTGTGACATCCATCATGTTCTTCCAGCATGGTTCAAAATGATACAGGGCTGTAGTCAAGGTAATAGCGAACATGGGACTGTAAGCTCCCAATAACTTCAGTGTGATCACAAACATTGGCCAAGTGCCATAGTAGAGGATTCTGATACCTCACCTTTTTTTCTCTAGTCCTGCTGAAGGGCCTCGGCCCAAAACATCGACTGTACTCTTTTCCATTGCTCTAATTTCCAGCATCTGCAGATTTTCTCTTGATCATAATAGAAATGCTGGGATGCTCACAAGTTGGGCCGCATCTGGGGAAAGAGGAAGTGTTAGCCTTACAGTTGCTGTACTCTTCTACATAGTTCTATCTGCTTCTGCCTTCAGACTCTGAATGGTCTATCAACTCTACCTCTTTTGCACTATTTATTTATTTTTGCCTTGACACGTAGTAATCTGTTACGTCTGTACTGCTGCCACAAAGTAACATTTTTTCACAATTTATGTCAGTGACAATAAACCTGATTCTGATCTTTACCTGAGACCATGTAGTATTTGATAGTTTTATGGTTATTTTTACCAAGATCAAACTTTTAATTCCAAAGTTATGAGAGTTGAATTGAAGTCCATAGTGGCTCCTCACAGCTCTCTTATTGGTCCCTTTAAGTAACTGTAATGCCATTGGTGTAGAAATGGTGAAATCTCATCAGCAGGAAGCCAGCACCATACCTGTGTGTTATCATGCTTGACAGGTGAACTGAGCACCAGCACCGTCCCTGTGCATTATCACGTGACAGTTTAACTGAACACTCTACCTGTGTGTTATCACATCTGACAGGTTGACCGAACGCTGTACCTGTGTTTTATCACACGTGACATGTTGACCGAGAGTTGAGCAGCAAGCATTTAGCTAGAGAAGCTTAGTGGGTTGAGCAGCTTCTGTGGGAGGAAAGGAATTGTTGACATTTCAGAGCATCGCTTGTGTCTCCAAAGCCAAAAGTTGAGATCGATCCTTATAAGTTGAGGCAATTATCCTGAGAATTGCATCCACTGATGTAAGGACTCATCCAATAAGTGTTGCGGCAGGTGTTTTAGTATAAAGTTGCCCTGTACTCGGTGAGGGGAAGGTAAGACTTCCATTGTTTAGTCAGATCAGATTGCATTTGGACTGGAGCTTGGTATGTCGCCAATGCCTTGGGCAGGTGGTTTTAAATTCTCTGATCACTTGTAAATGAGTGAGAATATATTTCAAAGTTTCTGAACAATCAGTCCATTCATTTACATTCCTGTCTTTCTATTGCTCCCCTCTAAATGATCCTTTTCCGGAGTCAGCTGGAGACGCTCATGGAGTGAGTACCGTTTTGGATTCGCTCCATAACCTTTACTTTTTTTAACCTTTGATCACCCTTATTCAGCTTATTTTTACCTATACCGAAAGTTTCTTTATTCTTTTTTTTTGGATTTACTGCCAAGAGTTTGTTGTGAACTTTTGAAGATATGCAAACAGAAATGTCTCTTAGGTCTAAGGGACGGGATCCCGGACGTAATCCGACACAACAAACACAATTAACTTTTGAATTGTTTATGGAGGTTTTGGATAAAAAATTTGCTGAACTACAACAATTTTTTAAAGAAGATATAAAGGCTTTTCAAGAGTACATGGTTAAGACGGATTTAGTAATTAAACAGCAACAAGCTCTTATTGCGTCTCTACAAGAAGAAGCTCGGAAGCGAGATTTGACTATTGGAAAACTGCAACAGGATTTAATTTCGACCATTAAGCTGATGGAAGCCCTTAAAGCCAAGAGTGACGATTTTGAGAATCGGTCCAGAAGACAGAACTTACGTATACTTGGTCTTCCAGACGGCATAGAAAAAGATGATCCATCGAAATATTTTGCTCAACTTTTAAAAGAAGCGTTTCCGACAATTTTCCCGAATAACCCCCCTTTATTGGATCGGGCACATAGAATTCGGCGTCGATCACCAAGTGCTACAGACAAACCTTCGGTGGTAATTGTCCGGTTCCATTATGTACATGACAAAGAACAAGTTATAAGAGCAGCTCGTCGGGTAGGAATGATTAAAATCAAAGATTTTTGCTTCCGCCTGATCGAAGATTTTAGTTCAGATCTTTTAAAAAGAAGGCTTCTTTTTAAACCGTTGATGGCTGAATGTTATGAGAAAAATCTGAAACCTGCGCTTCTATACCCTGCGAAGCTTCGAATTTCTCCGTCGAATGCTCCATGACAAGTTTTCCTTTCAACTTCAGAAGCGAGAAAATATCTGGAGGAGAACTTCCCTACTGCTACAGACACCAGTCTTTAATAAATGAATGATTCTGATCGTGTAAGATGGTTCTCGATCTCTTAAACCAGAATTATAATCTGGTTATTGGTGTAGGTTCATCCTACACTTTATACTCAAGTTAAAGTGTGTTTGCGTCATGTTAATTGTTTTGCCTTATACACTTTAATCATTTAACTACATACTTGTCTATTAACTTTGTTCCTTCGAAGGTATATTTTTAATTCTTTGAAGGTAAATTTTTCCTTGATTAAGATGGTGGTTTTTTGGAAAAGATTTTTGGTTTTGCTTAAGATGGCATTATGTTTATATTTTTCGCGTTTCTTCCGTACAATGCATCGCTTATCTTAGCTTAAATATTTTTTGTTTTGTCTGGGCCAGAGCCCGAGTTATAATTGTTTTTTAGTGATTATATTTTTATTCTTTTTACAACTAACTATACTTAGAAATATGGTTTTTATTATAGCGATTTTATTTTTAAAGTTGGGGTGATTCTTTTATATATATCCTTTTTATATGGAGTGTTCTTCGGCTGACATGGGGGTAGGATTAGTCTTACTTTTTCTCTTTTTAAGTCATATTTTGGCTTTTTCTCTTTTTCTCGGGGGGTGGGGGGATGGTCTGTTTTCTAATTCTATTTTTTTTGTACCAGTTTGTGTTAGTTTTTTTATTCGGGCTGTTTTTGAACTTCAAATATGTCTGTGTTGTCGTCACTTCCGGGTCTTCTCACTACTTTTGTTCCTCTTGAGTTTATAAGTTGGTTAACCCTTTCTATACCAAAGGGTTGATTATAGAATTATGGCTCAGACCATTAATTTTGTGTCTTGGAATACTAATGGTTTAAATCATCCAATTAAACGAAAGAAGATTTTCAAAGTATTCCAAAGACTTAATGTTCATATCATTTTTGTACAAGAAACTCATGTGAGGAGGGAAGACAAATTTCATTTTTTTAGATTTTGGCGGGGTCAACAGTATCACGCAAATTCGAATGCTAAAGTAAAAGGAGTTTCAATTTTTATTGACTCCTCTATTTCATTTGTTCAACATGATATTTTTTCGGATCCGAATGGCAGATTTTTGTTAATTACGGGTTTACTTTGTAATAAAAAAGGTTGCTTTGGTTAATGTTTATGCTCCAAATGTGGATTGTCCTGACTTTTTTAAGTCTTTATTTACTTCTTTACCCAATCTAAACGAATATGTTAATAATGGGTGGTGACTTTAATTGTTGTTTAAATCCTCTGATGGATAAATCTTTATCTATTCAGACTTTACCTAATAAGTCGGCCACTTGTATTAACTCTTTTTTGACTGACAATGGAGTTTTTGATATTTGGAGATTCCGGTATCCTAATGACAAAGAGTTTTCTTTTTTCTCACATGTTTATCACTCTTATTCAAGAATTGATTATTTTTTTGTAGACTCTTGTTTTATTCCATTGGTAATCGGTTGTAACTATGATATTATAGCTATCTCTGATCATGCTCCGTTATTACTTTCTATGAAATTTATGGATACAGCTTCTAATGCTAGACAATGGCGATTTGACTCTACCTTGTTGCAAGACTCTGACTTCATAAAATTTATGGAGGAGCAGATCGACTTCTTCTTCTCAACTAATTCTACAGATGATATTTCCTGCGGAACACTTTGGGACACTTTTAAAGCTTATATACGTGGACAGATTATTTCTTATTCTGTTGGTTTGAGGAAACGTATCAAGATGGAAACTCTTTTATTGGTTGATAAAATTAAAGAGATTGATAAGAAATATTCGATTGCTCCTAGTAAGGAGCTTTACAAACAAAGGGTTGAACTTCAAATGGAACATAGTTTATTACTTACATCCTCGATTGAAAATTAATTAATGAAAACTAAATCTGATTTTTATATACATAGTGATAAATCTGGTAAACTGTTAGCTAGTCAATTGAAGAATGCTCTGGTTAAACGTCAGATCACTAAGATTGGTCAGCAGAATGGGAATCTGACAGTTAATCATGATGAGATAAATAAGGCATTTCAAGATTTCTATACCTCCCTGTATCAATCTGAATTTCCTCAAGATTATAATACCATGTCTGATTTTCTTGGAAAATTAAATTTTCCAAGGTTATCATCTGATGATCTTTTGATATTGGATACTCCTATTACGGATGTAGAAATTAAGGGGGCTATTTCCTCAATGAATTCTGGGAAAGCACCGGGTCCAGATGGTTATACAGTTGAATTTTTAAAATTTTTTTCCGCTACTCTTTCCCCTTGGTTAGGTAAGGTTTTTGAGGAGGCCATTAGATTAGGGAATTTGCCACAATCTTTTTATAGAGCTTCCATTTCTCTAATATTGAAGAAAGATAAAGACCCTACTAATTGTGCTTCTTATAGACCTATATCTTTATTGAATGTAGACTCCAAGATTTTTTCTAAGTTACTGGCATCTAGATTAGAGAAGGTATTACCCAAAATTATTTCAGATGATCAAACTGGCTTTATTAAAAATCGTTATTCTTTTTTTAACATTAGGAGATTGTTGAATATTGTTTATACTCCCTCACATGATACTTCAGAATGCGTGATTTCATTAGATGCGGAGAAAGCATTTGACAGAGTTGAATGGCCTTACTTATTTAATGTGTTGGAGAAGTTTAATTTTAGTCCGATATTTATATCATGGATTAAATTGATTTATCATACTCCAGTAGCCTCAGTGGTTACCAATAATCAAAGATCTCCCTTTTTTCGCCTATTTCGGGGCACTAGACAGGGATGTCCTCTTAGTCCATTACTATTTAACATTGCCTTAGAACCTTTGGCAATTGCCATCAGACAATCACAGGATATTTTGGGTATTAATTGTGGGACAGATATTCATAAGTTATCTTTGTATGCGGATGATTTATTACTATTCATTTCTAACCTGGAGAAATCCATTCCAGCAGTTTTATCATTATTGGCTCAATTTAGTGAGTTTTCTGGGTATAAGTTAAATCTTAATAAAAGTGAATTGTTTCCATTAAATAAACGGGTCCCAATTTATGGAAATTTACCCTTTAAATTAGTTAATGACTCTTTTACTTATTTAGGGATCAAAATCACAAAAAACCATAAAGATTTATTTAGATTTAATTTTTTACCCTTAATTGATCAGATTAAAGGTTTGTTTACTAAGTGGTCACCTTTATCTCTATCCCTAATAGGTAGGATTAATGCTATTAAGATGGTTATTTTACCTAAGTTTTTATATATTTTTCAAGCGATACCAATTTTTATCCTGAAATCTTTTTTTACTAATGTTGACTCTAAAATTTCTTCATATATATGGCAGTATAAAAATCCCAGGTTAGGTAAAACATATTTACAGAAGACAAAAAAGGAAGGCGGGTTAGCATTACCTAATTTCAGATTTTACTATTGGGCAGTTAATATTAGATATTTGTTATGTTGGTTGAAAGATGGGGGTGGATCTTTTGGCCCTTGTTGGGTGAGTTTAGAAACTAAATCGGTATCAGCTTATGCTTTGGGTTCTATTTTAGGGACTTCTCTCCCTTTTGCTCTTTCTAAATTGCCGAAACGAATTGACAACCCGATAGTTAAACATACATTGCGTATATGGTTTCAATTTCGGAGATTTTTTGGGTTGACTCAATTAGTTTTAAATAGTCCTATTGTATCTAATTGTTTTTTTCACCCTTCCATTATAGATCAAGCTTATTCAGCTTGGAAGACTAAGGGATTACTAAGATTTTCTGATGTATTTTTAGATAATTGTTTCATGTCTTTTGAACAATTATCCAACAAATATAACTTGCCGAGATTTCATTTTTTTAGATATTTACAGATTAGACATTTTTTAAGTTCTGTACTCTCTACGTTTCCAAATTTTGTGCCTTCAGATACTTTGGAGAGTTTATTTGAATTAGACCCTTTTCAAAAAGGGCTTATTTCAAAACTTTATAATATAATTATGAAGATACGTTCAGAGCCTCTTTATAAGACTAAACAGGATTGGGAAAGAGAGCTTAGTTTTAGTATTTCTAGTGAGAATTGGGATAGAATTCTTCAATTAGTTAATACATCATCGTTATGTGCCAAACATTCACTAATACAATTTAAGGTCGTACATAGGGCCCATATGTCCAAGGATAAATTAGCTCATTTTTACTCTCATATAAGTCCTATTTGTGATAGATGTCATTCTGAAATTGCGTCTTTAACTCACATGTTTTGGTCGTGTTCATTTTTGGAGAAATATTGGAAAGATATTTTTGATATTATTTCTGCGGTTTTGAATATTGATTTACAACCTCTTCCTATTACCGCAATTTTTGGTTTACCAATGTTAGATTCACTGCATTTATCTTCTTCAGCCCGTCGAATGATTGCATTTCTAACTCTGATGGCTAGAAGATCTATATTGTTGAATTGGAAAGAAATTGATCCTCCCACTGTATTTAATTGGTTCTCTCAAACTATGTTATGTTTAAATTTAGAAAAAATTAGAAGTGGTACTTTTGAGACTTCTATTAAATTTGAAAAGTTATGGAGACCATTTATTCAACATTTTCATATGATGTAATATGACCCTGTGCCAAGTTCATTTGATTTCCCAGCTTTCAGCTTATGTATTTTGAGAGGACCGGAAGTGACGGCATTGATGAATACTTATTTTTGTGAGATATTATAAACAGCCCGCTTTTTTTTTTCCTTCTCTTTTGTTTTTTTTCTTTTATATTACTTAGTAGTTATAGTTATTAGATTAGATCAGCTAGTAAAAAAAAAAATCCTTTTCCAAACATTTATTTCTAAGGAGGTCCCGTGCTGTTTCCTACGCGCATGTTGCAAGCCCATCTGCCTCTGATCCATACACGCTTTCTACTGACCACCTCTGCAAACGTCTGTACATTATCCCACAGCTGCAGATCTTTCACTGGTCCGGTAAGTGGCCGTGCTGATCCAGTAGTGCCCAGAATAACATTTTGCTGAGTTTCCCATCTGTTTCCCTCAGTGAAATGTAATGTGGGGTGATGATTTCACCCAGGGTTCGCGTCTCTAATTACAACTAGAATTTTCCTGCCTGTATTTTGAGCTGGTGAACACATAATGAGAAGCAAAGGAAGAAAGCACTTCTGGGTGGTGCTTTTCAGTGTGTACACTGACGTGTAATGTTCTGGCAGTGTGCAGAATTCCAGTCAGGATCATTGTGCTGCTTGGCCAGAATTTCTGATGGCCTTCTGCTTCCTCCATAGATGCACATAACAAGCAGCCATGGTTTGGTTAAACTCTGTGATGAAGCCAATCCCATCTCAGGTGAAAGTTACAGTGTTTTAGTGCCTGACAGAGACATCATATACCAGATTCTTAGTTGCTGGTTAGACATTCTGAAATGAGACCAAGAAGTGCTGGAAGCACTCAGCAGGTCAGGAAGCATCTGTGGAAGCAGAAACAGTTAATATCTTTGTAACGTTCTCCTTCGCGTGTAAGTGATAACGTCGAATTTAACGTTGAGATAAACCACAGTCAATGAAACCAGATCGCAGTAAGATTAACCATTTACTGTTCACTCTTCACATTAACATATGGTGAAAACTGTTGATAAAACAATACAAGATTGATACAGTATTTGTTCCTTCCTTAATATCACATTTCAAGTGTAAATACTTGCAAAGGTGACTATAACTACATTACACTAAGGTGCAGTATACAGGGAGAGTTTACCTGCTCCATTGACTACTTTAAATACACTTCCATGCAAACTATCCGCGACTCTTTAACTAACGAAAGCATAAACATTATCTACCGTCGTTACTTCTAACAGGATCGGCATTAACATCTTAGTTCAATATATCGATTATCTATTAACTTACAGCGTTGCTCTCACTGTGATTTCTCATGCCTGCAAACAACTTCTGCTCCGGTGAGCCTCGTGGAAAGCCCCCACCCTCGCGCTAATTTCAAACCGGTGATTTCCCACAAGACGCGGCGAAACCGGATGTGACGTCATCGCGTGCCGATATATTTTACATGCAATGAATACATTTTAAACACTCCTAATTCTAACTAGAAAATACTATTGAATGAATTACTAAGCGAAAATATTATAAACTAAATAACTGTCGTAAAGACAGCACACTCCCCGCTTGACCTTCGTAAGGTCATAATGAACAGAGTACAAACTTAGTCTCTTAATCAGTCATTGGGTAGAAGTAGAATAACTTCCGTAACTGGCCTTTGGTAAATTTTCAGATCGCCTTGGTCGGTAGTCTTCAATTCGATCTTCCTGACATGTCCATCCTCGCTAGGGAATGTAGCAGTGATTCTGGCCATTGGCCAGCTGTTGCGGGTGATCTGCTTGTCCCTGAGCAGGACTAGGTCTCCAACTTGAAGATTCCTGCGGGGTTCTGTCCACTTTCGTCTCTGTTGCAACGAGGGTAGATATTCCTGTCTCCAGCGGGACCAGAACTGATTCGCCAGAGCCTGGACTTGTCTCCATTGCTTTGTGTACAAATCCTTGTCTGAAAAGTCTCCTGGTGGAGGAGGTGCTCCTGCCTTCTGTGTAAGGAGCATTGATGGCGAAAGGATGAAGGGGTTTTCTGGGTCAGAGGACACAGGCAGGAGTGGTCGTGAGTTCATAATGGCTGTGACCTCTGCCATTAGGGTGCACAGTACCTCGTGGGTCAATCGGGTGCGTTGCTGCAGAAACATTGAATCCAGAATTCTTCTGGCGATCCCAATCATCCGCTCCCATGCGCCTCCCATGTGGGAGGCGTGTGGTGTGTTGAACTCCCAGTTGCATCCCTGTTGACTGAGGTACCTTTGCACTGCTCTGTCCATCCCCAGCTCCTTTGATGCTCCTACAAAGTTCGTTCCGCAATCAGATCTTAACTGTTTTGCAGGGCCTCTTATCGCAAAGAATCGCCTGAGAGCATTGATGCAGCTGGAGGTATCCAAAGATTCGATGACCTCAATGTGTACCGCTCTTGAACTCATGCAGCTAAACATGATGGCCCACCGCTTGCTCTCTGCTTGTCCTCCTCTGGTGCGTCTTGTAGTGATAGACCAGGGGCCGAATACATCGAGCCCTACGTTTGTAAAGGGAGGGCAGGCTTCGAGGCGCTCAGGTGGGAGGTCCGCCATGCGTTGAACTTCTAATCTGCCTCGTAGTTTCCTGCAGGTTACACATTTATGAAGTACCGAATTGATCAGTGATTTACCTCCCAAGATCCACAGTCCCGCTGCTCTTATTGCTCCTTCGGTAAGGTGGCGGCCCTGGTGCTTTACCTGTTCATGATAATGGCGGGCGAGCAGTAAGGATACATGGCTGCCTTTGGGCAGGAGTACTGGACTCTTTTCTGCGGCCGGAAACTGGCAGTGTATTAACCGGCCTCCAATGCAGATGATATTGTTCTTCAGGATCGGGCTGAACTTCCTCAAAGGGCTGTCCTTTGGTATTGGTTTGTTGACTTGGATAGCTGAAAACTCCCTTGCAAAAGCCACTCTTTGCGTTGCTTTGAAGATGACATCCTTTGCCTGGGCTAATTCGTCCGCGGTGCGAGGCAAAGTACATTTGTGCCATCCCCTACATTTACTGTTTCGGGATGAATGTTTGTGTGATCTGGCCATATGAATGAGGAACGCAAGTCCTCTCACTAAAGAATTCAAAGTGGAGAACCGCCGAAAGCGTTCGTTGGTACCTATCGATTCCGTGAGGTTGGTGGCTCCTGTTTGTATTTGCGGCCGAATTTCCGAGTCTCTCTCGGGTTCGATCAGTTCAAATATCTCGTTCGTTTGAGTCCTTTCCGATGGTGGCTGATGAAGAAAGGGGGGTCCGGTAAGCCAGGTTGTCTGAGCCAGACGGGATGCAGGTAAGGATCTTGATGCATGGTCTGCAGGGTTATCCTCGGTACGTACATAATGCCATTGTTCGGGCTTTGATGACAGGCGAATGCGTTGAACTCTATTATGAACGTACACGTAGAAGCGTTTTGATTCGTTGTAAATATAACCAAGCACGACTTTACTGTCCGTGTAGAACTTGATATCGTCGAACCGTAGGTCCAGCTCGTCCTGGATAAGATCTGCCATTTCCACAGCCAGGACGGCTGCGCACAGTTCGAGCCTTGGAATCGTCGGCTCCGACGGAGGAGTGAGCTTCGCCTTACCCGTTACAAATCCCACTTCGACTTGGCCGTCCTTTCCGACTACTTTCAAGTAAGCCACAGCGCCGATGGCCTTGGTGGACGCATCCGAAAAAACACACAATTCTGTGAGCGCTGCCTCGGTGGGTGAGGTCACAGTGTACCTGCGTTGGATATGAAGCTGTTTTAAATCCGGGAGTGAATCTCTCCAAGCCTCCCACTTGCTTCGCTTGTCTTCAGGCAGAAGAGTATCCCAGTCAGAGGGCTCAGACGTAAGTTCTCTGAGAAGGGCTCTTCCTTGAATCGCAACTGGTGCCAGTAGGCCCAAGGGATCGAAAATACTGTTGACAGTGGAGAGGACTCCACGGTGGGTAAATGGTTTGATCACGGTCGGCACAGAGAATGTGAATGAGTCGGTCGTTATCTCCCAGAGGAGACCCAAGCTCCTTTGTGTAGGTATGGTTTCTCCATCTAAATCTAGGTCTTTGATTGCTGGAGCACAGTCATCATGTGGAAAGGCCTCCATTACTGCCTGCCGGTTTGATGCAAACTTATGCAAGCGGAGGTTTGACTCCGCGAGTGAGGCTTGTGTACGTCAGAGCAGATCGATTGCTTCCTCTTCTGTCCGTAGTGATATCAAACCATCGTCGACGTAGAAGTGCCTTTCTACAAACTTAACGGTGTCGTCACCGTGCTCCTGTGCACCCTCTCTGATGGCTCTTCGCAGCCCATAGATGGCCACGGCAGGTGACGGGCTATTGCCGAAAACGTGGACTTTCATCCGGTACTCGATAACTTCTTTGTTGATGTCGTTGTCCTTATACCATAAGAAACGGAGGAAATCGCAATAGTCCTCCTGTACCAAGAAGCAATGGAACATCTGCTGGATGTCCGCTAAGATTGCGACCTTCTCCTTCCGGAAGCGCAGCAGGACCCCGAGTAGGGTATTGATAAGGTCGGGGCCTGTGAGAAGCGCGTCATTTAGGGAGACGCCGGAACACTGGGCACTGGAGTCGAAGACCACCCTGATCTGATTGGGTTTTTGTGGATGGTAAACTCCAAATGTTGGGAGGTACCAGCACTCCCCGCCTTCTGGCAGTGGTGGTGCTACTTCGGCATGTCCGTTAGCGAAGATCTTTCCCATAAATGCTATATATTGTTGTTGCATCTCGGGTTTCCGGTTCAGGGTTTTTTGTAAGGACGTGAACCGCTTGACCGCTTGCTCTCTGTTATTTGGCAACCTCTGGCGTGGTTCTCTGAAGGGTAGTGGGGCGACCCAATTATTTGCTTCATCCCTGAAGACTTTGGTGTCCATCATTTTTAAGAAGAAGACGTCTTGAGCTGATGGAGCAAGTTTACTGTCATACTTCGTTTGAGCGAAGACTGACTGGCCCAGCGACTCGTCGCTTGCCTCGCGCTTGTTAACGCCTTGTTGTGCTTCCTTGATATACATGGAACTTGTGCAGGGTTGAAAAATCGAATGGCGGCCACTCTCTAGCACATTGGTCTTGAGTGTGTCGACCGTCAGTTTGTGTACGTCACCGAGACACACCTCTCCTATCACCACCCAGCCCAGATCCAGACGTTGCGCAAAGGGGGCGTCGAGTGGTCCATTGATCTGCTGCCTAACCTTGTGTACCTGGATAACATCTCTTCCTAATAGCAGGAGTATTTCCGCTTTCGGATCCAGTTCTGGGATGTGTTTGGCGATGTGGTGGAGATGCGGCTGGTGTAGCACCGCACTTGGTGTCGGGATCTCAGCGCGGTTATTCATGATTTCATTGCACTCTAAGAGCGGAGGGAGACAGATGACGACTTTACCATCCAGGGACTCGATCTGGATGCCTTCTGCCTTCCTTCCTTGGGTTTCCATGTTGCCTGAGCAAGTTTTGAGGTAGTATGGGAACCGCTCACTCTCAATGTTGAACAATTTAAAGAACTCTGGACTGACTAGTGAACGATTGCTCTGATCGTCCAGAATCACATAGGCTTTGATGGCCTTGTCTTTGGCTCCTTTAGGGTACACCTTAGTGAGGCAGATCTTGGAACAAGAACGACTTGACTGAGCTTGACCACAAACTTCTGTACAGTTCGTGCTGACAGCTGTTAACCTAGAGTGAGCCTCTCCCTCCCCGCCGTCCTGTTGTGGGGGTGAAGGAGCGCTCTCGGTTTGCGGTGACAGGTCGGGATGCATGGCCTCGACGTGATCTGGGCTATCACATTCCGGACACTTCACGGCGATCGTACACTCTCTGGCGAGGTGAGAGGTTGAGGAACAGCATCTAAAACATATTCTTTTCTCCTTGAGAAGAGCCGTCCTCTCTTCAAGGGGTTTTTCCCTAAACATTCTGCATGCTTTCAGGGGGTGAGGTTTGTTATGCAATGGACAATACTTGCCAGGGTCGTTGTTAGTTGTAAGGGCTTCGGTCTTGAGCACTGACACGGGTTTATCAATGTTGAAAACATTCGAAACGGATCTGCCTGGCTTGGTGTAAATCGAACTGCTTCCTGGACCTACAAGGCTAGGGTCGTTTCGCCTCTTCGCCTCCTTGCACACAAACCTAGTGAGGTGCTTAAAGGGAGGAAATCGACCATCGTGGTCTTCCTTGTACTCTGAGGCAACAGTCAGCCACTTGTCCTGCAGCCCAAATGGAAGTTTGTCCACAATTGGTCTAATCCCGGATGGAGTATCTAGGTATACTAGACCAGCTGAATAGCCATCTTCTTTGGCGCCTTGGATCTCCATGAGTAAATCTCCGAATTCTCTTAACTTTAAGTGATCTTTGGCTGACACCTTAGGAAAGTTTTCCAGACGTCGATATAGCGCCGCTTCAATAATGTCGGGGGCCCCATATCTCTCCCAAAGTCTCTCCCACGCTTCGCTTAAGGCTAGCTCGGGTTTGTTGATGTACACTGAACGCATGCGTCTCACCTGGTCGCGTGATTCTTTCCCCAGCCATTTCGCCATAAGGTCCAACCTTTGGGTTGCACTGAGCTGGACCCCGTCAATCACGTTGGTGAATGTAGAGTGCCAAGCACGGTAATTTTCGGGTTTATCGTCAAACTGGTACAGTCCCGAAGTGACGAGATCCCGTCGTGCTAAATACTGCAGCGTGGGATCGGCTGCAAGCGGCATGCGGGCTGGAGAAGTACGTTGGCGCCTATATGACTGAGAACGCACGTTTCTCATGGAATTTGCCATCCTGGATTCAACCTCCGCGTCTCTTCGCATCGAACTTTGTAACTTTGGTGTCAAAGAATATCGGTTGTCAGCTCTTTCATTCTTGACTTCATCGCGGGGCCGCGAGGGTAAATTCTCTTCCTCGTAGCTGGGGAAGTTATCGAATAGGTATGGAGAGGGGAGACGAGCCTGCCTGTCTGCTTGATATTGTACATAGTCGCTCGTGCGTTCCAGTCTGGTCCTTTCTAAAGCAGAACTTGTTTCGGTCAGATCACGCGACCCTTCAGCTTCTTCTATGTACTCTGCTTCCACCATGGCAGCTTCTCCTTCTCTTTCTAGCTGCAGCACATGCAACTCTGTCGATATTTTTGTCATTTCCAACTGGGTTTCGGCTTCTCTGGCAGCCTCTTCGGCTTCTCTGGCGGCCCTTTCTTTCTGGATTTCGGCTTCTCTGGCGGCCTGTTCTCTTTGCCTGGCGGCCCTTTCTTTCTGGATTTCGACTTCTCTGGTGGCCTGTTTCATTTTCAAAACTGCTTCTTGTTTGGCGTAATGCAGTCGCACCTTGGCGGCTTCTGCCTTGGCTCTTGCCTGTGTGGACTTACTTGATGTCGGTTTACTGCCCTTGTCGCTGGGCGCCATCGACTTGATCCCGGATCGAGCTGACATTGCAGCACTTGGAACACCTGATAACGCCCGGGTGGGCTTACTTGATGTCGGTTTACTGCCCCTGTCGCTGGGCGGCGTCGACTTGATGCTGGATTGAGCTGACATTGCAGCACTTGAAACACCTGATAATGCCGCTTTTTCACTGTAACGTTCTCCTTCGCGTGTAAGTGATAACGTCGAATTTAACGTCGAGATAAACCACAGTCAATGAAACCAGATCGCAGTAAGATTAACCATTTACTGTTCACTCTTCACATTAACATATGGTGAAAACTGTTGATAAAACAATACAAGATTGATACAGTATTTGTTCCTTCCTTAATATCACATTTCAAGTGTAAATACTTGCAAAGGTGACTATAACTACATTACACTAAGGTGCAGTATACAGGGAGAGTTTACCTGCTCCATTGACTACTTTAAATACACTTCCATGCAAACTATCCGCGACTCTTTAACTAACGAAAGCATAAACATTATCTACCGTCGTTACTTCTAACAGGATCGGCATTAACATCTTAGTTCAATATATCGATTATCTATTAACTTACAGCGTTGCTCTCACTGTGATTTCTCATGCCTGCAAACAACTTCTGCTCAGGTGTGCCTCGTGGAAAGCCCCCACCCTCGCGCTAATTTCAAACCGGTGTTTTCCCACAAGACGCGGCGAAACCGGATGTGACGTCATCGCGTGCCGATATATTTTACATGCAATGAATACATTTTAAACACTCCTAATTCTAACTAGAAAATACTATTGAATGAATTACTAAGCGAAAATATTATAAACTAAATAACTGTCGTAAAGACAGCACAATCTTGGTCAGACTTCTTCTGTATTTATTCAGAATTCCAGCAACTGCAGGTTATTTCCTAAATTTTCTGTTTTAGGTTGCATGTTCTCCAAAATCTGAGTCAGAATTAGAGGAATGCAGAGCTCAGAACAATGCTCAGGCTCCAGAGACAAAGTGACGAGCGCACAGAGAAATGAGCAAACAACTGGGAAAATAATGATTGCGGTGTCCGTCTGTAGAAGGTCCCGGTAAGGATGGGATATGGCAGCATAGTGGTTACACTTCTAGATTTGCATCCGGGACTCAAGTTCAAATGCCACCATGCAGGTATTAGAATCAGAATCAGGTTTATTATCACCGGCATGTGTCGTGAAATTTGTTAACTTTAACAGCAGAAGTTCAGTGCAATATATGATAATAGAAAGAAAAATATGTAAGTAAATCAATTACAATAAATATATATTAGATTCTGATTTTCAATACTTTTAATGTATATTTTTTTTATAAAGTGTTCATGGGTGCAATGTCCAATTAAGAACGATGTGGCAAAGGGGAAGAAGCTGTCCCTGAATCGCTGAGCGTGTGACTTCTGGCTTCTGTACCCACTACCTACAAGAGGGCATGGCCTGGGTGCCGGGAGTCCTTAATAATGGATATCACCTTCCTGAGACACCGCTTCTTGAAACTGCCTTGGATACTACGAGGCTAGTATCCAAGATGGAACTGACTAATTTTACAACTTTCTAGTTTTTGATTCTATGCAGTAGCCCCCCAAATTTTGGCTGAACAGTTAGTGGGGAAATGATAGGCTGGTTTCTTCACATCTTTGTGTTGTAATGCACGAGGGCGATTGAGTGGAGTTTGGTGTCACGATCTAGAGTGCCCCATTGTTTTGAAAGGAGAAAATTTTTGATCTTGATGATACGCACATTTCCAGAATAAGTTAACCTTTGAAGTATTTGTGTTGTTACGCCAATGCTTAGAATTAAATGAACCGTAGGAATTTTCAGCAAAAGAAATCTTCATGCTAAATGCTCAGAGAACATAACATTGTATATTGATTATTGAAAAGAACAGGAAAATATCAATAATTGATACTTCAAAGCTGCTTCTAGTAGGATGGTGGTGCGCTTGGACATTATGGCTACTCTAGGTCCAATCAAAGGTGTAGTTGTTCATGCAACACATACAAAATGCTGGTGGAACACAGCAGGCCAGGCAGCATCTATAGGGAGAAGCGCTGTCGACGTTTCGGGCTGAGACCCTTCGTCAGTTCTACCAGCATTTTGTGTTTGTTGCTTATATTTCCAGCATCTGCAGATTTCCTCATGTTTGTAATTGTTCATCCTTTTTTTTAATCAATTGCAATTCACTGCCAGATGCAGGAACATCAAGTACTACAGGGCTATCCCACCAGCGAGTTGCTTGACAGCGCTGGAGCTGGACTTATGTATCTTTGTGTCGCCATGGTGTGAGTGATTCTCTTGGAATTTTTAATTGTGATTGTGAGACTCTGTTGGTCATCGGTAGCGTGGAGTGCTCCAGTCTGCTTCACTAGTTCACTGGCAGGACTGACAGTGGGGGAGATGTGTTGCCTTGGTTGTGCAAGGACTGGGACTTCATGCCATAGGGTCACCTGTTTCTGCCAGGGGAAGAGAGACCAGAGGCAGTGTGTGAGGGAGCAGAGGACTCTGTGGGTGTGTTGCAATCTGTGCTGGGTTGAGGGTTAACCCCTCCCACGTTTGGTGTCGTCAAATGCTCTGGTTTTGTCCGCTGACCACTTAGGCATTTGATTAGGGGCATTGTTCTAAAGGCACTATACAAAGGGGGAATAATTTCAGCAGTTCACAGAAAAGAAACAGTGATAGAAATTCACCATATTGAAAAGCACTTGCAGTGATTTGGTAATGGGGACAAATGGAAAGTCCATAATATTGGCATCTTTTGAAGGCAGGGGTATCGCCTTGTGGAGATGCGGTGGCAGAGAAAATCGATAGTAGACAACCCAAACTGGCATTAGCAGAGTTAAGTGGTTGAAAGTGTGTGGAGATCTGATAAGTATTCAGCTTTAGATGCACTGGCAACAAGTATGTCATCTAGATAAACAAATGGAAAACCTAAGAATTTTAACACAGAGCCCATTAGTTGTTAGAAAGCTGCACTGCATTTTTCAGCCCAAACAATATGCACAGAAACTCAAGTAGGCCAAACGGGGTTATTACAGCAGTTTTGAGAATGTTCTCAGTACACACAGGCACCTGATGGTATCCTCTGACTTAGGCCTCTGACACTAGACCGGATAATATTGAAAACGTTGGTTTCGCGTCAAAACGATAGACATCCATACCAAGCATTTTTGAAATTACCTCCGTCCACATTAAAACAGGTATTTGGGTGAATCTCCTGAGCTTGCGCAGGACACATCTACAGAAAACAAGCGACATGTTTGGTGTCAAATCTCGCTGTGAAGTGTGCGTTTGTGCATTTACAGACTAGAAAAACTTAAAAGGAAATTGCCAAGCAATGGACAGCTGTTGGCTCTTGTACAAGAGGACTTAAAGCTAAAAAAAAACAAATACTGGAACGTATGGAGGCAACCAGCAGAGTTCATGGACAGTATGACCTGGCTGATGAATATTAAAAAACTGACTAACTCTGTAGCATTAATAAAGCACCTTGTTAAATGCATAAAACATGTCTGCATCAGTGTTATCTTGTATTTCCATACAATGTTACATTAGTCTGTTACACATCTATTGTCAGAGAAGTACTTGCATAAGTAGGTAAACCACCTTCATACAAGCAAGGACATAAAACAGGGCAAAGTGAGTTTACTTATTTATTCAGTAAGTTATGGGTCAAGGTATTTGGTGAGTACATTTCTAATTCTTCTGGCTGCAGTCTTGTTGCCATGTGTTCTGAAATTGTTAGGTTGTGTGGGGGGTTGCGTTCAAGAAAACAGTGAAATGCCGCGCTGTCGCCACCATCTGTTCCGGCACGTCATGACAGCATTTTTAGAAATCTCTGGTTACCCCATCCACACTACTCTGCCCAATCGCCATTTTCAAATTTACACACTCTGAAGGGCGTTTTAGAAAAGCTCAGTTTTCAGGGAGAAAACCAGTGTGGACAGAGGGTCAAAATGAAGAGAAAAAGCTTCAGTTACGGACTTATCTGGTCTAGCGTGGACGTAGCCTAAGTCCATTTTAGAAAAAGCATCTTTCCAGCTAAATGTACTAAAAAGTCTTGAATATGTAGGTCCAGCTAACGATCAGAGATTTGTGGCCTTGTTAATGTAGGGATAGTTGCTGCATGGATGACAACCATCATCTAGCTGAGAGACCATCCTGTGTATAACGCAAAACATTTCCATGATAGCAAACTCTGCCTTTGTGCTGGCCAGTATTTGTAAGTCTAGTCTATGTGCATGGGTGAGCCAGTTGTGGAAATATGGTGCTCATCCCCATGCTCTGTGACTTTGGTGAAAAATGTGGGCTTGGTGAGGTTTAGGAATTCATGCAGCGGGCAAGTTAATTTGCATGTGGTGGTGCATGTGTTAGACAGTCATGGGGCTCTTACTTGGGGGGTGCAGGATAATAACCCAAAATCCTTTGTGTCCACAGGCTGACAGTTCTTAGATTTCCTGTGTGCCAAAGGATTGTTAGTACATTTTTAATATCTGCTAACAATCCTTTGGCATGTAGAAAATGTAACAACTTAGCCAAGACAAAGTCGCATGTGTAGCATCATCCACTGAGGCAGAGCATCACGTGTTGTGTCTCAAGTCTGGATCCTGCTGCCACTGGTGGCCTCCAGCAAGGGTCTGTCACTCTCTGCCTTGTAATCAATGGGTGCTGCTGCAGCCCACTTGAGTGTCTGTGTCACACAGGAAGCATTGCCTTGAAAGGATGTCTATAATGAACAACAGGCAGCCCTGGCAACCAGAACCCACAGTACCCACTGACCACAGATGCTGATGTGCTGGCACTGTTGAAACTGCATGGTGGTTGGCACTTAGTGGCGTTCGTGCCAAAGCATTTGTGGTAAAAACATAGACCCAGTGTTGTCTGGTTCGGAGCCACGGGCATGAATCTGCTGACAGAAAATTATTGAGACAGAAAGGAGGAGGAATGATACACCTCTACCTTGCCGTTTTAGCAAGCTCCCTATAGTCCTTTATGGGTGTATTAGCAAGGGCTATGCGAACTGAATCAGGCAATGGTTACATAAAGAGTTCTTTAACAATAAAACAAGGATGGTGATTTTCCAGGAGAGACAGCATGTGGTCCATAAGCTCCAAGGGCTTAGCATCGCCGAGGCCAGACAAGCAGAGCTTGTTTAGCATGCTCAGTCTGAAATGAGTGAATTTTCAGAGTGCAGACGGGTCTTCCAGTAGACTCGCCACTCTGGCTGCAGTGGAACTATTTAGCGATGCCACGACATGGTAAAGCTTGGTACTGTCTGTGGAGATTTCTCACATTACGTTACCCTATGAATGGATGTTTCGGGTTTGGATGATGACCAAAAGATATAGGAGCAGCATTGGGCCCATGACAAAAGGGTTTGGGTAAGTAGAAAGAGAATTAGAGGAGATCTGAAGTGGGTGGGGGCTCCTTCACCAAGTGAACTCCTTCACTCATTTAACTTGAGCTACTTAGGCATAGAGGGTGTGGATCAAGTTCTGGCAATGCAGTTGGTGGAAGAATGTTCAATGGTTGGCTTGAGTACGTTGGGCTGAATGGCCTGTTTCCACCTTGTGCAATTTGATAATAGATTGTTGGACGTATGTCTCCATGCCAGACAAGATCTCCTTTCCAGCCTAATTCGGCTTCCCAGCTCTGTCTTATCACCTGCAGGCTATGGCTCTTCAGTTGCTCAGTCCAGCTACATTTTAAATGAGAGTTCTGCCTCCATCACTATGTGGGGGGGGGGGGGGGGGGAAGAAATTTTTGCATTTCTAATCCACTGCCTATTTTCTACCAATTACCATCATTTTTTGCCTCTGATCACCTAACTGCAAAGCTGATGAAAATGAGCATTTTTTTATTCAGCTCAGTTAAGTCACTGCCCCTTAGTAAGCAATACTAAACCTAGCTCATTTGTTCTCATAGCTATAAATTCTCCCATGCTGGAAATACCCCTGTAAATATCTCTATCTCTTTCATGTCATATGCAATCTTGCAGTGAAGAGACCAGACCTGCATGTAGTCCTCCTTTCATGGGCCGACTACACTCCGGCACTATTACTTCTGGCTGAAGGAGCTAGTGAGATGATCAAGTTTAAACACTCTATCCCGGTGTTAATTTTATTATTTCTGTTCACTCTGATTTGTATGTTGTTTGCGATGTGTTGAGAAATTACACAAGAACTCAATCTTTCATCGAGACTTTCTCTGTATCTAAAGATGTAGTTGTGCAATAACAGGATAAACTGGGTAAATCTAGACCAGCTAATCCTCAGACATCACAAATACGGGTAAGAAACTACCCAGAGGTAAAAAGGGGTGGTTTCTATCTCACACACACAGGCGGTAAACTACCCTAAACAAAAAGGGGTGGCTCTCGGAAAATCATAGAGTGAATACACTAGGCTTGGCAGCCCAGCCATTAAATAACCATATAACAATTACAGCACGGAAACAGGCCATCTCGGCCCTTCTAGTTCATGCCGAATGATTACTCTCACCTAGTCCCACCTACCTGCACTCAGCCCATAACCCTCCATTCCTTTCCTGTCCATATACCTATCCAATTTTTTTTAAATGACAAAATCGAATCTGCCTCTACCACTTCTACTGGAAGTTCATTCCACACAGCTACCACTCTCTGAGTAAAGAAGAGTGTTACCCCTAAACTTTTGCCCCTTAACTCTCAACTCATGTCCTCTTGTTTGTATCTCCCCTACTCTGAATGGAAAAAGCCTATCCACGTCAACTCTATCTATCGCCCTCATAATTTTAAATACCTTTATCAGGTCTCCCCTCAACCTTCTACGCTCCAAAGAATAAAGACCTAACTTGTCCAACCTTTCTCTGTAACTTTGGTGCTGAAACCCAGGTAACATTCTAGTAAATCTCTTATGTACTTTCTCTAAATGTCTGAAAGTACCTGATTTGAGTGTTCCTTGTTAACCCAGTTAAGTCTATTACTGAGTCTGGACAAGAGAACATATCTGTTGACAGTATGGTTCTAGCCCACAAGATAATCAGCAGAAGATGAATGTTATTGAGTAAGCCAGAGGAAAATGTCAGGATCAAATGCCAGAACAAGAAATCTACAGTGGCCGGAAATATGAAATAAAAGCAGAAAATGCTGAAAACAGTCGGTATCTTTGGCGAGAGGAACAGAGCTAATATTTCAGGTCCAGGAGCATACATCAGTTTTGATGAAGGGTCGCAGATCTGAAATGTTAAGTTTTTCTCTTTGCTGAGTTTCCCGGTATTTTCTGTTTTTATTGAATGATTTTACATTTTTTTGCTTTCTTGAAAAAGAATTGTACAACTGTACCCCAGACTATAAAACAATAACAGTTGAATGAGATCCAAATCTACAACTATTAAAATTTTAAACTAATACTTCCTCTCAGAAATCACCTGTAAGTGAAGGCAGATAAGTAACTTGGCCTATAACAGACAGGCTGAACTTGGGCTCCTTGTGTTTTAATTGTCAGGGATACACTTTAGTCCCTATCTGTCCTAAATTGACTGGTGTAATATACAATGCCAGTCGGATTCTCTACTCCTGAGTTCTCTCAGTGAACTCTAGTGAAGGAAAGCAGCTAATATGCTCTCTTACCACGTGCAACACTTTCTTCAGTCAGTCAAAATAGATGACTCTTTGGAGAGGGAACTGACTGTTTGTGGGTCTGTCTCTGGGCTAGTAACCTGACATCAAAAGAGTCTCCCATCAGTATGTCAGCCTCCTCTGTCATACCATCCTTTCATAGTTACACCATTCTTGTCACCTTCTTACCTCAAGACAGAAATCTAAGAGTGTTGTCAGCACACAAAGGAGTCAAAAGTGGTAATTTTTAACATGCTAGTAAATGGATTACCTTAGATGAGTATGTTATAATCAGCTTGGACACAGTGGGCTGAAAGGCCTGTTACTCTGCTGTATGATCCTTTGATAGGTCCTCCCATGCTGGTATTTGCTTTCCCAAAGACACCCTGACTTCACTGAGAGCTGAAAGACTTTGCTTGGATGTTGCTTCCTCTGTCTCAGTTCGGATCTGTCGAAGACTCTCTTTATACTCCTCCATTTGATTTGCATTGATCCAGCCTGAGTTCCACGTATCTTTAGAGTGAAATGTTAAAACCTGGCCTCATCTCCTTCCTCAGGAGATGATCTGGTATTTTTGCAGAGCTGTGGAGTGTTCCCCAGTGTCCTAACCAGTACTTGTATCATAATCTGCATTGCTATTAATTACCATCTTGTTCTCTTGGATCTTCCTGTGAACAAGTTTGGCGTAAGCTAGTGGTCGCCAACTCGTCGATCGCGATTGACTGGTCGATTTTTGAGACTTTCCCAGTACATCCTGAAAAAAGAAAAATTAAATACACAAATACTGTTGAGAGATTGTTTCTGTTTTAGTTCCGTTCTTTCTGCCCAGTGCGCATGCGTGTAACTCCCGCGCACTACAGTGTACTTCAGTGGTCCCTGAACACTGGTCCACGAGGAAACAATAGGAGTCAGCTACACCTTTCCTCATTCCCTGTCATGTTCACTGTTGAACTTGAACCCACGCGAGGTCATCAGCCGTCTAAACGCAGTGATACCCTAGCGCCAGGGATCACTGGTTGGCCTCGGGCGTCCGGCGGGAAGTGCCGTCGCTGCTGGCCTGGAGCGCTGCCTCTAAACCTGTTTAACACATTCCCCACGAATGTTCGTGGGGAATCCGGTGCTAAAATATTCACAGACGACCTAATTCGGGCTCAGCGTTTCGTAAGTATCAGGGCAGCTACCTTGCTGCGATCTACTGAAACAAACTTTTGTCGGCCAATAGATCTTACAAGGGATGCGGATGGGCACCCTTTTGCACTCCTTGCTCAGTCAGTCGCTCTCTCCGGACTGCGACCGCCGCGGCCCTGGTACGTGGACGTCCAGCCCTTACCGTACCCTCTCACCTGACCCACGACCAACCGCACCTGGCCAAGGCGGCAGGTGGGTGGGAAGCTGGAGTTCGTGCCCAGAGCCTGTCCCAGTGAAGCAATGAAGCACTCAAAACTGCTTCGGTACCCTGAGTCCAAGCACCCAGCACTTAAAGACAAACCCGTTGAGTTTTTTCAGCCGAAAAAATGTGAGCAGCGTTGGACAGAAGCTAAGTGCCGAGATCGGCAAAGATTAAATTGCAGACTAGAATGGACATAAGGAACCTGCTTTGAGTATCGCTGTATTCCCGTCATGTTCCCCCCCCCGGCTCGTCCGCAAGAATATTGTCAATATTAAACCGGTCCGCGTTGCAAAATAAGGGTGGGTACCCCTGGTGTTTATACATTATTTCTACTTCCAGTCTTTTCTGCCCCGGTGCGTATGCGTGTAACTAATTGATCTGGGGTTGATCTTGCCTTTTACTAAGGCCGAGGTAGGGAATCTTGGGCTTAAAAAGGTTGGTGACCACAAGTGTAAATTTATTTTTAAAGTACATATATGTCACCATATACAGTCATGAGATTCTTGTAGGCATTCACAGTAAGTTCAAGAAACAATATCAGTGAAAGACCATCCCCAACAGGATGGGCAATCAATATGCAAAAGGCAACAAAATGTGCAAATACAAAAAGAAATAATAAATAAGCAATAAATATCGAGAACATAAGATGAAGAGTCCTTGAAAGTGAATCCATGGGTTGTGGGAAGTTCAGTGATAGGGTGAGTGAAGTTATCCCTTCTAGTTCAAGAGCCTGAAGGTTGAGGTGTAATAGTTGTCCCTGAACCTGATGGTATGGGTTCTGAGGCTCCTGTACCTTCCTGATGGCAGCAGCAAGAAGAGAACATGGCCTGGATGGTGGGGTCCTTGATGGGTGGATGTTGTTGTCCATGTAGATGTGCTGAACGGTAGGGAGGATTTACCAGTAATGGACTGTGCGGTATCCACTACTTTTTATAGGCTTTTTCTGGTCAAGGGCATTGATGATATAACCAGTCAATATACTCTGTACCACACGTCTATAGAAATTTGTCAAAGTTTTAAATGACGTGCCAAATCTTCGGAAACTTATAAGAAAGTAATTGGCTACTGTGATTCCTCTACGACTATATTTCAGAGGCCTTTATCTAGCTGTGAAGTACTTTTGGCTATTGGAGTCATCCCTTCGACCCAAGTTGTCCATGCGGATTATGCTGTCCAGTGAGCTACTCCCATCTTTCTGCTTTTGGCCTGTAGCTCTTCAAACCTCTCCTATCCATGTACTTAGCTAGATATTTTCCAAATGTTGCTAACGTGCCTGTCTGCATCTTTTCTAATTTTATAACATATTTCCTATAACAGAGTGACCAAACTGTACAAAGTACTCCATGTGGCTCACCAACGGTTTGGTAAACTGCAACAAAATTCTCAATTCCTGTAGTCAGTCATTGACTGATGATATTCTGAAAAGGCTACAACGTGTGTTTAAAATCCAGGCTCTACCCTTACTGATGCTTTCACTGGTCCTGGGGTAGCTTTGTTTAATTCCCAAACTTTGACATATGGGAGTTGTATGCTAACTGTGGTTGCAGAAAGCGAGGCTCTTTACCACTGACCCCTGTGTATGCTAACTGCAGTGACAGTGCAGATGCGGGACTGCAGAAGCTAGAGTCTGGAGCAAAACAAACATTGGTTGGAAAAGCTCAGTGGCTCAAGCATCATCAGTAGAGGGAAATGGACAGTTGATGTTTCAGGTCAAGACCCTTTAATGGCAGTTCCTTCTAAAGGGTTACTGTTACCTTTCTTGTAACTTTTTTCACAGCAGTGATATTTCTTAAAAATTACCTAGATATTCTGTAACTGCAAGGCCACAAGCCAAAAATTGGGATGTTAAAGTTGGACTTAAAAGCTCTGTTTTGATATTACATTTCCCACATCTAATTCACAGCTTCACTGCCTGTCTGCTTCTGTTGTCCTCACTGTTTATATTAAGGTTCTTACTGCTTTTTTTCTTTTTGTTTCCTTAGATATAAATGAATTGAATTTACCTAAAACCTGTGAGATAGTTTTCCCAGATCCTGACGACCTCCTCAACTTCAAACTTATTATCTGTCCGGATGAGGTGAGTGATGAGAACTTGTTTTTGGCCTGTCGTCGGAGCATTACAGGCAGATTTGGTGGGATGGTGGGTTGTGCGTCTGAAGCAGGGTGGTGAGAGGAAGGAAGCATTAATTTAATCTGTCATGCTTGCTGCGTCATGTGCCATTCTGGGCAGTAAAGTCAACTTGATTGGCACTCTGTTGACAGCTGGCGTGCTTTGACAGCAGTGTGTCTACCAGATTCACAGTAACTTGTCACTGCTTCCTTTGGGACTTGGCAGCACTTGTGAATCTGTGTACAATGAAGAAAATAAGACCAGTGGGTGATGGGAACACCACTATTTGCAGGTTCCCCTCCAGGTCGCTGTAGTCGTGTCTTTAAAGGTCATTGCGGTTCCCATGTTGTTGATGTACCTAAAGCACTATGAAGCACCACTGTATCTGCACTTCAGCTAGTGTGCTTTTGAGAAGGCAGCTTGCCACAGGTTTTTCAAGGGTGATTAAGGATTAACAAATCCCGGCCTTGCCAGTGAGATTCAAACCCTATGAATGAGTAAGCAAGTAGTCTTTAGCCACCACATCACTTGGTCCTTTTGACATGAGGTAATGCTGCTGCAGTAGCTACACAGGCATTTACATTGTCTCCACTTGATACAAAATCATTCAGGCCAGGATGCAAGTTTTATCTGTCTGAAGGGTGTTATCTGAAAACAATACCAGCACTTAAAAATATCCATGCATGAAGGCCAGTGTTCTTGGACCAGAGTCTGCTTCATTATAACATTCCAGGAGGAGTGTAGCTGGAGAGTTATTCTGCAATGAAGAAAGTACACAGCAGCACTGATAATCTGGGTGAGGTGCATTCATTTTCAGACCATGTGTAATGCAGCACTGGTGAAGTCTCTGGGAAGTGGTTGAACTTGTAATATTAAAACTTGTGGATTTGAAGTACTCAGTTGTTTCTGCAATGTGATGGTGCCTTCTTTAACTCGAAAGTTGGCCCCAGCACAACAGGCCCAAGGTTCAGTTTTTCAGATGCTTGGAGGTGGCAGTTAAAGAACAGTGCAGAGCTAAAGTTGTATGGATTGTGGCAAAGTAAGGGAGAATCCTCCCCCACAGCTCATCACTCTTGTCCCATTGGCCCTGCAGGAAGCATTTGTTGTAGGTGTAGTTTGGTTCCACAAGTACAGTTGCAAGAAAAAGTTTGTGAACCTGGTTTTCTGCGTTAATTACTGAGAAAATGTGGTCTGATAATCTGTCACAATAATAAACATGAACAATTAGACTTATTATGTCTTTATTGTTTAACCATTCACAGTCCAGGCTGGAAAAAGTATGTGAACTCTTGTATTTAATAACTGCTAGAACCTCCTCTAGCAGCAATAACCTCCACCAAGTGTTTCCTGTAGCTGCTGATCAGACATGTACAATGGCGAGGAGGAATTTTAGACCATTCCTCCATACAGACTTGTTTCAGTTCATCAGTATTTCTGGGATACGTTGCATGAACAGCCCTCTTCAGGTCATACCACAGCATCTCAGTTGGGCTAAGGTCTGGACTCTGACTTGGCCATTCCAAAACACAAACTTCCTTTTTAAACTATTCTGTTGTTGTATTACTGTTGTGTTTTGGATCATCTGTCTTGTTGCATTATCCATCTTCTATAAAGCTACTGTTGACCAACTGCTACCTTGACAGTCTCCTATAAAATGTCTTGATACAATTTTGAATTAATTGTTCCTTCAACGATTGCAAGCTGTCCAGGCCCTGAGGCAGCAAAGCAGTCCCAAACCATGATACCCCTTCCACCATGCTTCACAGTTGGGATAAGGTTTTGGTGTTTTCCCTCCAAACATAGTGGTGTGTATCTCTGCCAAAAAGTTCAACTTTTGTCTCATCTGTTCACAGAACATTATCCCAGAAGTGTTGTAGAAGTCCAGGTGGTCTTTTGGAAACTTGAGACATCCAGCAATGTTTTGTTTTGGAGAGCAATGGTTTCCTCTGTGGTGTCCTTCCAAGAACACCATTCCTGTGCAACACGAGTGAATCTGCAGATGCTGGAAATAAAAACACAAAATGCTGGCAGAACTCAGCAGGCCAGACAGCATCTCTGGGAGGAGGTAGTGACAACGTTTCGGGCTGAAACCCTTCATCAGGAATCACCATTCTTGTTCAGTGTTTTTCTTAGAGTGGAGACGTGAACAGAGACTTTAGCATTTTCTAGATTTCTGCATGTCTTTTGCTGTTATCTTGGGTTCTTCATCACCTCCTTCAGCATTGCACGTTGTGCTCTTGGTGTGACCTTTTCAGGACGCCCACTCCTAGGGAGAGTAGTAACAATACTGAGTTTCCTCCATCTGTGGACAGTTTCCCTCCCTGTGGACTGATGAACAACTCAGATCTTTAGAAATGCTTTTGTAGTCTTTTCTTGCTTCATAATTCTCTACAATTCTTCTTCTAAGGACCTCTAAAAGATGTTTTGATTAAGGCATGGTGCACATAAGCAGATCTTTCTTAAGGAGAGCAGGCTCTGTCAATAAACTTAGTTTGTTCATTTTTTTAAAATAAGGCAACCCATACCTCCAACTTCATCTCATCGATTGGAACGCCTGACTCCCAAGTAGTTTTTGTAGAAGGCATTATCCCAGAGGTTTACATACTTCTTTTTAACCCAAACTGTGATTATTTAAATGGTGTACTCAGTATTAATGAGAAAAAGTAGAATTGTTTGTGTGTTACTAGTTCAGGCAGATTATGTGACTTAGAGATAAAGGTCAGACCACATTTTATGAGTAATTAATGCAGATTACCAGTTAACTGCAGAGGGTTCACAAACTTTTTCTTGCAGCTATAGCTTCAGTGTAGATTTTGCAAATAGATACGGTTCCTAATAAACCATTCTAACAGCCTCAGGGTTGCTTAGGTTGAGGAGTGAGGTTATTTATATAGGCAAAAGAGCTTCAGGTGGGAGGGATGTTTCATTATCTGTAGGTAGGGTTGTGTTGGACCCAGATTCACCACAAAGTTGTGTATTTCCCTTTTCAGTTTACGAATAAATAAAACAATTTTTAAAAATTTCAGCCCAAAATGGTATTCCCGCAAAATGCAGCTTGTAATTTTGAATACCACAAGCCCAAGAGAAACCTGCTTCATATCCTGATAAATCAGTTCTTCCCTGGAGAGCCAGTGTTTAAGAAATTTTATCCCTGTGATAAGTGGGTGTGAAAGATGTTTTGGCTTCTGCATTCCTGGAGAGGGGAGGGGGTAGGTTGATGGGATATTGGGAAGATTGTGCCCTGCAAGAGTGAATGCTAAGATGTTCACTTCATTGACCGTCTATGCAAATCATTTATTATAATTTTTAATCTTGTTTAATTATAATGTGTGATTCTTATAAATTAAGTTAGTAATTTCTAGTTTAAATGCTTTTCTCTCTTTGCTTTTAGGGTTTCTATAAAGGAGGCAAATTTGTGTTTAGTTTTAAGGTAAGTGAATCCAGATCTAAATAATTAATGACATTTTGGAATAGTTTCATTGTCTACAACAACTAGCATTGAAATTGTAGTGGCTGCCAGCCACTGCTGTGTGTCGGGTCTGGTTTCCCTATCCTGAATGCTGATGCAGGATTCGTACCTTGACCCATAGGAAACAGTAGAACTGAGCCTTTGCCTGATCACTAACAACTGATCCAGTAAGCCTCATGAATGAAGTATTTCTGCACAGTGTTATTTGTTCCGGACCCTTGGTTTCATGTGCAACGTCCCTCCCTTTTACAATGAAAATGGCCCTTTTGCCCATTATATCCATATCAGCTAAACCAGCCATTCAATGTAATCCTACTCCTTAGCTATATAGACTGTAATTATCAGGATACGTTCAATGTGGGTTTCCACCTTTTTAAGCAGTGAATTCCAGATCCTGGGCACTTCTTTGAACATTCTCCTCTGATCATCATCAGTATCTTTCAATCTATGCTCATTCTCTCCACTTGTTTCATAATTTTTCACATTTCAATTAAATCACCTCTTTTGTTCTAAGAAAAACAATTCTAGTTGAGCCAATCACCCCTCAAAAAGAATTCTCCTTCCAAATCTTCTTTCAATTGGGGTGATGTTACCATCATCATCACCGTCACCACCATCATCCCTGTACCAAAGAACTCCACACTTTCAGAACTAAACGATTACTGCTCAATGGCATTGACATCATTCGTGAAGTGCTTTGAATGACTGGTAATGCCACATATCAAAAGCTCTATTCCTGCCATTTTGGACACTCATCAATATGCTCACCAATAGAGCTGCTCTACCACAGATACCATAGCATTTCTCATGCACCTGGCACTAACAAACCTTTTTTTAAAAAAAAACAAGGACACCTATGTCAGAATTCCATTTCTGGATTTTAGTTTGGCACTCAACACTATTATTCCACGGTCAAACTCCTATTCTTCGGTCTAAATACACCATTGTGCATCGGGGTGGTGGACTTCCTAGCCAACAGTCGTCAGATAATCAGGAATTAAACTGCTCCTCCCTTCCCATTATCCTCAATGCAGGTGTCCCCCCCACCCCCCGGGTTGTGTGCTGAGTTCATTACTGTGCACTCCGTTCACACAGGACTGCATGGTCAAACTCTTGAGCAATCATATTGTCAAGTTCGCCAGTCACATGACAGTGGTGGGGCTCATCACCAGCAATGATGAGACGGCCTACAGAGAGAAGGTGGAAGAGATTGAGTCCTGGTTCCAGACAAATAACCTCCTCTTTAATGTCAATATGCCAAAGGAGATGGTTCTCAACTTAGAGAATTTGCACCACACCCACACTGGTGGCACAGCAGTGCAAATTGCAAGCAATTTGTACACATTTTACACAATCGGGAAAGCTTATCCACACCTCTGCTTTCTGGGGAGACTGAAGAGAGCTGGATTATGCATGCATCTATTCTTGCATCATTCTACATATGTGCAGCAGAGAGCCTCCTAACAGGCTGCATCACTGCATGGACAGCACTGTGGCAGGCAAGAACATCACCAGCACCAACCTACCCACCATCAAGGACGCTGGTGTACAAAGACTGTTGTAAATCTAGTCAAGGAGAAAACAAGAGCTTACGAAAGGTTCAAAAAACTAGGTAATGATAAAAATCTAGAAGATAAGGCTAGCAGGAAGGAGTTTAAGAATGAAATTAGGAGAGCCACAAGGGTCCATTGTGTACAGGATTAAGGAAAACCCCAAGGCATTCTACATGTATGTGAAGAGCAAAAGAATAAGACGTGAGAGAATAGGACCAATTGTGTGACAGTGGAAAAGTGTGCATGGAACCAGAGAAGATGGCAGAGGTACTTAATGAATACTTTGCTTCAGTATTCACTATGGAAAAGGATCTTGGTGATTGTAAGGATGACTTGCAGCGGACTGAAAAGCTTGAGCATGTAGATATTAAGGAAGAGGATGTGCTGGAGCTTTTGGAAAGCCTCAAGTTGGATAAGTAACTGGGACCGGACGGGATGTATCCCAGTCTACTGTGGGAAGTGAGGGAGGAGATTGCTGAGCCTCTGGCAATAATCTTTACATCATCAATGAGGACGGGAGAGGTTCTGGAGGATTGCGGATGTTGTTCCCTTAGTCTAGAAAGGGAGGAGGGATAGCCCAAGAAATTATAGACCAGTGGGTCTTTCTTCAGTGGTTGGTAAGTTGATGGAGAAGATCCTGAGAGGCAGGATTTATGAACATTTGGAGAGGCATAATATGATTAGGAATAGTCAGCATAGTTTGTCAAAGGCAGGTTGTGCCTTACAAGCTTGATTGAATTATTTGAGGATGTGACTAAACACATTGATGAAGGTAGAGTAGTTGATGTAGTGTATATGGATTTTAGCAAGGCATTTGATAAGGTACTTTTTGCAAGGCTTATTGAGAAAATAAGGAGGCATGGGATCTAAGGGGACATTGCTTAGTGGATCCAGAACTGGCTTGCCCACAGAAGGCAAAGCATGGTTGTTGATGGGTCATATTCTGTATGGAAGCCGGTGACCAGTGGTGTGCCTCAGGGATCTGTTCTGGGACCCCCTACTCTTTGTGATTTTTATGTGATCTGGATGAGGAATTGGAGGGATGGGTTAGTAAATCTGTTGATGACACAAAGGTTGGAGGTGCTGTGGATAGTGTGGAGCATCTGTCAGAGGTTACAGTAGGACCTTGATAGGATGTAAAACTGGGCTGAGAAGTGGCAGATGGAGTTCAATCCAGATAATGTGAGGTGGTTCATTTTGGTAGGTCAAATATGATGGCAGAATATAGCATTGATGACAAGACTCTTGGCATTTTGGAGGATCAGAAGGATCTTGGGGTCCGAGTCCATAAGACACTCAGAGCTGCTACGCAGGTTGACTCTCTGGTTAAGAAGACATATGGTGCATTGACCTTCATCAATCATGGGATTGAATTTAAGAGCCGAGAGGTAATGTTGCAACTGTATAGGACTCTGATCAGACCCCACTTAAAGTACTATGCTCAGTTCTGGTCGCCTCACTACAGGAAGGTCGTGGAAACCATAGAAAGGGTGCAGAGGAGATCTACAAGGATGTTGCCTGGATTGGGGAGCATGCCTTATGAGAATAGGTTGAGTGAACTCGGCCTTTTCTCCTTGGAGCGACGGAGGATGAAAGGTGACCTGATAGAGGTGTACAAGATAATGAGAGGCATTGAACATGTGGATAGTCAGAGGCTTTTTCCCAGGGCTGTAATGGCTAATACAAGAGGGCACAGTTTTAAGGTGCTTGGAAGTAAGTACAGAGGAGATGTCAGGGTTAAATTTTTTTACACGGAGAGTGGTGAGTGCGTGGAATAGCCTGCCGGTTAAGAGACTCCTGGATGGATACATGGAACTTAGAAAAGTAGAGGGCTATGGGTAAGCCTAGGTAGTTCTAAGGTAAGGACATGTTTGACACAGCTTTGTGGGTCGAAGGGCCTGTATTGTGCTGTAGGTTTTCTATGTCTCTATGTACAGTGGCGTGCAAATGTTTGGGCACCCCGGTCAAAATTTCTGTTACTGTGAATAGTTAAGTGAGTAGAAGATGAACTGATCTCCAGAAGTCATAAAGTTAAAGATGAAACATTCTTTTCAACATTTTAAGCAAGATTAGTGTATTATTTTTGTTTTGTACAATTTTAGAGTGAAAAAAATTATAAGAGCATCATGCAAAAGTTTGGGCACCCCAAGGTATTTGAGCTCTCAGATAACTTTTACCACAGTCTTAGATCTTAATTAGTTTGTTAGGTCAATGGCTTGTTCACAGTCATCATTGGGAAAGGCCAGGTGATACACGTTTCAAAGCTTTATAAATACCCTGGCTCTTCAAACCTTGTCCCAACAATCAGCAGCCATGGGATCCTCTAAGCCGCTGCCTAGCACTCTGAAAATTAAAATAAATGATGCCCACAAAGCAGGAGAAGGCTGTAAGAAGATAGCCAAGCGTTTTCAGGTAGCCGTTTCCTCAGTTTCTAATGTAATTAAGAAATGACAGTTAACAGGAACGGTGGAGGTCAAGTTGACGTCTGGAAGACCAAGAAAACTTACCGAGAGAACTGCTTGTAGGATTGCTAGAAAGGCAAATCAAAATGCCTGTTTGACTGCAAAAGACCTTCAGGAAGATTTAGCAGACTCTGGAGTGGTGGTGCACTGTTCTACAGTGTAGTGACACCTGCACAAATATGACCTTTATGGAAAAGTCATCAGAAGAAAACCTTTCCTGCGTCCTCACCACAAAATTCTACGTCAAAAGTTTCTAAAGGAATATCTAAACAAGTCTGATGCATTTTGGAAGCAAGTCCCATGGACTGATGAAGTTAAAATAGAACTTTTTGGCCGCAACGAGTAAAGGTATGTTTGGAAAAAAAAGGATGCAGAATTACATGAAAAGGACACCTCTCCAACTGTTAAGCACGGGGGTGGATCGATCATGCTTTGGACTTGTGTTGCAGCCAGTGGCACAGGGAACATTTCATTGGTAGAGGGAAGAATGAATTCGATTAAATACCGGCAAATTCTGGAAGCAAACATCACACCGTCTGTTTAAAAAAAAAAGCTGAAGATGAAAAAAGGATGGCTTTTACAACAGGATAATGATCCTAAAGACACCTCAAAATCCACAATGTACTACCTCAAGAGTTGCAAGCTGAAGGTTTTCCCATAGCCTTCACAGTCCCCCAACCTGAACATTGAAAATCTGTGGATAGACCTCAAAAGAGCAATGCATGCAAGACAGCCCATGAATCTCACAGAACTAGAAGCCTTTTGCAAGGAAGAATGGGCAAAAATCCCCCAAACAAGAATTGAAAGGCTCTTAGTTGGCTACAGAAAGCGTTTACAAGCTGTGATACTTGCCAAAGGGGATGTTACTAAGTTCTGACCATGCAGGGTGCCTAAACCTTTGCTTCAGGCCCTTTTCCTTTTTTGTTATTTTGAAACTGTATAAGGTGGAAATAAAAAAAAAAGTAATCTTGCTTAAAACATTAAGGAAATGTGTTATCTTTAACTTTATGCCTTTTGGAAATCAGGTCATCTTTTACTCACTTAGCTATTCACAGTAACAGAAATTTTGTCCAGGGGTGCCCAAACTTTTGCATGCCACTGTATATACAGAAAAGGGCTAGTAACATCATGAAGAATCCCACCCACCATGCTCATGGACTGTTTGTCCCACTTCCATCAGGCTATCCATGTCAGGACCCCAGACTCAAATACTTACTTTCCCCAAGCAGTAAGGCTGATCTGCACCTCCACCCACTAATCCACCCCTCCTCACCCCCACCGCCACTTTATCATTTCCTGTTCATAACTTTATGTAAAGGGGGTTTCTTCTTTTTTCTTTGTTACTGTTGGGAAAGGGTTTCTTTTTGTTAACTAGCAGGAATGCTAATTTACTGATACCGAGAATGGTATTCCTTTGTAAACCAAATGGGGATTAATGTTCTTTCTTCTGAGTCTGTAAGCTTTTGTTGACGGGCTTTTGGGGAGATCGGCGCGAGGGGGTCGAGAGAGAGGACGCAATGCTCTAAGCTGGGCGAGGATCGGACCCCAAAGGGGGGTCCGAGGCCGGGAGATTCTCCGAGGGGGGGGGGGATGAAGCTAGATGTGCTTGGTTGACCACTCGGAGGGTCCTGAGCTGTTTGGAGAGTCGAGGAGTTCGGAGGGTCCAGAGCTGCGAGTCGAGTTCGGAGGGGATCGAATGGTGGCCAGAAGACTTCAGAAACTGAGCTCCAACGGCTGTGCACGAAGTGGTTTGGACTTTGATAAGTTTGGCGCCTTTTCTTTAATTTTCTCTTCATATATACTGTATCGTTATTAATCACTTAGTTATAGTAACCTTTATAAATTGTACTCATTTAATCGCATATGGTGTACTGTCTGTTTTTGGGTGAGGCGGGGACATGACACAGCATCCACACCAGCTGATTACCCAGTTTGGCGGGGCCGAAGGCTGCTCCCCCTAGACGAAATGAGCTGAGCGAGCCTGAGGCGACCCAGGGGGTTACATTGTGGGGTGCTCGTCCGGGATTGATTTCTGTGGAAGCTGTGTGATCACCCTCTTTAAATTGTGTCTGCGGCGAAGAGCTGGTGTGCCTTTGTGGGTGTGTGATTGCTGGTTATCGCTGCGTGTGTGTTGGGTGGGGTGGTTGCTGTTGTTAGCCTCGAGGTCGTTGTTCGAGTTCCAACTAGTGCTGACGAAATGGTGATGGGACCATGGGTTGTCCGTACTGTTTGGAGAGTGAGGAGTGACAGGTTGGGATGTTTCAGCAGTGGTGGGCTCCGCCCGGTTATTGGAATAATGTCCAGCCCTAAAGGGGCGGAAGCGTGGGCGGAGCGGACCTCTCAGTTGTTGGGTGAGTGGCAGTGCTTGGCTGAGGAAAAGCGACAGGGACGGGCTGGTGACTTTGTTAGAACTATCGGGCGCAATTACCTCGAAGTGACCGCTGCCAGTTCTGGGAAAGTGTGGGAAAATGCGTGTGGTTTGACTGGAAGTCAAATGCCGCAGCTGGGGGGCTTATCATATCCGTGGCAGGAGATTGGTGGGAAGTTTTTAGGGTATCCCTTTTTGCCTAGGGGGGCAGATAAATTGCTTGTGGTGCAAAGGGGATCTGTCAAGGGGATCAGTTGTTCCGTTGATTCGAGAGGTGTCGGGAAACTTAGAGGAGGCCCAGTGGGGGAATGGCTTGGGGTCTCTGGGGGAGCACGTTCCCAGCAATGTACCAAGGAACTCCCGAAAGGAGCAGACTCTATTCCTGAAGGCTTAGAGGGGCCATGCGCACAGGTGTTGTTACGGATGGATGGAAGTCAAGTTAAAGCCATCCTCGGCACCGGGGCGCCGGTTAAGTTGCTGTACAGTTTGTTTCATAACTATTATTGGAAGCATTTACCCTTGGCGACATTGAGGACACTGGAGATTCGGGGTACCAGTGCTGGTGATTATCCAGACGACGGTTGTTGGTCAGTGAAAATGGAGTTCTTAGAGGCAAATGTGGAGGAGACTGAGGTTCAGGAATCGTTAATGCTGATGTGTCCGGACCCTGTTGAGACGGGCAGCGTTTCTGTTCTAGAGAGAACCAATATCCTGCTGTTGCGCTTGGGGGCCTGCCCGGAGGAGGTGGGTGAGCGCTGTTTGGAGGCATTGTCGATGCACCCAGGGTTTCGAGCTGCTTGTGCGGACATGTGTAGCAGCATTGGGCCGATACTGAATTCAAACAAGAGCCAGTGGTGGTACGGCCTGGGGGAAGTATCTGAGGGTGAGACCCTCTTAGTGGACGCTACAAAATACCACGAGGGAGTATTTATAGGACTGCTGAAGACACCTCGGAGAGAGAGAGGTTGCGGCGACTGGCCCCTGAAGCCGTGGAAGACGTAGGCAGCGTGTGTGTGGATTGTATTGCGTTGAAGAGGCGCACTGTCAGTGACCAGAATATGGCCCTGAGGGCCAGAGAGGCGATGGCCTGTCTGAGTGGTGTGAAGTGGTTTAAGGTGCTGGATCTGAGGAGTGGATGTTGCCAGATCCCTATGAGTGGGGCCGACAAGGACAAGACGGCCGTTATAAATTCCCTAGGAGTCTTCGGGTCCGAAAAGATGCCACAGGGTATATCTGGAGCCCTTGCAACCTTCCTGCGGGGCAGGTGGAAGACTATAGGGGATATGGAGGCGTTTGGAGTTTTGGTGTATGTGGATGATCTCTTGGTATTTGGATTTGCCTCAGGAGAATATGAAGTGAGGTCGTTGCAGGAGCAGCTGAGAACTACCGAGTTAAAGTGTTTTCTGGACACGTGCCAGGGCTGGCGAAGGTCGCAGCTCGTGAGTGACTGTCTCTACGGAATCAAGTTTGAAATGAAGACGGAGAGACTGGAGAAAGCGATCTGGAACCAGTCGGAAGACTTACAAATTGGAGAGAATGAAGAAAGTTGTCTGACTGAGGGTAATAGCAAACTGAGAACCCGGAGAGGGGAGTTTGCGGAGGTGAAGAAATTACAGACGAATCTCAGAAGAGAGAAGCGGAAGCTTGAAGGGAACCTGAAGATGACCATCGACAGTTCAAATGAAGTGCGAAACCTGAAAGTTGATCTGGAAGAAGTCATGAGGAAGAAAAAGCTGGAGAGAAGTGCAGTGAATACTGAACAGGAGGCTGAAGAGACTGCAGGAGCAGTGCAGGCCACATGTTTCCGTTTGGAGAAGATCAAACAGCAGCTACCGATCACAGGAATGAGGAAGAATACAGATTCGATGGATGATGTGCTGGATGTGTGGTACATGCTGCCTTTTGCTGACTTTCCCTCGATTGAGGAAGAGACCTTTGGCCCTTCTCCCATTGAGTCAGGTGTAGTGGGGAGGGTTAGCTGTGTGCAGTGTGGGGAATGAGTGAGAGGTTGAGAGAGGAGTTGGTAGTGGGCCCAAGGTATCCCCAGTTGTGTCCGAGCCTGAAGGGTTTAGGTGAGGGGGTACGGAGGCCTCAGAAGGGTTAGGGAACTCCCAGATAGTTGGCCTAAGTAGCGCCTGAGGAACAGGGCGTGAGGGTTACTGTGTGGGGAGGAGATGTCACTGTTTGTGCTTGGGTTACGGTGTGTTGGCAGGAAAGGTGGCGAGTTATTTAGTAGTCATGAGGACATGACTTATTTGGTGGAGGGAGAGTGTAAAGGGGGTTTATTCTTTTTTCTTTGTTACTGTTGGGAAAGGGTTTCTTTTTGTTAACTAGCAGGAATGCTAATTTACTGATACCGAGAATGGTATTCCTTTGTAAACCAAATGGGGATTAATGTTCTTTCTTCTGAGTCTGTAAGCTTTTGTTGACTGGCTTTTGGGGAGATCGGCGCGAGGGGGTCGAGAGAGAGGACGTAATGCTCTAAGCTGGGCGAGGATCGGACCCCAAAGGGGGGTCCGAGGCCGGGAGATTCTCCGAGGAGGGGGGGGGGGGGATGAAGCTAGATGTGCTTGGTTGACCACTCGGAGGGTCCTGAGCTGTTTGGAGAGTCGAGGAGTTCGGAGGATCCGGAGCTGCGAGTCGAGGAGTTCGGAGGGGATCGAATGGTGGCCAGAAGACTTCAGAAATTGAGCTCCAACGGCTGTGCACGAAGTGGTTTGGACTTTGATAAGTTTGGCGCCTTTTCTTTAATTTTCTCTTCATATATACTGTATCGTTATTAATCACTTAGTTATAGTAACCTTTATAAATTGTACTCATTTAATCACATATGGTGTACTGTCTGTTTTTGGGTGAGGCGGGAACATGACACAGCATCCACACCAGCTGATTACCCAGTTTGGCGGGGCCGAAGGCTGCTCCCCCTAGACGAAATGAGCTGAGCGAGCCTGAGGCGACCCAGGGGGTTACATTTATGTACGGACACTCATGGGCATTGCATCACTTTATGGATGTACCATCAATCTATGTATATAAGCATATGATTTATTTATATTTATTGTGTTTTTATTATTATGTTCTTATTGTGCATTTTTTTGTGCTGCATCAGATCCAAATGAACAATTATTTCATTCTCCATTATACTTGTGTACTGGAAATAACATTAAGCAATCTTTAAGTTTGACTCTTGATGTTGAAAAATTTCTTGTAATGTAATAGCAAGATCTATATGTGTTGCTCTGATGTAGCACACTAGTGCATTTGTAGATTCTGTCCCTAAATTATGTCCTGGTAATAAAGGCAAGACAAGCCTACGTGTCTGGCTGCCTTTGTGATCTGTGAATGTTTGCTTCCATCTACACCAGTGGTTCCCAACCTGAGTCCACAGACCCCTCGATTAATGGTAGGGGTCCATGGCATAATGAAGGGTGGGAACCCCTGATATATGTCCTTCAGTATCCTGCCATTTATGGTAAATCCTCTTCACCTAACCATTGTTGATAGTTTTCTGAAGCTGAAACTTTGGTCTTTACTGTCAGCCACACTGTTTTTCTGTCTCTTTGCTGTGTTGTGTAAGGTATGTAAAATTTGTTAATTTAGGTGTATGCAATTTATGTTTGTCATGCTTTTAATCTACTTTGCTGCTGTAAAAAGCTAATTTTCATGATATTTATACTCTTGGTATGTATACCCATGGCAATAAAGTTGAACTTGATAACTTGCAAGGTTTTTAATCCTACTTGTAATTCTTGATCTTGCAGGTTTGGGAAGTTTTGCTACCTGGTGAGGGAGGAAATTTTTTTGCTCACGAGCACTAACCCTCTTAATCTTCTTCTTAAATTTATGCCCTTCTGGTTTTTACCATCACCATTCTGGGGAATGGTTTCTCACTATCTGCCACTCATAATTTTGTGTACCCCTATCACTACGTGATATCTTGGGAGTTCCTCACTCTTTACTGCCAGAATTTTACAATATAGATTGGTCTTTAGCTTGATATATAGCAACATATTAGGCACATGGGCTGTGATTAATTTTATTTAAAATATAACTGGTAGTATTGTGATGCAGCCTGTAGAGTCTCTACCAATGACCTGCAATCAGTCCTGCCCTCAGATATTGTGTAGAGTTTTCACGTTCTCCCGTGACCATGTGGATTTCCTCAGTACTCCAATTTCATATCTCATCCCAAAGGTGTATGTGTTGGTATTTTAATTAGCTGCTGGAAATTGCTTGTAGTGTGTGCAGTTGCAAGAAAATGTTTGTGACCACTTTGCAATTACCATGTCTTCTGTATAAATTACTCATAAAACGTAGTCTGATCTTCGTCAATGTCACAATAATAGACAAACACATTCTGCCTAAATTAATAACTCCCAAACTTTTCATGTTTTATTGTTTAATCATTCACAGTTTAGGCTGGAAAAAGTACATGAACCCTTGTATTTAATCATTGATAGAACCCTTTTAGCAGCAATAACCACCACCACCTTTTTCCTGTAGCTGGTGATCAGACTTGCACAATGGTGAGGAGGAATTTTAGACCATACAAGACTTTCAGTTCATCAATATTTCTGGGATACCTTGCTAGAACTACCGTCTTCAAGTCATGCCACAGCATCTCAATTTGGGTTAAGATCTGGACTCTTAACTTGACTGTTCCAAAATACACATTTTCTTAATACCTGCAAGCTGTCCAGGCCCTGAGGCAGCAAAGCAGTCCCAAACCATGACACCTCTTCCACCATGCTTCACAGTTGGGATGTGGTTTTGGTGTTAGAGTGCAGTGTCCTTTTCCCTCCAAACACAGCGGTGTGCATCTCTGCCAAAAAGTTCAACTTTTGTCTCCTCTGTCCACTGGAACATCCAGGTGGTCTGTTGCAACCTTGAGATGTGCAGCAGTGTTTTTTGTGAGAGCAGTGGTTTCCTTCATGGTGTCCTTCCATGAACACCATTCTTGTTCAGTGTTTTTCTTATAGTGGACTCATTGACAGAGACTTTAGCACGTTCTAGAGATTTCTGCAGCTCTTTTGCTGTTACCCATGGGTTTTTTTTATGTCCATTCATTGGATTGGACTCTAAATAGCTTTTGTAGAAGGCTCTTGAGGAAATATGGTCTGCCTCAGGAATTGCAGCTGCAGTTCTACACTGCAGTCATTGAGTCTGTCCTGTGCACCTCCATCACTGTGTGGTTTGGAGCCGCCACGAAGCAGGTTAGAACCACATTACAGCGCACACTGAAGACTGCCGAGCGCATCATTGGAGCCTCCCTGCCCTCTATTGTGGACCTGTACTCTTCCAGGTTGAAGAAGAGGGCGGGGAACATCATAAAGGACTCCTCCCATCCTGCGCACGGACCGTTTGAACTGCTTCCGTCTGGTAGGCGCTTCAGATCCCTCCAGATTAAGACTAATAGGCACTGGAGAAGATTTTTCCCTACTGCGGTCACTTTGCTGAACAGTTAACTGCCGGTTAACTGTCGGCTAACTATTACTTGGATAGCACTACTTGTATGTATAATCTATATTTTCATTTATATTTATCATTATTATTGTTATGAGCAGAGAGACAACATCTGCCGGAAGTAAATTCCTTGTATGTGCACAGGTACTTGGCGATTAAAGTCTGATTCTGATTCTGATTACCCCAGAGGTTCACATACTTTTTTTCACCTAAACTGTGTAACTGGTACACTGTATTGATGAGAAGAAGTACAATTGTTTGTGTGTTATTAGTTTAGGCAGATTGTGTTTGTCTCCTATTGTGACTTAGATGCAGATAAAACCACATTTTATGAGTAATTAATGCAGATAACCAGGTAATTGCAAAGGATTCACAAACCTTTTCTTGCACCGTATGTGAGTTAAGGGATCGGATGGGGGTGTGTGGTTTAAGTCTGGGGGAAGCATAAAATGGGATTAATATAAATGAGCAGTCATTGGTTGGCCCAAGGTTCATGGGTTGAATGGCCTCTTTCCATGTCTTGGTATTGACTGGGGACAAGCAGTGAATGTAGGGCATTGTGAGAACAAACACGATGTAAACCCGATTAACAAGGATAATTCAATAGCAACAAGGACCATTAACTCTGTGATAATTTTCCCCCCTCCCTCCTGCCAAAGGCACTGGGCCCATGTATAAAAATCTTTGAAGTCATTTCTGAGATTGATCAGAAGTAAACCTAGTTTAGGTCAAAATTTAAGCTGCAGCTGACAGATTTTTAATAGGTTATAAAAAAGGGTTTAAACAACTAGCTTTAAAGTTAGAGAGATGTTGAAGAAACAAATATTGTTGGAGTGCACTTGAAGTTTTGCATACGGTTTTGGGCAGCCTGGGTATTCTCACTGAAATGTAGGAGACTGAGAGGTGAACTTGTAGAAGTTTATAAAGTTATGAATGGCATTGATAGGACAGAACTTTTGCCAGGCACAGGGGTCTAGAACTAGAGGATATAAGTTTAAGGTGAAAGTCTTTAAATCTGAGGGGTAAGTTTTTTCTTTACACAGAGGGTGATGAATGTCTGGAACAGACTGCAGAGGAGGTGTGGAGTAGATATAGTTACAACATTTAAAAGGTGTTTGATTGGCTTAAATATGAAACATATTGCAGAATTTCGGCCAAATGCTCACAAATGACATTAACGTAAGCATCACAGTCAGCATGGCTGAGTTGGGCTTTCTGTGCTGAATGACTATATGATTCTTTAAGGCAGGGAGTTTCAGAATCAGGTTTATTATGAAATTAATTGTTTTGTGACAGCAATGCAAAGCAAGAAAAAAAGACTATTAATATAAAAATAATTAATTAAAGTGTGCGAAAGAGGAATAGCGAGTAGCATTCTTGGTTTATGGACCGTTCAGAAATCTGGTGGCAGAGGGGAACAATCTGTTCCTAAGATCTGAGTGTAGGTCTTCCCGGCTCCTGTACCTTCTCTCCGTTGTTAAGGAGGGAGCTCAAACACCCGGAATATTAGCTGACATTGTTGGATGCAAATTGAAAAGGAAGGAGGAATAATTGTAGGATTGTAAATATTGCATTGAAGGCATTTTCCTGCCATTCTGTCAGATCTGTAAATATTTTAAACTGAGATTGCACCTAGGAGGCTGTCTCTTTGAAGGACAGTAGAATGTAATGTATTTGTAACATGAAGTCACAGTGGATATAATATGAGAGCACATACCTACAAGACTTCAGCTCTGTAACAGAGTTTGCAAGCGGCATTGATAATGCTGGCTATAATTGAGGCCAGTGTTCAAGATCTCTGTGCAGTTAGCTTTTGCTGGTCCTTTGCTCTCAGCTGAGTTTGAGGATACTACTTTTCCCAAAGTGTGCTTAAAACTGAGCTTTCCTGGCTTTTAAATGTCAGCTAATAATCTCCTTCCATTGTCATAATGGTCTTGTATACAGTTTGAAGACTGTTGTATATGCATAACTGTTTGTTTTCCAGGTTGGACAAGGGTATCCTCATGATCCTCCAAAAGTGAAATGTGAAACCATGGTGTATCATCCAAATATCGATCTAGAAGGCAACGTTTGTCTAAACATCCTCAGGTAGGCTGAGATCAGACTTCATTGATAGTTTAATTGTTTTGTTTTAGCTTCTAGTGATTTATAACTGTTGTATCCTTTGGCTGCAGGTTGCCGTGCTGTAGGCTGAGTTTCAGCTGTGACTGGCTGAGCAGTACCCTGATCTAAGTCAGGACCAGAGGCTGACCTTCCATCCTAGATCAGAGGGTGGTGCTAATAGAACTGATGCCTCACAATGCCAGGCACTTGGGTTCAACCCTGCCCTGCCTGTGTGAAGGGTGTATGTTCTCTATGTGACTGCATAGTTTTCCTCTGGGTTGGCATGGGCTGCAGGGCCAGTGCTGTGCTGCGTCTCTGAATGTTCGGTGTCTCGGCGGTGTGGTAGCATGGTGCTTTACGGTAACAGCAGCTCCAGTTCAATTCCTGCTGCTGTCTGTGAGCAGTTTGTACATTCTCTGCTTGACTGTGTTTCCTCCTGGTGCTCCGGTTTCCTCCCTCAGTCCAAAAATGTACCAATTGTTAGCTGTATCTCAACCAATAAGTAAATGTTGCTCTTTTACAAGAGATGACTTTGGATGAAATGTTAATTGATGCCTGTCTACTCTCTCAGATGAATGGTACTATTTTGAAAAAAGGACGTCAATTATTCGTGGTGGACTGACCTTTCAATCTGTGAGATTTAAAATGGGTTTTTATTATGTGGGAGATTGCTGTATGCATTTTAGCTTCGACGTAGCACCTTGCAACGGGGTCAACGGGTACTTTTTTAGTATTTCATTAGCAGTAAAGTGCCATGAGTTGCTCAGAAAGGATTCATATAGGGCCAAGTCTGTTGGGTAGAAGATGTACAGAGGCAGAAAGTCAAAGATCTATAGATGCTGACAATCTGAAATAGAAATGAAAAGTGTGTGAAATACTCAGCATTTCAGGCAGTGCCTCTGGGGACAGAGGTGGGCTGATGTTGCAGGTTGATGGTGGTTGTTTAATTGGAATAGGAAAACATAGCAATTAAACCTGTTTTATTTAGAAGAGAAGTAGGACAGGATAAAGGGGATTGTCTGTGATATGGTGACAGCAATAAGGTATGAGTGTTACATGCTGAGAAAAGTTGATGAAGCTTGATAATCGCATTGGAAGAAGTGTGAATGGACAGAAGAGGGGAAAACACTGCTGAAGGTGTGAAATGCAAATAAAGGCAATGCCCTTTATTTGGGAATATATGTGGAGAGGGAGTCTGGTTTTCTGAAATGGCTAAATTTGGAGCCTTGAAAGCGACAGGAACTTGCAATAGAGATGGTGCATTGTATATGGATAACGTGTTATAGGACACGAGATGACATATTGATACAAGACATCACTTAGCTGGATACTCCATTTCAGTCTAAACATGAGTCACTTTTGCATGCCTACAATTGTACAGTTAGAACCCAACAGGCCTCTGATTTTAGATGAAGGTGGTGGGGGGGAGCTTCACTCTGTTTGTGTTTCATCCCTTCACAGTTTAATACCAGTGGTATAAAATCTCAAGTTCAAGTCTAATTGTCACTCAATCATCTGTGAATACCCATGAATATAGAGCCAAACAAAAGCAGCGTTATACCGGGGTCAAGATGCAAAACACAGTACAAACTGCAATACACGGCACAAGGCATGTATAAGATAGCAGTAAAATACAGTTATACAAAAAGTATATATAGTTCCAGTCCCTGAGTCCATGAATGTTGCAGCAGTCTGCAGTCAAACACAATACAGTTACTACTAAGAGAACACTGGGGGCAGAACCAACTCCAGCATAGATGCCATGGCACACTGCCTCAGCATTGCGGTTGAGCACCAAACTTCGATGCCTTCACTTCGGACTGCTGCAAACAGGCGACATCATGGCTTGAGGCCTTGTCCTTTCTATGACCAAGGCCACACAGCTCCTCCACTGTTCACCAATAAGCCAACGAATTGGACTTGCAACATTCCACGCCACCACTGTCAATAACGTTAGTTGTTGAGTCACAATTCATGGGGTAGAATTTTAAAGGAGAGTTTGAATGACAAGAAACTCCGATTAGCAAGTGTCTGTTGAGGGAAAAAAAGCATGAAGTGTTAGGTGAAGCATTTTGGAACAAATATAAGATAGGTGATACATTTTAAAATGAAGGATAGCAACAATAAGTTCTGTCCAAACATTTGCAGAACTTTGTAAGCTACAAACTGGGACTGGTGTAGTGACGGAACCAAAGGCTCAAGTCCAAACAATTGGAGCTGTGATTGGAAATTAAAAGGCAAATCCGAACATTACAAGTGAGAATGGAGGCTCATTTAATAAAGTAGCTTCACAGCCGCAGTGACCAGGCTCAGTCCCAGCTTCTGGTGCTGACTGTGCTCATTCTCCCTGTGAATATGTGGGTTTTCCCTGGTTGCAGTAGATTCCTCCAACATCCAGGGACTTGCCAGTTGCTGGAGTGATTAACCTTGAGTGCAGGTGCGTGACGTTAGAGTCGGGGGGTTAATGGTCATGTGTGAGGAATGTGGAGGAATTGGACTGCTGGGTTTGCACTGGGACCTAATGTGCTCAAGGGCCATGTGGTGACCATCGATTTCAGGAGGAAATGTGAGTCAAGAAATTATCAATTTGAACAGTTCTTTAAAACCCTGAGACAATTAATAGAACAAGTGAGAAACAATATCCGCTGCCAGATACAGATTTAAATCACCCGCCAGCTCTTGCATCGCTCCCTTACTTCTTGTACTGGTTATCTCCCCTCTCTTCTAGTGTTCAACCCATCACATATACTGTCCATTGTCCTCCAAAGATGCTGCCTGACAGAGTCCCTCCAGCTTTTTGTGTGTTGCTGCAAATTTAAAGTGATTGGCTAAAGAACCAGAGCTTTATTCTTTATGCAGGGTACTGTTGCTGTCTGGAACTCTGCTCGAGCTGGTGGTACGAGCAGGATCAATAGCTGTCCTTAAAAGAGAATTGCTTTGAAGGGATTACAGAGTGACAGGCAAGAGCAAATGAGCACAGTTAGCAGGGTAGCTCTGGCTAAAGACTGGCACGTACATTGTCTTTGTCCCCTATTTTGCTGGGATCAGCTGTAGGTCAGTCATATGCCTTTGCTGTGATCTGGAGAGCTGTCATTTTTCTACAGTCTGTGTAGTAGTGTCTGTGATACTTCTGTTTTTTCAACAAGGGATTGTTGATTCCAGGTTTGCTTCTATCGATGCTGTTGCCTTACTGGGCCAAGGCAACCTGGTGAACACTGGGGAAAGGGCATTGTGCAAGTAGCATTTGCAACTAAACTGTCTATACATGAGAGTTTGTTGGAAAACTATCTTAATTTTCTCTGTACTGTCTGGATGTATTTTCTGCATGAGTTACTTGTACCTACTAAGATGTCAGTCCTCTTATGAACCAGCTCCATCAATATCATTGTGTCTGTTTGCAGGCTGCTTTGCTTGGGCAGCTCTAGCTGACAGCCTGCCATGAAATGCTGCAACATGCAAACACTACTCAGTTTTAATCTCTGGTAAGATGACAGTGCACTCGGACACAGCGGCCACTTCGGGTCCAACCAAAGGTGCAATTGTTCATCCTTTACATCTTTTTTTTTACAATTGCAAGACACTGCTGGCATCTTCAAAATCTTCAAGATGTCGGCACGACACAGCTTGCAGCGGCCACTCCGGAGCTGATATGTTATTTGTTGAGCGAGGGTGCAGTGCGCAATCCTAATCTGATGAAAAATGGATGTGGGAGCACGGAGGAACATCTGGAAATCTCTGGGAAGGCCCTCTTCGTTGCTGCTGTGAGGTCCGGGTCTCTGCTGAGAAGACAGGCCCCCAGTCCTCGGGGTCACGTTGTCTTAATACGCTCGGCAGAGAATGGTGCTCGGAGAAGCTGTGCTGGAGGGGATGGTCGGAGGCTTGGAGGTTCGACGGACTTGGAGTCTGCTGCGGTCAGGTTGCTTTCAGTGTGTGCTGTGTCTGCGAGGCTGGGTTCGACGGAGCTTTCATTGTGTGCTGCTTCTGCAAGGCTGAGTTGGGCGGCGCCGTGGAAGTCCGTAGCGGGGGTACTCTCTTCTGCCGCCGGTGTGAGATGACGAGTCTGTCGGGACCCTGAGGACTTGTGGAATCTGTGTGGTGGTTTCTTTCCAACTTATAGTCTTTTAACATCTTCGTACTATTTTTACTGTGCCTATGGTCTGTTTTTTTTTAATCAAATTATGGTATTGTTTGCACTGTTGTAACTATGTGGTTTTGTGCAGGTCTTGTAGCTTTAGTTTTCAGTCTTATTTTGTCTGGTGGGTTTGGAGCTCCTTTCCGGGAAATGCGCTAAGATAGTAGCGCAATATTAATATGCAGCAGCTTCTCCGGACTCTAGATTGGGGATTACCAAACGCTATGTGGATTTTCTGGTGTAGTCTGTTTTATCATATGCTTTGTTGATATCATTCTGGAGGAATGTTGTCTCATTTTTTAACTGCATTGTATTTGTGGTTTTTAAATGACAATAAACTGAATCTGAATCAAGTACTGCAGTTCTACCCCACCAGCAAGTCGATAGTGGAGGTACTCGACTTGCCGCCTTACTACAGGAAGGCGTCTAGAGTTCGTTTGCCCAGTCGTTGTGCAGAGCAAGTGATTGTCCTGGATGTTTTTCTTGTAATTGCAAGATCCTGTAGCGCACTGGTAATGTAGAACACCACAAGTCTGGTTCATTGAAAAGAGCAACATAGCCTTGGATGTGTGTGAATCAGGCCCTCGTGCTGCTGGGTGTCCTGTGGCAGCTGCCCGTGGGAGGAGCACCGGCGGCAGTGTAGGAGACATCAGAGCTGGAGTCCATGCTGGGTTGGGTGCTGCCCCCCAGTGTTCATTTGGTGAAAGACAAGCTGGATTGTATTCGTCTGCAGCTGCACTTATGCATGATGAATAGACTGCTGCGGGCTTGTTCTTTTCAACAACATCCTACACCGTCAGTCAATAGGACTTGATACTTGGGCAATAAATTTTTCAGTGTGACTGTATGCTTACTGCTATTTTATATGTGGCTTCTGCTTCTGTGTCTTGCACCTTGGCCCCAGAGGAACAAAGTGTTACATTTGGCTGTATTCATGTATGGTTGAATGGCAATTAAACTTGAATTTCTTTGATTAAAACCTTAAATGCAATTCAGAATTTTTCTCGGGACATTTAGATCCACAAATACCAGCCCTGATATTGGCGTTTAAGATTTGCATTTTAGAAGTCATTGTCTATGAAAGATAACTCAACATGCTGGAAATCTGAACTACGAATTTAGAACAGAGCAGTACAGCACAGGCCCTTCAGGCCATAATGTTTGTGTCAAGTCCCGAATTGCCCTTTAGCTCAGGGAGATGGTCAAGAGCCAACCCCACTGATGGGTCTAGAACAGGGGTCAGCAACCTTTACCACTGAAAGAGCCACTTGGACCCGTTTCCCACAGAAAAGAAAACACTGGGAGCCGCAAAACCCGTTTGACATTTAAAATGAAATAACACTGCATACAACGTTTTGTTTTGCCTTTATGCTATGTATAAACAAACTATAATGTGTTGCATTTATGAAATTGATGAACTCCTGCAGAGAAAACGAAATTACGTTTCTGCATGCAACAAAAACATTTTGACCTCCGAAAAAAAGATGTTGGGTTGAAGGTTACTTTTAAGTAAAATACTCAATGTCTATTTGAGTCCTTCTTGTATTTATGAAAAACGCCAAACTTAAATTTGCCGCCAGCAGCAAACCAAAAATAACGTCAGCCAGCTGTCAACCTGAAAAATAAAAGGACTATTTCACTGAACAATGAAAACATATGAATATACGTAAAATAATAGGCAATTAAAATATTTATCATACTTGGTCAGGTTGACTCACACCTGACAATGCAGTCGTATTCAGTAGGGATGGATCGATGCTTAGGGGAGTGACCGGGAAGGATAATGTGTTTTTTTCCTCTCTGAACTCACAGAAGCGTTTCCCAAACGATGTTTGCATTGCGATGATTGCAGAATGTAAATACTCCGAATTTATCATGTCGTGACCTTGTTTGAACTCTCTCAAATTGGGGAAGTGAGACAATGTGCCTTTCTGTAAATCTCTGGCAAGCAACGTCAGCTTGCGCTCGAATGCCAAAACATCCTCCAACATGTGCAGGGCTGTGCGTCCTTTCCCCTGAAGAGCTGTGTTCAGCGTGTTCAGGTGCGCTGTCATGTCTACCATGAAGTGTAGCTTTTCCAGCCACTCTGGCTGTTCCAGCTCAGGAAAGGTGAGCCCTTTGCTGCCCAGGAAAGTTTTCACTTCTTCCAGACACGCGACAAAGCGTTTCAGCACCTCCCCTCTGGACAGCCAGCGATAAAAACACGCTGTAGCGGTGTGCTACACGCAGTCAGTAAACTGCAGTCAAAGATAGCTTTATTCGAACTAAACAGCCTTGCTTTTAAGCCTCCTTCAACCCGCCCCCCATGGGCGCGGATGCTGCAAAAGACACGTACTCACAAACCCCCGTAGGCTATCTCCCTTAGCCGGAACGCTGGCTAATTGTGAGCCGGTTCGGATGTGTCAGGAAATGGGTCGCCACAACGTCTTATTTAGATTGTACAAGATCACCATAATCTTCAAATTTAGATTTACATTTCAAAAACTAACAAACTAACATAAAATACATTTTAATTAAATACTGACCATGTAGCGGTGTGCTACACGCAGCGCTAAAATTACGACACGGAGTCGGTAACTGCAGTCGAAGGAAAAAACTTTATTCGAAATCTTCAGCCTCACTTTTAAGCCTCCCTCAACCTGCCCCCCCATGGCGCAGAGGCTCCAAAGCTCTGTGCTCGCAAACCCCCGTAGGCTATCTAATTGTGAGTCGGTTCGGATGTGCCAGGAAAAGGGTCGCCACAACCAATTATTTCCCAAAGCAACAGGGAGCTGCAGCACAGACGTAAAAGAGCCACATGTGGCTCCGGAGCCGCGGGTTGCCGACCCCCGGTCTAGAAACTCTGAGATTTTATTTACAGGGACATTGAAGTTTTACAGCAATTGAGTAGTTTCATGCTACTGTTACTGTTACTGACACCTCTATTTTCCTAAACTGCAGATTTATTTAATTGCTGTAATTTTGATTCTTCAGCTGCCACAGTGGGATTTGTATCTGTCTCTAGATCAACGCTTCAGAATTCGCTGCCTGTCCAATCAAGAAAAATGCTGCAAATACTTGGCAGGGATTGGAAACAGTGATATGGATGTCCTGGTGAAATAGGCCAAGAAATGGCAGATGGAGTTTAATCCTAATTAATGTGAGGGCTTACTAATGTTGATTTTGGGATTACTAATGAAGCTAGGACACGGTATGGTCCCAGGAACAGAGGGTCTAGGTGTACAAGTCCAAATAACCTTGAAGGTAGGAACATAGGTAGATAACATGGGATACTGACCTTTATTAGTCAGTGCATTGAACACAAGGATAGTGAGATTACATTGCAGTGTGAAAAAACATTGCACGGACATAAGCTTAATTACTATGTGCGGCTCTACTCACGGCACTGGGGGAAAGATATGATGGCACTCTGAGAGGTTTCACAGGAGATTCACCAAGTTGCTGCCAGGGATGGAGAGTTTCAGTTTTGAGGAGAAATCGAGGATGGGTCTGTTTTCCTTTGAGTTGAGGAGGCTAGGAAGGTACATGATTGATGTACATGATATTGAGGGGTATGGATAGGAGAAACTCCAGGGGAGTTTCCCCCTGAGTTATTGTAGTGACTTATTTCCCCAGTATTGACTAGGGCTTCTGTAGTATCCAAGGCTTAACTGGGACAGGATTTGGATGCATCCAGGAGGAGTTTCTTGAAACAGTATGTAGGCAATCCAATCAGGGAAGGAGATAGTCTCGACCTTGTGTTGGGAAGTGAGCCTGGCCAAGTGATTGGAGATGAGGGAGAGCATTTTGAAAAGAAGAGTGATCATTACTCTCTTCAGGTAGTTATGGATAAGGATACTGGACCCCTGGGGTAAGTGTTCAATTAGGGAAAAGCAAGTTGCAACAGTATCAGGAAAAAATTAGGGAATTATATTGGGAGCTGCAGTTATTGGGTAAGTCCACATCAAAAACATAGGTTTAGGGTGGCAGGGTGGGGAGAATTCAGGATATGAGGGGGACCTTCTTCACCCTGAGATTGTTAAGTATCTGATACAAAATGGTTGTATCTGAGTCATTGATAACATGTAAGAAGTGTCCTGGTGAACATTTTAATTGCCTTGTTTTAGAAGCTAAAGGGCTCACTGGATTAATATGAAGGATGCCCACAGATCAGGATGGCCTTAGTTAGCTAAATGGCTTGGTTTCATTATGATCTTTTTTCAGCAAAGTAAATAGTTGGAGATTTCACAGTTGATTAGTATTTGCATTAAGGACAAAGGAAAGTAGCAGGAAAGAGGTAACCTGTAGTAGAGTGGAGGGCAGGAGGAATTAAATAGCAAAATCCACAATGGTACAAGGTCAGTTTGTTCACCCAAAATGCTGGAGGAACTCTGCAGGTCAAGCAGCATCTATGGAGGGGAATGATCAGTTAATGTTTCAGGCTGGAAACCCTTCATCAGATCCCTGAAATGTGGACTGTTGATTTCCCCTCCATGAGTGCTGTCCGACTTGCTGAGTTCCTTCAATATCGTGTGTGTGTGTGGCTCCACAATTCCAGCACCTGCAGAATTTCTGGTGTGTCTAGTTTGCACTGTTCACCTGAAGTAAGTTGAAACTTGGCAAGGTAAGAGTTATTACTGTCCCACTGCTCCCGTTTGAACAGCAAATGTTTCATGTCTCTAAGAGAGTTGTAATTTATTCAGTAATTGGTGCTGTATAACAGAATTACTCTGCTTCTGACTGAGACAGGTTACTTGCTGTGTGATTGTGTAAACACTACCTGACTCTTTAATTCTCATGTTTTCTTGCACAGAGAGGACTGGAAACCCGTATTAACGATAAACTCTATAATTTATGGGCTGCAGTACCTGTTTTTGGTAAGTGGACAAAGGACCACCATCGATGCTGCACCCCTCCATTTCCCACACATGTGCCCTTACCCCATCCTCCTGCTATCGTGTCATGGTGAGAACACAGAATATAGAACATTGAAATTTACAGCACATTTATATGCCCTTCAGCCCACAATGTTGTGCTAACCATATTACCTACTCTAGAGACTGCCTAGAATTTCCCTAGCGCAGAGTCCTCAATTTTTCTAAGCTCCATGTACCTAAGAAGCTCTTAAAGGACCTATTTTATCTGCTTCCATCACCGCTGCCGGCAGTGCATTCCACACATCCGCTACTCTCTGTGTAAAACTTACCCCCGGCATCCCCTCAGTACCTATTTCCAAGCACCTTAAAATTATGCCCTTCATCTTCATCATCTTCTACACCTCGATCAGGTTACCTCTTACCCTCAGTTGCTCCAAGGAGAAAAAGCCAAGTACACTCAACGTATTCTCATAAGGTACGCCCTCCAATCCAGGCAACATCCTTGTAAATCTCCTCTGCGCTCCCTGTAAGGTATCCACATCCTTCATGTAGTGAGGTGATCAGAACTGAACACAGTACTCCAAGTGGGGTCTGACCAAGGTCTTTTATAGCTGTAACATTACCCCAGGGCTCTTGAACCCAATCCCACGGCTGATGAATGCCAACACACCATACACCTTAACAACATTGTCAACCTTAGATTTCTCTTGTGATTGCCTCCCACGCCACCAGGCTCTGTAATTGTCAGATCGTTCTCCCTAACTTTCACCCTCTACAATGGGCTCCTACCACTAAGCACATCTTTCCTCCCCCCTCTCTCCACTTTCTTTCACTGTCTGTGACTCCCTTGTTCAGTCATCCCTCCCCAGTGACCTCCCTCCTGGCATGTCCTTCTGCAAGCATGGAAAGTACTACACCTGCCCCTACACCTTTCTCTTAACCATGCAGTACCCTCCTGGGTGAGGCGATCTTCTTACTTGCAGTGGAATGTCAAGGTCATTTATTGTATCCCAGGCTCCCGTCCACCAAGAAAGACAGGATCTCCCAGTGGCCACCCATTTCAGTTTTCCCTCCCATTCCCATTCCAGCATGTCTACAGCCATGATGAGGTCACACTCGGGAAGGAGGAGCAACATCTGGGTAGCCTCCGACCTGATGGCATGAACATCGATTTCTCCAATTTCCAGTAATTTCTCCCACCCGTTCCTCTTTTTCCATTCCCCATTCAGGATCCCCTCTTACCACTTCTCTTCTCAGTTTCCCCTCCTCCTTCCTTTTCTCCCATGGTCTGCTGCCCTCTCCTATCAGATTTCTTCAGTTATTTTCTCGTTCACATATCTCTTCCCGGCTTCTACATCCCCACCCACCCACCTTCTTCACCTATCACCTGCCAGCTTTTGTACTTTTTCCCTTATTCTCCAACCTTATTCAGGCCTCTGTCCCCATCCAGCATATCAGAATTGGGATTACTGTCACAGACACATTATTGAGAAACTTGTTCTGCAGGAGCAGTAGAGTTCAATACATGAAATATATAAGTTACTATGAGAAACATAAAAATATATGTTGTGGTTCAAAAAGCGAGCAAAATAGTGAGGTAGCGTCAAAGGCGGATCGACCTGATGCAATAACACAAGGTACCACGAATTCAATAAGACCATAAAACAAGTGATACTTCGTCAAACTTCACTTTTTATTCATAGCATGCTAAGGGGGAAGTTACGGGCTGATCTCCAAAAGAGCCAGTCCGGACACTGCCCTCCCCCAAACACAATTCCACACAATTTATTACATTGATCGTTACAGGAAATATTATAATTACACGAGTTAATACAGTTTTAGAATAGTTTCGATCACATGCTAAGGTACAATTAGATGTAAAATCATTATTGGTTAGTTATAATTATTTCTGCCAAGACTAGCATAGATACAACTTCGTCATATTGGCACCTCCCCCGACACTTCCCCCTTCTCTCGAACGTTCTGTCCCATATTTAGTTAAGCCATGAGATGCCCCTTCAGTCATACCATACCCATATTTAGTTATGCTTAGCACTTTTCAAGAACAATGCCTAGTGCGTCACCTGTTGCCGGGTAAAGCTTTCTGACTACTCAATAACATAAGGTACCTATAAGACAATTGATCATAAGCTAATCATACCCCTTAATCCATTCCCCCATCTACCTGTCCCTCTACTTAAGTTTACCTTTCCCTTCATCAGTAGTGCTGAAGGGTTCAAGGACCGTTTAGGTATCTGATGGTGGAGTGGAAGAAGCTACTAAAAATTTGAATCTGTGTCTTCAAGCTCCTGATTAGTAATGAGAAAAGGGCATGTCCTTGATGGTCATGGAGAATGGATGCTGCTTACTTGAGGCATCACCTACTGTAGGTCCTTGATGGTGGAGAGGGTTGTGCCCACGATGAGGCTAAACAACCTTCTGCAGCTTTTTCTTGCTTCTTCAAAACGATGATGCAACCAGTTAGGATGCTCCCTGCAGTCCATCTATAAAAATTTGGCAAATGTCTTTGTTGACATACAAAATCTCCTCAGACTCTGAGTTAGCTGTTGGAGTGCCTTCTTTGAAATTGCATCAAGGAGAGATCTTCAGAGATGTTGACAGCCAGGAGCTTGAAACTGCAGATTCTCTAGTGTTTATACTCTTTTCTAAGAATGGGGAAGTAACTTTTAAGTATTATTTGAAAGAATATTCTACATCAGCAGCAAACTAGATTGTTGTGCAGCCTCAATTGTCTCAAAATTGCTGGAGAGTTTTAGCAGTCTTAGAATGGCACTGGATGTCAGTACACGAGTTTTCAAATGTGTACTGAAGAGATGTTTGTTAGCCAAGGTATATAGAATTAGTTCACAAGCTGGCTGTGATCTCGGGGAGTGGAGTGGCTGGACAGAACAGACCAGAGCTGAAAGCCCTTCTCCTGTTTATATGATCTTTCTGTTCCCATTCATTGCATGTACAGAGCAGAGCATGTCCTTAGTGGTCTGATTTGGGACCTATGCTGAACAACACCAAATTACCTCTGGGATTGAACAACAGCATTGAATGCCAATGGAGTGGTGTTGGGTTTTCATAGATTGGATGGGTAAAACTTCAGTTCTGTATAGTGACACTGGAGCTAAATTAACCAAGGCTAATTAAGCTAGCCCATGGCCAAAGACTTTCCATATCTGATCCTACCCAACCAGTGGTATGAACCCTCTTGTCTGGAGAATTCTAAGGGAAAGTGCTGGCTGAAATGTTCAGCAGATGACTGACTTGCCCAAGCCACAGCACTTCCAATCTCCTATCAAGCCTGGCCTGACCCAAATTTCTCTCCCATATTTCGGGTTGAGCCTGGTCATCAGGCCAGCGCTGGTGAACATAATTTGGTTACAGTTTTTTCTTTCTTTCTTCCTTCCTTTCTCTGCAAAATGTGTATTAAATTTTCCACATTTTGTCAATCGTAACTGCTCACGTGACACGATTCCACTAGCAGCTGAGGTCTCCCAGTGGTAGATGGAGCTTCCTGAGCTCTCAAGTTGTTCTGATGTAAAACTCTTGCTAGTAACTAGCTATGAGTTTCTACATATGGGTCTGTTTCAGATTCACTAGTTACTGCAAAATATATCAACTGCATCCAGAACTGAAATAGCCAATGTGTCAGTTGTAGCCCAGCAGACATGTCTGGTTATTGTGAGACACTTCAGGATGATTTACTTTGGCTATAGTTATTTGCCTAGTTTCCCCCAGCCTTTCCCTCATCTGGTAGGGATATTGGAAGTACTCTATGATTACCTGGATGAGTATAGCTCAGCAAAACTTGGGAAGCTCAACCTCATCTAGGCCATATCTGCCCACATTATTGACACCCTAAACATTCATCATTTTGCTGCTCCAAACACAACTGATAGGACATCAGAGGGATTGTGGGAAAGTATCAAGAATGCTGTACACGAAGTGTGTGAAAGACTCTGTATAAGGGGCAAACGCAGAAGAGACCAAAATGGATGAGTGAAAAAACTCTGAAAATTGCACAGGAAAGAAGAGAAGGGTACGGGGAAAGGGTAGCAGTCGCAGTTCTCAATTGAGCTTTCCAGTGTTCCGCTAGGCGAGACAAAACTACAATAATAATGTTAAGAAGTAGAAATGGAAAATAAAAAAAGGACAAGGTCAGTCTTAAAGCTACGAGATCTGAAGAGAAAATTCCAGCCTCTCACGGGAATGCTGAAAGATGCACAGGATGCTATGCTCAATGAATCTGAGAAGATCAAACAGCAATGGAAAGATTCCTGAGAGTCATTATGTCAGAAAGATCAACTGGATCGGGAGTATCATCTTAGATCTTACAATCAGGAGCAACGGTGATGAAGGATGAAATTAAAGTGGCATTAAAAGCCCCACCAAAGAACCAAGTACTGGGCGTTGATGGAATTCCAATTGGAATACCACAACAAAGAGATGCGGCTGTTTCAATACTGACGATGCTCTGTCAGCTGATCTGGAAGGCAATGTCATGGCCAAGTGAATGGAGGAAATCAGTGTTTTTACTAATGTTGAAGAAAGGTGATCCAGCAGAGTGTGGAAATGATTGTACAACTGCCTCCATTCTGCACATCGGCAACATTTTACTAAAGATCATTCAGAAAAGACCTGAAACCTATTTAGAGCGGGAGCTTCCTGAAGTGCAAGCAGATTTCAGGAAAGGAAGGTGAACAAGAGACATCATTGCAGATGTGAGATGGATTCTCAAGGAGACAAAAGAACACTAGATGGACATCTATATGTGCTTGATTGACAAAAGCAAGGCCTTAGACTGCGTCGATCTTGTCTAACTGTGGATCACATTAAGACGTGGCTGTACCGGAACTTTTGATCATCCTCATGTGCAATCTTTATATCAATCAAGAAGCAGCAATTCAAACGGAACAAGGAGAAACAGAGTGGTTCAGCATCTGCTAAGGGGTACATCAAAGCTGTATTCGCTCCCCCTGCCCATTTAATTTCTACACTGAACAAATCTCCAGAGAAGCAGTATACGCGGAGACTCGGGGGTGAGAATTGGTGGCAGAATCATCAATAACCTTTGTTATGCTGATGACACGACAATACTGGCTGAAAACAAAGAAGACCTTGAAGCAACTGCCAAGCAAATCAACATAGGCTCAAGATGGGTCTGCACCTTAATCTGAAGAAGGCTAAGATTTTGACTACTGGCAGCACAACCGTTTTCAATCTCGATGGAGACATATTGAAGTGGTTGACGGTTACAATTTACTTGGATCAGTCTTTAACACCGAAGCAGTACGCAGTCAAGAAATCCAGTGAAGAAGCGTCCTTAGTAAAGCAGTCATGGAGGATTTAGAGAAGATCCTTGGAAACAGGAATCTGTCTCCATGTACAAAGATTCAACTTGGCAGGTGATGGTGTTCTCAACAACATTATATGGATGTGAAAGTTGGATGGTAAAGAAGGATGATAGGAAGCATATAGATGTCTTTGAACTATGGTGCTGGAGAAAAATACTATGCATCTCGTGGACGTCTTACAGAAGAAACAAATCTGTCCTCAACTAGATCAAACCAAAATTAAATGACGTCTCCACCTGTCGCTCTTTGGGCACATCATGCGAAGAAACAGCTCTCTGGGAAAGGATATCAGGCTTGGCAAGGTGGAAGGACAACGGAAGAGAGGAAGGCCGCCAGTCAGATGGATGGCATAATAAAAACAGCTATGAACGCAATGTTATCTATAATGAGCCACCTTTGCGAGTATCAAAACTCCTTTAGAGCAACTATCCTTAGGGTCACCAGAACTTTATGGCATTTAATGCCCACAAACATTCATTCCCTCTACCACTAGCACACAGTGGCTGCTCCAGCAGCACCTCATAATTCGACATCTATCCCCAATGAAGATGAGGGTAGCTTGGTGACAGAATTCTACAGGCTGCAGGTGCCCCTTCCAAGCCACTAACTAGCTCATCTTGGAAATATCTATCTATCTATCTACGCTGCTTACTATCTAGTACACTTCCATCAAGTCACCTTTCATCCTCCTTCACTCCAAAGGGAAAAGCCCCATCTTGCTCAACATGTCCTCACAAAACATGCCCTTCAGTCCAGGCAGCATCCTGGTAAATCTCTGCAGATTCTTCTCTAAAGCCTCCACATCCTTCCTATAATGAGATGATAGAAATTGAACACAATATTCCAAGTGTGGTCTATCCATAATTTTATGGAATTGTAGCATTACCTAGCGGTTTTTGAATTCCGTCCTCTGGCTAACGAAAGCCAATATGCCATCTGTCGTCTTAACAAAAATATGGAATACTTTGCAGATTTACTTGTCATCCTTGTACGGGGGCCGTGCTAATTTTCTCTATATCCTTCCAGTTTTAGTTATATGTGCTGCCGAAGTGAGCATTTGAAATCTGAGATTGCGTTTTTACCCAAAAGATAGTAAGGATATGGGGCAGAGATGGAGATTTTTAATGTCACAGATAATTGAGGTTCTCAGGAAATAAAAGAACCAAAAAAAGGAGCATAGCCCAGGTGTATAGGACTAGCTGAAGAAGGCACCTGATTTAGCTTGAGTGAGTTGGGCTGAAGTGTCTCTTTTCATTCTCTATAACTCTTTAACGTGACTTGGCTAGTGTTTCCAGCATCTCCTGTGTTTATTTCATCTATGATGTTGTTTAGTTTCCTATCAGACTGGGCGGGGGTTTTAATGACCTTGGAATTTCTATGGGCAAAGCTGTTGTAATATTTAAATCTCATTTCTTCCCTTCCCCTCTCTCTATCTCTTGCTCTCAGGAACCTAACCCTGAGGACCCCCTGAATAAGGAAGCAGCAGAGGTTCTTCAGAACAACAGACGCCTCTTTGAACAGAATGTGCAGCGATCCATGCGAGGCGGCTACATTGGTTCCACTTACTTCGAGCGATGCCTTAAATAGGGCTCAGAGCGCACAAACTGAAGCCACAGAGAGAGAGAGAGAATCTGACATACTTAAACATATAAACAAACATTAAAATAAACTCGACCGAAACCAGGAGGGCATAGAGTGGATGAGGAGGCATTTCTCAGCACCCCTCAGCATAATGTCACAGGAAGAAATGGAATTGGAATTTTTATTTTAAAAAAAAAGGACTGCTTGATTGTTGTCATAGCTCTAGAGCATGCCAGGAAGTTTGAACTAGATTTTGGCCCCTGACCACTGCCTCCTCCCTACCCCCACCCCCCCACAATTAAACTAATTGTAAATGTATTTCACGAGGAGTGCTGGCGTCTTTGTTAATAAACATTTCTTAAATGGCTCTAGAAAATTTTTGGCCCATTGACCCTCTCGGCCACTGCTCCCCACCCATGCCCCCACTGTTCTGTCGCCTCTGTTGACTTTTGTGTAGGTGAAAGCATATGCAGGATGCCATTGCCTCGCTCCAGCAGAGGAGGAAGGTGCCAGATGGATCCGGAGCGAAAGAGACATTTACTCTAATGCTGTGTCCCGCCTGTTTTGAATGTTTGCCTGTTCATTAAGTTGTATAGTTATTTTTTAAAATGAAACGTTCCCTCCCATTTTTATTTGTGCAGTAGGTTATTTCCTTGACCGTGTAGTACATTGTTGCTAAAGGTATAGATTCCTCTCCGTATAAGTGACCACAAGCTACGGGCTCCCAATCTTCCCAGCCAACGTGAGAGCCTTGCTTAGCTTGGTCCAGTGTGTTCTCTTGCCATTACAGCTCATGCAGTGCTGAAGCCATTACGTTCTTCTGTAAATATAACCAGCGTTGAGCCAACCCTCTCCATAGGGTGCATGTCTGTGCAGCATGATGCAGAGCAGGGGCTGCTCATCAATAACGAGTGCTGATGTAGCTGGATATTTTAGTCATGCTGGTCGTGAATGCACCTGCTTTCATATCACCGAGTTATTCTGATGTTGGTGTTTGCATCTGATCTGTTTTAAACTAGCTCATGGTTTGGTTTTAATTTAAAAGATTCTTACCTAGTCTGTGATGTTTAATTTTTACCGACCGCAGTCTTATCTTGAAAGTAATAAAAAAAACTCAGTTACATTGAATTATCCCATTAAATGTAATTGCTCCTGCCTATTATTCTGCCTATCAATTTAACTCCAACAGCCTAATCAACTAACTTGTGTGTGTCTCTTCCCCCCTACCCCCCCCCACATTTATCTCCCACTTTTGTCTGGCATTGTGCCATAACTGGACCAGGGACATCCCGTTTAGCTCGGGGGGGGGGGGGGGGCTCATGCCGTGAAAGCAGTTGGGAAGAATGCTGGATTGAAAGCCCCGGTTTCTGTTTGGAGGTGTTAGGGATGCAAGTGGAGGAGGAGAGAAATCAGTCAGGCTTCCCAAAGGACACGGAAGTGGTGTCACTCACCCACCAGGTTGAAAGGCGACGTTCAATCAGTAAATTTGGGAACTGTGCTGTAGCAAGAAGAGCAAAAGCCATTGAAGGAATGGCAGTGTTGCAACACTAGTTTTACCCTGGATCTTCTTAACAGCACTTACCACATGAACTGTATGAGTGATGTGAAGCAGGGAGACAGATTAAAACAACTTTACTCTTTGCACAATGTCTTCCTCTGCTTGAATTGCTCCATGTCCATAGTGTGACTTTAACCAGAAATTTCTGACTCCCATTACAATTCTGGGTGCTGCCTGAATCTGGAATCCATGTCACATCAGAATCGCCTTGAGTTCTTTTTGCCTTTAGCTTGGAGACCTGTTTGCTGCCAAATCTTCCTCCTGGGCTTTCTGTGTATTTGGGCCCTGTACTATTTTTCAGTGTGCTGTTGCAGGAATTCTTCCATATGCTTAGCAGAGCCCCTGCCTGTCCCGTATTTTGAGTGTTACTGACAAATCTCAAGGAAGATGTTGATGCATATTGCTGTGCATGTGACCGCTCTTGGCTATTCTGTGGTTACTAATTTAATTCTGTTGGGCGTTTGATCTGTCTCACTCAACCGGAACAGCAGGGATCTAGAACAATGTAAAATGCCCATTGATCAGCACCAAAGGAATCCACCACATTGTTTCTCTCCTCCTGAAGGAATCTTGGTTTTCTTAAGAAGAACAGGCCTGTGATCCACTCTATCATGTGTAATGCATGGGGTTATATGTTTATACTGAGGGGGAGAGAGAATATTCTGTTGTAATGATGCTACATAGGGAGTCTGGTTTATTTTCACGTAATATGAGAAAAAAAATCACAGATTCTCCAAAACAAAAAGTACAGATTTATGATTCTTTGGTAAGATTGTACCTCTTTAACTTGTGTTTTTATTCATACCACCTGCACATTGGCACACTATGTTCATGCTTGAGGAGAATGTACTGTATTTCAATTAAAAAAAATGCAGTTGACTATTCCAGGTTCACTGTTGCAATTTTTGAGGATTTTCAAATTGCTAACACAATAGATTTACAAAAGGAGTACTTGTTAATGAAAGTGCAGCTTTGATCCACATCTCTCAGATAAAGGTTAGGAGTATTTAAAATGTCTTTATTTAAGGTACAAGTTCGCCCTCATCTGCAGAAACCTTTTTTATAACCTTTTTATAACCTTTTTTATAACAGTCTGTGTCCTAACTTGCAAGAAATGGAAAAATAACTTGGAAGAGTTTCAACAGCTAATATTTGATGTTAATACTTGTATGGAGATGTTGGAACAGATAGCCAGAAGCTTGGCCAAAGTAGAACGGCTTAAAGATGAGTGATACAGTGGTTTAGGGGAGGGGGGCTGGGAGATGTTGGAAATACAGAGTAGAGCCCAGGTAGCTGGAAGTTTCATTAGATTAGATGTCAGAATTGCTGTGATACATGGGTGGAAATTAGTGTAACAGTGAGAAATGGTCTGAAGTTCTTTTTGTGATTAAGGTTTCAATGGATGCTCAGATAGGTAGGAGAAAGTAGATTTTTTGGGGAGGGTGTCTTGCTGGAGAAACAAGACAAAGGAACTCAGTAAAAGTTAAGATATTGGTCAGTGTAGGGGAACAGAGTTATCTTACTGCACACATCCACTGAGAATTGGATAGGAAGGCATATGAAATATTACTGAGGTTTGGAGCATCACCAAATTCAGTCGTGAGCTGTAGAAGATCTAGTCACAGCTATTACAGCATACAATTATGGTCCTCATATTAGGGCAAGGAAATGATGGGGTCTGGGGAAATACAGAAATGATTAATGAAAATATTGCCACACAGCTTTGCCGAGTTCTAGATTTAAAATGGTTGGAAAATTTTTTTGTTCTATTATTGTTAGATTAATTTTATTAATATTAATTAACTAAATTAGAAAGTACTGTATCACTCCTGGGATCTTGCAGGGAGAGAGTAATTTTAATTCAGTTAATGAGTTAATTTAACAGATTAATGAGTCCCAGTAAAATTCCAGGTTACTGTCATGTTCCTTGTGTCTATAAACTACGATGAGGAACCTGGGATATTGGCTACAAGGTCAGGCTGTTTGATTAGTTTGTAGGATAATTCTCCCAACAAGAGAACAGTGCATGCTTGTGTGTGAGGAGAAATTGCTGAGTGATTTTTATTCTGCTGGATTCTGGTTTTGGGGCTGATGGTGGGCAGAGTATTCTAGTGTGATTGTTATTTGAACCCTGTGCTTTAATGTGAATGTTGGCCCATTAGCACTTAAAGATGTGAGGCACACACAATTGGAAGGGGTGGGGAGAAGTTTAAAATGGTGAGACAACAAATGCAGTTCTGTTACCTCCTACCTACATAATCTATATAATCATATCCTACCTACAGGAGAGTACAGAAAAAATTTACAAGGATGTAGCTGGGACTTGAGGATCTGAATTATAGGAAAAGGTTGAATAGTTTATGACTTTATTCCCTGGAGTGTAAGAGAATGAGAGGAAATTTAATAGAGTTATACAAAATTATGAGGGATATAGATAGGGTAAATGCAAACATGTTTTTTCAGCTGAGATTGGGTGAAACTAGAAGTAGAGTCACAGGATAAGGAAGAAAGGTGAAATATTTAAGGGTACTCCTTCACTCAGGATGATGAGAGTGGTATGAGCTGTCAGCAGAAGTGGTGGATGTGGGTTTCATTCCAACATTTAAGGTAAGTACATTGATTAGAGGGATATGGAGGGTTATGGTCCACATGAGGGACGATGGGAATAGGCAGAATAACACTTCAGTGTAGGCTAGATGGGCCTGTTTCAATGCTATGAATAAATTTAATAGCTACTTTAGGATTGTTCAACTATTATCGTGGTAGGAGGGAGACCAAGACTGAGGTGGAACTTCAGGGTTTTGTGCAAGGGAGAAAAGGGAGTAGGAGAACTAGTAGGTGTGTGTGATTAGTAGATGGAGCCAAGTAGGGGATAGGAATGAAATTGGGTGAGGGGCAGAGTGGAGAGAAATGAGTGGAGTGTGGGTTATCTGAATGTCAAAAATTCAATATTCATACTATTGATTTTTTTTTGCTTCAGATTCCAGCAGCTGGATTATTTCCAATGCTCGGTTGACCAAAGATCAGATGGTGGAAAATCTGATCTTCCACTATCCTCCACACTAATCTTCCTCCTGGCATGTATCCTGTACGTGGCCAAAGTGCTACACCTGCCCATTCCCCTCCTCCCTCACCTGCATTCAGGGCCCCAAATAGTCCTTCAAGGTGAGGGAACTCCAAATCTGCTGGGGTTGTCTATTTAATCCCGTGCTCCTGATGCAGCCTCTCCATGTGGGTGAGATTCAACTTAAACCGCCAACCACTTTGTTGAGCACCTCCACTCCATCTGCTAAAAGTGGAATTTCCTAGTAGCTGAGCATTTCCATTATGATTCCTATTCACATCCTGACATGTTGGTCCATGTCCTCCTCTTGTGCCACAATGGGGCAATCCTTAGTGTAAAGGAGCAACACCTTGTATTCTGTCTGGTTATCCTCCAACCTGATGACATGAAAATTGATTTCTCCATTGGGTAAAATAAATACCCTGCTCCCCTCTTCTATTCCCTACTCAGTTGCCTATCACCTCCCCCTCTCTTTAACCTATGTTCCACTCTCCTCTCCTTTCATCTTCAGCACTTTGCCTTTTCCACCACCTGGCTTCACCTATCACTTTCCAACTACTCCCCCTTACCCCACCTTTTTATTCTGGTATCTTCTCCCTTTCTTTCCTATGCTGAAGAAGGTTTTTTCCATTCCCATTATGCTGGTTGACCAGCTGAATTCCTCCTGCATTTTATGTGTGTTGCTTTTCTCCAGTATCTGCAGAACCTCTTGTGCATAGTGGAAGATCTGCTAATTTATGCGGAGCATCATGTCCTTAGCCCTTGATGTAATTGTTGACCATGACTATTTAAAATAGCCTTATCTACCTGCACATGGCAAATGTCTGTCCAATCCCTGCCTGATCTTGTGCCTCTTCAGTGTTGCTATTGGATCTGCTTGCACCATCTCCTCTGGCACAATGTTCCACTCACCTGCTGAAAACAAACAAAACAAAAAAGCTTTGCAAATCTTTAAAATTTCTCCTCACCTTAAACCCAAGACGTCTGATAAATGTTAACTCTATGCTGACCATCTCCTCCCCCCGCCCCCCCCCCCCCCCAGTCCTGATGCAGGGCTTCGTTGTGAAAAAATAAAACAAATCAGGTTTAATATTACTGACGTGTTACGAAATCTGTTGTTTTGCAATAAATAATAAAAACCACAAATTACAATAAGTAGTGCAAAAAGAGACCAAAATCAGGCCAGTGGGGTAGTGTAGATGGGTTCATTGTCCATTCAGAAATCTGATGGTGGAGGGGAATTAGCCATTCCCGGAATGTTGAGTGTTTGTCTTCATGCTCTAGTACTGCTTCCTTGATGGTAGCAATGAGCAGTGGGCATATCCTGGTTGATGGGGGTCCTGATGATGGATTTTGTATTGAGATAGGAGGAATTCTGTTTATGGTTAGATGGACTGTTCACCTGTCTTTCACTACCGCCTTGCACCTTGTTATCTGCCTGTATCGGTTCGTTTTCTTGAGATCCTTACACACTTGATATAAATGCAATGACCAACTTCCGTGGATAGCCACGATTCTTTATTTAAGCACGTACAAGCTTTTGGAGGATCGCTTAACAAACTGCGCAGTGCTTACGGAGCCCTGTCAAGCGATGCGCTCCGAACAAGGGAAAAGTCCTCCCTTTTTAGAGGGTTTCACACCACGGTCAGTCACGTATGAAAGATACAATTTTTAGCGACCCCCACAGTCACATGCCTGGCAACAATGATAGTACGAGACAAGGAACATTTAAGCACCTAAAACAGAAGCAAAGGTCATCCACCCAAGGACAATGTGTGCGATTAGTATCTAAATTCTAGTATGTCGTCAGCACAAATTAATCCTTTAATGTCTCAATAGTACTTGACAAAGACCACTTAATCACCTAAAAGCATCTAATTTCCTGCAAGTCACAGCACAAATTAAGCTTTAACAATTCAATAGTACTTGACAAAGAGCACAATCACCTAAAGGCAGAAGTAAAGGCCAGCCACTCGAGAACAATGTGTGCGATCAGCTAGTTCCTCTAGCCTTAGTTCAGCATTTCCAGGGGGATTGCCACACCCTGCATGCAAGACAAGGAAGCCAGAAAGCCCGCGGTGCAGTTTAGCATCTAATTTCCTGCCTGTCCGCAGGACAAATTAATCTCTCAACGTCTCATTCCCTCCTTTTATCATTCCATGATAACCAACTAAATAGGGGCCTGAGAAGGGTGCTGCCAGCTTACTCGTGATTATCTTCTAGCTAGTATTTAAGCAAGTTATTAATACACAACATACAAAGATTATAACAGAATAACTAGCCCATGCAGTAGATAGGAACCCCAGGATCCTCCCGGTAGCCACCCTACCCAGTCATCCCCTTTCTTAAGACCTTGCCTGAAATCATCAATGTTTCTTAATAGACTGGATTTCATGGGTTATGTAATGATTCGTTATGTTACAATGGGTGATGCATTTGTCTCCTACTATTGTGCATAATCCGCCCCTCCCCCACCCCCGTTGGACCAATTGATGATCTACTGCATATCTGGGCTGTTGTGTGCAGAGCCTTAACTCTGCCAATTCCCGATTAATTGCTTCTAGTCTCCTCATTGTACCGTTTCCCAGGATAGTTAACCCACAAATGAGGTAATTCCGGTTCTTCGCTGCTACTACCCCCGCCAATCCTCCAAGGGACAGAGCCCTCAGGAACCTGTAGCCAATGGAAGATCCCGGAGTTACTGGGTCCTTAATCCGCACAAAATTCCTCACTAACGGCTCGGGTAACTATTCTGCGGCGGGAATGTGCTTTTTGTGGGCATGGGACAGTAAGTGGTCCTATTGTCTGTACAGCGAATAGGACGGGAAGAGTCGGGGTGGCCATAGTGAAAATCCCGTTGTGAAGAAACACAAACCCTCCTTCACTTGACCGCTTTGAAATTGGAACTCTCAAACTGCTTAGATTTCTAGCTTCTGTCCAGGCTGGAATTATCTCCCGACCCCGATCCCTTGAATTGGTAGTCGGTAAAGGGGTATGACCGGGAGTCGGAGCTGACATGTGTTCCGTTGCAGTGCCCACAGTTGAGCTGCCTTCCTGCAGTAACATTTAATCACCTTTCCTCATTACAGATACAGGAGAATATTCCATTGCCCAGCTGGCAATGTCTGTGGGCACATTGTCTTTGGGCACAAGAGGCATTCGTGAGGACCAAAGCGCAAGTGCATCCCCATCCCCGTCCTGAGAAACAGAGTGGATATCTCATGGGATCAGAGCTAATCCTGTCATTTCTTCCCTGGGTTCCTGTGCAGTTAGGGGACTGAGATCTATTGTTTATCAGCTCCTAATGTTCCGCTTCTGAACTGCCCACTCTGACCCATGCAAAGGGCATCTGAAGTATCTGTGGTGTATAGGTCGAGGGGGGTCCACCCAGGGATGGCTACAAATAAGCCTCTGCTGACTGGGCAAGCAGGTAACACACAGTTCGATTACAATGCAAATGTATATGAGTTTTATAAAACAAATTGTCCTCAAGGCCTGAAACCATGAAGGTGGCCATAATAACAGAAAGTCCAATGATAGTCATTAAGTTATTTGCGGGCCCATCATTTTCAATCACTCAGATGCATCCGGCGACTTTGTCCTTGGACTTTGACTGCAGTTGGTGTCTGAAGGAGTATCTGGAATGGCCCCTTGCACCTGGGTCCAAGCTTGGGGCGATCCCAGCCCTAGATTAGCACGAGGTCTCCCATTTGGGGGGTTCATTCTGGTCGTCTGAATCTTGATCCGTCACTTATGGTGGTGGTCCGAAGGCGTACTTTACCAGTGAATGGAGTAACTTTAAAGACAAGGTTAACTGCTGAAAGTACAGTATCTTCGCATTTCCTTTCCCATAGTATTTAGGTCTACTTGAGCAAGTGGGTCTGTGTCGGCCATAAATTACTTCTGTGGCCGATAATCCCGTTGTTGAATGGGGCAGGGTGTGATTCCCATGTGATATAGAGCTAAGGGCAGGACCTTTAGCCAATTGAGAGAGGTCTCAGACATTAATTTGGACTTAAGAGTTCCACTGGCTGTTTCTACAGTTCCTGCTGCCTGGGGGTGGTAGGCACAATGGAATTGTTGCTGAATATGCAATGCTTCACATAATTCTATGTTAATTTTCCCTACAATGTGGGGACCACTCTCTGAACTAATCTGTCGAGGCACTCCAAACCTCGGTATGATCTCTGACGGTGGTAATTTTACCACAGTTGAGGCTTTATTATTGGTGGTTGGAAAGGCTTCAACCCATCTGCTAAATACATCAATAATAACAAGACAATACTTATAGAAATGTACAAGCGGTGATTCAATACACTCAAATGGACCACTTGGCAAGGGCGTCTTCCCTGTTGCTCACTGCACTCCTTGGCCAGCGTCATTTTGCTAACATATTTGGAGTATTGTGTACAGTTCTGGTCACTGAATTATAGAAAAGATGTCAACAAAATAGAGAGAGTACAGAGGACATTTACTAGAATGTTACCTAGGTTTCAGCAGCTAAGTTACAGAGAAAGGCTGAACAAGTTAGGTCTTTATTCTTTGGAGCATAGAAGAATGAGGGGGGACTTGATAGAGCTATTTAAAATTATGAGGGGGATAGATAGAGTTGACGTGGCTAGGCTTTTTCCATTGAGAGTAGGGGAGATTCAAACAAGAGAACATGAACCATAGAACACTACAGCACAGTAAGGCCCTTCAGCCCTCCATGTTGTGCCGACCCATATAATCCTTAAAAAAAGTACTAAACCCACACTACCCCTTAACCTTCCACTTTTCTTTCATCCATGTGCCTGTCCAAGAGGCTCTTAAATACCCCTAATGTTTTAGCCTCCACCATTATCCCTGGCAAGTCATTCCAGGCATTCACAACCCTCTGCGTAAAAAACTTACCCCTGATGTCTCCCCTAAACTTCCCTCCCTTAATTTTGTACATATTCCCTCTGGTGTTTGCTATTGGTGCCCTGGGAAACAGGTACTGACTATCCACCCTATCTATGCCCCTCATAATCTTTTAGACCTCTATCAAGTCCCCTCTCATTCTTCTACATTCCAAAGAGAAAAGTCCCAGCTCTGCTAACCTTGCTTCATATGACTTGTTCTCCAAACCAGGCAAAATCCCGGTAAATCCCCTCTGCACCCTCTCCATAGCTTCCACATCCTTCCTATAATGAGGTGACCAGATTTGAACACAATACTCTAAGTGCGGTCTCACCAGAGTTTTGTAGAGTTGCAGCATGACCTCTCTACTCTTGAACTCAATCCCCCGTTAATGAAGCCTAGCATCCCATAGGCCTTCTTAACTACCCTATCAACCTGAGCAGCGACTTTGCGGGATGTATGTATGGTCGAGGAGAGGTTAAGAAGTGATTGCGTCACGGGTGGGTATCAGGATCAACTCAGGAAGGTCGCTAAGTTCACAATTGAACAGTAGGAGAAGGTCAGAAGGGGGTTATTGAGGAGAGCTACCTCATAATGACTCAGGCGTGCCTGTGTAAGATGTTGGGTCTGATGGGAAGTCAAGAGGGCTACAACAGCGTGTGAGTAATAGACAGTCAGGGGTTTTTGGAGAGTAATATCGGAAGTGGCAGTTACAAGGGAGTAGATAGTGGGGAGGATTTGTGACCAGGGTGGGAAGCCCATGACTACAGGGCCAAGTCGAGTAGTAGGCCACTGGTCTCTTGTGATCCCCATGGGCTTGGGTCCAAACAGTAGTTGCGCAGTCCTCTAGGACACTGGCATACAACTGGAAAGGACAGTCATACATAGGTCTTCCGAGTGCTGGGGCCGTTTGTAATTCAGTGAAGGCTGACTGTTGCTCATCTGATAGGGTGAAGGTCTTTGGGACCTTGCTTGAGGCAAAAAGGCCCTTGCTTGAACCAAACTGGTTGGTGAGTAATGTTACGTTAGGGAGCCACTGTCGGCAGTAGTTAACTAAGCCTAAGAATGCACGCATTTGCTTGGGGCTTGTGGGCAAAGGGGTCACCAAAATGGGTGTGATACGTTCTGGGATCAACTGTCTATCCGAAGCACTAAGCAAAATTCCCAGGAATTTGACTTGGTGCTGGGTGCGCTTAACCTTGCGGCCGGCATGACATACCCCCAAGAGTGGAGAGCGTTCAGGAGAATGTTAGCGGGTTCCGAAGGGCTAGCTAGGAGCAAGTCATCAACATTTTGGACGATGGTAGAGCCGTCCAGGAGCCAAAGCTCCCTAAGCTGCTGGTGCAATACCTGGGAGATTAAAGTGGGTGAATGGACAAATCTCTGAGGGATGCATGTCCAAGTGTACTGCTGATTCTTGAAGGTAAAGGCAAACAAATATTGCGATTCTTCTGCCAGAGGGATAGCAAAGAAAACATGCTGTAAGTCAACCAGGGTGAAAACACAGGCATTGGCAGGGATGCTGCTAAGAATCATTGCGGGATTCAGCACAACCAGGTGTAAAGGCTGGACTATTTTGTTGATCTTCCTGAGATCCTGCACTAATCTCCATTCCGGGTAGAATGGGGGTGAGGCAGGGTGATTGGCAGGGAACTAGGATGCCATGTTGGAGGAACGATTCTATCAAGTTTGGCATCCCCTCTATCGCTTCTGTTCTTAGGGGGTACTGAGGTATTGAAGGCAGTTTCGTCCCTGGTATAATCTGAATCTTTATAGGCTCTATGGTGGTGCATTCTACTTCATGCGTAGAAACCGACCAGAGATCGGGAAAGGGTTCTTCTGAGGGGTTGTGTTGGGGTTGATGGAGGCAAAGTGGGCCCGTTACGGTGAAAGGTTCAGAATAGGTTAAACTCCCATCAGTCAGTTGTTGGGATATATCTGTGACACTGGGGTCCGACTGCTGCTATAGGCGGGGTGCTAAGAATCCCAGGGCCTTTACTTTGTATCCCTTGTTCACAGACCTGAACAAGATCTGAATGGGAACGTCCACTCGGAGGGCTGATCTCTCCTAACCTTTAATACGTCCTATAATGGTAACAGTGACAGTCGACCCTAGGAAAGGAGCAAAGGTGGCTAACAGCTCAGCGGAAGCTCCAGTGGAATCATAACAAAGCGTTACATGGGGATACGAGACCTGCAGGGGAGGAGTAAAATCCTTCGGCCTCAAGTCGACAGCTCACCACTGGGGGGAGCAATAGATCCAAAATTGCCTCTTAGTGATTGTTTCTAATAGTGACGCCCTCGTTAAGGCAAAGAATTTCATCTCGAAGGGAACACAACGGATCACTTCCTGCTAGATTAACCCCTAAATCAGGGATTTGGGCGAATTGGACAGTACAGATCTGAGGGCCAAATTGGACAGTTAGTGGTTCTGCCGGGCGGGGGGAGTGGGGGTGTATTATCTCTCCTGTCCGGTTAGACTGCTAAGGTTTACGGAGGCGGATGAGAGCCTAAATCCGTGCTGGCGCACACAGGAGATTCCAAGTGTCGAAGCTGTGGCCCCGGTAAAGGAGATTTCCTTGCCCTCACCAGTCAAGCATACTATCGGCTCATCCTCAGGGTCCTTAGTCAAAATGGGGAAGTTCGGAAGGGAGGATCGTCAGAACGAGAAAGGGTTGCTTGTGGAAAGAAGGTTGTCTCCTGCCCTGCGGTCTATTTTGCTGCTGTGTCCGTGGGCAGTTCCGTTGCCAATGATCCCTGCCACTACAAAACAGCCCTGTTTTGAAGTTGGTGTTGCCGAACGGGGCGGGAAGTTGTTATGATTGCGAAAGGGGGAGAAAGGACGTAGGGTGGTCCATAAAGAGGCGCATTAGGGCCATATCTATCGGCCCAACCCGGGACAAAATACTGGGGTTCTATTTACTAGCCTCTGAGGGCATCAGGGTTTCTAACAGTAGCATCGGGGCCCCTGTTACGGGACTGACGAGAAGGACGCTGTACCATCTCATGTCTGACCTCAGTTGGCTTAGATTTTTTAATGCTATTCCAGTAATAAGTGAGCGCCCTTCTCATTCGCGGGCGGGTGTTATCCGGCCAATCCATATTGTTGATCCTAATAGCGGTGGCAATACCCTCTGGAATACACTGTAATGGTAGGGCATTAAATTGAGGTGAGGGGTTCCCTGCAGTATAAGCGGTGTCACCTGCATAGGTGGCGTGTGTGGAACAGAAGCGATCCCAGAAATCTGAACCATCCTCTCCCACCTTTGGGCGGCATTCTAATACTTTGGTTATACCCACCGGCTGTTGCAGGTTGCTTTGAAGAGCCTGGATTTGGTTCTGTGGCAGGGGAACTGCACCAGCAAAGGCCACCCAGTCATGTCCTCCCAAACGGGTCTTCCATCTAGATCCTTTGCTTGGGGTTAATGCCATACAGCACAAACTAAAAAGATCAGGAGGCGTAGCCTGACACATTTGGATAGTCCCTATAGTGTAATCAATAAAATCTTCCGGGCTTCTTTTTTCGGTTGGGGGCTTGGGATATAATTAAGCACATCTCCTGGGGTTTCCGGCATAGTGGCCTGGCCTGCTTGTCCAGGGTTTGGGTTAGGGACTGTCCAATTAGGGAACTGCCTCTGTCTGCGTTTATGGGAACCCTTTCTCCTCCCTATTCGGTAAGGATTACGAGAATTGACCGGTCCCTCTATAACTTCCCTTGACCATTCTTCGTCTTCAGGGTCGTAATGTTGGGTCTCGTCACGTTCACTACTACTGTCTGTGTTAGTATTATAGGATAAATTGTTCTCTCCCCGATGTGTCTCAAAAGGATTAGTTTCTTGCCTTCTCTGGTTTTTGATCGGGTTCTGAGAGCGACCAGATCGTTGAAACTTTCCGAAGTCTGGTTCGGGTCAGCAGGGTGGGTAACATTACCGGGGTAGCTGGCTGGGTAGGTATACTGGGATCTGCATCAGACTGTGGTAGTAGAGAATAGGGTGGGGGTGATGGTTGTTGGTCCTTGGACTGAGGCTGAGGTAGCGGGGCACTGGCAGATGGATTAGGGTATTTGGGTTGATATTGTTGGGCGGGTGGGGCACTAGGCGGATTTTGTCAATCCTCCTCCTGATCATTGGTATCATTATTTTGGAACAGCAATGGCAGACCAGACATGTCAGGCGGTACCTGCATTTTATTCACGTATAGTAGTTCGGCTTGGCATTTCAACCCCAATTCCTTACTTTGTCTCTCCTTTTTCAATCTTTCCTGTTTTTCTCTATTCATATCGTAATCCTCACACTGCCGCTTCAACACCTCCCAAGGCTTAGGGTTTCCTTTATGATCACATGAACTAATCCCTCTCCGACGCGTGTTATTCTCCTAGCTGGCCTGCTTAGATTTATTCGTTATTTCCTCAGCAGTCTTCCTCCATGTGGATATTAAAGTTTTCAATTTAGTCACCGCAAACGTTTCCAAATTCTGCTTTTATACATTTATCTACGTCCCAAGTTCCCCCTATTGGCCAAATTTAATTTCCCATTTTTTTAGTTAGGCATGCCGTCAGGCGTCTGAACTGTTCCTCATCTTTGGACATAACCGATACAAACGGGTTCTGACACCCAGCTTATCCAACGTCTGTCCCATTCTTGAAGCATCAACTTATTAACTTTTCTCTATGTACTAGCCCAGTGTCTTTGCTCTCCACACCCACTTCAGGGTCCTGACCTTCGCGTGGGGGATTTCCCCTCTTAACAACCGCTCTAAGGCAGGGTGGTTGAGAGAGACACTGTAATTAGCCTTATTTTCGGGGACTCGGACCCCACTATCGGAGGACTGTAACCTCCAAACTCCAGGGAGACTCGAAACTCCCCGAGACGAATCGGTCGGGCTACAAATGCGTAAGGTATCCCAGGGATTCAGTCACTACAGAGTTCTAGGAGACGAGGGGTCAACTGAGTGATAGGTTAATGAGAGAGATCGAGGTAAATCTTACCTTGTGGCCCCATCCGTCTTCCGTCACCGTCACACAGGCGATCACTTATTCAGTCCACCTTGGAGTTCCATATATGTTGGAATCCCATCCTTGTCGCCAAAGTCGGTTCGTTTTTGTGAGATTCCTACACACCTGATACAAATGTGATACGCCAACTTCTGTGGATAGCCATGATTCTTTCTTTAAGCACGTACAAGCTTTTGGAGGATCGCTTAACAAACTGCGCAGTGCTTACGGAGCCCTGTCAAGCGATGCGCTCCGAACAAGGGAAAAGTCCTCCCTTTTTAGAGGGTTTCACACCACGGTCAGTCACGTATGAAAGATACAATTTTTAGCGACCCCCACAGTCACATGCCTGGCAAAAATGATAGTACGAGACAAAGAATACTGAAGCACCAAAGGGCATCCACCCAAGGACAATGTGTGCGATTAGTATCTAAATTCGTATCTAAATTATGTCGTCAGGACAAATTAATCCTTTAACGTCTCAATAGTACTTGACAAAGACCACTTAATCACCTAAAGGCAGAAGTAAAGGCCAGCCACTCGAGAGCAATGTGTGCGATTAGCTAGTTCGTTTAGCCTTAATTTAGAGACAGAGTGTAATTAGATTGCCACACCCTGCATGCAAGACAAGGAAACCCGGGGCGTAGTTTAGCATCTAATTTCCTGCATGTCCCTGGTGGAGGCTGGTGGGGTGGTAGGTGAGCCCTATCCCTAGTGGGGTCGGGAGGATGGGGTGACAGCAGATGTGCGTGAAATGGGAGTAATTCGTTTGAGAGCAGAGTTGATGGTGGAGGAAGAGAAGCCCCTTTCTTTAAAAAAAGGAAGACATCTCCTTGGTCCTGGAATGAAAAGCCTCATCCTTAGAGCAGATGCGGTGGAGACGGAGGAAATGCGAGAAGGGAATGGCATTTTTGCAAGAGACAGGGTAGGAAAAGGAATAGTCCAGGTGACTGCGAGAGTCCGTAGGCTTATAGTAGATATCAGTACATAAGCTATCTCCAGAGATAGAAAGTGAAAGATCAAGAAAGGGGAGGGAGTTGTCAGAAATGGACCAGGTAAATTTGAGGGCCGGGTGAAAGTTGGAGGGAAAGTTAATGAAGTCAACAAGCTCAGCATGTGTGCAGGAGGCAGCACCAAGGCAGTCATTGATGTACTGAAGGAAAAGTGGGGGGTGAATACCAGTATAGGCTTGGAACATGGACTGTTCCACAAAGCCAACAAAAAGGCAGGCGTAGCTGAGACCCATATGGGTGCCCATGGCTACACCTTTGGTGCGGAGGAAGTGGGTGGAGCCAAAGGAGAAATTATTGAGAGTAAGAACTAATTCTGCTGGATGGAGGAGAGTGGTGGTAGAGGGGAATTGGTTAGGTCTGGAATCCAAAAAGAAGCGGAGAGCTATGACCTTCCTGGTGGGGGATGGAGGTATATGGTGAGGTGGGATGGACATCCATGGTGAAAAAAAGCGGTGGGAGCCAGTGAACTTAAAATCATTGAAAAAATTCAAAGTGTGAGAAGTGTCATGAACATGTTGTTGTTGTTCGTCCTTTGGAGTCGCAGACGACCATGACTTCTGTCAGCTGGAGGGTTTGTGACTGTGGGTCCGGAGGTAACTGGTGAGGCCAATCTGGGCCCTGAAAGCTCGCCCACATGTGGGACACATGAGGGTAGGTGCTGTAGTGGAAGTGGAGGTAGCTCGAGCCTTGCACGCGGCACGTTTCCTCTGAGCCTCTGCGGTGCATCTGATTTCTGCTGCATACGCTCCTTTAGTGGTCCTGCTCCACCAGGTTGGGCGGTCCAGAGCAAGCGATTCCCAGTTACTGGGATTGATGTTGAGGTCTTTGAGGGACACTTTGAGGCAGTCTTTGAAACGTTTCTTCTGCCCTCCAACTGAGCGCTTGCCCTGGCTCAGCTCTCCATACAGCAGCTGTTTTGGTAGTCGACTGTCAGACATCCTGACGACATGGCCAGCCCATCTGGCTTGGGCTTTCTGTAGGAGGGTGTAGACTCTGTGGGTGCTAGCCCGCTCCAGGACCTCCGTGTCTGGGACTTTGTCCTGCCATCGTACGTGGAGAAGTCTGCAGAGGCAGCTCAAGTGGAAGTGGTTGAGCTGTTTAGCGTGTCTGCTGTAGACAGTCCAGGTCTCGCTGGCATAGAGGAGGGTGGTGAGAACCACTGCTCGGTAGACCTTCAGCTTGGTGGTAAGGCTGAGTCCTCTCCGCTCCCATACATTCTCACGGAGTCTCCCAAAGGCGGCACTGGCTTTGGCAATTCTGTTGCTGATCTCTGCATCTATGTTCACTGCTCGTGATGGAGTACTGCCCAGATAAGTAAAGCTGTCAACTGCCGGTAGCTTCTGCCCCTTTACTGTGATGTGTGGTTCCTGGTAGGGCTTTCCGGGTGCGGGCTGGTACATAACTTCGGTCTTTTTGGTGCTGATTGTAAGACCAAAGTTGTCACAGGCTCGTGAGAAGCAGTCCATTTCTCGCTGCATCTTCTGCTCTGTGCTGGCATTGAGGGTGCAATCATCAGCGAATAAGAGGTCTCTGTCGACGGTCTCCTTTACCTCTGTAACAGCCTGTAGACGCCGGAGGTTGAATAGCCCACCGCCAGTCCTGTATCTGATGTGTATACCATCCTGACAATCGCAGAAGGCATCAGTCAGCATAGCAGAGAAGACCATGCTAAAGAGTGTAGGGGCGAGAAAGCATCCTTGCTTCAGACTGTTCATCACTGGGAAGGCTTCTGACTCGTCACCATCATCCAAAACTTTCACCATCATGCCATTGTGGAACTGCCAAACAATCATGATGAACCTGCTAGGGCAGCCAAACTTTTCCATTATCTTCCATAAGCCATCTCTGCTGACCATATCAAATGCCTTGGTCAGATCGACAAAGGTCATAAAGAGGTTGCTGTGCTGCTCTTGACATTTTTCCTGGAGTTGGAGTGCAGCAAATATCATGTCGACAGTTCCACGCTCTGCACGGAAGCCACACTGGCTTTCTGGGAGGAGACCTTGCTCAAGGTGTTGGAGAAGGCGATTAAGCAGGACGTGAGCCAAGATCTTCCCAGCTATGGACAGGAGGCAGATGTCTCGGTGATTGTCAGAAGACTGGCAGTTGCCTTTCCTCTAGTCAATGTGGACTACTCTGGCATCTTTCAATTGTTGCGGGACCTTTCCTTCGTTCCACGTAGACTGGAAGAGCTCAGTCAGCTTCTGCATCATGAATGGGCCTCCTGCTTTGTAGACTTCAGCAGGGATTGCATCTGATCCTGGTGCTTTGCTACAAGAAAGTTGGCCTGATGGCTTTTCTGACTTCTTCTGTGGGGAGGTTGTCAAGGTCCAGGTTGATCTCCACCTGAGGGAGGCGAGCGATGGCCTCATCATTGATTTCAGCAGGGCAGTTGAGGACCTGGTTGAAGTGTTCAGACCCTCTCTCCAAAATCTGCTTTTTCTCTGTCAGCAGCCGAGTCCCATCTGCACTGAGGAGGGGGGAGGAGCCAGAGGACTGAGGTCCGTACATAGCCTTCAAAGCATCGTAGAAGCGCTTGGTGTCATGACTGTCTGCGTAGCCCTGGATCTCATCGGCCTTATTGCTGAACCAGACATCCTGCATCTCACGGAGTTTCTTCTGCACTTTCCGTCTTGCACTGGCGAAGGCATCTATCTTTGCTTGTGAAATGGGATCGTTCTGGTGCGCTCTGAACAGTTGGTGTTTCTCTGACAACAGTGCCTGTATCTCCTCATCGAACCAGTCTTGATGTCTACAGATTGCTGGTCCGAGGTGCTCGAGAGCGGTAGAGTAGTCCTCATCTCTGAAAGCCGTCCAGTGCTCTTCAATGCTGGTGTGGTCATCCTGCTATCTAGGTCTTCACGAAATACTTCTGCAACTACACTGCTCTTCAGCTTGAAGACATTGAGCCTCTTTGCAGTCTTCTGACCTTGGGGTCTTCTCACAGGCAGGATGCGAAGTTTATACTTGGACACTATGAGTCGATGATCCGTCCAGCAGTCGGCACCACACATGGCCTTTGTCACTCTCACGTCTTGCCAGTCCCTCTTTCTGGTGATGACATAATCAGATGCCAGTGGATGCACCCAAGATGTCTTGTTAGGGGTAGGGAGGCGGAATAGGATGTTGGTGATGACAAGGTCATGCGTAGCGCATGTCTTGAGGAGCAGAGGCCATTGCTGTTACACTTACCAAGATTCCAAGAATCCCTTCCCAGGTCTGTTAATCTGTCCCCACTCTGGTGTTAAAGTCCCCGAGGACAATAAGCTTCTCTGACTGTGGGACTGCTGCTATGAGGACGTCAAGTTCTTCATAGAACTTATCTTTGATGTCATCTGGGTTGGTCATCGTTGGGGCATATGCGCTAATCAGCGTTGCACTCCTCTTATTGCCAAGTGGGAGCCGAAGCCTCATCAGGCGATCGTTGATGCCTTCTGGAAGCTTGGCAAGTTTACGAGGGAGGTGGGTTTGGATGGCAAATCCAACGCCAGCCTCTTGTCATTCAGTTCTGCTGTGACCGCTCCAGAAGAAGGTGTACCCACGTTCTGTAAGCTGGCCCTTGTCTGCTAGGCATGTTTCGCTGAGTGCTGCAATGTCCACATTATAGGGGGCTAGATCTTTGGCAACCAGTGCTGTTCTTCTTTCTGGTCTGACAGCCTTGGTAATGTCAAGCAGAGTTCGTACGTTCCACGTGCTAAGGATGAGCACCTTCACTTTCGTCGTCTTTGTAGTTCAACCGCTGAGTGGGATCCCCGCCAGCCGCAGTGTGCTGACCAGGGTAAGATGAAGCAGGCTATGTTTGAGGCACCTTTTCTCGCCCCTTCCTCCATGGAGGTGAGCAGAGCGATTCCTAAAGAGGACTGCTCAGACACCCAGGGGGCTGCCGAGCTCCACTGCTGCTTCATTCCAGCGGCGAGCGACCCAATGCCCTGGGCCACCTGTGTGCAGATTTGTGACTACAGCTTCCAGTGTATCCACACCTGCTGCTTCGCCACTCGCCCATCGCCACAGGACTTGAAGTTTTTTAGCGGAATGGGTTTGGAGTCGTGACTTGTGCTTGACTTGGATTAAAGTGATTGAGAGTTGCGCAAATCGTCAGCCTCACTCTCTCGTCCCGACCTATCTGTATCCAGTTGCAAGACGGAGTCGAGTCGGCTGGAGATAAGTCGGGATGCAGTGGATGGCCAGCAGTGTCCTACGTGTCTCACCGAGCCCTGATTGCGCTCCACAATGCTTTGCTGGCTCTGCCTTTCTACTCGTTGGACCACCAAGTGGTGGTCTCCTCCGCGTAGTCCGCCGAATTCAGTCTTCGCATGCGTAGGTAGACAAGCCCTAACTCACTGAGGGTTTGAGGCCCATCGGCTACCCTCACCAGGTTTTGCTGGCCAGTCGAAGCCGTTGCCTGGGGTGTGGCCACTGTTGCATGCAAGCTGAGTGTCAGGTGAGGACCAATGCGGACGAACTACTCAGAAGAGTACGACGTGTTCCCTGTCAGAGGTACTACCTCTCCCTGACACCCCATACCCCACACGAACATAAGTGCAAAGGGATTGAATGGGGTGGGGGGGATAAAACAATGTCAAGCTATGCATAAATGAGTTCGGTGGGGCAGGAGCAAGCTGAGACAATGGGTCTGCCTGGACAGGCAGGTTTGTGGATCTTGGGTAGGAGATAGGAAGGGGAAGTGCGGGGTGTGGGAACTATGAAGGTTGGTGGCTGTGGATGGGAGATCCCCAGAGCTGATAAGGTTGCTGATGGTGTGGGCAACAATAGCCTAGTGCTCCTTAGTGGGGTCATGATCAAGAGGTAAATAAGAGGAGGTAATCAGCGAGTTGTTGCTGTACCTTGGCCAGGTAGCGGTCAGTACACAAGACTACAACAGTGTCCCTCTTATCAGCGGGTTTTATAGTGAGGTTGGGATTGGTGCTGAGGGAATGGAGAGAAGAGCATTCTGAAGGAGTGAGGATAGAATTGGAACAAGGTGTGGTGAATTTGAGATGGTTGATGTCCCGTCAGCAGTTAGCAATAAAGAGATCCAGAACAGGCAGAAGACCAGAGCTGGGTGTCCATGAAGAGGGGGAGGATTGAAGATAGGAGAAGGGTCATCGGTGGGGGTAGGAGAGTCCTTGCTGAAGAAGTATGCTTGAAGACAGAGCTGGAAGAAGAGTTTAGCATCATGGCGCACGCGGGTGTGGGTGAAAGGGGACAAAGGTAAGGCCCTTACTGAGGACAGAGCGTTCTGCCTCAGAGAGTTGAAGGTTGGAGGGGATGGTAAAAACCCAGAAAAATGTAAACATTATCACTATTGAAGAAAACCAGTGGAAGAGCATGGCCCTCCATGGAAGATATCCCCACGATCTGAGCAGACTAGATGTGGGTAAGGAAAGAGGGAACACCTGGCTCAGAGTTGGAGACTACTTCCCAGAAACAGACTTGCGGTAATACAGGGCCAGGTGGCTAACACAAAAAGTTATCAAAAATATATAATAAAAGACCAACAAACTCAAGGTGATAAATATGGAAAAACTGCCAAGTAAAACCAGAAACAGTCCAACACATTACAGGTAGAAGTAATGAAGTAACTCAATCTGATTAGTTTCATAGGCACAATCAAGTGGCAAAGATCATTCACCAAAATCTTGCTTTAAAATATTACAAATACAGAACAGACAAAAATAAATAAGTGAGAACCACCAGAAATATGCTGAATTAAAGAGGAAATTGAAAGATTATGGAACATGAACAGGGTATACATTTTTCCAATAGGAATATCTACACTGGTATCATCCCAAAGTCACTACACAATAGCATTAAGCAGGTAGGCCTACACAGCAATATTTATGTCAATCTCCAGAAAGGCTCAATACTAAACCTCACCAGAATAATCCGAAAGTTCTTAGCAATTGCAAAGAGAGTGTGCTTGGTTATGCCCATAGCTCAGGTTTTACCAGCTTGAGCTGAGAAAAAAATAAAAATAATTAATATTATATACAGTAAATAAGCAATAAATAGCAACAACATGAGATGAAGAGTCTTTAAAAGTGAGCCCAAAGGTTGTGGGAACAATTCTGTGATGGGGACATCTGAAATTATCCTCTCTCGTTCAAGAACCTGCTGATTGACTGGTAATAACTGTTCCTGAACCGGGTGGTGTGGGTCCTGAGATTCTTGTATCTTCTACCTGATGGCTGCAGTGAGAAGACAGCATGACATGGGAGGCAGAGGTCCCTGATGACAGGTGCTGCTTTCCGGCAATAACACACCGTGTAGGTAAGCTCAGTGGTGGGGAGGGCTTTACCCATGATGGACTGGGCTGTATCTACTACTTTTGTGCAATTTTCCTTTCAAGCACATTGGTGCTTCAGCCAGTCGATATACTCTCCACCACACATCTACAGAAGTTTGTCAGAGTTCCAGATATCATGGCAAATCTTCACAAACTGCTAAGGAAGTATTGGCACTGCTGTGCTCTCTTTGTAATTACTGGGTCCAGGTCAGGTCCTCTGAATGATAACCCCAAGGAATTTGAAGTTGCTGACCGTCTCCACCTTTGATCCTCCGATGAGGATTGGCTCATGGACTTCTGGTTTCCTCCTCCCAAACTCAGTAATCGGCTCCTTGGACTTGCTGACATCGAGTAAGAGGTTTTTGTTGTGGCCCTGTTCAGCCAGGTTTTCAATCTGTCTCCTACATGCTGATTCGTCACCACCTTTGATTTGGCCTGCAGCGGTGATGTCACCAGCAAACACAAATATGGCATTGGAGCTCTGCTTAGCCTCACAGTCATAAGTGTAAAGTGAGTAGAGCCAGGGGGCTGAGCACACTGCCTTGTGGGCACCCGTGCTGAGGGAAATTCTGGAGGAGATGTTGTTGCCAATCTGAACTGACTGGGGTCTGCACATGAGAAAATTGAGGATCCAACTGCACAAGGAGGCATCGATTAGTTTTCAGGGGATGGTAGAATGCTGAGCTGTAGTCGATAAAGAGCATGCTGATGTGTGCATCTTTGCTGACCAGATGTTGAGTGAAGAGCATCTGCTGTGGACCTGTTGTGCTGGTAGGGAAACTGGAGCAGATCCGATTTGCTTCTCAGGTAGGAGTTAATATGTTTTATCACCAACCTCTCAAAACACTTCAGTGATTGCACTTGCCCCTGGGAAACACTGTCTCATTCTGCCCCGCAGAGCTGATGTATGGTTGGAATGACAATAAAGTTTTTGAATCTTGAAGCACCCTGGATGTAATTGCTACTGGACAAAAGTCATTAAAGCAGGTTACCACGTCCTTCTTAAGCACTGGTGGGTACCTCAGGTAGACTGCCAGAGATCTCAGTGAACACTCAGCACAGCACAGGTCTTTCGTACTCGGTCAGGAACGCCATCCAGTGGTGGTCTAAATTTCCCAGTTCGTCCCTATTGCCCTTTAGCTACTCTCCAATCATCCGGAACTTGGTATTTATCTCGAGCGGATATGTAGGGTAAAGGCTCCAACAATCTTTTCTCTTGCCTCTCTCCATAACCTGCGATAGAACCCACCACGCCCTTGGCACTTAACCGCCCTCAGTAGACCCAACACCTCCTCCTCCTCCTTGACATCAAAGTGCCCCCGAGCTCCATGCCGTGTACTTGTTTGGAGTCTCGCCCTTTTCCCCGGCTCTGATCCCCTACATCACCGGCCCAGGTTTGAGGACAGACGATCGGACCGGACTTGCTCCGCCACACGGAATCGAACGCTCGACACGGGGCTGTCGCTCCTCCCATTAGGTGACGTCATTACGCAGCCGGCCTCACGACCGCACGAGCTCTCGGGACGGGTGCGCCGCCCGTGGGACGAAAGTGATTTGTTATTGTGGGATGACGTTATTCTGACGTCGCCGGCAACAACAGGAAACGGTTCTGTGAGTCGGACGGGGGTCTCCGCGTCCCCAGTGAAAGGTGGGGGATCTCAGGGCCGCGGTCGGCGCCACAGGCGCTGAGGCTTTCCGGGGCTGCTCGGTGGAGTGGAGACACGGGTCGGGGGAACGGAAGGCAGCGAACCCGGAGGTTGGCTGAAGGCCCGGGATGGCGGGCACGGGGCCAAGTGAAGGGGCGAGGGAGAGGTGGTGGGAGTGAGGAAGTGCCGGCCAGAGAGCGAGTGGTTAGGGGTGGGAGGGGGAGTGTTTATCTGCTGGGAATCTCCTTTGGCAGTCTCACTGTGTCCTGGGCTGGGCCTGAGCCCTTGGCCTGGGAGCCCCGACTCTAGGAGACTTGGTAGGCAGTATTTGCACCGTTTGCTGAACGTTTTCAGTTCAATTTCCACTGCAGACACTCGGGCACCAAAGTCTGGCCAGTAGTCACACTGCAGTTATAACTGTCTGCTACACAGTCAGAGGGGCTGTCTTCAGTGTGAAACGTTGGGTTAAATGATCATGTGGCCTGATAGGAGTGAACAGGCGTCTGGATAATACTTCTTCAGACTGTAGAAGTAAATAGTAAATCCTGTCAATGTCTGCAGATCTGTTGTAAAAACCTGCTGGAGACTGGAGTGCAGAGATGGGGTTGGGGGACTGTGTATGTGTGTTGGTGGGAAGAATAGAGCTTGTTTTGCTGCTGTTGGTTTCTTACTTGTGTTCTGCGGAGCATTGCCAGCAAGCTGTGTGTTGGTGACAGGATGACTGGCAATGCTTGCAGGCTGTGTCGGTTATTAAGACAAATTTCACCATATTTTTTGAAGTGCACGTGATAAATAAAATTCATTTGAATCCTGTTATAATGGAGCATGCAAGACCTACCAGCACTTTGGGTCTTCTTTGGGGCTCACTCGACCCTTGGAACTGTACACTACTGATGTCCCAAATGGGCTTAGTGAAACTTCTAAATGGAGTCATCGTGGACCTGCCACAGGCCAGTGCTTTCAGTCTCCGATCCGACTTGAGTGTATCCTTCAGGAGGCTGAACCCATGGAAAGCTTCCGGCCCAGGCAGGGTACATGGCCGAGTACTAAAGACTTGTTCTGATCAATTGGCTGGAGTGTTCACCGATATTTTTAACCTCTCATGGGGGTTGAACGGCGGAGAGGGTCAGCAGCTCCCCAGTGTTAACACTTCAGAGGATCTCTCCGGAGTCCAGTATGCAAGTGCTGTTACAAAGAAAGCACAACAGCACCTCTATGTTTTTTAGATGTTTGCGAAGATTCGGCATGTCGTCTAAAACTTTGACAAACTTCTCTAGATGTGTGGGGAAGAGTATTTCAACAGGCTGCGTCACGGCCTGGTATAGAAACACCAATGCCTTTTTGAATAGAAAAAGCTACAAAAAGTAGTGGATCTGGCCCAGTCCATCACAGGTACAACCCTTCTCACCTTTGAGCGTATCTACATGAAACACTCGCAGGAAAGCACATCATCATCAAGGGCGCCCACCATCCAGGTCATGCCCTCTTCTCACTGCTATCACCAGGAAGGAGGTACAGGAGCCTCAGGATCCATGCTACCAGGTTCAAGAATCGTTTTTACCCCTGAACCATTAGGCTCCTGAATCAGAGTGGATAACTGCACTCACCCCTTCACTGAACTGTTTCCACAACCTATGAGCTCACTGTCAAGAGCTCTTTAACTGACGTTCTTGATATTTATTGTTTATTTAAGTTTTTTTTAAAAACTCTATTTGCACAGTTTGTTGTCTTGTACATTGGTGTTTCTCTGTTCTCTTGGGTGTGATTTGATCTTTCATTGATTCTGATATGGTTCTTGAATTTACTTTGAATGCCTACAAGAAAATGACTCTCAGGATTGTATATGGTGACGTATGTTTATTTGATAATAAATTTACTTTGAACTTGCTGAGAATAAATGCACCTGGAAAGATAAAGAAAACAGCTGCTTTAGGACTGGTCATAGCTTAAAGTATTAATAATATCTTCATTCTGCTCAAAATCTGGAAAAATAAAGCATAATTGGAATAAAAATAAAGTGAAGGAAGGTAGATAATTATCAACAACATGGATGCTTTTAAGATTTGTAGTATTGCAGCTGCTATTTTAATGAAGTCTGTGATAAGGGTCCTCCAAGGCTCTGTGGAAGGCTGGTGGTAACCTTTGGGGCTTCTGGGCTTGTAGCTATCTTTGAAAACTTGTAACCAGGCTTGGAAATCTGCTGTTGGTGGAAAAAGAGGGATTAGAAAAAGAGGGATTAGAGTTGTAAGCTATGCCGAGCCTGATATTCTTTGCTTTCCTCTGCCAGAGTTCAGTGAAGCACCATGAATGCCATATTCGGAAGAAGAAAGACCCCGGAGGAGATGCTCCGGCAGAACCAGCGGGCGCTGAACCGGGCCATGAGGGAGCTGGACCGCGAGCGAACGAAGCTGGAGCAGCAGGAGAAGAAGATCATTGCGGACATCAAGAAAATGGCCAAACAGGGGCAGATGGTATGTGCGCGCAAAGCCTTTTCAGGAGCTAATTCTTCCAGAGGAGAGTAAACTGACGGGCTGGATCACTTAGAACAGAGATCAGAATAAAAAGATTTGTGTTCCTCTTCCTGACAGAAGGCACAGTGCTGCGTCTGGGAGAGCCACTCTCTCCCGGTGACCTGAGTGTGTGGAATTTGCCTGTAATTGTGTCAGTTTCCTCCAGGTGCTTGGGTTTCCTCTCACAGTCCAGAGGGTCACTGTAAATTGCACCTGGTGTGTGGACCAGTGGTGAAATCTGGAGGTAAAAGGGAGGACACAATGGGCAAAATTGAGCCCACTAAACCTATCAAGAACACATCTGATAAGATACAGGAGTAGAATTAGGCCAATTGGCCCATCAACTCTGATCTGCCATTTCATCATGGCTGATCCAATTTTCCTCTCAGCCCCAGTCTCTTGCTTTCTCCCTGTATCCCTTCATGTCCAGACCAATCAATAATCTTTCAACCTCTGTCTTAAATATACGTAAAGGCTTGGCCTCCAAATCTGCCTTTGACAAAGAAATCCACAGATTCACTACTCTCTGGCTAAAGAAATTCCTCCTCAACTCCATTCTGAAAGGACATCCCTCTACTCTAAGGCTGTGCCTCCTGGTCTTGGACTCCCCCACCATAAGAAACATCCTCTTCATGTCCACTCTATCAAGGCCTTTCACCATTCAATAGGTCACCTCTCATCCTTTGGAATTCCAGTGAATACAGGCCCACAGCTGTCAAATGCTCACTCTCAAGACGCATACCTTGCCCACCTTTCAGGGCACCTTGCCATCCTTTTTATGCCATAGACCCGTCCCACTAACTGAGGTGCCCGTGGGCCCCAGTTTGGGAACCCCTGTAAGATCCAGAGAGTGTTGGGGAGCTCTACTAATAATAGTACCCCTTCAAGTCATCGTGATTGAGAAACATCAGCAATGCTTCATCAATGCACAGGTTTAAATCACGATTCTTGGCCCAACAGTACTTGAGTTCAAGCCTCTGCATTACCAGCTAAACCATGGTGCCATTAATATTGTCAGATGTTGTAATCAATAGCTATGTCTCTGTAAGAGAGACACAAAAGCACAAGGACAAGCCTTTCAGTCCACGGTGTCTGCTCCAACCAAGATGATGAATTAAACTGAGCATCTGCTTGCACCTATGCCTCAGGGTCCTGTCATTTACCGCATTTGACCTCCATCAGAATACACCTCATCTGCCATTTCCAACTGGTCTATATGCTGCTGTATCCTTTGACTGCTATCCACAACTCTGCCAATTTTTGTGTCGCTGCTAACTTACTAATCATTTTCACACTGGTGGTTCACAAACAAAAAACTCTACGCATTGATCCTTGTGGAACACGAGTGGTCACAGATCTCCATCTTCATTTTCATCCTGGTCATTCACAAACAAAAAATCTCCTGGTGTTCATCCTTGTGGAACACGAGTGGTCACAGGTCCTCAGTGAGAATAGCAGCCTGCACTCCTGCACTACACTCTGACTTAAATGGCCAAGCCAGTTTCGAATTCAGTCCACTATGTTTTCATGAATTATGTGTGTCTGTGTGATACAGGCCCTTTGGCCCAGTGAGTCTATAATGACCCCAGTGTCCAACCAGCTAGCCCCATTTTCTTGGACTTGACCCATGTCTGCCTAAGTCTTGCCCCCCGATGTATTTATCCAAGATGCTTATAAATGATACTGTTCTACCTGTCTCACTCTCTTCCTCTGGCAGCTCATTCCATGTACTCACCATTCTCTATGTGAAAAAGGACCCTATAAAATCTTTTCTCTCTCATCATTAACTTATGTCCCCTTCTCCAGTTTTGGACTCTCCTGCCCTAGGGAAAGACTTCTACTATTCATCTATGTCTCTCGTGATTGTAAACATTTCTATAAGGTGACCCCTCGTTCCCCTACGCTCCGAGGAATAAGGACCCACCCCAGCTAACCTTTCCCATAACCCTGATGCGCTAGTCCTGGCAATGCTCTGGTAGATCTTTCCTGCACTCTTTCCAGTTTAACCATGTCTTTCCGATAACAAACTAAGGAAAACAATCCTCCCCAAGTGCAACGTCACCAGCAACGTAATGTCCAGCTCCTGTACTCAGTGCTCTGACTGATGAAAACCAGGGTGCTAAATGCCTTTTTCACCACCGTCTACCTGTGATACCACTTTCAACAAACTGTGCACTTGTGCTCCAGGTCCCTCTATTCCATTACACTCTATTGCTCACATTTCTAGTACTCAGCCATTCATCGTCTAAGTCCTACAATGGTTTGACTTTCTAACTTGCACTAACTCACACTTGCCTGTACTGAAATCCATTTGCTGCTCCTCAACCTCTTCCCTAACAGATCAAGACCCCGCTGTGATCTGTTATAGCCTCCACTATCAACAATACCTAGCTTGGTATTATACATAAGCTTACTGATCTAACCTTGAGCATTCACATCCAAAATCATTGAAATAATGAGTAATAAGGGTTCCCTATGTCATTACACTAGTCACTGGCCTCCATTCTGTGAAACAGCCTTCAGTGCCACCACCTTCCTACCTCCGAGCCGTTGTGAATCCCTCTAACTAGCTTATCCAGGATTCTGTGGAACCTAACCCTCCCGACCAACCTAGCATGCAGGACTTAATCTAAGGCCTTACTGAAGTTCAAATGGATTACATGCATTACCTTAACCTTTCAGTTATCTGTTCAAAAATTAAAAAAAACATTATCAAGCATGACTTACTGCAGACACAAAGCCATGCTGACTCCTAATCAGCCTCCGCCTATCCATATGCTAGAAGATACTGCCCCTCAGAATTCCCCCCAGTGACTTTCCCATGACTGATGGCAGGCTGGCCAGCCTGTGGCTTCCTGGCTTGTCCTTGCTACTCTTCTTAAACAAAGCAAAGGCATTGGTGACCTTCCAGTCTTTGGGAACTTAACCATTGGATAACGATGAAGCTGATATCTTGGCTTCATCGTTAGGCCTGTGTGAGCAGTGAAAGGGTCGGTGACACGGAAGAGAAGTGTGAGGAAAAACATTTGCTGAAGTTTGAAAATGTATTCAGTGTGCAAACAAGAGACGCACACAAAATGTTGGAGGAACTCAACAGACTGGGCAGCATCAATGGAATAGAGTACAGTCGCGTTTCAGGCTGAGACCCTTCAGCAGGACTGCCCTTGTGATTGCAGCATCACCCATCGTGACGGAGACCATCTGGTCCCATTCTTCCTCATTCTTTCACACATTACATCCTTTATTATCAAGAGCAACACAGTTGGAGGGTCTCAGCAGGTCAGGCAGCAGCTGTGGAGGGAACTGAACAGTAGCTGAGACCCCTCATGAGGTCTGGAAAGGAAGAGGGCAGAAGCCAGAATGAAAGGGGTAGGAGGAGGGGGATGGGCATGAGCTGGTGAGTGTTGTGTGAATCTGGGAGGTGATAGTTTTATTTATGGAAATACAGCATAGAATAGGCCCTTCCAGTTGTTTGAACCACACTGTCTAGCAATGCCCTGATTTTAATTCCAGCCTAATCACAGGTCAACTTACAATGACCGATTTCCACTAACTGGTATGTGTTTGGACTATGGGAGGAAACCGGAGCCCCCAGAGGAAACCCACGGAGTCACAGGGGAGAACGTACAAACTCCTTACAGGCAGTGGCAGGATTTGAACCTGGGTTACTGGTACTGTAAAGCTAACCACTACGTCTCCATGCTGCCCTGGTGTCAGCGAAGGGCTGAAGAAGGAATCCATGGCTCTAGTAGATTTTGGAATAAAGGGAAGGAGGTGGACAACCAGAGAGAGGAAGGTGAAGGTGACAGGCAGTTCTTGAAGATGCAGGAGTGGAGAATGAAGGGGTAAAGGGGTCAGAAGGATTGGAGGAACAGAGAGGAATTGTTACCAGATGATAAAGAAATCAATATTGATGAAATCAGGTTGGAGACCAATAAGATGGAGTAGTACCTCAGTGCGTTTTGACTGCCACAACTTCCCTTACTGAGCAGAACCACTCTAGTGTGTAAAACAAAAACCCTTTTGCTCATGTCACTCTTGTTTCTCGCCCAGATTAGCGAAGGCATGGGTTTAGTGTGAGAGGGGAGCAATTAAGAGGAACCTGGGAGGATATTCTATAGAGGGAATGAGTTTGAGGCAGGTACATTAACAACATTTAAAAGTCACTTGGGTAAGTACATGGATAAGAAAAGTTCAGTGCGATGTGGGCCAAATGGGTCTAGGTTGGATTGGAAATGTGGTCAGCATGGAGCAGTTGGGCTGAAGAGTCTGTTTCCATTCTGTGTGGCTATGGATCCAGTACTGATGGCGTGCAGTCCGTGCACTAAGCGCTTAGTGGACCATGCAGGCTGGAAAAGGGAGAGCTGAAGGACGATGTGGTAAAACCCTTGCTAGGTCTCCCAGCAGGCTGATGAAGGTGTGGTTCTGTGGAGGAGTCTACAGCCAGGAGTGCTAAGTGTAGTAGCTACCATGAGATCTGACTTAAAGGTCAGGAGAAAGTCCTCTACTGAGTGTGGACAAAGTGGAACTGGGGAAGAATTGAAACAAGTAGTAGAGGAACACGTAAGAGGGGATTGAATGAGTAACTGAGGAACATGTAAGGGGGGTTGAATGAGTAACTGAGGAACATGTAAGAGGGGGTTGAATGAGTAACTGAGGAAAACCAGGGTGCAGTGAAGGGATTTGATTTGGAGTCTCATACCAAGGCCTTTCAGCCCACCAAGTCTGTGCTGACTTTCAAGCTCCCAATTACATTAATGCCAATGCCAATTTGTGTTCCCCACATTCTACCACTTAATTAAATCTTTGGGATGTGGGGGAAGCCAGAGTCACAAGGAAAGCTTACAAACGGTATGGGATTGAAGGGCGGGTCACTGGAGCTGTGGAGTAGTGACTCGAATAAAGTGGAGGAAGGAGCTGGATTTCGTGGGTCTCGTTTTGTGCTCTAAGTTTTTCCTTTTATCCACTTAGCTTAAAATTCAACAGTATTTTTTAAAAAAGTCTTGTTGTGGGGAAAGAAATGGCAGCTTGTTTCTGGACTGAATATCTCGACAGTACCTATGAATGGTATTCTTTTGCCAAACCCTAGGATGCAGTGAAAATAATGGCAAAAGACTTGGTGCGAACGCGTCGCTATGTGAAGAAGTTCATTATGATGAAGGCAAACATCCAGGCCGTGTCACTGAAGATCCAGACTCTGAAATCGAACAACACCATGGCCCAGGCCATGAAAGGAGTCACCAAGGCCATGGCTACCATGAATCAACAGGTAAGGTTTTGCTTGTGAAGCGAGTTGGGTGTGTGGTGAAATACTGTGGTAAAGACGAGGAAAACAGCTGAATCTGTTCCTTATTGAAGAAGGCATTAACTGGCATTGGGGATGTTCCATGAATAATTCACCAGGCAATTCCTGGGATGAGAGGGTTGTCCTATCATGGGTGGCTTGGGAAATTAGATCTATATTTTTCTGATTTTAGAAACAATGAGGATTTTATTGAAGTGCATAATCTCCTGGGTGGGGGGAGTGGCACAGCAGGATTATGCAAAGATGTCTCTGTAACTGGGAGTGTCTCAAATGAGGGGTCATGGTTACAAAATTAGGGGGCAGGTTGGAATTTTATCTTGGAGAGTGATGAATTTCTGGAAATATCTACCCTGGTGGGCTGTGGAGGCTGGATCACTGGGCCTGTTGAAAGAGGAAGCAGCCAAGCTTCTGAAAGACCAGGCAATCGAGGACATTGGGGACCAGGCAGAGAGAAGGAACCGAGACCTGGGTAGGTCAACGGGGGTGGGGGGGTGGGTGTCATATGGAATGGTGGCTCAGCTTGGAGGTCCTTCTCCTATTTCCTGGTTTTCTTTGGTGTGTTGAGGAATGGGTTTGGTGACTGAAGACAACAAGAGTCGTGAGGGGTGGATGAAGAACGTGAGGAAAGGAATGCAGAGAGCAGGGCTTTCGTGGTTGCTCAGTCATACAAGTAGCACAGTGTAGCAGTGCAGAGTTAACTGGCGGCTGTTCGTTGAGCCCCTGACAGCCTCAAAAAATGCTAAAAATATAATTCATCAACAGCTGTGAGGAGCAGGAGATGAGTTATTTTGGAAGAGGGAGAGCGCTATGTGCTGAATCATGATACCTAGCTAGCTAGTCCCAATTTCTGCATTCTTCCAGGTCCCATCCTCCATGTAGCTGCTGCTGTAGTGACTCTGTTGTACCTGACCCAACCACTTCCTGCGCTCATTCCGTATCCTCGCCACCCTCTGCATGGAAAAAGTTGCCTCTCAGAACACTTTAAAATCTTTCCCCTCTCAAGCTAAATCTATGCCTCCTAGTTTTTGACATTCCTACCCTGTGATAGACTTATCATCCACTTATCTTTCACTCTAACATTTCCATAAAGTTCATTCTCCTACATTCCAAGGAATAAAGACCCAGCCAGGCCAACCTCTCCCTATATCTCAGGCCCTTGTGTCTTGGCAACAACCTCGTAAATCTTCTCTGTATTCTTTCCATTTTGACCATGTCTTTTCTATAACAGTGACCATAACTGGCATCTGGGTGCTGGCAAATTCCACCCACGTTAAGCACCAGCTTCTCTTTGATCCTCAGGCACCTTCCTAATTTTTTTCTTTATGATCGATCATCATCAAAACTCTTCCAGTTTCAATGACCTGTTCATCCAAACCTGAACTCCATGTCGCTGCAGAGAAATGTTGTTGAAGGTTTGGATTAATTGTAGCTGGTGGTGAGAGTCTTCTTGCACTCAAAGTCCTGACCTTTCCTTCTCCTTGCAGCTGAAGTTGCCTCAGATTCAGAAGATCATGATGGAATTTGAGAAGCAGACAGAGATCATGGACATGAAAGAGGAAATGATGAATGACGCCATTGATGATGCCATGGGCGATGAAGATGACGAAGAAGAGAGGTAAGTGTAGAGTATCTCATGGGTTGTGACTTTTGAGTCCAGGGAGCAGGCGCAATCCGCTTCATAATTTGGGATTCTTTATTATTCATCTCTGGATGTAATGTTGACAAAGCTGGTATAGAGAAGTCAGTTGTAAGCCCACCTTTTAGAACCTCTGCAACTGTTCCCACAGCAATTTTGGGTATGGCTGTGAGGATTTACAATGATAGAATGTGGATGTATTTCCAAATTGGGGTGGTGTTTCTTGGGGAACTCTTTGATGTTTCTTAGGGAACTGTGCTCCCACACAGCTGCCAGCCATGGTCCTCTGGATGGTGATTTTGGCTGTTGGATTACTTTCACTCTTGGCCAGGACTTGAGCTCTGAGATGTGTCAAACTCCCAGCAGTGGTGGTGGTTCACTACTTTGGTTCCCTTTTTTAAGAACTACTGATGTCCAGTGCTTCACCCTGCTCCAGAGGACAGTATACCGCTCTGCCTGTTCCTGGCAGTTCAACAGAGATTCACTCTCCATGCATCCATCCTTCTTTGAAAGGATTCTGTTAAACTTGTCTCTTGGTTAGCAGACTTGGAAATAGTTTTTTCTTCTTCGTCAAAGTACTGACAGAAGGCATTGTGTGCACATGTACTCAGCAGGCAAGCTCGGAGCTAGGTCACTCTGCTAATACCTGGTGCTCTGCAATAGCACTGGATCCATGAATGCAGGGGTTTGTTTGTGATAGAGGCAGAAATATCCCTCTATCCTTCAACTGTGATTCAAATTCATTCTCCCTGGAGAGTCAGTGTTGGGTTATCAGCTGCCTGGGGAAAACAAGAGCTGACTGGGTTGCTGATGCCCAGGGAAGTGAAAGGTGATTTAAGCATGTCCATGCCCACAGAAAAGCTGTGTGTGTAGTATATCGCTGTGTTCCTTCCAAGCTGCAGGGCTTTCTCTGTTGCATCATGCATTGAACTGCGGTGGCTTCGGGCCATGAAAAGTTTGTCACCACTTTACTGACAGTGGCGGATGAATCTTAATCATCAAAGACATTCACCTAGCAATACAAAGCTTTTATTTTGAGGCCCCAAGTACAAAGTAGTGGAACAGGCAGAGTGTGCTACTGCCTCCTGGAATAGGGTGAGACGCTGGACATCAGCAATTCGTTAAACAGGAAACTCCAGATCACCAGCAACCAAAACAGTGGAAATTTGGTTAAGTCTGCACTTGGCTGTGGTTGCGTCAGAGGGATGTATTATCCTTGACTTGGACACAGAGTCAATTCAATAATACAGAAAGATCAAAAGATATTAAGCTTGTGTAAGTTTTGTACTTTCTAATGGTGTTTACAGTACAAGTATCCTCCACTTGTCGAAACTTCGCTTTACGCCACTTCACTTTTACGAAAGACCTACAGTAGTACCTGTTTTCGCTAACCAAAAGAAATCTGAAGAGGAATGTTCGCTTTTACGAAAGCAAGATGTGTCCTAAGGTATCAGAAAAGCCTAAGAGAGCTCGTAAGGGTGTTATGCTAGCATAAAGCTGGATGTAATTAAGTGTTTCAATCATAGTGAACAAAATAAAGACATTGTGCGTTGAACTTGCCTGCGTCCACCATTCATACTATTTACACACTGAGAGAAAGAATCTTGAAAGCTGCCAATGTTACTATTGGTTCTGCTAGCAGCATATCATTCCTGCTTTTACTATATGTTAGTGTTATTTTAGGTTTTATGTGTTATTTGGTATGATTTGGTAGGGTATTTTGTGGGTCTGGGAACACTTAAAACTTTTTCCCATATAAACTAATGGTAATTGCTTCTTCACTTTATGCCATTTCGGCTTATGAAAGGTTTCATAGGAACACTCTACTTTCGGATAGTGGGAAATTGTAATTGAGAGGAGTTTAGAGGCAAATCATTAACATTAGGCTGGGCAATTTCTGGAAACATTTCACACAGGCTGGATGGAGGAAAACATAGTACTCTTTCCTACCCCCCCCTCCTCCTCAAAATCTGAGGCTGGAGACTGGTCATGAGGAGTTCCATATCTCAAGTCGAGGGGGTTGTGGAGGCTGGTGCGGGATCCATGGATTCCAGTGCAGTGTGCAGGTTGGTAATGGGTGTCTGTTGTTAGTGGATTTGGTTGCTGGCTCTGAGTACTGGGGAATGTAAAAGGAAAGGAGTTTGATTGTCACAAGCAGATGCTGGAAATCTAAAGCAACACACACAAGATGTCGACTGTGTACTCTTTTCCATAGACTCTGCTGAGTTCCTCCAGCATTTCGTAGGGATTTGAGTCGGCCGTGCTGCAGCGGGATGAGGGAACAAGCTGGAGATCTGAATGGAATCTCCTGTTCCTGTGTGCAGATGGGATTAAACAGCCTGCATGCCTGTCTGGGGAGTTGGGTGAAGCTGCAGGAGGGCATGACCATCATTCTTTCAGGGACTGAGTGTTGTTTCTCAACTCAAATCCGCAGAGAGAGAAATCTTGGCATCAGGCTCCACATCTCTGCTCCCACCACAGTGAATACCAAGAATAAACTAGTACATGTGTATCTCTCTTGTATTTCAGTGATGCTATCGTGTCTCAGGTCCTGGATGAACTTGGACTGACCCTGACTGATGAGCTGTCTAGTAAGTATCACAGGGGTGAAAGGTGGGTTCAGCCAGCTGAATAATGTTGTAGCATGCAGCCGACACATTGAACCGGCGAGCTAATGAGCAGACTGTACCCGTTTTCTTCTCTCTATCGGAAGCTCTTGAAATTTATTGTCTCCTTATGGAGGGCTGTAGGACAAACTCGGGATGGGATGGCTCACTGGGCAACCCTTTTGGCATGGAGTTGGGTGAAACGGTCTGCTTCCCTGCTTTTTGAGTACCCTACAGCCATACACAGTTCAGTGAAGTCTACCTGACAGGCAGGAAGGTCCAGTGTATTAGTGAGATCCTGGGGGAGGGGTGTGGGGAAGGAGCACCTGCATTAAAACCCTCACCTGAACCCTAACCCTTTCAAGACTGCTGGATATGCCTGAGTGCTTTATATCCAGTGATGTCAAAGGAATTTAGGGTTATGGGACTCAGTAGGAAAATATTGTGGGCACCCCTCCAAGAGGACCACAACCTTATCGTGGGTTTTGGAGACTTGTGTGCCTCAATGACCTGGAGAGCTTTGTTGGCTAGAGTCAGGACCTTGTGATTTGGCTCTTGGTTGGGTCACCCATGCCAAACAGGTCAAAGGGTAGAAGCTAGACTAAGAGTGGTCCACTGCCAGGTTTGTGGGTTCGGCTCAGGGCGAATGACCCAGACTGGCCCAAAAACAATTTTTATGGAAACAGCAATGAAGAATCCTTCCAAATGGACTGCATCCTTCATTGCTGCCCTAAACACCATAAGCATAATGGACAGCAAGTATCATGGCCAACAGCAGATAAGCTTTGATCTTATTGAATAGTGCATAGCAGGTCTAAGCTCTTGTGGTTGCTTTTGGTGAACATTTGTTAAGCTCTGTCTGATAATATAACTAAAACAATAGCCAGGTGTGGGAATCAGACGGGTAAATGTGAGATAGGTTGTGAGAAGTAATTACTGACCATGCCTCTGAGTGCAGCCCCAGGGTCTCCATGTCCACCTGAGGTAGCAGACAGTTGTCTCATCTGAAAGCCATTCCCTATTGCAGCGTGGATTTTTCTTGGAGAGCAGCATATCAGGTTAAATGTTGCGTCAACTCTCTGCAGTTGGGATTGTATCCAGTGCGGGTGTGATGGGTAAGAGTTCTGGTCTCTGGAGCTCTTTGATCACAGTGGAAAGGTCATCTCCAGCTGTAGCAGTCAGAGGTCTTTTGCCTGGTCCATTCCCCAGGCAGCTAACCCCAGGATGTTCCTTTCGCCTTCTAGATCTGCCAAGCACTGGAGCATCACTCAGTGTCGCTGCCGGGAAAAAGGCAGAGCCGGCTGTCTTGGAAGACGCAGATGCTGACCTGGAGAAACGGCTGAAAAACCTCCGCAAGGACTGAGTGGGTCGCCACGTGGTTGTTTTAAAAATTTAAATTAGCTGTATAATATAGACTGCACGGAGCGATTGTGATTTGGTATTTCTTTTGGTTTGTGGGAGTGATCGCCAAGTTGGTACATCTGGGGAGGGAGGGGGTAGCAATGGGCAGGACACACCAACTTAAGAACGAGGAAATCTAAGTGAATCCACTATAGCTGGGAGTCAGTGGCAGAGAGAGTTGGAGCCTTGTTGGTTGCCAGTGTCTATTATTCCCAAGTCTTTATTTTTCTTTAATCATCCTTTACCAGTGTTGTATTAATGCTCACCAAAGTTTCGGGCGAGGAGCACTCCAAATTCAAACCCACCTCCTCCCCACCAACACTTTAAAGGAAGTATTTAAAAAGCACCTGTGATTTTGGATCCTTTGGAGGGAGATGAGCAAATTCGTTTCGTTGCAGAGGCTGGAGGAACGTGAGGGTGAACACAAATTTCTTGGTGGTTGTAACACTATTGGGACTGGCTTGTGCCGATTCACGTTGAGCTTTATGGCCACTGGCTCAACGTGGACTATGTATATTCCCACTCTTGGTCATACACCGGACTGCACCTCCTCTAACTCCAGTAAAAATACATCAGCACTTGGACCCATGCCAACTACTCATCTCGGCTGGGAGAAGGAGTAGAGGGACGTTGTAGCCCACCCGGTCACTCGGGCATTAAGGCTGACTGATTATTTTTAAAAATCACTTAGTTCCGAGGAGATTTGTATGCCGTGAGGTGAGCACTAGACCCAAAGAAAGAGCGGTTCCAACCTAATGCTGGTGCATCTAATCCTGTTCCAGTGGGGTGACTGGAAATGACATTCTATGTGCAATTAAAAATCTCAGCTCACTCTTCACTTTGTCAACTTTGTCCTTTGTACATTCTTCTGCCAATGTTGATTATGGAGTGTACCGATCCATTGTATTGTCCTGGTACAGGGCCACCACTGCTAAGACAGTGTCATTACAGCGTGACTTGCTTACGTGGCTAGATTCCATGGTAAAAAGGGACAGAGTTTAATAAATATGAGAATAAAATAAAGTTGGCCTGGGTTACATTGCAATAGCTTGTTCTAATTCTACTCCCATCTCTAACTCCATTCACATGATGTGGTCACTCCTCAATGTTGTGCTTTGGCTGCTATTGAATCAATGAATTGCTGACAAGGATGTACAAGTAGCAAGTGAATCCCAGGCTGTGACGAGTGTAACTCCCGGCGTTGCCTGGTTAAGACGTGCCATGGCGTTGTCTATACTAGGTCTGCACCCTTTCAGCCCAGTTCTGCTACCCTGGAGTTGGTTCTGCAAACCTGACTCCCCCCACGCATTGCAGACCCTGCCCTCGGCCTCTCCAGACAGAATTGTAGGAGTTTTCTTTTAGTGTTCAATTGCTGCTTGCGGTGGACGGTGTGCAGGAGAGCTTGAAGGCAGCTTGAAGGCCCGAGTCATTTTGCTGGGCTGCTCCCAGAAGACTGCAGACTCCTGTGCATGTTCCTGCCCACTGGCTGGCCATCCCTGCTCAGTGCTGTATATTATCAACACCCAGCTTGTTGCTCACTGACTGAAACATTAAAAACCGAGCGACGCAAGATGATGGAGAGAATTTTCAGCAGTGTTTGAACCATAAGGTGAACAGGTAGTTTGCCCTCAGTTTGTCTATCGTTCAAAAGAATGTACTTGAAGCAAATCTGTTGTTATATCCTCGATATCAACAACCCACTGGTTGAGCTTGGAAGTGACTGAGCAAGTGTGACACAGTATCAGAAGCCGCTGTTGTATCTCTTCATTAGTGTTCCCTGTCTCTGTAGGAGTGCCTAAGGAACTTCCATTATCCCTGCAATCTATCTTGTGAGCTTGTCTCTACCACAAGATTTCACTTGCTCATGGGGAGGGAACCTGTGGAGTCCATGGTGTAAAGATGTTCAGCTTCTAGCATGGCTAAAAATGAAATCTTGTAAAATAACTTCTATGCAAGTGGCCATTATGATGCACTTTTGTTGAATCACATCATTCTTGAAGAGAGCCTACATAAATGTGTGTGTGTGTGTCGAATCTCAGGAGATGAGTGTCAGGGGCAATGTGCAGTCAGTTAATTTTCTTGCAAAGCTTTTATATTCAGGCAACCTATTTTCTTTGGTTTCCACATTTACGATCAACCTGATGTGCCGTAATAAAGTGTTTACCATTTGGTTATTTTTTGAAATTTGACCAGAGTCCAGCATCTTTGTGGATTTCCATTTCAGCATTGTTTTCTGTTGCTGTGTAGTGATTGAACAAGGGGGTGATGGGCTGATGGACCAGGTGGGGAGGGGGCTTGTGGGTGGAAGGGAGTTGGGGAGGAGGAGCTGGGCAGTGTGCTGATGAATGAAGTGGGGGGAGGTGGGCAGCAGGCTGGTGAGCCAAGGGGGGGGAGGTGCTTGGAAATGAGAGGAATTGGACAGTGGGTTAGTGGACAGATGGAGGGAGGGGGAGGTGTGCAGTGGTCTGGTGGACAGAGGGAGGGGTAAAGCTGGCAATGTCTGGGGTACTTAGGACAGAAGGTAACATGAGGATCAGATATTGTAGCCCCTCAGGCTTGTTCTGATGAGCCATGCTCATAATATCTTGAGCACAATCCCTATATCCCTCTATCCCTTTATTTGCAGGTCTGCTCCTCGATAGCACGGTCCTGCAGAGCATCTGCTAAAAATTTTCCATTCAGCATTGGGATCCTTTTGTTTCAGTCCAAGTGGACAACTCAATTATCTATCTTCTCCTTTCAGATAAAGTCCCATTTCTACTAAACTCTAGTCAGCATAGATGTACATTTTCATGAAACTATCCTCTTTCCTGGGACTCAGACACTGCACTGACTCCAGTACATGTGTACCATTCCTTGTCTGTGGACACCTGCAGTGTGACTAATAGCTTCCTCATGAAAGCTCTAAAAGGGTATCCTTATGCAAAATCCAATTTCCTTGGAAAGGGATCGAGTGCTTTCCCAGCATTTATGATGAGGAAACTCTTATAAGGTTTCCGGCTGGGCACAGGTATCAATTTTAACTGACGTTTCAGTGACTAGCTCTGCCATCTTCATCAGGGATGATGCCTATGCACGTCTAGTACGGTGGCATTTTTACCACTGTTGTCCCTCCCTCCTGATTGGTTAGTCCTCAACCAAACAGGTTTCTGCTGTCCCACCTTGTTTATAATCGAATTCCAGTTCTTCTTTGGTAGCAATGCAACACTGCATTTGCAATGGCTTTCGGGACTGCCTAGTGAAGCAAGCCATTGACATAAAACTAGAGGAAAGGAATTTTAACAAAGTTGAAGGTCTTGCTCTAATTCAGAACTGGCATTCGAATGTAAATATGCTGTGACAGCAGAAACCTGATTGGTTGAGGACTAACCAATCAGGAGGGTCAGACGACAGGGGTATATATAGACATGCGTGATGAAGATGGCAGAGTTTATCACTGAAACATCAGTTAAAATCAATACCTGTACCTGGCTAGAAGCCCAAGAAGACTTTATTCATCTGGTTTCCTTATAAAGACTTACATAACATTTTCTTTCCTCATTGCTTGGTGTATCTTTATTCTTATTTTCTGCTGTGCATCCCAAGACCTCATCCCCTAACAATATGTACTCAATGTTTTAGAAAAATGTTGCCCACCATTCAAACAAATGTACGTAGGAGCAAGAGTAGGTTCTCCCCCACTCAATGTGATCAATAGCCCTCAGTTCTCTAAACTCTGGGGTACCTTCTCTTCAGGTACCTCGTGATTTCATCACCACAATCCCCGAGGGCCGAGAATGCCGGAGATTGACCACACTTGGTAAAAACAGTGACATAACCATTTCCTAAAAGAAACTATCTGCCTCCTTTCTGCTCTTAGTTGTCCATATTCTGTAATGTTCCATCACCCTATCCCAGCTGGCTTTGTATCATCTGCAAATTTCAATGTGCTAAAATATTCTGTGTTAAATATATTACTCCTCACATCTCTTTTAAAACTTTACACCAAACCCATGCCATCTTTTTCTCTTGCTATGCCCAATATTGGAAAAAATACTTGACTATGCATCTTATAACTCTATCTACTTCTATCAGGTCACAATTCAGCCTCCATTGCCGCAGAGGGAATAAATATGATCTATCCAATTTTTCTCTATAACTGGAATCCTCCAGCCCAAGCAATACCCTGGGATATCCCTGCATTTTTTCCTGTACAGCCACCTCCTTCCGGACCTGCACTCAATGCTCCCTGTTCAGTCTAATCATCCTTTTGTGAAGTTGCAGCATAACATCCAACGCTTATTTCATAAGCGCTCTGCACAAGTTGGAAATATGATTCTACCAGTAAGCTGTGTGCGATTGGAACCTGTGAGTTACATTTTGATAGTGTGTTTTCAGGCCGATTGAGCGATCTGGTACTTTGCTGTCTCCAAGAGAGATTGATGAATTTATTTTCTGTGTAACTTACTGTTTTTTCATTCACTAGGTGTCTGATGTTTTCTTCAATGGGTTCCATAGTGTTTCTTTGTTTAGTGGCTGCCTGCTGGAGGACAAATCTCAAGAGTTGTATTCTCAAGATTCAAGTACATGTACTGTCAAAGATTTGCTTGCTCACAAGTAGCCACAAAGCAAACAGCCTGAAAGAACCCAATTAAAGAAAAATAAAAATGAAACCAAACCACCAACATCTGATGTACAGAGAACAAAAACCCCCCACAAATCGTGCAAACAATTGAAACGAACAATAGCGTTCCAAACCAAAACAGGCCTCAGATCCAAACCTTGGAGTAGGCCCAAAGCGTCGCTTCTCATTATATCATATTAGTGGGCACAGAGCACAGCAGTTGAGGTGGTCTTCATAGTCTCAGCGCCATGGAGAGGGCCATCGGGAGGAACAAGTGAAATCTGCTCTCACCCGGACTGACCCCCTGTCTTTTCAGTCTGTCTGAGTCAAGGTTTAAATTGACTGATCAACAGAACAGCAAAAGGCTTCAGCGCCCTGTGGAAGGGTGAACTTCGCACAGAGTGAGCGAAATTGGCTCTTGCCTCTGATATGTGCTGGTGTTTAAATTGTCTGAACAGCGCACTAGGACCAGGGCACCACTGCTGTGAAAGGCTCTGGGCCTAGATCACACCACCCAGCAACTTGCTCTGGGCCCATATTTTGCCACCCAGCCTGAAGCTGCTCTCAAGCTCTTCATATCTGCTCAGTGCCCAGAGCGATCCAACCCCGTACACGGGCCAGTTGTGCAGGCACTGAATCTCCTCTGCCCAGGCTGATCCAACCTCGCTCCCAGCCCAGCTGTATGGGCATCGGAACTCCATCTGCAACGTTTCTGCAACACACCATCTCTGCCCATCCCTGGAACTCACCTTGCCATCTCTGCCCCTTCACTGTTTGTGGTGATAATTTAACACAATTTACCTCAGAAAAAGGTACTTTAGGTAATGTTTTTAGTCAGACTTTTTAGCTTTTTGACACCAGAAAGCTGTCGCACACGATCACCAGCACCATCTTAACCATTTTATTTAGTTTACATACTTTGATAATAAATGTACCCACTTTCGTCACTTTCATTCAAAAAAACCCAAGCTGGAGATTGGCACCAATTCAGAGCTGCTGCTGACGTGCTGTGACTTCTTCAGTGGTTGTGGAAAGTTGCACCCTCGGTCAGTCCTTCAGTGGAGACGAGTTGATCCACTTGTTCTGCCTGATGACAGCAGACGACAATGACTGGGGTTGTGGGAATGGATAACACCCCTCTTGCTTCTTCTAGGCTGAGGGGGGTAGGGGTTTTGGTGGCCATACTGTTCACTTAAAAAAAAATTGCCCAGTTGGAATGGTGAAACTAGGACAAGGAAAATGAAGTCTTAAGTTCAGTTTGGGCAGTGACATGGTTAAACTTCCTCACCAGGACAGTATGCTGTCAGTTCAAGTGTCATATTTTTCATGCACTAACCTTTAGCTTGAATTGCTCAGTTTTTAATTGTGAAGCCTGATCATTAGAGGTTTTTAAAGAGGAGTTAAATTTTATTTTGAAATTGGGGAATCGAAGGTGATGGAACTGGCACAGAGCAGCAGATCAGCAGTGATCAGATTGAAAAGCAGAACAATCTTGAGGGGCCTCCCGCTCCTGTTTTACTTGCAAATGTTTTTTAAAAATGAGAAATGCCTCCTGCAATGCACTGATGCGTGGTTGTAACTCCAAGTCACAGACATCGGCAGCCATGGGTGAGTTGTACTTCACACTGTCCCGTTTGACAGGGTGTGCAGCAGGCAAAACAAAACAGAGTGAGGCAGCTCGCTGTGATAATTCTGCTGTGGTGTATTTAACAAGCAGGTGACATTCTGGGAGGAGGAGGGGAAAGAGATATCAGATGTTCCGGAGATGGGGGAATCTGCAGAAAAAGAGAGATGAAGCTCAGTGCAACCAGCTACAGTTTAGGCCATGTGGAAAGAAAGATGTGTGAACATAGAACAGAACCATACAGAAAACAGAGAGTGGGAGTTGGTCCTTTTGAAGCAAAGAAAACAATGGGCCAGGCAAGATTTGTCGAGGAAGAGGGGTAGACATTAGGACCTGTGCCTCCCTTTGAAGGCAGTTTGTGTTCCTGTGGAGAAAGAGGCTTTGATACAGTTCTCCCAGGGCAGAAATGGCTAATATGAGAGGGCATAATTCTCTGGTAATTGGAGGAGAATACAGAGGGAATGTCAGAGGTAGTTTTTTTAACATTGAGAGTGGTGGGTGAGTGGAACACATGTTAGAAGGAGATACATTAGGACTTTTGAGACAATATTAGGCGCATGGATGAAAGATAAAAATGATTGGAAGCATTAGACTGATCCTAGAGATGGTTAAAAGGTTGGTGCCATATCGTGGACCAAAGGGCCTGCACTGTGCTGTTCACAGAACTCAGAATCAGGTTTATTATCACCGGCATGTGTTCTGCAATTTTTTAACTTAGCAGCAGCAGTACGGTACAATACATGATAATATAAAAAGAAAAAAATAAGTAAATCAGTTACGGTAAGTGTGTGTATGTATATGTATGTTAGATTAAAAATAGTAAAACATATTGCAAGAACAGAAATTATACATATTTTTAAAAAGCGAGTTAATGTTCATGGGTTCAATGTCCAATCAGATGGCAGAGAGGAAGAATTTGTTCCTGACTTACTGAGTGTGTGCCTTCAGGCTTCTGTATTTTCTTCCTGGTGATAACAATGAGAAGAGGACATGTCCTGGGCGATGGGATGCTTAATAATGGACATTGCCTTTCTGAGGCATCACTGCTTAAAGATGTTTTGGATATTACAGAGGTTAGTACCCAACATGGAGCTGACTAATTTTACAACTCTTTGTAGCTTCTTTCGATCCTGTGCAGTAGACCCCTCCCTCCCACCATGCTAGACAGTGATGCCGGCTGTCAGAATGCTCTCCATGGTACATCTATCTTTCAAGTGCTTTATGTTCTATCTAAATGTCAGCCCAATCTATAATAGATGCTTCTTTGGAGTTTTTCCTCCCTTTTTACACAATGGTGAAAATGGCTTGAAGCCAAGCATCAGTATTAAAGGTCAAAAATATGTGAAATCCCAGAACTTTATTTACTACCTAAAGCTTTCTCAGCTCGCCAAGGACACCGACATTCCCAGTAGGAATGAGTTTGGAAAACACAGTACCAAGTGGAAAGCAACTACTCACTGTGTTAATCAACAACTGTGGTTTGAATGAAAGAAACCAGGCTGAGTAAAATGAGGAAAAAAGAACAAAGAGCTTCACATGTGGAACTTGTATTTTTGGGGTACCTTCCCTGGGTTCATCGGACTTTGCCTAAACTAGAAATGGTGGTCAGTGCCTGGGAGCCAACTTGTGGTTTCACAAGTGAGCTGGAATTCGGAATACCCCCGACGACAGCAACAATCAAGTGGTGACCAAGACCAAGATCCGTGAGCCCTGGCATCATTGTAACTGACTACATAGTATTTTGTGTGGTTTATCTGTGCTTTCTACTTTTTGATAATAAATTAGGCTTAGCAGCACACACAAAATGCTGGAGGAACTCAGCTGGTCAGGCAGCATGTATGGAAAAGAGTAAGCAGTCAATGTATCGGGCAGAGACCTTCATCAGGACTGGAGAAAATGATGAGAGGGTAAGGGTGGAAGAAGTACAAGGTAGTAGGTGAAAGTACGAAGGGGAGTGGTGAAGTAGAGAACTGAGAAGTCAATGAAGGGCTGGAGAAGAGGGAATCTGATAGGAGAGGGCTGAAGGCCATGGAAGAACCAGAAGGAGGAAGATCACCAGGGGAAGGTGTTGGGCAGGTGAAGAGATAATGTGCGAGGAAAATGGGAATGGGGAATGATGGGGGGGGGGGCATTACCGGAAATTCAAGAAATCGATGTTCATGCCATCAGGTTGAAGGCTACCCAGACATAATATAACGTGTTGCTCCTCTAACTTCAATGTGGCCTCATCACAGCAGTAGACTGACATGGACCTATGCTAGTGCCCATGGCTGTACTTCTTGTTTGAAGGAAGTGGGAGGTGCTGAAGAGAAACTATTGAGAGTGAGGACCAGTATTGCTAGACAGAGGAGAGTGGTGGTGGAGAGGAACTTTGGGTCTGGTATCCAAAAAGAAACAGAAAGCTTTGAGGCCTTCCTGATGAAGGATGGAGGTGTATAGGGTTGGACATCCATAGTGAAAATAAGATGATCAGGGCCAGGGAACTTGATATCTTCAAAAAACTCAAGAGCATGCGAATTTCATAGATGTGGACAGGAAGGGACTGAACCAGGAGGGATAAAACTGAGTTGAGATATGCAGAAATAAGTTTGGTGGGGCAGGAACATGCAGGAACAATGGGTCTACGAGGACAGGAAAGTTTGTGCATCTTGGGTAAGAGTTAGAAACGGGAGGTGCGGGGTGAGGGAACTATGAGGTTTGTGGCAGTGGATGGGAGATCTTTAGAGCTAATAAGGTTGGTGATGGTGTGGGAGACATCGCCTGCTGCTGTTCAGTGAGGTCCTGTTCGAGGGGTAAGTAAGAGGAGGTGTCTGAGAGCTGTCACCTGGCCTCAGCAAGGTAGAGGTCAGTACCACAGTGTCCCTTTATCTGCAGGCTTGATGGTAAGGTTAGGATTAATATGGAGAGTAGAGTGTTTGGAAGGAATGAGGTTGGAACTGAAGAGAGGAATGGTGGAGTTGAGACAGTTATTGTTTCGTCAGGAGTTACCAATGAAAAGATCCAGAGCAGGCAGAAGATCAGAGTGGGGTTTCCAGGAAGAGGAGGAGGGTTGTAGATGGAAGAAGGGGTCGGCAGTGTGGGTTGGAGAGTCCTTGCTAAAGAAGTAGGCACAGAGATAGAGGCAGCAGCAGAAGAGCTCAGAATCATGATGGGCGCAGAACTCACTGAGGTGTGGGCACAGGGGTACAAAAGTGAGGCCTTCACTGCAGACAGAATGTTCTGCCTCACAGAGGGAAAGGTCAGGGAGATGGTGAAGACCCAGCGTGACTAAGAGCTGGAATCAGAGGGTGGAAGAGTTAAGGATGAGAGGATTGGGTTGAAAGGAAGGTGGAGTCTCCGAGGCCCCAAGAGCTGGTGGTGGGACCTGAGAGACATGGGATCGCAGAGTGGTGGTGGTGGAGGGGGGGAGGGTGGAGGGATTCCAGTGGCAGTGTGTAAAGTCCCAGCCTGGATGTGCTCTCTGTGAAGGACCAGGCTGGAGTTGGACGTTCTTTCGAGATGTCTGGGGTCGTCTAGTCCAGGTTCTAAATCAGCTTGAGATTGTTAGAACCGTTGAGGTCGGCAGCAGGGATCGTGGTCTGGGGAAATCCATGGCTGCCAGTGTTGGAGAAGATAGCAGGTTCTCTGGTCTGCAAGCAGGCAATCTTCCAATCCACCGAGGATCAGTAAAAGCGGGATCTCCCAGTGGCCATCCATTTCAATTTAATTTCCCATTCCCATTCCAATATTTCAGTCTCCTGCCATGATGAGGCCACACTCAGGATGGAGGAGAAACACCTTGTATTCTGTCTGGGTATTCTCCAACCTGATGGCATGAACATCGATTTCTTGAACTTCTGGTAATTGTTCCCCTCCACCCTCCTTCACCATTCCCATTTTCCTTTCTCACGTTATCTCCTTCCCTGCCCATCACCTCCCTCTGGTGCTCCTGCCCTTTCCCTTTCTTCTGTACTCTCAGATTCCCCCTTTTTCAGCCCTGTATCTCTTTCACCAATCTACTTCCTAGCTCTTTACCCCAGCCCTCCCACTCTCCTGGTTTCACCTATCACCTACTACTTTGTAGAGAGGGAAAACTCTGATTTCAAACCTCTGCTGCCTTGCGGCCATACCCACTCATGGGGAAGGCTTTGGGTGTAAACCCTGAGGACAATTCCGGTGTTGGAGTCTCTAAGTCCATCCGATGTTGTCTTCAATCTCGTTCTGGCAATTCCTGTGATGACACTGGTGCCAAGCTGTATCGGCCCTTGCCCTTCCCTTGGACAACATCGGTGGCGTGGAGAGGGAAGACTTACTGCATGGGCAACAACCGGTCTTCCATACAACCTTGCCCAGGCCTGAGCCCTGAAGAAAACTTTCCAGGCACAGATCCATGGTGTCACAAGACTAACTGATGCCATATACATGCTACCTTGTATTTCTTCCCGCTGTTTTACTCTGACTTCTCTTCTTTTTCTCTCCAGTCCTGATGAAGGGTGTCAGCCTGAAATGTCGACTGTTACTCAGTTGTGCTTCTATGCTTAGTACTACAGCTCCTGGATATTCAAATTGTTTGGGTCTGATCAGCCCTTTAGAGACATTAACATATCATTGGATTTTTCCTGGGACCAATGCATAAGTACAAAGAAGTTTGCTTAGATTTGGCATATCACTAAAAACTTTGACAGACCTCTAGTCAATAGTGCTAGAAAGTTTGTGAATCCTGTAGAATTTTTTCTATTTCTGCATAAATATTACTTAAAATGCAATCAGATCTTCACATAAATCCTAAAACTAGATAAAGGGAACCAAATTAAATAAATTACACAAAACACTATAGTCGTTCATTTATTTATTGCAATGACTGATTCAATATTACATGTATTTGTTGGAAAAAAATTGTGCCCACTGGGGTAAAGCCCTCTGCAAAAGCTATTTGGAGTCAGGTGTTCCAATCAATGAGATGAGATTGGAGGTGTGGGTTCCAGAGGTGCCCTGCCCTATAAAAAAAGACACACCATGTCAGGTTCTTGACAGAGCCTGCTCTTCTCAAGAAAGATCTGTTTATGTGCACCCTTCCTCGATCAAAACAATTTTCACAGGAACTTAGAAGAGGAATTGTAGAAATGCTTGAAGCTGGAAAAGGCTACAAAAGCATTTCTAAAGACCTGAGGGTTCATCAGTCCACAGGACGAGAAATTGTCTACAAATGGATGAAACTCAGTATTATTGGTGTACTCCCTAGGAGTGGGCATCCTGCAAAGATCACACCAAGAGTGCAACATGCAATGTTGTAGGAGTTGAAAAAGAACCCAAGGATAACAGCAAAAAACCTGCAGAAATCTCTAGAACTTACTAAAGTCTGTGTTCATGTGTGCACTGTAAGTGAAACACTGAACAAGAACGGTGTTCGTGGAAGGACACTAGAGAGGAAACTAATGCTCTTCAAAAAAAACATTGCTGCATGTCTCAAGTTTGTAAAAGACCAACTGGATACTCTACAATACTTCTGGCCAATGTTCTGTAGACAATTGATACAAAAGTTGAACTTTTTGGCAGAAATGCACAATGCTATTTTTGGAGGAAAAACGGTAATACACACCAACACCAAAACCTCATCCCAAGTGTGAAGCTTGGTGGAACGCTCATGGTCTGGGGCTACTTTGCTGCCTCATGGTCTGGAAAGCTTGCAGTCATTGAGGGAACCATGAATTCAAAATTGTAACAAGGCATTTTACAGGACCCTGTCAGGGTAGCTTAATAGAAGTTGGATAATGGAGCAAGATAATGATCTGAAAGACAAGAGTAAATCAACAACAGAATCGTTTAAAAAGAAGGAAATTCATGTTTTGGAATGGCCAAGTAGAAATCCAGATCTTAAATCCTCTAGAGAGGTGGAAGGATCTGAAGCAAACACTTTATGTAAGGAAGCCCACTAACATCCCAGAGTTGAAGCTGTTTTGTAAGGAGGAATAGCCTAAAATTCCTCGAAGCCAATGTGCAGGACTGATGAACAGTTACCAGAAACGTTTGGTTGAATTTATTTCTGTATACGGGGGTAACACACCAGTTATTGAAAGTGAACATTCACGTACATTTTCCAACAAATATATGTGATATTAGATAATTTTTCTCAATAAATAAATGAGCAAGTATAATATTTTGTGTTATTTATTTAATTTGGATCTCTTTATCTAGTTTTAGGACTTACATGAAGATCTAGTCACATTTTAGGTCATATTTATGCAGAAGTAGAGAAATTCTACAAAGTTCACAACCTCCTAGTATCATTGTAGATGCAGTGTTCAGTATTCTAATTAATTGCATCATGGCATGGTATGGGAACAGCAATGCCCAGGAATGGAAAAAAAAATCTGTAGGAAATTTTTGATACAGCCATGTCCATCACAGACAAAGGTTTCAGCATCATTGAGTAAATTTACATAATGTGCAGCCATAAGAAAGCAGCATCAATCTTCAAAGAATCTTCCCATCCAGCCTAACTACTACCATTGGGCAGGAGGCAACGATTCTCAAGTCCCACACCATTCGGTTCAGGAAAATGTATTACCCTACAGCCATCAGACTCCTGATACAGAAAATAAAACTGCTTAAACCAAGTTAGTATTTTTGAAGAAATTGGAAATTTATGCTTTTTACTTCTGGGAATACTACTTTAGATTCTGTGCAATTTTTTGATTGACAGCTGGATATAACATCTCCGGCATAAGTGTCAGGATCAAATATATAGTATAGTAATCAGGACCATAGGATGCACAAGATAAAGTTATTTACAACAAGTTATCACATAGCATTTTTGAGGAAAGTGGAAATGTATGCTTTTGCTCTGGTCCAACACCCTCATTTAGTTAACAGAATGTGCAGTTTTGTTATACAACTACACGGAACTGCAAAGAATCAAGATGCACATTCAACTAACTGATTCCAAAACACTCTACAGCATGTGATACATAAATTACAACTAATTAAAACCAATTACCACTTAGTGCTTTTGAAGACATTGCTCTGAAAACAATACTTAAGATTCTCTGCACTTTTTGTTATGCAACTACATATACCTTCTCAGATTTAAGTGCCACTATCAAATAAATGGCTGTGGAATAATCAAGACTATGAAATACATAAAATTGTTTATTACAAGATATCACATAGCATCTTTGAGGAAAGTGGTAATATATGTGTTTTGCTCAGGCAAAATTCATTTCGCTTTTGCAAATACATGAGATTCTACAGATGCTGGAAATCTCCAGCTGCAGACATATAGTGCTGAAGGAACTCAGCAGGTCAGACAGCATCTATGGAGATGCATAAACAGTCTCTGTCTCAGGTTAAGACCCATGTATTTAACTGGGCAATGGCAGGTCAAGTGGCAATAGGCAGAAACTTGGGAGCAGGAATTCTCAGAAATATGTGCAGTAGAAATGTAGAGGTTATTTAGGGAACACTTGCATTGGCTTCTAGATAGGTCTGTCCCACTGAGAGAGAGGGAAAGGATGGTAGCTAAAGGAACAAAGCTGCTGGAACATTTAGTCAACAGGAAGAAGGAATTATATTTAAAGTTTAAATGAAACAAAAATTAGCCAGAGTTTCTGAAAATTATACATTGGCCAATAAAGGATTTATGAGAGATAGGAGGAGACACAAGAAGAGTTTGGCAATGGAGACATTGCAATACAGCATGGATTCAGGCCCTTCAGCCCATCTAGTCCATGCCAATCACATTCTCGAACCGGCTGGCCCCAATTTCTTGCATTCAGCCCATTTCCCTCCGGGTTAGTGCTGCTTAAACGATGCTGTTGTAACTTCAAACCACTTCCTCTGGCAACTCATTTCATATACAGACCTTCCACCTTCCACTGTGAATAAGATGCTCCTTGGGTCCTTTCAAATCTTTTCCCTCTCACCTCAGTGTTAGACTCCATTAGTTTTAGACACCACAACCCTAGGGGAAAGATTGTTATCATCCAAATCACCTCACATAAATGAAAACCTTTCTACAAAGTCACTCCTCGTTCTCCGACATTCCAAGGAATAAAGACCTATCTTGGCTAAGCTCTCCTCATAGTTAGCAGCAACTAGCATTCATTCCAATTTAACCATGTCATTCTGAAACAAGGTGTCAAAACTGTAAACAGTACTTCAAAGATGGCATTTGGCCTTTATCTTTCTAAAACTTTCCTAACCATTTACTTAACCAAATACTTTCCAAATGTTATAGTTATACCTGCCCTAATCATTTTAGCAGGTAGCATTTTCCATAAATGCTCCATTCTCTATGTGAAGAAGTTGCCCCTCAGGTCCCATTTATATCTTTTACCCCTCAACTTAAAGATGTGTGTAAGATGATGAGAGGCATTGATCGTGTGGATAGTCAGAGCCTTTATCCCAGGGCTGAAACAGCTAACACAAGAGGGCACAGTTTTAAGGTGCATGGAAGTAGGTACAGAGGAAATGTCATGAGTAAGTTTTTTACAGAGAGAGTGGTGAGTGCAAGGAATGGGCTGCCAGCAACAGTGTTGTTAATGGATACAATAGGGTCTTTTAAGATACTGTTGGATAGGTACACGGAGCTTAGAAAAATACAGGGCTATGGGTAACCCTACTAATTTCTAAAGTAAGTGCATGTTTGGCCTTGTGGGCTGAAGGGCCTGTATTGTGCTGTAGGTTTTCCATGTTTAAATGTGCCCTCCAGTTTTTAGTTCCTCTTCCCTGGGAAAATGACCATGACCATTCACCTTATCCATGCCGCTCATGATTTTATAAACCTCTAGAAAGTCACCTCTCAATTTTCTATGTTCCGAGGAATAACATTCTCGCCTACACAACCTCTTACTCTGTCTTTGGCTCTTGAGCCTTGGCAGCATTCTTATCTACCTCTTTGCATTCTTTCTAGTTTAATTATGTTTTTTTTCTGTAACAGAATGACTGAAACTGAACACAATACTCCAAATAATGTCTCATTAATATCTCGTATGACTGGAACACAACCTCTCAAATTCTATCTTAATTAACCTAAGTAATGACTAATAGCCAGCTGGTGAAAAATGGAAATCGAATCTTCCAGACTAGCCTGCCTTGCGGGACCTTGTCAGAGGCTGTGCTAAAGAGCATGTAGATAATATTCATTGCCCTATCCTCATCTATCCTCTTGGTTAACTTGAAAAATGCTAAGACATTTGTCAGACACTACTTCCCATGCACAAGGTTTCATTGACTATACGTAATTAGGCGTTGACTATCCAAATGCAACTTGTCCCTCAGAATCCCCTCAAGTACCTTACTGACTACTGATATCCTGCTCACCTGTCTATAACTTTTGCCATGTTAGCCAGCCTCCAATCTTCTTGTGGCTACAGCTGAAGCAAACATCTCCACAAGATCCTCCACAATTTCATTTGAATCTTTCCACAAGGTCCAAGGATACACTTGGTCAGGCTCTGGGGTTTATCCATTTTAAAGCACCCCAAGGACTCCAATACATACTCCTCAATAATTCAACTGTGGTCCAAGATGTCAACATTCATATTCTCATTTATTTCACACTCACCATTTTCTCCACAGTAAAAACTGATGATAAATATTCATTAACAAATCTCGTCCATTTCTTGCAGTTCACACATACACAGCCATGAGGATCCTCAAGGAGACCTATTCTCTCCCTAGCCACCCTTTTGCTCTTAATAGACCTGTTGAATCTCCTGGAATTTTCCTTAACCTTTTCTCTCTAAAGTGTACTCCCACACTTCTTTTTATCGCTGAGGGATTCACTTTTTTCCAACTGTGTAAACCTAAGGTATAACCAGACCCTGAACACTTCTTGTCATCTAGGGGTCCCTCGGTTTTCCAGCCTTGCCACACTACCCCTGGACCTTGATATTACACTTTAAAAAGCTTCCCTCTTGCCAGTCATTTCTTTACCAGCAAACAACCTCACTCAAACTCTGAAACATCCTGTGTAACACCTCCAAAATTGGCCCTGCTCCAGTTTATTCTTAGCAGCATGAAGGAACAGGGATCTTGGGATCTAAGTCCATGCATCCCTGAAATTTCCTGCATAAGTTTGATCGGGTGGTTAAGAAGACCTATGGTCTGTTAAACTTCATTAGTAGGTGGACTAAGTTCAAACACCACAAGGTAAATTTGCAGATCGATAGCCCACAATTTTGGACCACAATTGGAGTCATATAATCACAAATCACTTCATTCCATTTAGTCCATGCTGGCCTGGTCTTCTGCATTGTCTCATCTACCTGCACCCAGACCATATCACTCCATATCTCTCTCTCTTCCGAACCAAACCTCTCTAAAATGAACCTGGATATGTGGGCTGCTCATTCCACACTCACACCACACTCTGAGTCAAGGAGATCCCCAACAAATTTCACTTAAATATTTCAGCTTTCACCCTAAACCTGTGACCTCTAGTTCTAGTCTCATCCTACCGAGGGGGAAAATGCCTGCAAGCATTCACCCTATCTGTGGCTCTCATAATTTTGTACCTCCCAAGATTTAGTGTTGTTTAATATTATTTCCAGTACACAGGGATATCATGATTTGCCCTCATTCTCCTCTCCCCCAAGTGTAAGACAACAGAATAATTGTAACTCTGGATCTGATGTAGCACAGAAAAAAACACAACAAGGAATCTGATAATAAAATAAAAAACACACCCTTTCCCTATAACTGAGGTCCCAAAGTCCCACTCCCTCACCTCCTGCTCTTGCCCTCAATGTTTTCAATCTTTCTCAATGCTTTAATCAGTGAGAAATGGAGTCAATCATAGCCTCGTACCCCATCTCCAGGCTTCTTGCCCTCAAGGCCACACACCTCACCGAAATCTCTCAATGACTCCAAAGTGCCAGGTCACTCGATTGGCCCAAAAACATGCCACCAACATATAGATGACAGGCTCCAGCAATAGGAGAACGACCTTTGAAAGAAAAAGAAGACATTAAAGAAGTGAAGAAGCAGTTTCATGAACCTTCTGGAAGGTGTTATCTTTGGTTGCATTGATCGCTGGTGCCATATTCTTCCTTGTAAATTTTCTCTGTATTCTTTCAATCTTATTGATGCCTTTCATGTAGATAGATGTTGACAACAGCACAAGGTACTCCAAATTCAACTTCACCAACATCTTACACACTGTAAAATCATTGCATTTGGTTCTTGTTGCTTCAATATAGGAAGGATGTGGAATCTTCAGGGAAGGTGCAGAGGAAATGCTGCCTAGATTAGACAACATGTCATGAGGATGGGTTGCGTGATTCAGGGCTTTTCACTGGAGTGAAGGAGAATGAGAGGCAACTTAATATAGATGGATAATATTATGAGAGGAATAGGTAGAGTGGACTGCCAGCGCCTTTTTCCCAGGGTGGCAATGGCCGATAGAGAGGACACCCATTTAAGGTGAGTGGAGAAAGGTTTAGGGGAGAAGTCAGAGAGAGGTATTTTGCACAGAGTGTGGTACACACTGCTGGGAACAGTGGTAGAGCCTGATGCTATATGAATATTTAAGAAGCTCCTAGGCAAATCAATGTAAGAAAAATGGAGAGTTATGGGCTATGTGGGAGCAAGGATTAGATTGGTTGTGGAGTTGCTTTATATAGTTTGGCATAACACTGAGGGACACGTACAGTGTTGTGCTTTTCCATGTTCTATGTTTAGAGTTCTTAACCTAACAGAGCATATGGCATAGGAATATAATTAGGCCATTCAGCCCATCAAGTCTTCTCTGCCATTTCATCATTGCTGATTCATTTCCTTTTCAAACCCATTCTCCTGCCTTCTCCCCATAACCTGTCACACCCTGACTAATAAAGAACCTATCAATCTCTACTTCACCTAGTGAGTTAGCCTCCTCAGCCACCCGTGGCAATGAATTCCACAAGTTCAGCACGCTCTTCCTAAATAAATTCCTCATAATCTCTGTTCTCAATGGATGTTCCTCTGTTTGGTATATTCTGGAGTTAGGGTATATAGCAAATATTAATTTCACCAGCGACCAAATTCCAGATTTGAATGTAGATTGCAGTTTGAAATTAAAAGACAGCTCAGTGTCACAAGGTTCAGATATGGCCCAAGTGTGGAGTGAGAGACATTGAAGTAGGTCAATAGATCAGGCTTTAATGTGAACAGTGTTAAAGGGAAAATAAAACAATAAATGCTAGGCCAAACAGGGCCGTTAACTATAACTCTCAAATGGAAAACAAAGCCTACACCGCAGCTGAAAAGAACAACTAAGAATGGAACAAACACCACTAGTCTTCAGAGTCTGTTGACTCGACCGTCCAATTTCTCAGGCAAGGCGGAATGCAAGCAGGCAGCGAACCGTTGCTGTGTCCAAGTCTCGACAAATACAACGACAGAATAAATGGAGTTAAAAACTATTACAATGAAATAATAATTAGCTGACACATGTATATTTATGAGCACAATTGCTGTACAGGCTGTTCTGCCTAATCCATGGTTGTAACACTCAGAACAATTAGACCTCAGATGCCTGCATATGGATGAATGTGGCCAAGAGTTAGTGGGGGATTAATATTGATCTTGTGTGACTTGAGAGTGGGTGTGAAGAATGAGGTGTTTGAAACTATATGTAATTCAAAGGAAGCATTGTAGGTACATTGTAACTATAGAATCATCCTGCTGTTCCCTTTGTTTATTAGCATATACTGCAAAAATGTCATGTAATAGTGGATCAAGTAGGCCCCTTCTTACAAAAGTGTCTGAATATGAAGCCTGTTGCATGCTTTTGCTGAATAAAACTCTTCTATACCCACTAACCACTAGCTTCAGTGCCTCTCCAGGAACTGTTCAAACTACAGCATTTGGGGTCTCATTTTGGATATGTCCATAACCCATCATGTGGCAGCAACTTTAGCAGTCTGAGTGAGTGAGTATTTTTAAAGATAGCACTCACACTTGGATCTGTTTAGGTCAGTCACTAGGATGTCACAAAGTATCACAAACGTGGCAGAGAATTGAACTGGTTATAATTGTAGTGTGAGTGTTTCAATGCATTTGTTGGTGAAATATCTGAAACAATCTCTGCTTAGAGCTTCTAGGTAGCCTTTAGGGATAATATTGAAGGCGCAGAACCACAACAGGGAAGTGTCAGGTAATTGGAGAAAGAGTTCCAAACTACAGGGCATTTTTGCTGCCCAACTTGATTAGATCCTCCTTAAAGTTTGGCCTTTCCTGGAACAAGAAGTCCTAATTAGAGTTCATTTTTCACTGTGGGGGAGTCTAGGACTAGAGGGCATAGCCTCCAAATAGAGGTGAGGTATTGTGAATAACATCACCAGAGAGACACTGAACTAATGGATATAGAAGTGTTTTATTCAACAAAGACGAGCAACAGGCATCAAAGTGAAAAACGCTTGGTGTGTTTTTTGTCCATTTTTGTCCTGGAGGGACAAGAAAGATCTTTTCTGGAGAATTGTCAAAATGTTACCTTTGATCTTTAGCACATAAAACATCATGTAATATTGGATCAAGCAGTCCTCTTGTTCCAAGAGTGTTTCAATATGATGCATCATACTGCTCATTTTTGTTGAATGAAACACTTCTATATCCTCTAGTTCAGTGTCTAATTAAGAGTTCTGAGATACATTTTACAAACTCCACCCCGTTCAAGCTTGTTGCACTTTGAGTGTTCTACTCCACGTGGCACCTGCCCTCTTAACTCTTTCTGAGACAAACCTCAATTTTTTTATGAATCACCCAATGCTTGCCTGTCTTCCTCCAAACCTTTGATGCAGCTGGAATTGAAAAATCCATCAGTCTCAACATTAGAAAAATTCACCTGGGTCTCAGAGCTCTGAAAGGCATAACATATGAGGAGTGTTTGATGTATTTGAGCCTGTACTCAATGGCAGTGTGGAGGCCAGAGAGGGGTGGGGTCTCAGTAAAACATACAAGATATTGAAAGGCTGGATAGGGTGGACACCAAGAGGATTATTTCTTCAGCAGGGGAGTTTAGGATCTGAGAATGTAAAGGGATCTCCATTTAGATCTGAGATGAGGAGGAATCTGATATCACAGATGGCCAAGTTATTGGGTGTATTAATACATAAATTTACAGGTTGTTGATTGGTTAAGCGTTGCAGGGAGTAGCAGAAGAATGATGATGAGAAAAGAATCAGCCATGGTAGAATGATGGAGAAGCCATGATATCCTCCACCTGCTTTTATTTCCCATTGTCTCTTCTAATGAGAATTCCTGGACTATGACGGGCTACGGAACTATATAAATGATCTTCCGATCTCACGTTCGACGGTTAAATGCGGAGCAGTTAACTGCGGCGCATTTAAGAGCCAACGTCCTTTCCACCGCCGAGAAGGCGGCAAGAAAGTCGGGATTCAAACCAGGCTGAAGCACAGGGAGATGAGGCCTCCTCTTCCGAGCATCTAGTTGGCGAATGTAGAGTCACTTGAAAATAAGACTGATGATCTTATGGCAAGACTGCTGTATCAGACTCAGATAGACAATAGACAATAGACAATAGGTGCAGAAGTAGACCATTTGGCCCCTCGAGTCTGCACTGCCATTCTGAGATCATGGCTGATCATTCACTATCAATACCCAGTCCCTGCCTTGTCCCCATATCCCTTGATTCCCCTATCCATCAGATATCTATCCAGCTCCTTCTTGAAAGCATCCAGAGAATTGGCCTCCACCGTCTTCCGAGGCAGTGCATTCCACACCTCCACAACTCTCTGGGAGAAGAAGCTCTTCCTCAACTCTGTTTTAAATAACTGACCTCTTATTCTCAATCCATGCCCTGGTACTGGACTCTCCCAACATCTGGAACATATTTCCTGCCTCAATCCTATCAAATCCTTTAATCAGATCCCCTCTCAATCTCCTCAATTCCAGCGTGTACAAGCCCAATCTCTCCAATCTCTCTGCGTAAGACAGCCCTGCCATCCCAGGAATCAACCTAGTGTATCTACGCTGCACTTCCTCAATTGCCAGAATGTCCTTCCTTAAACCTGGAGACCAAAACTGTACACAATTTTCCAGGTGTGGTCTCACCAGGGCCCTGTACAAATGCAAAAGAACATCCTTGCTCTTATATTCAATTCCCCTTGTAACAGAGGCCAACATTCCATTTGCCCTCTTCACTGCCTGTTGCACTTGCTCATTCACCTTCATTGACTGGTGAACTAGGACTCCTAGGTCTCTTTGCATTTCTCCCTTACCTAACTCGACACCGTTCAGACAATACTCTGCCCTCTTGTTCCAGCTTCCAAAGTGGATAACTTCACATTGAATGACATCTGCCAAGTATCTGCCCACTCACTCAGCCTATCCAAGTCTCCCTTTATTCTCCTAACGTCCTCTTCGCATGTTACACTGCCACCCAGTTTAGTATCGTCAGCAAACTTGCTGATATAGTTTTCAATGCCCTCATCTAAATCATTGACACAAATCGTAAAGAGCTGTGGTCCCAATACAGAGCCCTGTGGTACCCCACTAGTCACCTCCAGCCAGTCTGAGAAACACCCATTCACTGCTACCCTTTGCTTTCTATCTGCCAACCAGTTTTCTATCCATGTTGAAACCCTGCCCCCAATGCCATGAGCTCTGATTTTACTCACCAATCTCCTATGTGGCACCTTATTGAATGCCTTCTGAAAATCTAGGTACACAACATCTACTGGCTTACCCTCATCTAACATCCTTGTTACACCCTCAAAAAACTCCAACAGATTAGTCAAGCATGATTTGCCCTTGGTAAATCCATGCTGGCTCGGCCTAATCCTACTTCTGCCATCTAGATGTGCCACTATTTCGTCCTTAATAATGGACTCAAGCATCTTCCCCACGACTGACGTTAGGCTAACAGGGCGATAGTTCTCCGTTTTCTCCTTCCCTCCCTTCTTGAAAAGTGGGACAACATTAGCCACTCTCCAATCTTCAGGAACTGATCCTGAATCTAAGGAACATTGGAAAATGATTACCAATGCATCCGCAATTTCCTGAGCCACCTCTTTTAGAACCCTCGGATGCAGACCATCTGGACCCGGGGATTTATTAGCCTTCAGTCCTACCAGCCTACTCATCACAGTTTCTTTCCTAATGACAATCTGTCTCAATTCCTCTGATATCTTATGACCCTGGCCCATCCATACATCTGGGAGATTGCTTGTGTCCTCCCTGGTGAAGACAGATCTAAAGTATGGCAATTCTGTTGCCATTTCCCTGTTTCCCATAACAATTTCTCCCAATTCATTCTTCAAGGGGCCAACATTGTTCTTAACTATCTTCTTTCTCTTCACATAGCTAAAAAAGCTTTTGCTATCCCCTTTTATATTCCTGGCTAGACTGAGCTCATACCTGATTTTTTCTCTCCATATTGCTTTTTTAGTTAAGATCTGCTGTTCCTTAAAACTTTCCCAATCATCTGTATTCCCACTCATCTTAGCCCTGTCATACTTCTTTTTCTTTAATGCTATACAATCTCTGACTTCCTTTGTCAACCACTGTTGACACTGTTGACAGATCTCAGTTCTTTGTTGTATTGAGACTTGGTTGATGGCAAACACGCTGGACACAGCAACCGTCCAGAAGGTTTTACCATTTTCAGAATGGATCGAACCTCGAGATCTGGTAAGGAAATAGATGGTGGGAATGCTTTATAGTCAATTCTAGACGGTGCATGGACGTTGGTTTATGTCACCTTCTTGCTCTCCTGACTTAAAACAACTAATGATTAAATGCAGACCATTCTACTTGCCTCGGGAATCCTGATTCGGGATCCTGACCGCAGTTTTCATCCCACCAGCGGCTGACTACTGTATAAGCAGGCACTTATGAAACTGCTCAATGCGGTCTGTAAACAGGAAACAGTCCATCCCGACGCATTTCAAACTCTGGTCAGCAACTTTCACCAGGCCTGTTTGAAGAAAACTCTGCACAGTTATCACCAGCAAGTAACCTGTTGCACTAGAGGTCCTAACACATTAGTTCACTGTTACACTACAATACGGAATGCAGTCGTTCCTTCCCGAGACCGCATTTTGGCAAGTCAGATCATTTGGCTGTACTGCTGATACCAGCATACAGATGGCCTAAAGAGCAAGGCTCCAGAGATCAAAACAACTAAGAGGTGGTCTTGGGAGTTTGAGGAACGGTTGCAGATTGCCTTGGGCCAGTGGACTGGGCCGTGTTCAAGAACTCATCCGAGATCCTGAACGACTACACCAGGGTCTTTACAGACTTCATTAAAACAGTTGTGGATGAGTGTGGCCTTGCAAAATCCTTCAGTGTTTTCTCCAATTAGAAGCCCTAGATGAACAATGAAATCCAGAACCTACTGAGAGCCAGATCAGAGGCAAACAAATCTGGAGATCAAGAATGCTACAAGAGGTGCAGGTATGATCTGCGGAAAGTCATCTATCTGGTGAAGTGGAGATTCTGGACGAGACTGGAGTTAATGAGGGACACTTGGCAGCTATGGCATGGTTTGAATACCAGAACCTCCAACAAAGAAAGATTGAGTGACATAGTGGACATTAGAGCTTCACTTCCAGATGAGCTCAATGCCTTCAATGTTTGCGTTGACAACCAGAACAGGGAGAAACCATTGCACATCCCCATGTCTCCCAATGATCCCTTGGTCTCGTGTCTCTTGAAAAAAAGGGGATAGCTACACTCATTTAAGGAATCCGTTTTATTGTTATTTCACGCTTGTTATTTATTACTATTTATTTATATCTTCATTTGCACAGTTCGTTTACAGTTTATAGTCCCTGATGTTTACAGTTACCATTCTATAGATTTGCTAACTATACTGTACCCGCCAGGAAGAGAATCTCCAGATTGTATGTGATGACATGTAAGTGCTCAGATCATAAGTTCTACTTTGTACTTTCCTGATTACTTTTTCTATCCATTAACTAAACTGTCAAAATGTCTCAGCAATTAAATGTTTTTCTCATTTCTCTCACCGCTTTGTAGTCCAGTTCTGTTCTTTGTGATCTGCATGCTTGAAGGTGAAAGGTTAAGGGCAGAAGGGTGTCACACATACTGTTCCTGTTCCCTGCAAGCTGGTTCTGGAGACCAGAGTTCCTGGTTCACGCTCCTGGATTACTGTATATCGCAGACTGTAACCCACTCCTGAGGATCTGTATTTCTAATATAAACTCCCCAAGCCCCTGGATCAGATCTCAGTGAGTAATGGTATACCATAAGTAACATTTATAACATAAATACCCCCCAGTTGTTATAGCTGGGGGTGGTAGTGTGGATACGCTCACACTACCTATTAAATGCTTCCAATAGCTTGCACTACAAACAGCCTCTGACAACCAAGTCCAACTCCTGGCCTTGACATATCATGTATGCATGGAGAGGGGGTGCTTGCTACATGGGCAATAATCTGCTGTCTATGTTATACTGCCCAGTCTTATATATCCAGACAGCAAGGAGACAACATCCATGGTTCACCCTGACTGATGCATATGGACCCCCCTCCCCCTACGCCTCCTCTTCCCTTCTCCCCTCCTTCCCCCTCCTCCTCCTCCACCTCCTTTCCCTTCTCCCCTCTCCCCCTCATCCTCCCTCCTTCTCCCCATCCCAATCATCCCCTTCCTGTCTCTTCTCCTCTTCCCCTTCAGCACTCCTTTCTTTTCTCCCCTCCTCCCCACCTCTCGCGTCTCCCCTTCCCCCTTCAAACCCCTCCTCCCCTCCTCTTCTCCCCCTCCTCACCCCTTTTCTCCCCACCTCCTACACCCCTCCTGTGGAAGTCGAATCTGGATAAACTCTCTCAGAGACTGTATAAGTACAACTTCTTTATTCAAAGTACCCGGGGCTTACTCAGTTAGTCACTCAAACAGGAATAGTCTGTGACTGTTCCTGCCCGATCCACCAACTACAAATTCCCCTTACAGAATGGATATAGTCATTCAGATACCACCCCCCCCCCTCCACACAAACAAATACCAAGCTGGAGTCATATTTATCTATTGCTTGACAGTACCGAGAGACAAATTGCAGAATAGGCATAATGGCCTCATACACAAACGGGCTGGAATTGTCCTCTCTCTGTGCTTGACTGCACAAAGAAACAAAGACCTTGAAACGCTGTCTAACTCCGAGAAGAAATATGGCTCAGCATGGGTTAGCACATTTGTTGATCATCAGCGGTTTCTTTCAGAAAGAACAGGCTGCTATTGTTTAACTAACGTGTTAACCCTTTTACATACTTTATCATTCCCTCCTTCTTATCATTACATGATCAATGAAGCAGTACTTTTTTTTTACAGAGAAAGCGACCGAGTGCAGCATCAGCGGCTAAAAACAGCGTTACAACAGTAATTATAACAATGATAAGTACAACTATTAGGCCATAATGAAATATCATGCCCCACATATTACCAAATAGGCCTTCAAAGGACTACCATTTAGACCCCTTGGTGAACCCGTGTAAATCCTGTCCTGCTTTCTTGATGCTTTCTCTCCTGCTCGGAGAGGTAGGTAATGTTGGTAGACTCATCAGGGGTTTAGGTGCACCATTCTGTGTCAATGATAGCACAAGTTCCCCCTTTCTCAGGTAGGATAAAGTCGAAAGCCATACGATTCTGTAGGTCTGTTTGTTGGATGGCTAACATTTCCGTGACCACCTCAGCCACCCGAGTCTGAGTGCCTAATAGAACACTGGCAGTTTCATTTGCCAGTTCCTCCAGGGCAGCTGCCAACTTAATGCTTTGTTGGGAGTTCCTAGCCCAGGTGGGAAGGCAATCATCCAGAACCTCTCTGAATCCGTGATTCTCCGTTTCTGCCTCTGTCAGTGGGGGTGGTCCCGCAGCTCGGGCACTACCCTTAGGCTGGAGACTCGGTAAGCTAGATAACAGCACCGGCTCCACTTCTTCTGGGACAGCTGCCGGTCCCACCTATTGGTCGCTTCCCCGGGTAGCCACAAGTAGGCTTTATCCTCACAAACCCAATCGGTGCTATTCAAAGGCCGAGGGAGAAGTCCGCCATTAACATTATAATTATAGATGCTGGAAATGCTGTTCCCCAGGAAAACTTTCCCCTGGCGATTACAGTAACAAGTTGTATTTGCCACCACGTCGGTGTTGTCAAAAGGCTTCAGGGAAGGAGGTTATATTCAATGGGGACCTGAGGTACCAGCCTTCAAAACGCTGACATTTGGCATCGCTCGGAGTCCCCTTGCAATTCTGGACCGCACTACCCCGGATGTCATTAAAGAATCCCCAAAGTGAGAGTTCCTCGCTAGAATTGAGGGGGTCACTGACAACTATACCATAGTCTTTCCATGCGAGGGTAGTTGCGCACATACCCGACATCCCCCTGCTTCTTAGTGTTCGGCATAGTGTGGCAAAGGGACAGAAGAGTATTATGGGCAAAATCAGAGAGTAGGGAATGTTTTGGCCAATGCACTTGGGGAATTGCTCCCTGCGTGGGCCTTGGGAAAAAGATGGTTTTAACCGATGGGGAGCTGCCAATTCTTCGGTGGCCACTGCTCCCGCCCTTATACCTGACTCTAGTTGACTGGAAGCCATGCAAAAAGAAAGCAAAAAGACAACGGCCCAGTACATGGTGGAGTTCCTAACAGCCCCCCTACTCCATAATGTTTTACAGTCAGGACCACCACGGTTGTCCTTCCAACTTGACTGCCGTGGGCCTGGTGAGCAGTACTTGGAATGGTCCCTTCCTTCGTTGTTCTAATTTACCACGGCTCCAGTTCTTAATTAGTACGCAGTCCTCGGGTTCGATGTTGGGGTAGTCGCCTTCGCTTGTCGTATGGTCTTCGTCCTTGTATGCCTGACACACCTGTGAATGTAAGGCTTGGAGAATCTTCGTTAGGTAGTCCGTTTATATCAAGAATGGGAAGCCGCGCGGAACCCCATGGAGTCCTTAGGGGCTTTCCGAAGATGATTTCAGCTGGTGACAGTCCGTTTTTTTTACCCAGGGGTTGACCCTCATATGGAATAATGCTAAGGGCAATACCTTTAAGCAATTAAGCCTCGTTTCCTCCGTAAGTTTTGCCAATTTGTTGTTTTAACTTACCATCTGCCCTTTCCAGTATACCTGCGGCCTGGAGATGGTGAGAGCGATGGAACTGTTGTTTAATGGATAAGGCATTGCAGATTTCCTCAGTTAATTTTGCTACAAAGTGGGTACCGTTATCTGAGCTCAGTATTTCTGGTAACCCATAGCGGGGGATCACTTCTCGCAACAGTATTTTAACTGCTATCCGGGCTGTATTATTCATGGCAAGGATTGCCTCGATCCATCTACTAAACGCATCTATGATCACTAAGCAATATTTGTGACAATGCACTCTCGGTAGCTCAATAAAATCAATTTTTAAACATGAAAAGTGGCCTCTAGGTAGGGGAGTGGCGACCGCCACACAGGATGTCCCCTTTCCCAAATTGTTCTTACGGCATATTAAACGTGCTTTTGCCCTCTTTGCTGCCACTTGCTGCAATTTCGGATGCCACCATGTTTGCAGCAAACTGCTTACCCTTCCGTCCTTTCCGAGGTGAGTACAAGTATGTATATAATCAAGGAGGATTGGTAGAAATTGGGTCGGGACGCAGACCTGTCCCGCAGTGGTGTACTAGATGCCCGTCACGGGACCCTCCTTACAGCCCATCTGTGACCATAGTCTGCGTGCTCCTCAGAGGCGTCCCCCTGGAAGGTACGTACGGCTTGCATGTCTGGCATACCCGTGCTGTCTGAGAGGCGCAGCGTGTTTCAGTGTGGCCCCGATGGGACTATCATTTCGAGCGTCTGAGCTGCGGCTTTGGCAGCCTCATCAGCCATGGCGTTACCGGTGGTTTATCAGTCTAACGGGTATGAGCAGATCATTTGACAATGATTTTGGAAGTTGCAAGGCAGTGAGGAGATTCTGTACAAACGTAGCATTGCTAATAGGATGCCCTGAGGAGGCGAGGTACCCCGGCATTCCCAAAGCGCTCCGTAGTCATGAGCTACCCCGAAGGCGTATGGAGAATCAGCGTGGATGCTTGCACGTTTGTTGGCGGCGAGGATGCAGGCACGAGGGAGGGCAAATAACTCATTCTGCTTTTTGTGCTGACACGGCCGGTTCAACGGCTGCCTGCTCGAGAACCGTGTGATCTGTGACCACAGCATAGCCGGAACATCTCTGGCCTTGAGGGCCAACGGAAAAACTACCATCTGCTCACAAGGTTATGTCGGGGTTCTGTAGGGGTTGGTCGGTGGAGTCCGCGCGGGCTGTGGTGAGGAGTTGATTTCGCAGCACCAAATCGTGTTCAGAATCGTTTGTAACCTGGGGTGGCGACGTTAAGAAAGTGGCCGGGTTTGAAGTGGAACAGTGAGAAAATGTCAGTAGCGGGTTGCTCAGTCAGGCTGTCTCATAGTGATTTTGTCGCGCCTGAGTGAGGTGTTGTGTCAGTCAAGAGGACAAAAGCTCCACCGAGTGGAAAGAGAGCAGATTTACAGGCTGATGTAAGGTAACATTAGAAGCCGCAGTTACCTGCCTACCCTGAAATTTCACCCATAGGTGTCGCGTCCGTTGGTATGTTCGTTCAGAACCCTCGAACCCCAAGAGGGCAATGGCGGCCAAGGAAAGCAGGAATTCATGTTCCGACACTACCTCATGATCGCGGGTGGAAGTGGATGCCCCCGTATCAATCATAAATGGAAGCTGAATTCTAGGTAGCTGAAGGATTATGCTGGGACTTGCGGGTCGCTACTTACAACGGGCAACATTTTCCAGAGTCAGATAACGAAAACGGGGTGACTGTCCGGTTTGAAACTGGGAGTCTCTGCTGTCCGCAGGACCATCTCGTCTTCCAGTGTCCTGGTCAGCCACATTTAAAACGCAGTCCAGGCTGAGCTTCCCCCGGGCATGGGCGCTCCTTGGGGGTGGGGGGGTATTTTTTCGCTCAGGGGGATAAGGTCGTTGGGGTGGCCTTTCCATGCCCTGGATTAGCTGGTTGGTCTGATCCTCATCGTTTGGCAACCCCCCCCCCCCTCTTAGTTCTTGCCAGGTGTGGTATCCCAGTTCTGCTCTCCATTTCCGTCCCTCATCCGCAGGTAATATCATGCAACAAATTCCGAAAAGATCCTGCGGGGTAGCGTTTTACATTTGAATTGTGCTCCGCACATATTGTACGAAAAGCGCCAGTTTCTCCTTTCTGTCAGGGGCCTGATTCTTTATCATGATCATGTCTTGTGGCTTCCATGGGGTATAGACAGGGATAACCGCCGGCTGATCTGGCTCCCGCGCCCTGGGATTTGGCATCAATCAGGTAGGTTACTGTATCTGAGGTTCGGGCGGGGGACTTTTCTCGGGGACTGAGCTCATCCGTTCTTCAGTATCACCTCGCGGGATGGTTGGATATAGGGGCTCTGTCCTCCCCCTCCCCCTTTGTTTCACCCTTCGTCCCACGGTATCAAAAAACCCCGGAGAAATTTCAGGCTCCGGGGTCTTATTACTCGCCAGTCTTTATCGTGACCACTTTCATCAAACAGGGTCAGCAAGTCAGACATGATCCCGGGATTCTATATTTCATTCCCCATTTGTCAATGCATTTGTCGCTTTTGGCCTTTGGTTTCATTCCTTGGTCAAGGTTCTGCATTTATTATGACTGATCTTTCTCCCGACCATTTTTATGGCTGAGTCACAGCTTGTCACATCCCAAGTCCTGCCTTCCTGCTGTCCGATGATAGATAGAGTGGTGTGTACTGATGCCACACTTTGTCCCCAATTTCTTACCTAACATACCACTTAAAACACGTAGATCTCTCTCTTTATCATGAAACTACTCATACTTTTTGCCTGGTGAAGTTCCTGTACCTTCTTATTACGCCCATGTTTTTGGCTTTTAACCAGGCACGGTGTCTACTGCTCAATTCTCTGGTGTCTTTACCAGACCTTGATTCTGACCTGACTTTAACCTTTTAAATCCATACCTGCGCACGGTATCTACTGTTCAATTCTCCTGATTTGTTTACCTAACTTTAATTCTTAGACGACTTCAAATTTCACCCGACTTCTGCCACCTGTCCAAGTTTATCCTTTTTTTTAACCAGACATGGTGTTTACTGTTCAGTTCTCCCGGTTTTTCTTGACTGAACTTTAACTCTAACCTGATTTTAACTTTTACCCGGCACCTGTCAGCTGTACAATGATCAAATAATCGTCCTACCTTATACGAGCCTCTCGGCAGATTTGATCCGGATCGTGTCAAAGTCCTGTGTTGAGGTCCAGATGCGGGGCAGAGACTTACACTGGTATCGTAGGGAGCGACAAAGACAATTCATCTTTGTGGGCCCGATCGGTCTCCATAGACCGATCATAGACATAGACATGTTCAGTCTGTCGCTTACTCAGCCCGCCCCCGTGTCACAGTCCCTATGTTGGAATCTTGCTCGCAGCGCCAAATGTGGAAGTCAAATCCGGATAAACTCACTCAGAGACCGTATAAGTACAACCTCTTTATTCAAAGCACCCAGGGCTTTGGTCGATTAAACAGGAATAGTCTGTGTCTGTTCCTGCTCGATCCACCAACTAACTCACAATTCCCCTTCCAGAAGAGATATAGTTTTCAGATACCCCCACACATCCAAGTTGAAGCCAGACTTAACTAGTGTTTGTCATTACCGAGAGACAAATTGCAGAATAGGTGTGGCATCTGTGCCCCCGATTTACCCCCGTTCGCCTAGGGTGAACCGTTGTCACCCCACAACACAAAACCCAGACAGTACACCAAAGGCGAGAAAATAATTGCAGCTTTATAGTTATTTCTTAGTGATGGGTTGGTAGAAACAGATAACCTAAAGGTGCCAAATAGGTAAGTTTATCAGTTTGTGCCCATGAAATTTTAATACGTTAGAGCTCACACCTCCATTCACAACGACCTTCCGAGACTTCAGCCACCGTCTGAACCGCCGACGTCTAGTATCCGCTGCCCTGGAACCGCTGTCCGCTCCTCACACGTCCGTCCTCCTTGCTCACCTCCCGAAATATACAGCGAATTCCCGCTCAGCTCACACGTACAAGATTGCATAACAACTCTCCACTAGCTAGTTCCCCCGTTATCTAGTTATAACCCAAACACTCAAGATAAAGAAACCGATCACAGCATTAAGTAACATTACAGAGAAGCCATTTTGATAGTCTGAACAGTTAACACCACAGTTAACGGTACTACGTAAAGCCCTACATAGGTATAATGCCTTTATCCACAGATAGGCTGGAGTTGTCCTATCTCTACGTATGACTGCACAAAGAAACAAGGACCTTGAAATGCTGTCTGACTCTGAGAAGAAAGATAGCTCAGCATGGCCTAGCACATTTGTTGATCATCAGCGATTTCCTTTAGAAAGCACAGGCTGCTTTTGCTTAACTAATGTGTTAATCCTTTTACATAATGTACTTTATCCCCCACCCTTCTCCCCTACTACTCCCTCTTCTCCCCCTCCTCCCACCTCTTCTCCCCCTCTCCCTCCTCTTCTCTCCCTACATGCCCTCCTCTTCCTTCCCTCCCACTCTTCTCCCTATCTCCCCTCCCACTCTTCTCCCCCTCTCCCCTCCCACTCTTCTCTCCCTCTCACCTCCCGTCTTCTCCCCCCCACTCTCTTTTCCCCTCCCCCTCCCTAGTCTTCTACCCCCTCTTCTCCCATCTCCTTCCCCTCTTCTCCCCTCTACCCCCTCTTCTCCCCAACCCCTTTTCCCCCTCCACTCTCTTCTCACCTTTCTCTCCCCTTTCAAAAAGTTAAAATAAATGGTGACATGAGACATTGTACTGACGCATTATGATCCACACTGTCCAGAGAAGTTTTCCTGTGATGCCTCACCTTATGGTATAGGTGCATTCATATCACATATTAGGAAAGGTGCAGTGACCAATCCATGGCCTTTTCATGATATTCACTTACCACAGCAGAGAATACATATTGAATCAGAATCACAGGCAGTAAGGAAGTTGGGTAGTGTGGCTCTGACTTCTGATCCTATGTCACCTCTTTCTAATGATTTAATTTCATTACTTAAACATGCAAAATCCTTGTGTCTAGAGTTAAGAAAGTGTAAGTGTAGAAAGAACCTGATAAGCGTTGTATATAGGCTTAAGAACAGTAGCCAGGAAATACGCTAAAAATAACAATGGGAGATAGAACAGCGACATCAAAAGGGCAATGTTGGGTTAGTCTTGGGGTGGGGGGGGGGGGGTTAATTTGCAGGTAGATTGGGAATATCAGGTTGATCCTGGATCACAAGTGAGGGAAATTGTAGTATGTCTGTGAGATGGCTTTCTGGAGCAGCTCATGATCAATCCCATTAGAGGATCAGCTGTTCTGGATTGGGTGCTATGTAATAAACTGGATTTAATTATGAAACATGAAATGGTGAAGAGGTGATGCTGATTGAAAGGAAGGGTGTGCACGTGCATTTCATAGCCAAGGTGTAACTTGTTCAAGGCAAAGTTGCAGCTGGAGTTTGGTATCGCTGTTGGAATTGGAGTGAGCAATTTGGAGAGGAATCAATGTGGAAGTGTTTCAATGCCTAACCGGGGTGTGAGTTTGGATTGATCCAACTGCCGAGCCAATATTGTGATCTTGAGTACAGCTTTGGCCTGTGCAGCCCAAGGTTGTTGCTGTGCTGGGAACTGGGTCCTAGAGCGAGATACTACCCAGTGCTCAGAGTTTTAAACGACGGTCCAAATAGACTGGGAAGTTCGAGTGTCAGGACCAGAGGTGAGGGTTCAGCTGATTTTGCTTGCTCCCCTGTGGTGTTCATTCCTCTCTCTCCAGCACCAAGGCTATGAACTGCTCGTTTCTGAGAGTTTGTGAGAGATGAAGAACTGAGATTGAGGCGTGGGCCTACTCTGGCTGCTCTAGGGAGCGGATTCCAGACTGAGTCTGGAATGTTGTCATTTGCTCTGATTGGTGTGTGTGTGTGTGTGTGTGTGTGTGTGTGTGTGTGTGTGTGTGTGTGTGTGTGTGTGTGTGTGTGTGTGTGTGTGTGTGTGTGTGTGTGTGTGTGTGTGTGTGTGTGTGTGTGTGTGTACACATGTATAACTGAAATATGTATATGACAGAAATGTGTGTCGTTGCTATTAATAAGGAGAAGTTGCTTGAGAAGCTGAAAGATCTGTAGGTGCATCAGTCACCTGGACCAGATGGATGGCAGCTCAGTGTTCTGAAAGAGGTAGCTGAACAGATTGTGGAGATATTTGTAATGATCCGATGACTAGTGGTGTTCTGCATGGGTTGATGTTGGGACTGCTTCTTTTCAAGTTATATGTCAATGATTTGGATGACGGAATTGCTGGTTTTGTGGTCAAGTTGGCATAAAATACAAAGATAAGTGAAGGGATGGTTGAAATGAGGAAAGAAGGGAGTTTGCAGAAAGACTTAGATGAGAGAAATGGACAAAGTATTAGCAGATGGAATATAGTGCTGGGAAGTTTATGGTCATGCATTTCGGTTTGTTTCATGGTTATCTTGAGAATAAGAATCTCAGGGTTCCATACTGCATACATACTTTGCTAATAAATGAAGCTTTGAACCAATAATCTCTAATCTTGCCGACAAAGATATGGCCACCACATTCTTCTACTCCCAGAATGTCTTAAAAGCAACAGAGAATAATTTTCTGCTTCACACCAAACCTTTATTAAAGTTTCATAGATTTACCAGTATATACAAACTGCTGGTATTTGAATCCACACTTCCATTTGGTGGGATGAGGATCTAATATCTATCCACACGTATATATCCTGATTCTTATTATTGCAGTTACATTGATTTGGCTCACTGGAAAGATAATTGGTTTGTTCAACTGGAAAGATAATTGGTTTGTTCATAAATTTATATTGTGGTTAAATGTAGCATCTATGTTACTTAACAAATCTATTAGCTAAAACTATTCACTCAACTTATAAAAGGCAATAACCTGCTGGAGGAACTGTGGATCAAGCAGCATCTTGGGTCAAGTCCCTGTGCTGAGGACATCTCTATCAATTCTAATACTTGAGCTTGACCCAGTATCAACAATTCCTTTACCTCCACCCCCACCAACAGATGCTGCCTGACCCACTGAAGATTCCTCCATCTTCCTGTTTGTTGTTCTAGATTCCAGCACCTGCAGTCTCACGTCTCTCTGCTGAAAGTACATCTGTTCCTGCACTTAAGCTTCCAATTGTTCATTGCTGGTGGTCAGTTTTATTGCCTGGATAATTAGTGTGATCCAGTAATCACACTAATCGTGGATTGATGGTGGGAATGTAGCAGCCAGAGGGAGATGACAAGTTCCCCAACAGGCTCTGGGAGGAAACTCTGCTGGTGAGAGAGGGATCCACAGAACACAGAGCAGAGTGGAGGAAGGCCACATTATCAACACAGGGTCAGCTGACCACTGACCCAGAATGCTAAACCAGCAGATAAAGAGGGTGTGGAGCTGACATTCTGTGGCAGTGAGAGTTTGATGAATTGCCCAAGGATAAACACACCCCCTTAAAATTACAGACCTGATATTTCAGGTAATTGTGGTGCAGTGTAGACAGGTATATGAGAGGATTAGAGAAACACATACTCTATGGATAAGAACTGGAGACGTACAGTACTTGTATAATTAGCTACCAAAAAGCTGGCAGAGTCTAGAACCTTGATGTGGGAATGCATAAAATGAACCTCAGGAGATACTTTGGTAGCAGTAGCTCCAGAGTCCAACAACTGTTGAATGTCCATGACCCTACTTGGTGGGGGAGAGTGTCCAGGAGGAGAGGTAGTGTGTGAGATGGGGGTGGGAAGTGGCATAAGAATGGGCCTAAGAAGAAGAAAAATGATTAGCCATGCTTAAAAATTGGAGCAGACTCAATGGGCCAAAGAGCCTAAATCTGCTCCAATTTCTTACGGTCTTCCCGAAAAGCATTTCAGGAATGGAAAAAGTTTTATGAAATACTGTATGAAATTTTTGAAACTCCATTTTGTTGTCTCTTCATGTTTTTTCTTCAGGTACTCGTATATCTTCTGAGCACATTCTGCATCCTCCATCCTACCCTCGACTCTGTATTTCTCCATCTCTCTTTTCATATGCTCCATGGCTTCCTCCAGCTCCTCCACGCTGTACTTTTTACCCTCCTCAAACTTTTTCCCGATCTGCTCAATGATCTCCTTTGCCCTGCGTTCCTCAGCCGCCTTCCTCTCCTGCTCCATCTTCTCCATCTCTTCTTTGATCCTTGAGAGTTCCTTTTCCAAAGCTGACAAAAGGGGCAGAGGATGAATTGGTTAGTCCATGAAGAGAGTGGTGAAGGGGTCACATCTCGAGGTGTGTGAGAGACAAGATATTGACAGGGAGCTTCACTCACTGTCCAATCTAAGACAACACACATAAATGCTGGAGGAACTCAGCAGGTCAGGCAGCACCTCTGGATGCTAGACAGTGTTGATGACAAATGAATAGACAGTCAATGTTTCACCAGAGTCCCTATTTCAGGACTGAGATGGAAGATGCTAGAATAAAAAGGGGAGGTGAGGGGAAATATGCGAGCTGAAAAATGATGGGTGAAGCTAGTTGGGTGGGAAAGGTCAAGGGCTGGAGAGGACACAATCTGATAAGAGAGGAGAGCAGACTATAGGAGAAAGGGAAGGAGGAGGGGACTCAGGGGGTAGTAATAGGCAGGTGAGAAGAAGTAAATGGCTGGGGGGGGGAAATAGAGGGAGAAGTGTTGGGAACTTGTTTACCAGAAGGAGAAATTGATACTCATGCCATCATGTTGGAGGATTCCTGGACAGAATATAAGCTATTGGTCCTCCTCCCTGAGGGTGATCTCTTCTTGGCACAAGGGGAAGCCATGGACCAACATGTCGGAGTGGGAATCAGAATTAAAATGTTTGGCTACCGGTAAGTCCCACTTGTGGCAGATGGTGTGGAGGTGCTCGAAAAACTGTCTCCCAATTTACAACGGGTCTCACCAATGTAGAGGATGCTGCATCGGGAACAACAGACACAATAGACAACCCCATCAGATTTGCAGCTGAAGTATTGTCTCAACTGGAAGGAGTGACTGGGGCTCTGAATGGAGATGATGGAGGAGGCATATTGGCAGGTGAGCACTTCGGTTGCTTGCTGGGATAAGTGCCAGGAGGGTGATTATTTGGGCGGGGGTGTGGTTGAATGGCTAAAGGAATCACAGAGGGAGCAATCTCTGCAGAAAGCAGAGTGTGGGTGGGAAAGATATATTTACTGGTAGGACCCCTTTGGAGATGATGGAAGGTGTGGAGAATGATGTGTTTGGGGATCATGAGGTAGTAGGTAACGACAAGTCGAATTTAGCACTATGAAGGCTGTGAGAAGATGGGGTAAGTGCAGATGTTAGGGAAATGGAAGAGAGGAGTGTGAGGTCAGTATCAAAATTGGAGGGTGGGAAATCCCATTCTTTAAAGATGGGCATCACTGTTAAACCTGTTTTTTTAAAAAAAGTAATCTTTTAGATATTTCTCAGATTATTCTTTACAAATATATATGCAAAGGACAACAACTTCTCCTTCCCTATTAAAGTGCTAGTTTTTAAACTGCCAGTACATGGTCCCTGACCACATGTGTGATAGAATGAACTCTGCCCACAACAGGTGGTGGTCCTAACACAGCACCAGGTGTACTGGAGAATGGTGTGGACACACCTCATGAGCTGTGCCATTTCTAAGCTAGAAGTCAGTAGCCAGTGGCGTCTTTTTGCAGGACTAGGATGAGAGGAATCATTGCACAGAACACACAGCAGTCCATTTTCTCACAGTCAATGGAGACCAGCTCACACCCCAACCACACAAGTACCTGCCCCCTTCCAGGGAGAAGCCACTTATAGATGACACATGCAATCCTCTCTCTGTAGCGAGTCTCCTAGAGCCACCAGCTTGTTCCATCTCCAACGCTATCCTAACCAAAGGATCAGTGGTGGAGGAATCCTCAGACACCTCAGGGGAATCTGAGCCTGTTGGTAACCATAGGGAGGGACCCTCTCCACATCAGGTGTCAGACTGAAGGATGGCTTCATTGTTCCTGGCTCTGGAAGTCCATCCAACTACAAGATCATTATCCTTTCCCATTATCCCGGATGAGCAAAAGATAGCATGTTCCCTTGTAGGTTCAGTAACACACTGTTTCAGAAAGCTATCACAGATGCATTCTCAGTAGTCTTTCTCAAGATTGCCACGGGGAACCCTGCACTACCTGCCCTTTCCCCTCCAGAACAGGTATACCGATTTGGATACTGTTGAGGGGGATGGCTTACCTGGGACAAGCTTTGGCAGCCGGATCTCTGGCACTGAGTCTGCTTCTGCAGTGCAGAAGGGAGGGAGGAAGAAGAGGAGAGCGGTAGTGATAGGGGACTCCATAGTCAGGGATACAGACAGGAGTTTCTGTGGTCATGACAGAGACTCCCGGATGGTTTGTTGCCTCCCGGGTGCAGGGTCAGGGCGGTCTCTGATTGCGTGCACAGCATTCTGAAGTGGGAGGGTGATCAGCCAGATGTCGTGGTACACATCGGTACCAATGACATAAGTAGAAAGAGTCAGGAGGTTCTGAAGAGTGAGTACAGAGAGCTTGGTAGGAAGTTGAAAGACAGGACCTCGAGGGTAGTAATCTCTGGATTGCTGCCTGTGCCACGTGCCAGTGAGGGTAAGAGTAGGATGCTCTGGCAGAAGAACACGTGGCTGAGAAACTGGTGTAGGGGGCAGGATTTCAGATTTCTAGATCATTGGGACCTCTTTCGGGGCAGATGGGACTTGTACAAGAGAGACGGGTTACACCTGAACTAGAAGGGGACAAATATACTTGCAGGGAGGATTGCTAGTGTTATTGGGGAGGGTTTAAACTAGATTTGCAGGGGGATGGGAACCAGAGTGCCAGAGTAGATAGTGGAACGGGGGTAAAAATAAATGATGTTAGTAGTTCATGCAAAGTCGTAAATAGTAAGGTTGTGTGTGGTGGTAACAATCTTCTGAGGTGTGTATGTTTTAATGTGAGGAGTATTGTGGGAAAGGCAGATGAGCTGAGGGCCTGGATTGACACATGGAATATATGTATATATATATATATATATATAACACACATCATAGCCATTACTGCAACTCGGCTACAGGAGGGGCAGGACTGGCAGCTCAATGTTCCAGGGTTCTGATGTTTCAGACGTAATAGAGGCAGAGGGATGAAGGGTGGGGGGGGGGGGGGGGGCGGGTGCTAGTCAGGGAAAATATTAGAGCAGTGCTTCAGCAGGAAAGATTAGAGGGCTTGTCTACCGAGGCTATATGAGTGGAGTGAGAAGCAGGAAAGGTATGACCACATTAATAGGGTTGTATTGACCACCCAATAGTCAGCAAGAATTGTAGGAGCAAATCTGCAGAGAGATAACAGACAACTGCAGGAAACAGAAAGTTGTGATTGTAGGGGATTTTAATTTTCCACACATTGACTGGGACTCCCATACTGTTAAAGGTCTAGATGGGTTAGAGTTTGTGAAATGCGTTCAGGAAAGTTTTCTAAATCAATATGTAGATGTACCAACCAGGGAAGATGCAATATTAGATCTCCTATTAGGAGGTGAGTTAGGACAGGTGACAGAAGTGCGTGTAGGGGAACACTGGTTCCAGATATCATAACACCATTAATTTCAACTTGATCATGGATAAAGGTAGATCTGATTCTCGGGTTGAAGTTCTAAAAGCGTAGATTGGAACAGTTGCTTGCTGTCTTGAGGCAAGTCAGAGTAGATAAATCCCCAGGACCTGACAGGGTATTCCCTCAGACCTTGAGGGAGACTAGTGTTGAAATTGCAGGGGCTCTGGTAGAAATATTTAAAATGTCGATACCCACGTGTCAGGTGCCGGAGGATTGGAGGATAGCTCATTGTTTAAAAAAGGCTCAAAAAGAAAGCCGGGAAATTATAGGCCAGTAAGTTTGACATCAGTAGTAGGTAAATTATTGGAAGGCATACTAAGAGGTAGGATAGACAGGGACTTATTAGAAACAGTCAGCATGGCTTTGTGCGTGGTAGGTCATGTTTAACTAATCTATTAGACTTTTTCGAGGAAGTTACCAGGAAAGTGGATGAAGGGAGGACAGTGGATGTTGTATACATGGACTTCAGTAAGGCCTTTGACAAGGTCCTGCATGTGAGGTTAGTTAGGAGGATTCTGCCGCTAGGTATACATGGAGAGGGAGTACATTGGATTAGACATTGGCTCAAAGGGGAAAGCCAGAGAGTGTTAGTGGAGGATTGCTACTCTGAGTGGAGGCCTGTGACTAGTGGTGTGCCACAGGGATCAGTGCTGGGTCCATTGTTATTTGTCATCTATATCAGTGATCTGGATGATAATGTGGCAAATTGGGTCAGCAAATTTGCTGATGATACAAAGATTGGAGGTGTAGCGGACAGTGGGGAAGGTTTTCAAAGCTTGCAGAGGGATTTGGACCAGTTGGAGGAATGGGCAGAAAAATGGCAGTTGGAGTTTAATGAGGACAAGTGTGAGGCATTGCACTTCGGAAGGTCAAACCAAGGTAGAACATACAAGGTAAATGGTAGGACACTGAGGGGTGCAGTAGAACAGAGGGATCTGGGAGTACAGATACATATTTCCCTAAAAGTGGCATCACAAGTAGGTAGGGTTGTAAAGAGAGCTTTTGGTACATTGGCCTTTATATATCAAAGTATTGAGTATAAGAGTTGGAATGTAATGGTGAGGTTGTATAAGACATTGGTGAGACTGAATTTGGAGTATTGTGTGCAGTTTTGGTCACCTAATTACAGGAAGGATATTAATAAGGTTGAAAGAGTGCAGAGAAGGTTTACAAGGATGTTGCTGGGACTTGAGAAACTGAGTTACAGAGAAAGGTTGAATAGGTTAGGACTTTATTCCCTGGAGCATAGGAGAATGAGGGGTGATTTGATAGACGTGTATAAAATTATGATGGGTATCGATAGAGTGAATGCAAGCAAGCTTTTTCCACTGAGGCCAGGGGAGAAAAAAAACCAGAGGTCATGGGTTAAGGGTGAAGGGGGAAAAGTTTAAAGGGAACATTGGGGGGGGGGCTTCTTCACACAGAGAGTGGTGAGAGTGTGGAATGAGCTGCCAGATGAAGTGGTGAGTGTGGGCTCACTTTTGACATTTAAGAAAAACTTGGACAGGTACATGGATGAGAGGGGTTTGGAGGGATATGGTCCAGGTGCAGGTCAGTGGGACTAGGCAAAAAAAAAAATGGTTTGGCACAGCCAAGAAGGGCCAAAAGGCCTGTTTCTGTGCTGTAATGTTCTATGGCTCTATGGTTCTATGGCAGCATTACAGTATAGGGCAATGACCTTTAATATATACATTTCAAACATAAATGACCAGTGAACAATAAAGGATTAATGAGTTAGTATTTATGCTCGAATTTCAATTACATCACATGCTAAGGCCTTCTGTTGTCTCTGCATCTATAACTCTTCAATAAGGATTACCCACTCCTCACTGATGACCCGTACTCCTGCCTCAAATTTACCTACTCCTCTTGGGCATGCCATTCTGGCCTTGCATTTATGTTCTTCGCGAGACCCAACACCAAGCTCTTCTTCATATGAAGATGTCCAAGAACATAAGCACATCCCTCCCTGATCTCACTATGTTTCTGGTGAACAATGAGGTGAAATACTCAGCAGAAATGTCTCACATTTTAAGTTTTCAGACATGAAGAATTAATTTTAAATCTGCAGATGCTCCTTGACCTGAATATTTTGAGCATTTTGTTTATTTTCTTACCAGAGACACGCCTTTGTTCCTCTGTCAGCTTGTTGTCCATCTCCTGTACCTGGTCTAGACGAGACTTTTCCTCTTCCAGGAAACTGTTGAGGACAGCCCACCCCTACAGAGAAGAGAAGATACAATCATCCATATCCAACTCTCTTCCATGACACCAATCCACAAGAGTCCAGAGACAGGCTCTCATCATCAAATGTCTAGTGCTGGGGATTGATATGCAATAAGGGAACTCAACTTACCAATCTACAGGAAATTGGTAAAATTGCAACTGAAAACTATGTGCAATTTATATTGTGGCCTGGATGAAGGCAGAATTTATTTCCTAAATGACACAAGGATAAGTTGCAAGACCGACACATAGCAGTGGCAAAGAGTAGAGAGATATTTTCTGTGAATGAACAAGGATCAGGCAAATCAAGCACAATGTGGGATAATGCAAAATACCATTGTGGCAGAAAGACAAATAGAAGCATATTATCCAAATGGGAAAGTTTATGAAGTTCTGAGATGTAGAGGGATCTGGGTTTCGTAGTACAAGATTTGCAAAATGTTTATGTGCCAGTAAGAGGGAGAGATAGAGCGTGTAACAAAAGTGGAAGGGAAATACTTTAGTTACAGATATATCAGGTTTTGGTGAGATTACATCTGGAGTATGGACAGTATAGGTCTCCTTTAACACTAACACTTCAGTGATGGGCTCCTGGACTGATACCTGGAAGGACATATTACCTTATTAGAGTAGGTAGGACAGATTGGGACTATTCACTTCTGTGGGAAAACACAGAATCAGCAAATGGACTGGATGGTCATGAATTGCAAAGCTGAGTTAGATAAACAGGTAGCTTGATCAATGGAGATATGAAAATAATTTTTTTCCCCTCAATGCAGGATTGGCTCTTGGAACTCTCTCCACTGAAGCACAGTTAAGATTTTTTAAGGGAGAGATTGGATGGCTTTGAAAACCAGTGATGAAAGAATTCTCCCATACTCTGCTCCATTACTGACTCTCCACTCACTGAATCTCCTCCCACAGCCCCAAAGGCACTACCCCCATCACTGACAAATCCTACCACCGAATCTCCTCCACCAGCCACTATAACTGGTTTCCTGATTACAGACTCAATCTACCCAGTTAATCCCATTCCAGATATTACAGAGACTGGATTCACTTTTGTTGGCTGAATGGAAAGAGGCAGAGAGAGGAGTGTTCTGAATTCATGTAAGTCAGAGGAAGGAAAAGCTATGAGAATTGAAAACTAAATGCCTTGCCATAACACACCTCGATCTGGTTCTTGGTCTTTTCTTCATACTCCTTTATGGAATTATCAAGATCCTTCTTCAGCTCCTGGTAACCACCAGATTTCTGATAATGTCCAGATGTCAGGTTTTCCTTAATTGATTCCATTACTTCTTCAAGTTGTGCCTGACAGTGGTCTTGAGACTTTTCCTTGATCTTGGTCATGAGAGACATGTAAGAGGATCTCATTGTCTCCTAGAAGTGAGGGAAAAAAGTACAATAAATGAGGAAACCAAGTATTGTACACTGTCCAGTGTCTCTCAGTGCTTCTCTATAAGGGGAAGATCTGCACAATAACTTTATTTCTGAGTTGCTCTCTCTCAGGGAGAGATCTGTACATTGACCAGTATCTCTCTGTCCATCTCTCTCAGTGGGAGATCTGTACACTAACTATATCTCTGATTCGTTCTCTCTCACGGAGAGATCTGTACACTGACTGTGTCTTGGAGTTGCTCTCTCTCAGGGAGAAATTTGTACTCTGACAAGGAGTGATCTGTATACAAACCAGTGTCTCTGTGCCCCTCTAAGTCATGGAGTAACCTGCACTATCCAGTGTCTCTCAGTCCCTCACTTTCAGGATGATATATCTTTTCTCTCTATTTCTCAGTCTATGTCTGTATGGGTTGGGTCCAGGGACAGGTGTTCAGAGATGAGACAGTTGGTAGTCACTGAACATTAGCAGCTCACCTCCAGCTGCTGGATGTATTTGTCAATGTTGTTGTTCATAGACCTTTTGTGGAAGATACTGAGTGCCTCTATGCTCTTCGTACTGTAATTCTCCATGATTCCGCTCATGGTAAGATCATGAGGTTCTGAGATTTTTTTCATTTCATTGTGATAGAATTTCAGGGCTTCATTTACTGCTGCTTGGTTTTCCACCTCCGCTAATTTAGCGACACTGCTCTCCACACATGGTAGGACCCCATCCGACATCATGCTCATGTATGCCTTGGTCAATTCAGCAAATCCTGTGTGGAATGTTTCGAAAAGTCAGTGCCTGAGGATCTGATCACACCCTCAATTCCCACTCTCCACATCACAACATATTCTTATTCACTTTCAATGGAATCACACCTCCTCCAATTCTCTCTCATCATTCATACACTCAATCCCACTCAGTCTATGCTTCCAACCCTTCCTATTCAAGACCACAGTTGATATTCCCAGTGGGACCCCACACCTTCCCATTCATTCGCAGTGATTTCATGCATTTATTTCTACCCTCTATACTCATGCTGGTATTCCACACCATCCCACTCATTCCCATCTACCTATTCACATTAAGTTCCATTGTACTCACAACAAATGGGATCCAAACTTCTTCCCATAAATGTCCATTGTACTCACTTCCAATGTGATCCCAACCCTTTCCCTTTCACTTCCACTTAACACAATTCCAATGGTCCCTCCCCTTTCCCATTCAATTCCAGTATACAGACTTCCAACTGGATCCCATCACAAACAAGAGAAAATCTGCAAATGCTGGATATCCAAAGAACAGACACAGAATGCTGGAGGAACTTAGCAGGCCAGGCAGCATCTATGGAAAAGGTTGACGTTTAGACTAAAACCCTTCCGTAGGGCTGGAGGGAAAAAAAGCTGCAGAGTAGATTTCAAAGGTGGAGAGGGGAGAGAGAAACACAAGGAGAATGGTCTGGGTAAGCATATGATTAAAGTGTTGGAGAGCAGCAGAGATCACAAAGGGGAGCAGTGAGAGAAGGTTTCACTGAACTCACTTCGAAGTAAAGTTTTAAACTTCTCCAGGGTTGGCACCCTGGAAGAGACTTCGCAGAGTAGTAATCAAATCACAAACAGGAGAAAATCTGCAGATGCTGGGTGCTGCTCCAATTGGATCCAACCTGCTTTTCACTCACGCCTGTTACACAAACATCCAATCGATATTCATGCCATCAGGTTGGAGGCTACCCAGGCAGAATATAAGGTGCTGCTCCTCCAACTTGAACGTGGCCTCATCGTGGCAGTAGACAAGGTCATGAACTGACATGTTGGAATGGCAATGGAAAGAAGAATTGAAGTGGGTGGCCACCAGGAAATACCGCATTTTTGGGCAGACAGAGTGAAGGTGCTCATTCTGATGGAATGAGCGTCGATTTCTTGAACATCTGGTTATTTACCAACCTCATCTTATTCATCATTCTCTATCCTTGTTTCCCACTCATAGATTTTCTTCTTACCTGCCCATCACCTCCCTCTGGTGCTCCTCCCTTTCCCGTCTTCCATTCTCTTCTCTCCTCTCCTATCAGATTCCCCCTTCTCCAACCCTTTATCACTTTCACCAATCAACTTCCCAGCTCCCTTCTTCACCACCTCCTCCAGTTTCACCTATCACCTGCCACCTTATACTTGTTCCTCCCCCCACCCAATCTACTCATTCTGATTTCTCCCCTTACTTTCTAGTCCTGATTAAGAGTCACAGTGTGAAATGATGACAGTTTACTCTTTTCCATAGATGTTGCCTGGCCTGCTGAGCTCCTCCAGCATTTTGTGTGTGTTGCTTTGGATGTCCAGCATCTGCAGATTTTCTCATGCTCGGTTAGTGTGTTATACTGAAGAGAGATGGTGAGGTTTTGCCCGGTTACTCACTCCTGCCCGTGACCAGCTGATCCCCAACAACTTTCTTGACTTTCTTGTGGGTGTAAATGTAATTGATGAGGTTCTGCCGCTCTGTAACAAACTCCCCATCCAGATCCTTGTCCTCCAGTTCCTGGAGCTGCTTGAGTTTCTTCCGGAATGTGGGAGTGGGAAATGCAAAGCAGCAACGTGAGGGAAAATGATTGCGGATACACCTGCGGAGTTCATTATATTCCTTGTCCTGCTCACTGGTCTCACCTGTAAAAAAGAACCAGGAATCAGGCCTGAATAACTTAATGAGTCTGCTCTCCCATTCCCAACAAGGCAACTGTTACCCCCAGGACTGTGGGGAGGAACAGGGGAAGGACAGGAAGGAAATAGAGGGGAGACAGTTTGCAAGGTGTAATGGTGAAGAAAAGGATGTGTGGGAGAGGCATCGTCCATTGTAATTGGGTCATGGGTGACTTGTCATAGACGGGAATGATGTGACATATAGGGTAGTTGAGGATCATGTTCATTGAGAGGGGTGTGTGGGACAGTGGCAATCAGCCAATCGGATGAAACTCTGATGGGAAGGAGCATCATCTGGGTGGGAGTGGTGCATTTATACCATCAAACCAGAGGATGGTGTACTTTGGTATCATTATTGGAAGGAATTGTGACGTAATGTGAATGTGAACAGGGCAGGGGGATGCAGAGTCAGTGGGAATGACAGATGTGAATGGGCCATGGAGACCCTGGAGTGTGTAAGAGGTTCTCAAATGTAAGAGGTTGCCCCTTCCTCCACCACCCTCTCAAACATTGAATTCAACCCTGCTCCCTCCATTCTCTGGCCCCTTTCCAAGTTCTCCCTATCTCCTCAGAGACTGGCATTGCTGCATACTCACTGTCCTTCAGTTTCAGGCTGTGCTCCAGGTACTCATTTGGAGTCACATCTTTTCCATCAATGTGCATATCCAGTGTCAAATCACGGAGCACCCAGACAAATTCAGGGAAGAAGCGGACAAATTCCCAACTGTCACAGTCATCGGGCTGGGCCTTCATCTGGATCCGCTTAGACAGTTCAGTCACAAAACTGGGAGCAACATCAAGGATAAAGGAATAAAAGGTTGGCAGGTAAATGGTGAGGAATGTCAGTCACTGTTCAGATCGACTCCTGAGAGAGAGTTACTGAGAGACACTGGTCAGTGTACAGATCTCCCTCTCAGAGAGAGTGTGTCTAAGAGACGCCAGTCATTGTGGAGATATCTCCCCGAGAAAGAGGGACTCGATGAGTAAAAGGCAAAGCTGCTGCTGTTTGAGAATCCTGGATATCAAGGATTATTGTAAATTTGATCGTGGAAAAAGGTGTCTTGATTCAGAAACAGGCAGCTGGGAGAAAGTGAATCGTTGAACTCATATATAGAATGCCAGAGTAAACTCTGTGTGGAAATTTGGAGGGCAGAACAGAGCATGAGGTGACTTTAGCTGGTAAAATTAAGGAGAATTCTAAGTGACACTACAAATATATGAATGAAAGAAGAGTAACATAGGGAATATAAGGCCTCTGAAAGACCAAGATGGAAATGTGTTTGTGGAACTGCTGGAGATGTGTACTGTTCTCAAGCACTATTTCACTGTCACAGTGGACATTGAAGATGAGTACCAGCAAGCACAGTGGGATCTTGGTCAGCTGGGCTCAGGAATGTGAAATGGAATTCAGACAAGCACATAGAGTTATATTGTGGAAGGACTAATCATTGGAGGACTTCTGCATTGAATGTAAGGGATCTAGATACTTCTACATAACAAAAGCACCTTGAAGTGTTGGATCAAGGTTCCCTTAAAAGGGAGTCACAAGTAGAGAGAACGGGGGTGTGTATAAAGTTTTTAGCATGTTGGACTTCATCAGTTAGTAAACTAAGTTTGAAGTGGGTGGTTACACTATGATTGTACAAAGTGTTAATGTGGTCACACTTGGAGTACTGTGTACAGTTCTTGTCATGCAGTTATAGTAAGGATGTGATTAAACCAGAAAGAGTGCAAAGAAGCATTTTGAAGGATGTGTCTAGGAGTCATGGAACTGTGAGGATAAACACCTTGGCCTTTATTCTTTGGAGCATAGAAGAATGAGGGGTGGTCTCACAGCTGTAATAAAAATGATGAAGGGCATTGATAGGGTCAGTGGTCTTTGTTTGCTAGGTTGTGGAGAAGAAAACTACAGGATATAGTATTACAGTTAGAGTGAAAGGATTAATAAGAACCTGAGATATTGGTTATGTATACATGAAGGATGTTGAGTATATTGAACGAGCTAGCAGAGAAAGTGGGTAAGGCACATACATTAGACACATTTATGAAGTACGTGGACAGGTATGAAGATGATGAGAATTCATAGGAATATGGGAAAGTGCTGGATCAGCTTGAGAATACATTTTAGTCAGTATGGTCAAGCATAGCCAAAGGGATACCTTCCCTGTTGTATAACTCAATGACTCTATGATTGAGAGACAGTGATCAGTGTACAGATATATGCCAAAAGAAAGGGACATAGAAATGTGTGTCTGTGCACAAATATCTGTTCCACAAAAACTGATACCCGAAAAAATATAACCATAACAAGTGGATGCTTGATAATACAGAGAAGAAAATAAAGAGGTGTGAGAAATGTTTTATATTGTACACTACCTACACCACTAATAGGTAGGGCTAACTTAAGCAACCCTTCGTAGTCTACACCGCCGAGTATACTTAGCAACGTCTGCGTGGTTCCTGATGCAGGCGATCAACTGTGGACCTGCTAGGGTGGAGGTCCTCGGTGCTGGTTCAGCTGCTCGGCCTGAAGGTGGGACCCAGGTGAGTGCTCTGCCCAAGAAAGAACTTGCCCACCTATCACCACCTCCCAGTCCAGCTGGTGGGGCAAGGCATCCAATCCGACATTTACATGACCTTAACCTTTTCGTCAGGTGACCTTCAGCAATTGGCCTCTGCCTCCTCAGGGACAATGTATTCTATTAATCTTACAACCAAACAATGTTAAAAAAACATTCTTTAAAGACAAGGTGATTAATTACTTTTACACAAATCAGCACTTTTGGTTTGCTTTTAGACCATTTAATCAGGTAGACCAAGAATCACATTGTTCTACCCTTATCTAATATCAAGGGTCAATTTGCCCAACATGCAGGTAGACCTTCAAAACAGGACAAACCCACAAATTTCTAAATGTTAACCATTGCCTTGCTGTGTCCATTTTTCAGATCCACACATCTCACCCGTACACTTACCAATACAATATCCCACTGAGAGAGACAGGGGCTGAGAAAAACTTGTCAGCATACGATATCTCCCCAAGACAGTAGGATTGAGAGACATCGGTTGCTGTGCAGATGAGAGAGAGAGAGAGAGAGAGAGAGAGAGAGAGAGAGACACTGGTCACTGTACAGATATCACCCTGAAAGAGAAGGACTGGGAGACACCAGTGAAGGATACTGTAGGTCTTGCAGGGATCGCTGGTCGATGTTTCTTTGCCCATTGTAAATGAGGATGCTGCTCAGAAGGATAGCCAGCGAATAGATGAAATTATCATTCTTGCTGTCTCCCTGCACGTACAAAGTTTGTAGGATAGATGAACAGTTAGTGAGAACTCTTGCTCTGAGATCAGTCTAATAAATAACCGTCCCATTTTTGGATATTTCCTGCTCGGTGTTTACAGAGATTGGTCTGTGAGGCTTCCCTCCACAGCATCCTTCCTGTCAATACCACCAGTGGCAGATGTATGGCCAAGGGAAGCCTCGCCCAGTGCTCACCACCACAGTGCTGGGGGATATCACACTGTCGTGGTACCTTAACATCATTTTCATTCGGGAGAATGGGATGGGAATTGTGTGGGTGGGACAGGAAACGGAGTGGGTGATGGTCTTGTATCACATACAGTTCAAATGAAAAAGATGGCAGAATTCTTCCCTGAAGCTCAGCATGTACGTGATTAAAATGTTAACTAGTTAACAAATTAATAAATTTTTACTTCACATCTAGATTGTGGAGAGAATTTAAACATCCCCATTGCCTGTGGTGGGATTTGAACTCTGGTTTGTGGATCATTCCTGTGGGTTACCCATATGGTAATGAAACCAGTGTTCTGTTATTATCCCAAATAAAAGATAGAATAATAGAATCAATCTGATCAAAAAACTTCTTAGTCAAAAAAACAGGAATATTCTGAAATAAATATAAAAATTTTGGTAAAATCATCATTTTAACTACAAATGTATATGAATACGACCAACAAGTGAAAATGTAAGTGGGCTCCATCTACTAAATGAGTACTTCATAGAGTCCACTAAAGGAGGAAAACCAGCTTTATAAAAATCCTTATTTTTTTTGTAATTCTGACACTTAAATATCCAAAAGAATCTGTAACTTTGAAAGGAATATTATCGTATATAGAGACAAATTCATTTAAAGGAAGTAATTCGCTTTTACTAAAATTTATTTTATATCCTGAAAAATCTCCAAATTTGTCAAATAATTTCAGCAAAGCAGGAATAGATTATTCAGGCTTAGATATATATACCAATAAATCATTAGCATAAAGAGAGATCTTATGCATGGTCTCATTCATAAAAATCCCATTTATATTTATAGTTTCACAAAGAGAAATAGCAAGGGGTTCTAATATTAAGTTAAATAACAAAGGACTTAATGACAGCCTTGTCTTGTCCCCGTGATAGCTGAAAAAGGGGAGACCTACAGTTATTGGTGACAATAGTAGCAACAGGAGCTTTATATATAATTTTAATCCAAATATTAAGTTAATACCAAAAGCAAATTTTTCTAAAACATTAAATAAATATTTCCATTCAACTCGATCAAATGCTTTTTCAGCATCCAAAAATATTACACATTGTGGAGTTTTAGAAGAGGGTGAATATATAATGTTAAGTAATCTCCAAACATTTGAAAAAGAATAACGACCCTTTATAAAGCCTGTTTGATCTTTAAAAATGATTTTACCCAAAATACTCTTCAACTGATTGGCCATTATCTTTGAGAGAATCTTAGCATCAACATTCAGTAATGAGATAGGTCTGTATGAGGCACAATCAGTAGGATCTTTATCCTTATTTGAGGATTAAAGTAATAGAAGCTTCATAGAAAGTAGAGGGTAAGTCAATTTTCACAAAAGAATCTTTAAACATCTCCAACATAGATGGAGAAAGCAGTTTTCCAAATTCTTTTATAAAATTCTACAGGATAACCATCAAGTCCCGGGTCTTACCAGATTGCATTGAAAAAATAGCTTTATGGATTTTGGATTCAGTAATTTGGGCATCAAGAGTTTTTGATCCTCAGCAGAAATATTAGGGAAATCAATCTTTCGTAAAAAGGCATTCATTTCAGAAGAATCTACTGAAGACTGAGATTTATAAAGTTCAGTATAAAAATCTTGGAAAATCTTATTGATTTCTTCATATTCCCAGCCAAGGTACCATCCTTTCTACGAATTTTCAAAATTTGCCTTTTGGCTCCAGCCGATTTTAATTGAAATGCAAGTAATTTATTATTTTTATCTCCAAACAAATAAAATAGGCTCTTTAACTTAAGCAGATAACTTTTGATTGGATGAGTTAATAATAGATTATATAGTGATTGAAGTTCCACCCTTTTCAAAAATAAGTCAATATTAGGGGAAACCGCATAGACATTATCTAAATCTTTAATTTGTTTTGAAATTTTATCTAATTCTGCTTTTGTCTGTTTTTTTTTGAGTTTAGCTGAATAAGAAATAATCTAACCACGTAAAAATGCTTTGAATGCATCCCATATAATTAATTTAGACATACCTCCTACATCATTAAAAAGAAAAAAATCTTTTGCCTGGCTTTCAATAAAACTGATAAAATCAGAGTTTTGCAGTAAAGTCTGAGACGTGCCATGGTGGACGGACAAAAATGACATAATCAAATTCAAAGGACAAACTCAAAGGCGTGTGATCAGATATAGCAATAGCGTCATATTCACAGTTTTTAACATTAGGCAAAAGGTGGGGATCAATTATAATATAATCAATCCTCGAATAGTTTTTGTGGACATGCGAAAAGAAAGAATATTCTCTATTATCAGGGTGTAAATGCCTCCATAATTAGATCAACCCAAAATCGATCAAAAAGGAGTTGATAACTTATTATCAGTTGATAACTGATGATTATTTGGGATAATAAAAGACCAAGGATAAGTAAAAGTCATATACAAAAGTTGAAAAAGGACGGAGGTCTCGCTTTGCCTAATCTAATAATGTATTATTGGGCTTTAATTTGCAATATATGTCCTTTTGGTTATATTGGGGTGATAGGAATGATCGGCTAATCTGGGTAGACCTGGAACTGAGAGCTGTGAAACAGTTTTACTTAACTTCGTTATTGGGAGTTGCTCTACCTATACAATTAGCTAAAGTTGCTAATTTAAATTTATATCCTGTGGTTAATCACTCTTTACGTATTTGGCTCCAGTTCTGCAATTTTTTAATTCTATATTTAGTAGTATAATTTATCGTAATTACTTTTTTAAACCTTCCTGGAGTGATCCAATTTTTTGACTTAAATAAAGGTATTAAGTCTTTTTTGGACTTATTTAAAGAAGGCAGATTGATGTCTTTTGAACAATTAGTCGATAAATATTCTCTTTAATAGTTAGACATTTTCTTACAAAAATATTTAAGAAATTTTCCTTATATATTGGAGGCTGACTTGTTAAATACTATTATGAATATGAACCCCTTGATGAAAGGTTCTATTGGAAGAATTTATAATTTATTATTACAATGGGATAAGTGTCCTTTACTTAAGATTAAACAGGATTGGGAGAAAGAACTCAATTTGACTTTTATATGGGAGGATTGGATGCGGATTCTGAAATTGGATAACTCTTCTGTGCTTGTCACTCACTGATTCAATTTAAAATTATGCATCGTTACCATTGGACAAAAGAGAGACTTTCTAAAGTATTTCCCAATGTTGACAAGTATTGTGATAGATGTAAAACTGAGATAGCTACACTGACACATATGTTCTGGTCATGTTCTATATTAAAACCGTTCTGGAAGTCAGTCTTTTCGACAATTTCTAAAGCACTTAGAATCAATTTACAACCTAATAAATTGACTGTGCTTTTTGGAATAATTCCTCAAAATATTCATGGTATTTCTCTGTCTGACCAACATGTTATTGTGTTTGTTACATTGATAGCTAGGAGGGCCATTTTGTTGAAATGGAAGGACATACCTGCTCCTACTTTGTCACAATGGTTCTCTCAAGTGATGCTGTCTCTAAGTTTGGAGAAAATTAGAAGTCAAACCTTTGAACCTTTATTTGATTTTGAGAAGAGATGGGGCTCATTTGCTCGTTACTATCATTTCAGTTAACTGATAGATTTCCTCCGCGATCTAAGTGTAAATTTTGTTTTGATATATGTTTTCTTCTTGTTGGCAGTTTGATGTTTATTTTTAGAAGCTTTCTATGGTTTTTTTTCTCACTTTTCTTGCTTAGTAGGGTTTTTCTTAGTCACAAAAATTTTCAATCTCTAAGATAATTTTTTGAGGCATTGAAAGTGTTGTTACTTTGATGTACCTGTGTATTTTTTAATAATAATAATAATAATAATAATAATAATAATAATATAATAATAATAATAAGAATAAGAAGAAGAAGAAGAAGAAGAAGAAGAAGAAGAAGAAGAAGATTTGAAAAGAAAGCAGCCAGTCTTCTGAGGAGGGGAATAGTTGAGAGGGAGGGACTGACCTTCTCAGAATCTCCAAGACCTTCAGTGTCCAACAACAGGAGGACCTCACTGGGTCTCTGAGGGAGGGATCGACACCACATCCAGATTCCTTTGGTGTGAGCCTGGACAGATGAATCCACTGAGAATCCTGCAGAGGGAGAGAGACAGAGAGGGACAGAGAGGTACACTTTGCAAGAACATAAGTGGATCTGTGATCTTCCATAGCACAAAGATGTGCAGATTGTGAGTATCCTATCCCTCATTTGTGAGTGAGGGATAGAGTTTGAGAGGAATTGTTGGGAACATGGGAAGAATAAAATTCGATTGCTGTAGAATTTGTGAAAGAGGACAATTGATGGTCAATGCAGTGTCAGTGTTATAGCAAGTAACTCTAGTCATTATTAATGAGACCAGTGTGTTCTCTGCATTCAAGATATGAGGCAAGCATGCAGTTTAAGTTCCTCAAATTTCTCTAGATCAATTGTCCAAAACAGTGATGGGAACACCAATGTGACACTAGTGGATGTCTCCAGTACATTTCCCACTGTTGACAGCTTGACAATACAAGTGTGCTCTGTGTCCCTGGTCTCAGGATAATTTCTGCAAGACAGATAGTAAACAGAGATGAAAGGTTAGAGGTGGAAGTTTACAGCCACTGCCCTTACCCTTCTTATCTCCCGCGAGACAGTTCATGAGGTAGGACTTCCCTGTACGAACAGCACCAACCATAACCACAACAACCATTGGAACCTCGATGGACTGGAGGAGCTCTAGAGCCTCTGGGTTCAGCTGCAGCTTCCCGTCTGTGTTATAAACCAGTGGCATGGGTTTCCCCATCTTCTGTTTGTTGTCATCTGACTGTCCATTTGAGAAATAGCTACAAGGTCAGAGCAAGAGAATCACACACAGATTGAATAAGAGTAAATGTTAATCTATAGTATATACCAGCCCCCAATACCACGTATTGTATCCCTGCCTCCACATCGTTGCTGGGGATTTGTTAATTTATATCTACTCCCTCTGAACACCTGGAATAGATTAAGACCTATAATTCACTCTTGGGAATCTGTTATTCAACATATTAAGTCCCCAGATCCCTGCATTAAATTCAAGCCTCTAAAGCAGTCCCAGTGATCTGTTTAATACAGAAAGTTCCAAACCCCGGGATTACTCCTGGGAATCTACTGCTGTACAATATAACACCCCAAAGAACCCTTCTGCTACACACTCCAAGGGATCTGTTGTGATATTGTCATGGTCCTGACTGAATAGCGGCAGGCCTCCAAGATCCAGCGCTCCAATTCCCTGGAGTATGGTTATCGGCCACTGTCCCTCAGACACTCAGACTGCCAATTATTGCCTGCCACATTCCTTCATGGAAGGTCTGTACTTAAAAGCCTCCTGCTGAGCACTCAGTGCTCAATCATAGGAGTTCCATTTGTAGTACTACTGTTTATGATTTTGCCTTTGGATTTTGTTTGTATCATCTTGTTTATTTTGAGTCTGAAATAATTCTGGACCTTTCTCTGCACTTGGGTTAACCACCATCCACATGTCTCATGTTACAGCATGATTGAGACATCATGAACTCAGGAGACTATGAATGTCTGCAAACCACATTGGCCTACTGGGAGCAACTGTAGGGAGACCTGACAACATGCGTTGGGAAATCCTCACCACTCTCCAGAAACTCTCATACTCCAGTAGGCAGGATCCAATTTCGGTCGGAGTGACTGCCAATTCCAGGAATATTCATGCTTGAGACTCTGTCAATAAATATTTATCCCCCATCAGGAAGGTCTCAGAGCCCCCTGCTTGTCTCTTGACAAGAGAACCATCCAATTCTCCTCCACCATCTCCCTCCTCTGTCTGACAGAACTGGTCCTCACCCTGAAATTATTTCCTTCAGCTTCTCCAGTTTGCAGTTCCTGATGTTTACAGTACTCCATGTGACCACACTAATGCTTTGTACAAATGTAGTGTAATGATCCAGTTCAAACTTAGTGCACTAACTGATGAAGGCCAGTATGCTAAAAAGTTTTGATTTGCTAAGAATGCTCACAGGAAGATAATCTCAGGGTTGCATGTGGTGACATGTATATACTCTGATAATGCATTCACTTTGAATTTTGAACTCCCACTTTCTCTGAACCCAAGGGGTAGCTATGGGCACTGGTATGGGCTCAAGCTATGCCTGCCTCTTTACCATCTATGTAGAACAGTTTTATGTTTGAAACCTTGCCCATTTTACTCCCCAACTCTTCCTCCGCTACTTTGATGACTGTGTTGGTGCAGCTTAGTGCACCCATGCTGAACTCAGCAATTATATCTATTTTGCTTCTAACTTCCACACTGCACATAAATTCACTTGGTCCATCTCTGACACCTCCCTCCACTTTCTTGATCTCAATATCTCCATCTCTGAAGAGAAAGTCGACCGATACTTTTAATAAACCTATGCATTTTCAACCATAATTTTCTGGAGCGGTGGAGGCTGGGAGGAGATCTGACAGAGGTTTACAAGATTATGAGAGGCATATATAAAAGAGATAGGGAGTAGACAGGTTTGAAAAAGGGGACATAGGTTGAAGGTGAGGGTGGTAGTTTCAAAGGATATGTGGGGTGTAGGTTTGTTACTGAGTGTGGTGGATGCAAATACATTTGAGGTTTTTAAGAGAGATTTAGATAAGCACATGGATGGAAGGAAGATGGAGGGATATAGACATGGTGTAGGTAGGAGGTGTTGAAATTAGTGTTTGGGTATTTTTGATTTGCTTTCTAGCTGGTTCAGCACAACATTGTCAGCTGAAGAGCCTGTTTCTGTGCAGTACTGTTCTATACTCATTTTAAAAATGCCTCTTTTAAAAATAGTATTCCCTTTTCTCAGTTTCTTTTCCTCTGCCTCATCAGTTCCCAGGATGTGGCTTTCCATTCTGGGACATCAGAGATGTTCTCCTCCTTTTAAATTTGGAGTTTCCTTCCCTTTATTATTGATGCTGCCCTCACCCATATCTCCACTTCTCTTTCATCCAAGCTCACCCCATTTTCCCACTGCCCTAATAGTGAGAGAATTCCTCTTGTCCTTGCGTACCACCCCATCAGCCAGAGTATCCAACACATTATCCACTGCAACCTCTACTAACTTCAAAGGGATCCTACCACTAAACATATCTTTATCTTCTCCCCTTCAATTTCTGCAGGATCACTCCCTCTGTGATTCCCTTGTCTATTCCTCCCTCCCCAGCAATCTCCCTGAATGCATTTTGTTTCCCTGCAAGTGGCCCAAGTGCTACACATGCCCAAACATCTCTGCCCTCACTTCTGTCTGTGGTGGCCAGAGCCATCATGTTTGCTGTTGTGTGATGGGGCAGCAGGTTGAGGGAGGGTAGCAGACACCAACAAAATCAATAAACTCATTTGTAAGGCCAGTGATGTTGTGGGGGATGGAACTGGACTTTCTGACAGTGGTGTCTGAAAAGAGGATGCTGTCCAAGTTGCATGCCATCTTGGACAATGTCTCCCATCCACTCCATAATGTACCAGTTAGGCACAGGAGTACATTCAGCCAGAGACTCATTCCACCGAGATGTAACACTGAGCGTTATAGGAAGTCATTCCTGCCTGTGGCCATCAAACTTTACAACTCCTCCCTCAGAGTGTCAGACACCCTAAGCCAATAGGCTGGTCCTGGACTTATTTCCACTTGGCATAATTTACCTATTATTATTATTTAATTATTTATGGTTTTATATTGCTATATTTCTAGACTATTCTTGGTTGGTGTGGCTGTAATGAAACCCAATTTCCCTTGGGATCAATAAAGTATGTTTGTCTGTCTGTCTGTCTGTCATTCAGGGCCATAAACAGTCCTTCCAGGTGAGACAACACTTCACCTGCAAATCTGTTGAGTTTGTAAATTGTGTCCACTGCTCCCGGTGTGGACTCCTCTCTGCTGGTGAGACCCATTGTAAATATGATGATGACTTCATTGAGCACCTCTACACCATATGCCAGATGTGGTACTTTCTGGCGGCCAAACATTTAAATTCCAATTCCCATTCCTGTTCTGACAAATCCATCCAGGACATGCTCTTGTGCCAAGATGAGGCCACCCTCAGGGTGGAGGAGCAAATACTTTTTTTCATCTGGGTATCCTCCATCCTGATGGCATGAATATCGATTGCTTTCTTTGAGCCTATTATTGGGATTCCACAAACTATTTTGTCTCTGACTAGTGAGTCTCTCAAGTTTCCAAAGTCACAGGACTAACTCAGTGTGTGAAGCCCAGCTAAATATTGGTCAAAGCTAATATTTTCTTTCTTTTCATAGGAGAAGAACATGTATCTCTCAAACATAATTTTTTTACTTGGGACAAAATTCTCCCCAAATTTTGTCATCAGAGTGTCCGATTTAAAGTTTGCCTCATCAACTCGAAAGCTGTTGTAGATGTCCAAAATATCTTTAACAATTATATGTCGAAAGATAGATGCTTTCCATTTTTCCTCTTCCCCTCTGACTCTACTCGCCCCTAAATATATACTGAATTTTTGTTTGAAGCGTTTCCTGTTATAGAGTCATAGAGAAGTACTGCACAGAGTAGACCCTCCTAGTCCATGCAGAAGACATTTAAATTGCCTACTCCTATCAACCTAACTGGGATTATTGCCCTCCATCTCCTTACTATCAATGTACAAATCCAAACTTCTCTTAATCTTTGAAATCAAGCTTGCATGTACCCCTTGGTCAGGTAGTTCATTCCACACTCTCACAACCCTCTGAGTGTAGAAGCTTCCTCTTATGTTCCCCTGAAAGCTTACCTTTCACCCTTAAGCCATGTCCTCTAGTTGTTGTCCCACCCAACCTCAGTGGAAAAAGCCTTGCAGATTTTACAAACCTCTTTCAAATCTTCTCTCTGTTTTCTATGTCTATCTATCTTCTATCTGCACAGTCCTAAATTATTTAATTGTAATGCTCTGGTTAAGATTTGTACTGCTGTGCTGTGAGGTATTTTTATTTAAGTAATTTTCTGCAAAATCACTGTGTCCTGTTAATAATAGTGTTTTGTCTTTGGCGCATGAGTAAAGTAATACCCCTGACTTCTCTGGAAATGAGCTCCACCGTTTACGTGCACATTGCACTGGATGAACTGTAATCAGCCCAGTTAATTTTCTTTTCCTTTTCTATAAGTTTGTGTTCGAGACCCGGTGAGAGGGTTACAGTTGTAGGGGTCTTCAGGCATTCGGATGCTGTGTGAATGCTTGAATACTGTATAAGGATTCATTAAGTGCTTTATTTGTGTGCTAAGCCAGTGTTTAAACTGGTGCTTGTGGAAAGTGAGGTGCATCTTAATTAAAGTACTTTATTATGGTTGCTGTGGGGCTTAATTTTTGATGCAATTCAAAGAATATATCCTCAAGCAATGCTTTTGTTGTGTGCAGGGTCGATATTCAAATTCCCAATGAACTGCTACTTAGAGTGCTGTGTTCTGTAAAAGTAGGGAAAGTTACACTGATTGAATGGTATTTTTACCAATCGGCTGGTATGGATGTCGCGTTAGTCCAGACTTGTCATGGTCCGGTCCGTGAAATCTGTATTCCAGTTCAGATCCGGTCCATTTCATCCGTATTCCAGGTCTTCTGTTTTTTCCCTTGTTCTGTTGGGTGCCTTAATTGAGGCACCTGATTTGCAATTTGGACTGGCACATAAATACCTCTGCAAACCAGGGATTCCCTGGTTTATCTCTCTCCCCTCCCTTCTGAATCTCTGGCAATTACTTCAGCAGTGTATCTTGACAGTTACTTCGGCACTAACCTTCATCTGTTACTGTTGCCCGCTATCTTGCCTGCAACCTTGCCTGTGTCCTCGCCTGTATCATCATCAAATTCAACCACCTGAGTGAGTCCAGAGCCTTGCCACACCAAGATAAGGAACTATCTACCATTGAGTTTGGAACTGTCTCTTTGTGTCCCTGTGTTTAGCATCCGTGTCAAAGAAGAGTCCCGGCTCTACGTCCTGTCCCCAAGGAGGGTTCCTGACTCTGTGTGGAGCCCCAGCCCTAAGTCCTGTTCTGAAGAAGGGATCCTGGCTCTGTGTTCCGTGTACAAGTCCAGGCCGTATGTCCTGTTTCCAAGAAAGGGTCCCGGCTCTGTGTTCCTGTGCTCAAGTCCAAGGCTGTGTTCCTCTGTTCCAAGACCTAGTCTAGGCATCGTGTTTCAGCCCTGTCCAAGTCAGAGCTTCGTGTCCTTATCCGGTCCATGTTCTTCACCCAGCCCGGGAGTTCCTTGCCCAGACCGGTGCTGGAGATTCCTCGTTCTGTGCTGCAAGCCACATCCAAGAACCTTGTCCAGTCCAAGCCAAGGCTTTGTATTCCCAGTACTATCTTGTGTCTAGTCTGATCCTAGTCCTGAGTCCTCGCCTGTATCTGGGTTCCGAGCCTGAGTCAAGACCCATGCTCTGGATCCCTGTCCAGTCTCTGGCTTGGAGTCCTAGTCCAGGCTCCTAGTTACGAGTTTCTTGTCCAGGTCCCACTTTCCTAGTTTGAGTCCTAGCCCAGGCCGGGTGTCCATGTCTTGTTCAGGGCCCATGTCCATGTCCAGCGTCGTTTCCACTCGACTTCTCTTGCTTTCTGGATCATCTTAGTACTGTTCCCAGTACTTCAATGTGTGTGTCTTGCATTTGAGTCTGCTCCCAGTGCCCCCCCTTGCAACAAGATTACCAGTGACGTGATTGAAGTCGCGCTGCCCAGTGGGGTAGGGACGGGGCCATGGTCAGTTCATATCTCTGGAGAGGCGGGGGAATGTGGCTGATGGTGAAGATTTTAAAGTCAAGTTGTTCTCATTTCTGTGAAGTGAGGGAAAGGGGTTGTCCGATGTGAGAAGTTCTCATTGGCTGAAAATGTTTTCTGGAGTTACGCCTGCAACTGATGGGGAAGACAAATATGGGGCTTTGGCTGCACTGCTTGTATCACAAAAGGGGCATTCAACTGTCTGAGAGAAATTGTTAGAGGGTGTACGAAGTTGTGAAGGGAGCGCTGTCACGTGACATGATTGCTGCATGTATTCGAATGACCCACAAGATGCACCCTCCTCCATATTTTACCGAGTTACTCAGAGAAGTTAGAGAGGGGGAAACACGACTGAGAAATGAAACATTTCCGAAAGCTGAGTAATGTCTTCAGAGCACAGCAGGCCAGGTAGCATCTATAAAGAGAAGCACTGTCGACGTTTCGGGCCGAGACTCTTCATCAGGACTAACTGAAAGGAAAGATAGTAAGAGATTTCAAATCTCTTACTATCTTTCCTTTCAGTTAGTCCTGATGATAGGTCTCAGCCCGAAACGTCGACAGTGCTTCTCCTTATAGATGCTGCCTGGCCTGCTGTGTTCCACCAGCATTTTGTGTGCGTTTGAATTTCCAGCATCTGCAGATTTCCTTATGTAATGTCTTCAGAGGTAGCTTCTGAGGCTAAAGTGACCCCTGATGCCACAGACAGAGATTTTGAGGAATAAGGTGAAAACCATTCAAGCTGATCTGACTGGATAATGTTTCAGCTAAACATGACACCTATGTTGGGAACCATGACCCACCTGTTGGACCTGCAATGCTGCTGAAAAGGGTGTTTTGGCAATAGAGCGACCAGTACTTTCTACTGCAACCGTTGTCAGGAATGGGGGCCGGATGGACCCAAACGCAGGACGCAGACACTGAGGTACTAGGGGGAGGACAGGATGGGGATGCCATGGTATGTAAGGGTAGAGCTGGGGTTCAGGTAGATAGAGAGTCAGGCAGACAGAGTGGTGCGGGCTCCCGGAGTTCGGGCAGGCAGGCTGGTCCTACAGTTCGGGGCAGGCAGGCAGGTAGATTCCTTATGATGGGCCACAGGGATCCCGGGCAGGGCCACCTCCCAGGCAGGAACACAGAAGCCTGGGCCAGTCGCGGACACCTGGGCAGGTGTGGGGCACAGTCCATGGGAATCGAAGGGAGTCAAAGGTAAGAGTCCCTACGACAGGCCGCATGGATCCCAGGCAGGGCTGCCTGCCAGGCGGAAAACATGGAGGCCTGGGCCAGACGCGGACACCTGGGCAGGTGCGGGGCACAATGCTTAGGGAGCAATAGGTGGAAGGGGCAGAACCCCTGCCGGGCAGTGGCAATCTGACCGGAACTGCCGGATGGAAGCAACGGGTAGGAGGGTGCAGAACCCCCGCCGGGCAGCGGCAGTCTGGCTGGACCTGCCCGACGGAGGCAACAGGTAGGACACTGGGTCCAAGGTGAACAGCAGGAGTACTGTGATACACTGGTAAATTGGGAAAGGCAACCAACAGCGTGGCAGTGCAAGCAAGGAGAATAAGGCAGAAACGCAGGACCATCGCAAGAGAAGCAGGGGAACAAGACCAACCAGATGGAGCATATACAGAACAGTCCAGCAACCAGGGCAGAACAGGATTTCAAGCTGGGTGGCAACCAGGGCAGAACAGGATACAGGACAAAATGACCACCCACCTGGTCCCAGTCCCAAGGCCCCTTATAAACAACTGCAGCTCAATGAGTCACAGGTGTGCCTCCTTGAGCCAGGAGGGTCCTAACTAGTTCACGGGTGATGGGAGGGACAACTGCAGGACCCAGTGTCTGGAGCACTCGGACTGGATTGAGACCTGGAACATGGATTCCGGACCGGACCGGACCCTTACGACCATAGAAAAGATTGATACTTCATGCAAGACTGTGTGGGACAGGAAAATCTTTGGAAAGTAAGTCAGCGTTCAATCAAACAGAGGAGAAGAAGCAATATGGTGGGACCTAGTAAAAGACTGGCCTGACATTCCAATCAGTGTATTAAAGGCAAAACGCTATTCCTGAAGGATTCTGGAACCAATCTCTGATGCATCCATTCTGATTGAAGGTGTCGATGCTGGAGCCATACTTGAGGCATGTTCTCAAGGTTTTATTTCAGCACTTTTCTGCAAAAGCAGAGTGTCCTGTTAATAATAGTATTTTTTGTTTTAGCTAACGATAAAGAGCCATGTTGTCCAACTTAGGAATGTTGTGTCAGCCAATCAGGTATGCCTTTGTACGTGTTGTAACTTTCTCCCCAGTGGAAGATGCGGGAGAGCTGGATAAGGTCAAATGGCTCTCCACTTCCTCTCTCCCTCGATGACCAAATTGCTGAGGGCTCTAGCCAAAGAACGGGCTGTGAATCTCCTACATCCAACCTCCATTGGGAAACACCTTGCTCCCCACCCAGCCTGCTGACAGTTGCTGACCAGTCCTGCATAGTTGGAGAGCTACCTTTCAAAGGCCTCTTCCTAGCGATCTTCCCATGGGACTGTCAGCTCCAGCAGCACCACTTGCTTGGTAGACTCAGACTCAAGGACAATGTCTGGTCACAGGGTGGTGGCTGCGATATGGTTGGGGGACTTCAGCTGCGTTTGAGGTTCATCAACAGCTGCCAGTCCCTTGCAGAGGTCAGGATACCTGCAGATGTTCTTTTAACCAAATAAACCATATAACAATATAACAATCACAGCACGGAAACAGGCCATCTCGGCACTCCTAGTCTGTGCCGAACTCTTAATCTCACCTAGTCCCACCTACCCGCACTCAGCCCATAACACTCCACTCCTTTCCTGTCCATATACCTATCCAATTTTACCTTAAATGACACAACTGAACTGGCCTCTACTACTTCTACAGGAAGCTAATTACACACAGCTATCACTCTCTGAGTAAAGAAATACCCCCTCGTGTTTCCCTTAAACTTTTGCCCCCTAACTCTCAAATCATGTCCTCTCGTTTGAATCTCCCCTACTCTCAATGGAAACAGCCTATTCACGTCAACTCTATCTATCCCTCTCAAAATTTTAAATACCTTGATCAAATCCCCCCTCAACCTTCTATGCTCCAATGAATAGAGACCTAACTTGTTCAACCTTTCTCTGTAACTTAAGTGCTGAAACCCAGGTAACATCCTAGTAAGTCGTCTCTGCACTCTCTCTAATTTATTGATATCTTTCCTATAATTCGGTGACCAGAACTGTACACAATATTCCAAATTTGGCCTTACCAATGCCTTGTACAATTTTAACATTACATCCCAACTTCTGTACTCAGTGCTTTGATTTATAAAGGCCAGTGTTCCAAAAGCCTTCTTCACCACCCTATCTACATGAGACTCCAACTTCAGGGAACTATGCACTGTTATTCCTAGATCTCTCTGTTCCACTGCATTCTTCAATGCCCTACCATTTACCCTGTATGTTCTATTTGGATTATTCCTGCCAAAATGTAGAACCTCGCACTTCTCAGCATTAAACTCCATCTGACAAAGTTCAGCCCATTCTTCTAACCAGCATAAATCTCCCTGCAAGCTTTGAAAATCCACCTCATTATCCACAACACCTCCTACCTTAGTATCATCGGCATACTTACTAATCCAATTTACCAGCCCATCATCCAGATCATTTATGTATATTACAAACAACGTTGGGCCCAAATCAGATCCCTGAGGCACCCCGCTAGTCACCGGCCTCCAACCCGATAAATAATTATCCACCACTACTCTCTGGCATCTCCCATCTAGCCACTGTTGAATCCATTTTATTACTCCAGCATTAATACCTAACGACTGAACCTTCTTAACTAACCTTCCATGTGGAATTTTGTCAAAGGCCTTGCTGAAGTCCATATAAACTACATCCACTGCCTTATCCTCATCAACATTGCTCGTAACTTCTTCAAAAAATTCAATAAGGTTTGTCAAACATGACCTTTCACGCACAAATCCATGCTGGCTACTCCTAATCAGATCCTGTCTATCCAGATAATTATTAATACTATCTCTAAGAATATTTTCCATTAATTTACCCACCACTGATGTCAAACTGACAGGTCTATAATTGCTAGGCTTACTTCTAGAACCCTTTTTAAACAATGGAACCACATGAGCAATACACCAATCCTCCGGCACAATCCCTGTTTCTAATGACATCTTAAAGATCTCCGTCAGAGCTCCTGCTATCTGTACACAAACTTCCCTCAAGGTCCTGGGGAATATCCTGTCAGGACCTGGAGACTTATCTACTTTTAAATTTCTTAAAAGTGCCGGTACTTCCACCTCTTTAATTGTCATAGGTTCCATAACCTCCTTACTTGTTTCACACACCTTACACCATTCAATATCCTTCTCCTTAGTGAATACCGAAGAGCAGAAATCATTCAAAATCTCTCCCATCTCCCTCAGCTCCACACATAGCTGACCACTCTGATTCTCTAAGGGGCCAATTTTATCTCTCACTATCCTTTTGCTTTTAGTTTAACTGTAGAAACCTTTCGGATTCACCTTTACCCTATTTGCCAAACCAACCTCGTATCTTCTTTTAGCTTTTCTAATCTCTTTCTTAAGATTCCTTTTACATTCTTTATATTCCTCGAGCAATTCCTTTACTCCATGCTGCCTATATCTATTGTTGACATCCCTCTTTTTCTGAACCAAGTTTCTAATATCCCTTGAAAACCATGGTGCTTTCAAACCTTTAACCATTCCTTTCAACCTAACAGGAACATAAAGATTCTGTACCCTCATAATTTCACCCTTAAATGACCTCCATTTCTCTATTACATCCTTCCCATAAAACAACTTGACCCAATCCACTCTCTCTAAATCCCTTTGCATCTCCTCAAAGTTAGCCTTTCTCCAATCAAAAATCTCAACTCTAGGTCCAGTCCTGTCCTTCTCCATAATTATATTGAAGCTAATGCTATTGTGATCACTGGACCCGAAGTGCTCCCCAACACATACATCTGTCAGCTGACCTATCGCATTCCCTAACAGGAGATCCAACACTGCCCCATCTCTAGTTGGTACTTCTACGTATTGTTGCAAAAAACTATCCTGCACACATTTCACAAACTCTAAACCATCCAGCCCTTTTACAGAATGAGCTTCCCAGTCTACGTGTGGAAAATTAAAATCTCCCACAATCACCACCTTGTGTTTACTACAAATATCTGCTATCTCCTTACACATTTGCTCTTCCAACTCATGCTCCCCATTAGGTGGCCTATAATACACTCCTATCAGTGTTACTACACCTTTCCCATTCCTCAATTCCACCCAAATAGCCTCCCTAGAGGAACTCTCTAATCTATCCTTCCAAAGCACCGCCATAAGATTTTCTCGGACAAGCAATGCAACACCTCCTCCTCTGGCCCCTCCTACTCTATCACACCTGAAGCAACTAAATCCATATTTAGTTGCCAATCACACCCCTCCTGCAACCATGTTTCACTAATAGCTACAACATCATAATTCCAGGTATCAATCCACGCTTGAAGCTCATCCACCTTTCTTGCAATGCTCCTAGCATTAAAATAGATACATTTAAGATACTCTCCACCTCCTCCTCTCTTTTCATCCCTAACAATGCCTTCAAATTTATTATCCTTTTCTTTCTTCTCCCCTACATCTTCGGGCTGAGCGCATCCCTTCTCCATCACCTGCCTTTCCACCCTCACACACTGTCTACTTACTTGCTCTACTGGTGAACTAACCTCCTCTCCCATAGTTTCCTCAAATTGATTCCTGCCCCCCCATCTTACTAGTTTAAAGTCTTCCCTGTAGCCCTAGGAAACCTCCCCACTAGGATATTGGTCCCCCCCCAGGATTCAAGTGTAACCCGTCCTTCTTGAACAGGTCACGCCTGCCCCAGAAGAGGTCCCAATGATCCAGAAACTTGAATCCCTGCCCCCTGCTCCAATCCCACAGCCACGCATTCATCCTCCACCTAATTCCATTCCTACTCTCACTGTCGCGTGGCACAGGCAGTAATCCCGAGATTACTACCTTTGCGGTCCTTCTTCTTAACTGCCTTCCTAACTCCCTATACTCTCGCTTCAGGACCTCTTCCCCTTTCCTACCTATGTCACTGGTACCTACATGTACCACGACCTCTGGCTCCTCACCCTCCCACTTCAGGATATCTTGGACGCGATCAGAAATGTCCCGAACCCTGGCACCAGGGAGGCAAATTACCATCCGGGACTCCTGATCACCTTCACAGAACCGCCTGTCTGAACCCCTTTTGGTGGGTATTGGCTGCTCCCCAGCTCTGACAAAGGGAATGGCCTGCTTGGAGGGTCAAGACCACTTCGCCCACTCAACTCCTGCACTGATGACTTCAGCGATGGTCTTCAGGACCTGATCATGCCTTCATCGGTACCGTCCCTCACCAAGCGACTTTGTGCAGCCGCTGAGGATGTGTTCCAAGGTTCCTCTCTTGGAGCACAGTGGGCATGCAGATGACTCTTTTTTGCCCCATCTGTTCAGGTTTGATGGGCTTGGAATCACATCGTACACTGCCTGGATGAGAAATTGGATGCAGTGTGGCTCGGCTTTCCAAAGCTCAGCCCATGTCACTTTCCTCTCAACCACATTCTCTCATCTTGTCCAAGCTCCCTGTTGCTTCATTCCCACCGCCTTGCACGTTTTCGTCTCCTCCACTGCTGCTCTTACCTCCTCCTGAACTAGATGGCGCCTTTCCTTCCCTCTGATGGTGTCCATTTGGGAGTTGGAAATGATCCTAACCCAGCTCGGCATCATGTGACCACTCCCACCAGCCTCGCCTCTGCTTCCTGAACAGCTCCCCTGCCCTTCACTTCCTGCCAGTCCTCACTTGGATCCCTGCTCTAGGCACCTTCGGATCACTTGAGTCCCTATACTGTACCGCTCCTGTACTGCACTATACCATCGGAATCCGGAATGATGAAGAAGCAAAAATGTTTTTCAAAAATATCGGCTTTTGTGCTGTGTGGTTTCACTGTGACAGGAAGTTTTCTGGTCTTTGGAGAAGAGCCAAACTGCTCTTTATTGTATTTCCATCCTCCTACCCTGTTGAAAGTGAGTTAGTTCAGTGTAGTGAACCGCATACTCTCACAAAACAAAAACAGAAACCGCTTGGACATTGTTAGGCGTGGGGATTTAAAGCTTTGTTGTCACAGCTTGAACCAGATATTTCAAATTTTACTAAAAACCATGAAGCTCAAGGATCATATTGATATTGATGTTGCTGTACCGCGCATAGTTTCTGTGTAATCTCGGTTTAAAGATAAAAAAAATTAAAGCAGAATAATTTTTCTCATGCTGGCATATGGAAAACATGTTTTTACATTATTGGGGCCCGGAAAGAGGGACGTTGGCAAGTATGAAAGTGCTTTAGAGCGGAGATGGGCTAGTAAAGGTTAGGAAACATTGACTTAGATTTTCCGTAAGAAAATATTTCATGCTTCTCTCACCTGAGTACACGGAACATCGAAGCAACTCGCTCTCTTGCCGGCAGCTTCTCTCCGTCGGAACCTAGAATCGAAAGTCAATCGAAAGGGGAATTTACTGCTGAAATTCTCTCTCCCGAAACTTCCGTGTTGTGCTGCTATTCGTGTTGGCATACTGTGTGCACTGATTGGTTGAGTGTGAGAGTGTAAGAAAGAGTTTGGTTGTAGCGTTTGTTTGTTCCGTTTTCGTTTGTTAAGTTTTAAATTTTGAACGCAGCTACTTTTATAACTTGTGTTTCGTTGCCTTACATGCGTCGCAAAGGAAAACCCCTATAATTACTATATGCTATAATTATAATTATGCTATAATATAATTATATAGTAGGGAAGTTGTAAGCCTAACATGGCGGCACGAAGAATCTCTTCGCGGTATAGTTTTCAGGCGGAAAATGCTAATCGATCAGGGAACGCATATCTAGAAGGTCCAAGCACACACTAATTGTGCGGCATTATCTGGTACCCAGGGAACAAAGTAGTAGTATAAACAGTAGTTTACTTTTAAGAATTAAAACAGATACACCACTAATCTTCAGTAGTTCTTCCCTCCCTCCCGCTCGCCCCCCCCCCCCGGAGGTATAATAATGTAGCCTCTGCAATGCCAGTCTTGCCTTGTGTTTGGACTCGCGGACAGTTGCTCCCTGAAGAGTTTATATGCTAGAAATGCCAGCTAAGCCGATACCTCGGGAACAAGGTTTGTTTGAACGTGAGAAGGGGGTTGCTGACCTGCGATGTTGTAGAGAATTGGCAGATGTCCTGTAGGGAGGTAGTGTGCACCCCAAGAGAACCACGGGTTGAGACTCCAGACCAGAAAGAGAGGTAGGTGACCGTGGGAAGGAAGCGCAGGGTATAAACTGCACACTGTCCGGGTGCATCATCTCTAGACTTGGAAGTGTTCAACCATTTAGAACATCTATCAATGCCGGGCAAAGAACATGAAATCTCTGAGATGGTAGGCAGAACAGAGGAGCCCAACAGGCTCCTAATCGTAAACCAAAACCTCGTAAATAGATAGTTGTGATAGCAGGGGACTCAATTGTCAGCGGGGTGAAGAATCAGGTGTGTACTGACATGGAGTCTCACATGGTCTGATGCCTACCTGGAGCCCAATTAAGAAACCTCTCTGGATGTGTAGATAAGCTCCTGACCAGAGCTGGGGTGGATCCAGTTGTCATTGTCAACATCGGAACAAATGACATGGGGAAGGGCAGGCAAATTTAAAGAGTTAGTTGGGAAGCTTAGGGACAGAACTGACAAGGTGGTCTTCTCAGAAGTTCTTCCTGTGCAATGCCAGGTAAAATGGAGGAGATTAGAAGATTTAACGTGTGGCTCAAATCATGATGTATGTTAGAAGGGCATAGGTTTATGGGATATTGGGGTGCCATTTGAAGCAGATGGAATCTGTACCAATGGGATGGGTTGCATTTGAACCGGAGGGGCACTAATGTACTGGGTAGGCTTATGCTTCAGTGAATTGAGGACTGCTTCAACTAGGAAATAGGGTGGGACTGGTGCATTCCCCGGGAAATGTTTCACTGCTAATGTAATGTGTTTTTTTTCCCTGTATCATCAATGTTTGGGTTATAGCTACAGATAAGGAGGGCTTTGGAATGTCCATCGTCCAATGAAGTGAGTGTTTTTTCCCCTGATGTGTGCCTGCGACCAAGGTGATCTGGATCTTTTGTTTGGCGGAAGATGAAGAGAGAAGATGCCAGAAAGGAGAGGTCACAGATACTAGGAAGGAGTGGACTTGGAATGGGGCCAGGAGTCGATGAACCCTGGGAAATTTAATGGAGGACCAGCGGAAGGGAAGGAAAAGGAGGTTTTGCATCCCAGATTTCAGACATTTGGCGGGGCCAGAGACTGTCTTCCCTAGACTAATGCCACCAGCTAAACCTGAGGGATACAATTGTGGGGGCTCATCCAGGATTGATTTTGTTGGATGCCCTGAGCATTGAAACAGTGGTTTGTGAGTTTAAGTCAGTGCTGAGCTATTGTCCAGTAAAGTGAGTACCATACGTGGGTATGGCTGCTGCCAGGGTTGAGCGGTGGTGTGCATCCACGAGGTTACTAATAACAAATGCAGGCGCGTCGAGTGGGGTAGATATTTGTACTCCTGAAGAATTGTTAATTCGATTTTGAAGTACTATTAAAGCTGTAGGCAAAGTTACGATTGTGGGCCAGAGATTTGATAAAATGGCTAACACAGACTTTGTTTTAGTTCAGACTACCACTGAGCAGTGGAACTGTCGCATACTATTGGGGCCTCAGGAGAGGAGTGCCGTGGGCTGTCCATACTCTCCAGGAGGAGAAGAGTGTAGTAGAGCGGGCTGAATCGCAAGTCGAGTCTCCGTTAGCTGGGGTTGGAGACTTCAAAGACCAGGTTCTCATTTCTGAGGAGTAAGGGGGAAGAGGAATATGAGACTTGGGCAGAGCAGACCAGTCAGTTGTTATATGAGTGGCAGTGCTCTGATAATGTAAAAAGACAGAGATTGTTTGAGAGTTTGAGCGGGTGGGCTGCTGACGTTTTGAGAGCTGTAAAGTCCCAGTACCCTGTTACCACTGCTGCTGCTTACATGCAAGCACTGGGAAATGCGTTTGGGATGACAGGAAGCCCAAAGGAGCTCATGATGGGGTTTCAGAACATGCGTCAGGAGAAGGAGGAGAACACATCAAAGGTGCGGGAGGGCTCCATCAGCAGGGTACAGTCCTCGGTAGTAGCCCCTTGTGTTGAAGAGACCATGGAGAGTACAACCCAGGGTGTGGTAAAAGAGATCATGGTAGAGTTGAGAACTGAGATGTCCCAGTTTTTATCAGTGGGTGTGCCACCCGTATGATGGAACTGATGGAGAGTCAGACCACCTCAGGGGATGGACGATGCAGAAGGCTGTAGGTGGCCAGTATTCTGCGAGAAGGGACACACTAGTAATAGATTAAGATTGGCCTGTATAAATGCAAAAAAGCACTAAGAATAAAATAAATGAGCTCATAGTATGTGTATAAGTATGACATAATAACAATAACTGAAACCTGGCTGACCTCAAAGGATGCTGATGCATATAGTATTCAAGGATATACTGTACTTAGTAAAGATAGGCAAGATCGTAAAGGTGGAGGAGTAGTCATATATGTAAGAGAGAATTTAAACATGAGGCAGCTTGTGATAGATGAATCAAAACCATTACCATTATATTTTATTGTCACCAAACAATTGATACCAGAGCGTACAGTCATCACAGTGATATTTGATTCTGTGCTTCACACTTCCTGAAGTACAAATCGAAGTAAATATAACAAAAATTCAAATTATAAATCATAATTAGAAAATAGAAAGGGGAAAGTAAGGTAGTCCAAGTCAGGTCCAGATATTTGGAAGGTACAGCCCAGATCTGGGTCAGGATCTGTTCTGCAGTCTTATAACAGTTGGAAAGAAGCTGTTCCCAAATCTGGCTGTATGAATCTTCATGCTCATGAACCTTCTTCTGGAGGGAAGTAGAACAAAAAGCATATTGGCTGGGTGAGCCTTGTCCTTGATCATCCTGGCAGTACTGCTCCGACAGTGTGTGGTGTAAAGTGAGTCCAAGGATGGAAGATTGGTTTGTGTGATGTGCTGGGCTATGTTCACAATCTTCTGCAGTTTCTTCTGGTCTTGGACAGGAGAACTTCCATACCAGGTTGTGATGCACCCTAGAAGAATGCTTTCTACGGTGCATCTATAAAAATTAGTGAGGGTTTTAGGGGACAGGACAAATTTCTTCAGCTTTCTCAGGAAGTAAAGGCACAGGTGGGCCTTCTTGGCAGTGGACTCTGCTTGGTTAGACCAAGTCAGGTCATTTGTGATATTCACCCCAAGGAACTTAAAGGTTTTGACCTGTTCCACCTGTGCATCACCGATGTAGATGGGGTCATGCGGTCCGCTACTCCTTCTGAAGTCAACAACCAATTCCTTTGTCTTGCTGACATTAAGGGATAGGGTATTGTCTTTGCACCATGCGAACAGGTTCTTAATTGCCTCTCTGTACTCAGACTCATCATTAACTAAGATGTGGCCTGCAATTGTGGTGTCATCAGCAAACTTAACTATTGAGTTTGATGGAAATTTGGCTACACAATCATGGGTGTACAGTGAGTACAGCAGGGGGCTGAGTACACAGCCTTGTGGGGCACCGGTGCTCAGAGTCATTGTAGAGAAGAGCTTGTCCCCTATTTTTACAGCCTGGATCCTGTCTGTGAGGAAGTTGAAGATTCAGCTGCATATCTGAGTGCTGAGACCCAGTTTCTGGAGCTTAGGAATCAGTTGATTCGGAAGATTGGTACTAAAAGCAGAGCTGTAGTCAATGAAAAGGAGCCTTACATATAGGTCTTTATTATCCAGGTGTTCTAAGGAGGAACACCTGGACCAGACCTGTTGCTCCGGTAGGCGAGTTGCAAAGCGTCGAGGTTGACCGGTAGGTTATGGCTGATGTGTGCCATAACCAATCGCTCAAAGCGCTTCATAGCAATTGATGTCAGAGCCACAGGTTGGTAGTCATTCAGGCATGCCACCTTGCTTTTCTTTGGCACCGGGATTATCGTTGCTTTCTTAAAACACGAGGGGATCTTAGACTGAAGCAGGGAGCAGTTGAAGATGTCAGCAAACACTCCAGCTAGCTCGCTTGCACAGGCCCGGAGAACCCGTCCTGGGATGCCATCTGGGCCCATTGCCTTCCTTGGATTTATCTTCAGGAAGGCTCTTCTAATGTCTTCCTCAATGATGATGAATCTTGATGCCACCATGTCCGGTTCACCCGGAGGGGGCGGGTTGCTCCTCTTCTGTTCGAATCTTGCGTAGAATACGTTAAGTTCATCAGGAAGAGAAGCGCTACAGTTATTGATATTCCCAGCCTTTTCTTTGCACCCAGTGATCTCTCAGTGAAGATATCTGGGGGAGAATTGAAAGCTGTAAGGGTAAATGGATAACATTGTTATAGATGCCCAAATGCTGATAGTGATTTTAGTAAACAACTCTATCTGCTGTGTGCATATATTTACTGATGCCTCTGGACACATCTTCAGTGATGTTCCTGGAATCATCTGGTGTCTCAGGTCTTTCAACATCACACACATTCCTCCAGGTGACCCAGCCAGGGCTGATCAGACCCCAGGTTATGTCCAGCTGGCTAGCTACTTATGACTCCATTGCTCCCCTTTTTTGAGTGACAGCCATCTTGAGGCCCTCTCTGTTGCATTGGTGGTATTGTTCTCTCCTCTTCCCCTCTACCTCGATGCCCAAATCGCTGAAGGCTCTTGCTAAGGAACAGGCTGCAAGTCCCCTATAACTGACTTCCACTGGGAGACACCTCACTCTCCATCCAGCCTGCTGGCAGTTGCTGCCAAGTGATCTTCCCATGGGTCTGTCAGCTCCAGCGTCACCACCTGCTTCGTAGACTCAGACACAAGGACAATGTCTGGTCTCAGGGTGGTTGGCAGAATAGTAGAAAAAGAAAATTCTGTGAATGATGTTATGGAGATTTAAATTTTGTAAAAATTGAGTGGGAGAACACAGGGATTACAGGAAAGTGAATTCATTGAGTTATTGAAAGTTAGTTTTTTTGACCCAGTATGTTAATGCTCCAACAAGAGGAGAGGCCTGTCTTGATTTGCTATTCTATAACATTCAGGATAGAATTTTGAGTACAGAAGTTGTCGAGCCTTTAAGGACAAATGATCATAATATTATTAGTCTCAAGCTTTTCGAGAGGGTATATCATTAGCAACAAAAGCCATTAAATTGAATTTCAGAAAGGCAAAGTGTGCGCAGATGTGACAAAGCCTTCAGAAAGTAAACTGGAAGGAAGTGTTGATGTTGAGTCAGTTGAAAAACAATGCGGTCAATTTAGAGAGATAACACATGCAGTGCAGGAAATGTTCACACCCAAGGTCAGAGGAAGCAATAAAAACAATAGATCAACTACATGGATGATTCAAAATTATTGAAGGAAAGACAGCTATAGAAGGAATAGAAAAAATATAGTAATGATGTTAATTGCAGGGCATATGAAAATATGAGAGCTATGGTCAAGAGGGAAATCCAGATTGTCAAAAGGAAGGCTGAGAAACATATCGCTGACAATGCTGAAGTTACCCCAAGGGATTTTGTTTTCAATATTTGTAGTAAAAGAAATGTCAAGGGGGAAATTAAGTGCATTAGGAATAATAGTGGAGTGATGCATTATGCAGAGAAGGATGTAGCAGATTCTCTTAACTCATATTTTGTGGAAGTACTCACCTGAAAAGTTATTCACAATATGCCAGTTAGGGTAGAAAAAAAAGGTTGTTTTAAGTGACTTAGAGATCTTAGAAAGTGAGATCTTACTTCAACTGAAAAGGCTGAAACTTAATAAATCTCCAGGGCCAGACAACATATATCCAAGGGTACTTAAAGAGGTTTGTGATTATATGTACAAAGCTCTACCACATATTTTTCAAAAAACAGCGAAGACTGGTTAAATCCCTAAGGACCAGAAATGGGATAACACTGTTCCGGTATACGAGAAAGGTGATCGGACTGACACTAGTAACTATAAACCAGTAAGGTAGAATAATTGTAGGTAGAATAATGGAAATAATAACAATGAATGAGTTGGGAAAGCAGATGATAAGAACAAGCATGTTAGCAGAAAGCCAGCATGGGTTCAGAAAAGGAAAATCATGTTTTACCAATACGCTGAACTTCTATGAAGATACAATTAAAGTTTATGACAACAATAGAGCAGTTGATATATTTACTTTGACTTTCAAAAGGCTTTTTGGGGGTTAATAATCAAATTACAGGAGATAGGGCTTCAGGATAAGGTGTGAGAATGGGCACAGAATTGGCTCAAAAACAGAAAACAAGGTACGGTGAGAGGATCATTTTCACAACTAAAAGACAATAAAAGTTGGATTCCGCAGGACCAGTTTTGGGGTCACTGCTGTTTTTAATTTACAGTAATGATTTGGAGAAACATAAAAAATAAACTGGTAGGGTTTGCCAATTACACAAAATTATTTGCCATTGATCATGTTCAGGCAGGAGAATCAATTCAGTTAGATGTAATCAAAATCCAGATGTCAGCAGTTAAATGGCAGATGAAATTTAAGGTATGACAAACACGAGGAAATCTGCAGATGCTGGAAATTCAAACAACAACACACACAAAATGCTGGTGGAACACAGCAGGCCAGGCAGCATCTATAAGTAGAAGTGCTGTTGACGTTTCGGGTCCTGACGAAGGGTCTCGGCCCGAAACGTCGACAGCGCTTCTCCCTATAGATGCTGCCTGGCCTGCTGTGTTCCACCAGCATTTTGTGTGTGTTGTTGTTTAAGGTATGAAATATAGGAAGTAGAAATATTGGATATAAATGTACAATGGGGGTCTTGAGTTAGAAAATGCACGATATGAGAAGCATTTGGGCATCTTGGTAGACTCATCACTATCAACATCCAGACAATGCACAGAAGTGATTACGAAGGCTAATAGAATGCTAAGCTATATAATGCACTCAGTGGAGTTTCAAATCTTGAAATGTTCTCCTTAGGTTGCTTTTGTGGCCACTCCTGGAATATGGTGTACAATTTTGATCTCTGTATTGTGTGAGGGATATGAAGACACTAGACATCATTCAGAGAATGGCAACTGGACTCATTCCAGGTCTGAAAGTTATGAACCATGAAGAAAAATTGAAATAATTAAATCTTTTCAGCCTAAGTATGAGAGGAGACATGATAGATGTGTTCAAAATCATTATGTGTATAAATAAGGTGGATCCAGCTACTCTTCAAAATTAATCTATCATCAAGGTCATGGGGCCATAGGTAGAGACTGGTTGAAGGGAGATTTCAGACATCATCAGGAAACATTTCTTTACACAGTGAGTAATCGCTTAGAGACGTTCAAATCTAAACTTGATAGTTATTTCAACACACTATGTGAACAGGCTTTGGGTTGAATGGCCTGATTTTGTCAAAAACTTTCTAATGATCTAATGTCTGATTCTTAGACCCTCATGGTATTCAGTTACACTTCGGATTTAGACCTCACGCCGACTTCTGACACCATGTTACATTTGTTCTTTAAGAAAGACAAATCTTGCATGGGTTTAAGCAGTAACAGATTTATTAACTGGAGACCATCATGGCATCTAGCTCTACACTTTTGGTCCATGCTCCCAGTCCACCAACATCACCTCTGGTTCTGGGTGAACCGCCTGCATTGCCACTGGGATCTGAAGCTCTACATGTACACACATAATAACATGCCGCTTTACCAGAGTTCCCAGCACTAGTGGCACTGATCCAGGCCTGAATTAAGGGAGGGAATTCCCCTCTGGAGGATGTAAGATGGGGGCCAGATGAGGAAAAAGGTACAGTGATCACAAAAGCCCTTGTTTCTGCACCAGCACTTGAGTAACCAGATGTGGTTCATCCCTCTCACCTCCACTGGAGCAATGAGGGAGGGAATTACAACACAGTGGTGGTGCAGAGGAATTTTTTTATTAGATGGGTCTCAGAGGTACATACTGTAGAAGGGAAGCCATGGACTGGATGGGATGTGGTGAAGGAAACGTGAGAAATTAGCTGTAGGAGAATTGCCAGGAGGCTCGTCAGCTCAGGTGCAGTCAGATGGCCCTGACAAAAGCACTCTGCTACTGTAAAGGCAGACAAGTAAATATATATACAGGCAGATGGTATTTCTTTGGGGTGGTGCATGATTATCTGATGGTGTGGGCACGACGAGGATTTGTAACATCAACAGGGGCAGGTATTTGGTATGAGCACTTAATACAAGAATTGCTTGAATCCATGAGGCTGACAGCAGGACTTGAACTGTCACCAGAAAGGGAAGAGTAAGGAGCAGAAAGGAAATGAGTGGGCAGACATCAGTGTGAAGGTGGCAGCAGTCAAACATGAAGCAACTGAAATTGCAAGGGTGCAGGAAGGAACTACTGAAGGCAGTTTAGTAAACTTACACGAAGAGGTGGAAGCAGAGGAGAAAGGGAGCAAAGGAAGGTTCACATTGGAGCTGGACTTAAGGGGAAGCAGGAATCGCTGTGCTGGATACTACTGAAGTTATATCAAGGGGTGTTGCATCAGGGAAGGCAGAGCAGGATCATGATCTTCTGGCAGGACTGGTGTTGGCTAGAGATGGATGGGGATATTGAGAAATTCTGTTGTTGTATATTTGTGCTCAGCATAACCCTGTGGAGGGCATAAAAGCAAGGCTAGCAAACCAGCTACTGCTGGGGTGGCCCTGGCAAAACATCCAGATGGACTTCATGGGGCCCTCGTCAAAAAGCAGGGAGAGCAGAGACTGTCTGATGATCATGGATCTCTTCACCCGGTGGGTAGAGGCTTTACCAAAAAAGGAATGCACTGTCAGCATGGTTGCCTTCCTCTAAACATGTGTATTATACTTCTAAACTGTGACATGAAGGCTGCAGTTACTGTACTCAAGTATTCTGTCAAAAACAGCCAAACTACAGAGAGGCGAGAATACATGAAGTCCACCACTGCATCACTACCTATCACTACATTAAATCCCCGATACTTAACTATATTTTCAACGGAAGTTTGATGCACTGTTCTTGGTGAGTACACAACCTTTATTCCCACCAGAAATCTGCATAAGTAGTAGCATGTTAAAAATATTTATGACATTAAAAAGAGACCATACTTTGTACTTGTAACAATTTATATTTTTAACAAACTCATGTATTTGTCAGAGTATGTGGTTGTTCATCTGTACTTACTGGCAGAAAGCAGTATATCAGTTACAAACCAGCTACCTATATCTGTTACAAATGGTTTACCATTTTTATTTTTAGTTGCCTATGCATTAGCACATTCTACACAGTATAATTTTTTAAATTTCCTTTTGATTGGATTCTGTTATCTGTGGAATTTCAATTATCTCAAGTATAAAGGTGATAAATTATTCAAAGGTGTCATCTTGTCATTGAAGCTACTGGATCGGTTCAATTTCTCTTGTCTCTCATGGGCCTTGCTACTGAGTCTGTATCTTTTTTAAACTTAAAAATGAATAATAGCGAAGAATCACTGAATTAAAATTTCTTGCTGATTACTGAACTCCATAAAGAACCAGGAATTGAGATCTACAGGGATCTAACAATACTGATGCCTTTTCATCTAAGATAACACTTATTATAATTCTTCAACATTTACTAATTTTGTATAGCGCCTCCTCAAAAAATGGTATTGTTCTTAACATTTCTCTCTCTCTTTCACTCTCACAAACACACATGTATATACTTTTATTTTTTTAATTTTTTACAACAGATAGCTACCGCAACAAAAAAAAAAAACCATCAGCAATATTGCATTAAGTAACTCGGCCATGGTTTCATTCCATGCCCGCAGGACAAAGGATACCACTGTGAAAGTGTATGCAAGGCCTTTGACAAAGTTCCACATGGAAGGTTAGTTAAGAAGGTTCATTCGTTAGGTATTAATGCTGGAGTAATAAAATGGATTCAACAGTGGCTAGATGGGAGATGCCAGAGAGTAGTGGTGGATAATTGTTTATCGGGATGGAGGCCGGTGACTAGCGGGGTGCCTCAGGAATCTGTTTTGGACCCAATGTTGTTTGTAATATACATAAATGATCTGGATGATGGGGTGGTAAATTGGATTAGTAAGTATGCCGATGATACTAAGGTAGGAGGTGTTGTGGATAATGAAGTGGGTTTTCAAAGCTTGCAGGGAGACTTATGCCGGTTAGAAGAATGGGCTGAACGTTGGCAGATGGAGTTTAATGCTGAGAACTGTGAGGTACTACATTTTGCCTGGAATAATCCAAATAGAACATACAGGGCATTGAGGAATGCAGTGGAACAGAGAGATTTAGGAATAACAGTGCATAGTTCCCTGAAGGTGGAGTCTCATCTAGGTAGGGTGGTGAAGAAGGCTTTTGGAACGCTGGCCTTTATAAATCAGAGCATTGAGTACAGAAGTTGGGATGTAATGTTAAAATTGTACAAGGCATTGGTAAGGCCAAATTTGGAATATTGTGTACAGTTCTGGTCACCGAATTATAGGAAAGATATCAATAAATTAGAGAGAGTGCAGAGACGATTTACTAGGATGTTACCAGGGTTTCAGCACTTAAGTTACAGAGAAAGGTGGAACAAGTTAGGTCTCTATTCATTGGAGTGTAGAAGGTTGAGGGGGGATTTGATCAAGGTATTTAAAATTTTGAGAGGAATAGATAGAGTTGACGTGAATAGGCTGTTTCCATTGAGAGTAGGGGAGATTCAAACGAGAGGACATGATTTGAGAGTTAGGGGCAAAAGTTTAAGGGAAACACGAGGGGGTATTTCTTTACTCAGAGAGTGATAGCTGTGTGGAATGAGCTTCCTGTGGAAGTAGTAGAGGCCAGTTCAGTTGTGTCATTTAAGGTAAAATTGGATAGGTATATGGACAGGAAAGGAGTGGAGTGTTATGGGCTGAGTGCAGGTAGGTGGGACTACGTGAGATTAAGAGTTTGGCACGGACTAGGAGGGCCGAGATGGCCTGTTTCCATGCTGTGATTGTTATATGGTTATATGATGACATATGAAAAATTAGTTCAATTGACTTTAAAAAACTTAAGCACCTAATGAAGACTGTCAGGTTTGGAGGGGCACAGACATAAATGAAAGTCACAAGTGGGCCATGAACAGAGAAAGGTTGAGAACCATTGGGGTAGGGCACTGGGGGATGTGACAGGGCTTGACGTGTTTATAGAGTTATGGAGGAGTCTTAGCACCTGAGGGCATTATGTTACCTTCAGAGAGAGTGTTCGTCTGGGTGGTTACAATGATAGGAAGAAGAAAAAGGGCCTGAGAAGGTTACAGCGAAAGGGGACTGATTAGGTTACAGTGAAAGTTTTAAGGCAGGTCCTTATATTCTTACCAAAGGTGGACTGCCCTGAAGGTTTATTGGCTGGTTCTGGGAATGGTAAGTCTCACACTTGAGAATTGACTTCATTTCCAAGACCTCATAGACTCAAGTTCAGAAAAAACTAATTTCTGACTGGGCATGACAGACGTTGTTGTTAATTTCCAGGATCTTGACATTGATGGTTAGAAGATGGGTGGGGCTGGGCCATTCCTTGATCTTCTGCCAATTTATCAGGTACACTTGTCTATTAACGCAAATAAAGTTCAAAATTTCAAAATACATTTAATATCAGAGTACGTATACAGTGTATCACCTGAAATTTGTCCTCTTCAGAGACATCCACAAAACAAAAATAAAGACCCATAGAATGATAGAAATATCAATCCCGCAACTCCCCTCCCACTCCATTCACACAAACAGCAGCAAAATAATTGAAGCTTCCCTCCCACAACCAACAGCACCAGCAGAAGCACCGACACCCCTAGTCCGTCTACTATACAAGCAGTAGCTGAAGTACCCAAAGAGTCCTTGGATCCAGATTCCATCAAACTACAGTTCACAAGGCAGAACTTTAGTATCTCAGACAGGCTCACTCTCCAGTCAGGGAGAGAGAGAGAGCAGTTGCTCCTGCAACAACGAGAGTAGAGAAAGGCAACTCATTGTTCCGATGTTACAGTCTTCCTCGTTGCTACTCCAAAACCCCCATTTCAAGAGAGAGAGGGATCACTCGAGGACAGGGACCTTCCTCTGACAGCAGCTGGCTGTCAGCAAAGACACCATCTGCTGTCACTGGGTTCCAGTCTCAATGTTTCAGTCTTCCACGATATTTCAGTCACTGAATCAGTGAGGAACCAGGCCACCAATGGGGCTGATCACTGATTTTGAACCTCCCAGACCTGATGGGTCAAGTTTTCCAGTCAGTTCCTGGGGAAACTGAAGCCCTTGGCTGTACAGTTGGTCTGGAAACCCACATAATACGAAGAATATATAAACAACCAATTACGTGGCAGCAGCTCAATGCTTAAAAGCATGCGGACATGGTCAAGAGAATGGTCAGACATGGTCAAGTTGTTGTTCAGCGAAAACGTCAGAAATGTGAACTAATGTAAAAGACTTTTATCAGAGAATGCTTGTTGGTGCCAGACAGAATGATTTCAGTGTGTTAGAAACTGCTGATCTCCTAGGCTTTTCACACACAACAGTCTCTAGAATTTAAAGGGAATGTTATTTTGAATGGCAGTTCTGTGGCCAGAAATTTTTTAAGCAAAATACACTTTATTCAAAAATAAAATTATTTACAATAAACCATTCAATGACATTCAATCTGTTACAGTCATTTCCTCTAAATTCTGTACATTTCCACACTTTCAGCCACTCAGGTGGCACTATGTTGGTTCATCTTTAAATACTATTGTTGAGGGGTAAACTACCCGCCACCCTACCGCTCCCACTCCCGTGGGAGAAGAACTCTAAACTGTGGTCCTTCACCACCGGGCCTTTGTGGTGGCTGCACCAAGTTTCAGTGCGTCCCTCAGCACATACTCCTGCAGCCAAGAATGTGCCAATCGGCAGCATTCTGCCACGGACATCTCCATGTGCTGGAAGACCATCAAGTTTCGGGCCGACCAAAGAACGTCTTTCACCGAGCTGATGATCTGCCAGCAGCACCGGATGTTGGCCTCCGTTTGCGTCCCCGGGAACAGCCCGTAGATCAGAGAGTCCTCGGTTTCGCAGCTGCGGGCATGAATCTCGACACCGTCCCTTCCATCCTCCTCTACACTTTCTCCGTGAACCCACAGTGTGCAAAGTGGTGGGTCACTGACTCCTCCTCACTGCAGTCCTCCTGTGGGCAGCGGGGAGTGGAGACGACGTGATCAGACCTGATGGTGAAGGGAACGCTGGATCGGACAGGCCAGTTGCCGAAGAGCGTGGCTTCACTCTTCGTGTGGTTGACCCTGGCCCCCGACGTCTGCTCGAACTGTTCGTAGATGCTGAACAGCCTGCGAACTGACCTCGGATCAGAGTAGAAGACGCTGACGTCGTCCATGTACAGGGAGGTCTTGACTTGGGTCCCTCCACAGCGTGGTAGTGTCACCCCTTTTATGCCCTAATCCCTCCTGATGGCTTTGGCAAAGGGTGCTATCCAGCACACAAACAAGACAGGGGAGAGAGGGCAGCCAGACCTGACTCTAGACCTGATGGGGAAGCTGTCTGTTTCCCACCCGTTGACCTGGACTGCACTACAGATGTCTGTTTAGAGCAGTCTGATTCAATTCCGGATTCCCTCTCTAAATCCCATTTTCGTCCACCATGTACGTGTGCGATATCCTGTCAAAGGCTTTCTCCAGGTTCAAGCTGACCAGGCAGGCGTCCATCCCCCTGTCCTGCACGTAGGCAACGATGGGCTCTCAGTACCATTAACTGTGGTGTTAACAGTTTAGGCTAACAAAATGGCCTCTCTGTATTGTTATAATGAAATAGCTTCTCTGTAACGTTACTCAATGCTGTAATGGGTTTCTGTGTCTGGAATGTTTGGGTTAAGTTGGCAGATAAGGGGGTAACTAACCAATGGAGAATTGTTATGCTATTTTGTATGTGTGAGCTGAGCGGGAGTTCGTGGTCCTTTTCGGGAGGTGAGCGAGGAGGACGGACGTGTGAGGAGCGGACAGCGGTTTCAGGGTGGCGGATACTGGACATCGGCCGTTCGGACGGTGGGCGAAGGGTCGGAAGGTCGTTGTAGATGGAACCGGATGCGTGAGCGTCAACGTATTATGTGCACAAACTGATAAACTTACTGATTTGGCGCCTTTAGGTTATGTTTCTACTAACCCATCACTAAGAAATAACTATAAAGTTGCAATTATTTACTCGCCTTTGGTGTGTTGTCTGGTATTTGTGTTGCGAGCGTGTACTGGTGGGGGGGGGGGGGTATTACACCGTATTTACACTGAAGTATCGCACTATTGGCGGGGCGACGGCGGTTCACCCTAGGCGAACGGGGGTAAATTGGGGGCACGGATGCTACATTTGTCGGGTTTCTCGTCCGGGATCTGAATTTGAATTTGTCAGATACGGTGTAATTTGCCCCGGTTTAAACGAGGGGAGATGGATTTGGATAAGATTGAATTCTGGTCTGAGATCGAGGGATTACCGGTTAATCATGCCTGCGTATTAAGTGGGGTGGATATGCGTACCTCAGACGAAGTGTTAATTCGATGTTTGAGTACGGTTGGAGCTATCGATAAGGTCAAAATCGTAAGCAGAACGATTGGTAAAATGGGAGATTTAGGCTCTGTGTTAGCGCAGATTGGTGCTGACGTTGGGACTGTCACTGTCTATCGGTGACCTCATTGACGCGGGGCCATGGGGCGCGCACATTGTCACGGAGGAAAGGTTTGAAGGGTCTGATGGGTCACCAGAGGAGTTGCCAGCCGCTGGGCGCGGAGATTTTCGAGAGCGGGTCCTATCGTTTTTGAAGGATGAAGGAAGAGAGCGGTCAGATTTGGAAAATCTAATTAGTTCCCCTTTCCCATGGAAAGGGGATGTTCGGAGTTGGCGTCAGCCTTGGTGAACAAAGCGGTGGGCCCTCGCCAGAAGTTAAGAATTTCCTCAGGGTGGACTCTCACCCTGAAGGGGAGGATGATCATAAGACCTCGATGGAACATGTCACTCGGCTGCTGGGTGAATGGCAGTGTCCTGAGGAAGAGAAGCGGCGGAGATAGTTTGAGAGGGGTGGCAGCTGAAGTAGTAAAAGGCCTGAGAGGCACCTGGAAGAAGTATCTAGAAGCATTGGAGGAGTTTGGTCTGACGGGGGACACGGTGGAACTTTTAGGGGACCTTCAGAGCCTTAAGGAGAAGGCTGGTAGCTGCCAGGTGAATAACCTGTAAGAGGAAAGATCAAGGGGTGGGGGAGGGGACAGGCAGGAAAGCTGAAGAAGGAATGTAAAGGGAAAGCACTATGGAAAGCACTTCTCCTTCCCACTCTCCCCCCACCATCTTCATAGGGCCCCTGCCCCCTCCCTCTACAGTCTTGACGAAGGGTCTCGGCCTGAAACGTTGACTGCTCATTTCCACGGATGCTGCCCGACCTGCTCAGTTCCTCCAGCGTGTTGCTTTGACCCCAACATCTGCAGTGTACTACGTGTTTATGATACGCTATTGTACCAGTCATTCTACGATCAGTATTTGTCCCATTTACCCTTGATGCCCTTCAGTGCCCTGGAAATTTGGGGTATCAATGCTGGTGATTACCCATATGATGGTTATTGTCCGTGAGGCTGGAGTTCCTCGAGGCTGAGGTGGAAGTGTCTGAGGCTCGTGAGGCCTTGGTGCTGGTTTGCCTGGACCCAGTTGCGACTGGAGGTGTGTCAATTCTGGTAGGGACCAACACCTCTATTGTGCGGAGCCTCCTGGCGGCCTGCAAGGAGAAGGTGGGTGAGGACTTTTTGGAGACCCTGTCTGTGCACCCAGTGTTTCAAGCTGCCTTTAAGGAGGTGTGTGGTCGCACCGGGTGGGACATGACATTGGAAAGAGGAACTGTATGGTGTGCCCGGTCGAAGCCCAGGGTGGTACAACCCGGTGAAGTAGCGAGAGTGATGGGCATCCCCAGATACTCTGGAGTGCTTGAGCATGAAGCCTGTTTAGTGGACAACCTGGGAAGATCTCGAGGGGCAGTTGAGATTCCCGGCTGTGGTGCTGGTGAGACCCGAGCTGCAGAAGCTCTAGGTGGAACAAGCATGCCAGGTTGTGGTGAACGTCAGGAACACCCCACAATGTGAGGTCACTTTTAAACAAGGGATGCCCCTGGCGCATTTGTTCCCGGTGACAGTGATGCATAGTGCCCCCGTGAGCCTCGCTGGGGGAGGGCCATTGGAAAACAGGGATAAGTTGACCACTGGGGTGTTTAACTTTGGGGCCTTGCCTGTGCTGGAGAGTTGGAAGCAGAGGATGGTGGAAAAGATGTTGATGATGAAGGATGTTTTTTCCTAGATGAGTTTGACATGGGCTGTTCCAGAAGCACTTGCCACACCAACCTGGTGACTGAAGACACCCCATTTCAAGAAAAGACACGGCGACTGGCCCCTGCAGATGTGGAGCGTGTGCGGCAGCATTTGTGTAAGTTGAAGGAAGCTGGGATCATTACAGAGTCCTGCAGCCCTTATGCATCCCTGATAGTCATGGCCAGGAAGAAAAATGGGAAGATTCCCATGTGTGTGGACTATAGGACCCTGAATAGTTGCACGGTCGTTGATCAGTGTACAGTCCCCAGGGTCAAAGGTGTGCTGGCCTGTCTGAGTGGGGCGAAATGGTTCAGTGTGTTGGATTAGAGGAGTGGATATTACCAGATCCTGATGAGTGAGGCGGATAAGGAGAAGACGGCCTTTATATGCCCTTTGGGATTTTACCAGTTCGAAAGGATGTCCCAGTGCATATCGGTGGGCCCTGCCACCTTCCAGAGGGTCATGGAAAAACCTTGGGAGATATGAACCTGCTTGAAGTGCTGGTATATTTGGATGACCTGATAGTATTTGGATCCACCTTGGAAGAACATGAAGCGAGGCTAATGAAGGTGCTCAACCGGCTGAAGGATGAAGGGTTAAAATTTTCCCTGGACAAGTGCTAGTTTTGCCAGACGTCTGTTAGCTATGTTGGACATATAATCTCGCAGAATGGAGTAGTTACAGACCCGACTAAGATCGCAGCTGTGACCACCTGGCCGAGGCCCCAGACTGTGAGCGGTCTGCACTCATTCTTGGGGTTCTGTGGATACTACTGGAGATTTATGAAGGGCTATGCAAAGGTGGGCCATCCCTCGAACCAGCTTTTGCGTGGCTACCCTCCACTGGGACAGAAAGGAAAGGGAGGAAAGGATGGGAGGTTGGAGAATATTTCAAACTGACAGAGCCCTCTGGAAAGAGATGGGGTGACCAATGTGAAGCAGCTTTTCAGTCACTGAAGGAGATGCTGACTCAGATGCCGGTGCTAGCTTTGCAGACTCCTGATTGCCCTATGTGCTACACACCAATGCCAGTCGGGACAGGTTAGGGGCCTAATTGCATCAGGATCAGGGCACCCTCCGAGAGGAACTATCTCACCTACAAGTCGGAGTTTCTGGCATTGAAAAGGGTGGTGGTGGATAAGTTGAGTGACTATCTCCACGGGGCCACGTTTGAGGTACAGATGGACAACAACCTGCTTACCCTCATCCTGACCTCGGTGAAACTGGACGCCACCGGTCATCAGTGGTTAGCCGCCCTGGCTGCATATGATTTTAGCCTGAAGTACTGGCTTGGGAGCTGGAATGTCGATGCGGACGCTCTGTCTCGATCGAGGCATGAGGACCTGGAGGAGGACTCAATCTGGGTTGGAATGCCGTCGTTTGCTCCGATTGTTTGCATGGTGTGTGTACGTGTATGTTTTATTTTCTTGTTCTCACCACAGTAGTTATGGCCTTTAAAAAAAATTATTTTCTTCAGTTTTCTTGCTTTGTGTCTGCCTGTAAGCAATCAAATCTCAAGGTGTATAATTTATACATTCTTTGATAATAAATGCTCTTTGAATCTTTGAAATAGATACTGAACCAATAAGATGTTGATGGTCAGTCAGATGATTAATAGCAAATGACACTGAAATGCAACATCTGATAAGGATTGAATATAAAAGCAGAGGCTTTCAAAGGCAAAACAGCGATAACTTTGAAGATTAACCAGCACAGAACAAGGGTGAGAGACCCTACATGGAACACATGGAGAGTGGATTGGGATTACAAGGAACACCTGTCCGGCGTAGACCCTTTCTACTGTTTGGCTATTCAGGAGAGTCAGGAAACTGAGTGAGTGTGCAAGCAGGCACTTGTTCATTTGTTAGTTTTCATGTACTTGTCAGTTTAGACAATGAAGGTACTTGTTGGCAATCACAGATTCTTTCTGTGCTTCTCTGATCATTATTACAGGGGGTGATCCTTGTAATAGTACAGACAGATGCAGACCAAAGATGAAGTATTCTAAAGGGAGGGTGACACATCTGAGGCTGACAAGGGAAGTCAAAGACAGAATAAAAGTAAATGAGATGGCATATAATAAAAACTAGTGTGATTCTAGAGGACTGGGAAGCTTTTAAAAACTAATAGAAGGGAACTGAAGAAGCCATAAGGAGTGAAAAGATAAAATATGAAAGTAAGCTAGCCAATAATATAAAAGGGGATATCAATTTTTTTCACATATATTGTATAAAGAGTAAAAGAGAGCAGAGAGTGGATATCGGACCACTGGAAAGCGACACTGAGGATGTAGTAATGGGATCAAAGAAATGATGGACATATTTACCAAATGCTTTGTGTCTGTCTTCACTGTGCTAGAAATTGGAGAGTGTCGGTGGCAGAAATGTGTGTAGTTGCTATTAATTAGGAGAAGTTGCTTGAGAAGCTGAAAGGTCTGTAGGTGCATCAGTCACCTCTACCAGATGGACGACAGCTCAGTGTTCTGAAAGAGGTAGCTGAACAGATTGTGGAGGTATTTGTAATGATCCGATGACTAGTGGTGTTCTGCACAGGTTGATGTTGGGACTGCTTCTTTTCAAGTTATATGACAATGATTTGGATGACGGAATTGCTGGTTTTGTGGCCAGGTTTGCAGAAAATACAAAGATAAGTGGAGGGCTGGTTGAAATGAGGAAGGAAGGGAGTTTGCAGAAAGACTTAGATGAGAGAAATGGGCAAAGTACAAACCTCATTTCCAGAAAAGTTGGGATATTTTCCAAAATGTAATAAAAACAAAAATCTGTGATATGTTACTTCACATGAACCTTTATTTAACTGACAAAATTACAAAGAAAAGATTTTCAGTAGTTTTACTGACCAATTTAATTGTAATTTGTAAATATACACAAATTTAAAATTTGATGGCTGGAAAACACTCAACAAAAGTTGGGACAGAGGCATGTTTACCATTGTGTTACATCACCTTTCCTTTTAATGGCACTTTTTAATCATTTTGGAACTGAGGATACTAATTGTAGTAGATTTGCAATTGGAAATTTTGTCCATTCTTGCTTGATACAAGACTTTCAGCTGCTCAGCAGTCCATGGTCTCCATTGTCTGATTCTCCTCTTCATGGTGCGTCATACATTTTCAATAGGAGATAGATCTGGACTGGCAGCAGGCCAGTCAAGCACACACACTCTGTGTCTACAAAGCCACGCTGTTGTAGCCTGCGCAGAAAGTGGTCTGGCATTGTTCTGCTGAAATAAGCATGGACGTCCCGGGAAGAGATATCGCCTTGATGGCAACATATATCTGTCTAAAAGCCTAATTATACACCTCAGAGTCCATGGTAACTTCACATACATGCAACTCACCCATGCTGTGGGCACTGATGCACCCCCATGCCATCACAGATGCTGGCTTTTGCACCTTTCGCTGATAACAATTGGGATGGTCGTTTTCATCTTTGGCACGGAGAACTCGACGCCCGTTTTTTCAAAAACTAGCTGAAATGTGGACTCATCTGACCACAGCACATGGTTCCACAGTCTTTCAGTCCATCTGAGATGAGCTCGGGCCCAGAGAACTCGCCAGTGTTTCTGCATAGAGTTGATGTATGGCTATCTCTTGTGTAATGCAGTTTCAAATTGCATATCTGGATCCAGCGACGGACTGTGTTAAGTGACAATGGTTTTCTGAAGTACTCCCGAGCCCAGGTGGCTATAATTGTCACAGTAGCATGACAGTTTCTTAGGCAGTGCCGCCTGAGGGCTCAAAGATAACGCGCAGTCAACAGTGGTTTCTGCGCTTGCCCTTTACACACTGAGATGCCTCTGAATTCTCTGAATCTTTTTGCAATATTATGTACTGTAGATGTTGAAAGACCTAAATCTTCTGCAATCTTGCATTGGGAAATGTTCCTTTTGAACTGACTAACAATTCTCTCACTAATTTTGGCACAAAGGGGTGAACCACGACCCATCCTTGCTTGCAAAGACTTAGCCTTTGATGGACGCTACTTTTATACCCAGTCATGATACCTCACCTGCTACCAATTAGCCTGCTTAATGTGGAGTCTTCCAAACTGGTGTTACTTGAATATTTTGTGCACTTTTCAATCTTATTTTAACTCTGTCCCAACTTTTGTTGAGTGTGTTGCAGCCATCAAATTCTAAATTTGTGTATATTTACAAAATACAATTAAGTTGGTCAGTAAAACTATTGAAAATCTTTTCTTTGTACTTTTGTCAGTTAAATAAAGGTTCACGTAAATTAACACATCACAGATTTTTGTTTTTGTTGCATTTTGGAAAATATCCCAACTTTTCTGGAAATGGGGTTTGTATTGGCAGATGGGATATAGTGCTGGGAAGTGTATGGTCATGCATTTCGGTTTGTTTCATGGTTACCTGGAGAATAAGAATCTCAGAGTTGAAGCCTTGAACCAATAATCTCTAATCTTGCCTACAAAGATATGGCCATCATATTCTTCTACTCCCTAAATGCAATAGAGAGCAACTTTTTGCTTCATAGCAAACCTTTATAAAAGTTTCATAGATTTACCAGTATATACAAACTGCTAGTATTTAAATCCACACTTGCAAGTGGTGGGATGAGGATCCAATATCTACATTCATCCACACATATATAATCCTGATTCTTATTATTGCAGTTACATTGGTTTGGCTAATTGGAAAGATTACTGATTTATTGATGCATTTATGTTGTGGTTAAATGCAGCATCTACGTTACTTAACAAATCTATCAGCTAAAACTATTCACTTAAATTATATACAGCAATAACCTGCTGGAGGAACTCAGTGGGTCAAACAGCATCTGTGGGAGGAAAGGAATTCTCTACATTTTGGATTGAGACTCTGTGCTGAGGATACCTCCATCAGTTCTAATACATGATCTTGACCCAGCACCAATAATCCCTTCTCCCCCATCCCCACGAACAGATGCTACTCAACCCACTAAGAATTCCTCCATCTTCCTGCTTGTTCCAGATTCCAGCACCTGCAGTATCACGCATCTCTGCTGAATGTTTATCCATTCTTGCTTTTCATCTTCCAGTTGTTCATTGCTGGTGGTCAGAATGTAGCAGCCAGAGGGAGTTGACAAGGTTCCCATCAGGCTCTGGGAGGAAACTCTGCTGGTGAAGAGGGATCCACAGAACACAGAGCAGAGTGGAGGAAGGCCACATTATCAACACAGTGTCAGTATTGAATAGATCTGACCGTTGACCCAGAACACCGAACCAGCAGTTAAGGAGGACGTGGGAGCTGACATTCTGTGCCATGAATGACAAACACAGCTCCTTATAATTGATAGTACAGGTAATTTGGACAGTGCGGACAGGCATATAAGAGGATTAAAAACACATGGATAAGAAATGGGCACGAGCGAGCTTTATGTCCATGGGCTGTGGGAAGGTATTCAGTGGTTGGGGTGGAGGAAATAGCTGGTGTGGGAGAATGTAGATAGGTTCTGGGAGGGAATTCTATGGGGGGGGGGAAGAGTGGCCGTGGGCTACAGTAGGTGCGGAAATGCTGGTGATGGGGGAGTGTCTGTGGGCTGCAGGAGGGGATTCTGTGTGTGGGGAGTGTTGCTAATTGAGAAGAGTCTGTGGGCTGTGTGAGGGGATACAGTAGGTCGGAGAGTTGGTGATGAGGGAGACAGTCTGTGAGAGGATTCAATGAGTTGGGGGGAAGAGTTGGTGATGACAGAGAGCGTACATGGAATGTGCAAAGTGATTCAGTGGGAGGTGGGGAGTTGGTAATTGGTGATATTGTCCATGAGCTGTGGGAGGAGATTTGATGGGGGGAGGAGTCAGTGATGGGAGAGAGTGTCTGTGGGGTGTGGGAGGGGATTTAGTGAGGGGGGTGAGTGTGCATGGACTGTGGTAGGGGATTAAGTCAGTGAGGAGAGTCAGTCATGGGTGAGAGTGTCCGTCGGCTGTGTGAGGAGATTTAGTGAGTGGGACATATTTTCGCTGGCTCAGTCACATCCCTGGGGTTTTGAGATTCACCATCTGGAATCTGACCCCACTTTAAATGTTCCAGCATGTGCCTCTGATATCCGGCTAGGGAATGGATGTGGAATGTGTGTGGTGGACAATACTTGGGGTCCAGTTCACTGATCAGACTGTGGAGGGGAGTGGTTGGAAGCTGCTGGGGTGTCGGAGGATTGGTGTTGTGGTCACATTTCTAAATGTATGCATTTTTTGACTGCTTTCCTGCGATGGATACAATTTTGCCACAGCGCCTACCACAGTTACCTGCTCTGAAATAATCTCTGCAGTCTCCTTATGAATTTCATGAAACTCCATTCTGTTGCTTCTTCATATTTCTTCTTCAGGTATTCGTACCTCTGTCGAGCCCTTTCTGCATCCTCGTTCCTGCCTTCAACTTTATATTTCTTCATCTCACTCCTCATATGCTCCATGGCTTCCTTCAGCTCCTCCAAGCTGCACATTTTACCATCCTCAAACCTTTTCTTGATCAGCTCCATGATCTCCTTATTCCTGCATTCCTCAAATGCCTTCCTCTTCTCCTCCATCTTCTCCCTCTCATGTTTCACTCTTGAGAGCTCCTCTTCCAAAGCTGACAAAAGGGGCAGAGGATGAATTGGTTAGTCCATGCAGAGAGTGGTGAAGGGGTCATTTCTCGAGGTGTGACAAGACATTGAGAGGGAGCTTCACTCACTGTTCAATCTAAGACAACACACAGAAAACGCTGGAGGAACTCAGCCAGTCAGGCAGCATCTATGGAAATGAACAGACAGTCAACATTTCACCTGAGTCTGTATTTCAGGACTGAGGAGGAAGTTGGAAGATCCCAGAATAAAAAGGTGCGGAAAGGGGAAAGATACTAGTTGGAAGATGATAAGTGAATGCAGGTGGGTAAAGAAGGTCAAGAGCTGGAGAGGAAGCAATCTGATTGGCGAAGAGAGCGGACTATCGGAGAAGGGGAAGGAGACAAGGCTCCGGATCGCTCATTCGGCCCGAAAACAAACTATTAAACTGTAGATCACAGGCGCCAACAATAGCAGAACCAAATTTGAAAGAAGACGCGAAAGAGGACGCAAAAGAAGTTAAAGGAACTCGTTTCTTGAACTATCTGAGGATGTCGCCATTGGTCCGCTGACGCCATCTTCTGAAAGATGAGTGGTGCTGTAACAACACGCTTTGCCTCGATGTCAGCAAGACAAAAGAGCTGGTCATTGACTTCAGAAACGGGATCGATACACAGGCTTCTGTTTACATCAGTGGTCCAGAGGGTTCAGAGCCTCAAGTTCCTATCCTATACCAGTCCAGCCACGTGTTCGCTGCAGCCAAGGAATTTGTCTAAACAGTATGCAAGATGAGCTTTTCGCTGCAGCTTGGCACATGTGAGAATAAGAAAAATAATCTATTTTTCACTTCATCCTTTCCCCCTCCCCACCGGCAGAAAATACAGAATCACGCCCCACCATACTGAGGACAGCTTCCAACTGAAGACACGTAGGACAACATCAATGGAGAATCTCTGCCGGAGAAGTTAAATGTTTATTCCTCTCCATAGATATTGCCTGACCTGCCGAGTTTCTCCAACATTTTCTGTGTATCGCTGGAAGTTTTCAGCATTTGCAGAATTTCTTCTGCTTTCTACCTCGCTGTTATGATTATCAATTGGTTCCCAAGTGCATTAAGATGGACAATTGATCTCGGAAAGTACCACGGCTTGGTCCTTGCACCTTATTCTGTGCCTGCACTGAACTTTTTCTGTAACTGTTGCACTTTATTCTGCATTCTGTTATTACCTAGTTCTACCTCAATCGACTGTGTAATGATCTAATCTGTATGGACTGTATGCGAGTCAATTTTTTACTCTATCAATAATTATAAGGCAATTCCAATGCTACAGGGTCCTTCATGCTTGAAATACTACTCATTTTATCTCTTTCCACAAAGGTCTCTATGTCCCTTGGTTACAAATCTTTTCTGCATCCTCGACCCCGACACCTCACGCCCTTTATCTTCCCAGCCGTTTCACTCACTATTATTAAAATAGGCACCACTAGGTGGCAGTGTTGCGCATAGATTGATAATGGTGGTCACGGCAGTGAGGAGGAAAGTCCGGAAAAGCGAGAGTCACGGAGACGGGAGGACTGGAAAGTGGAAGTGGCTTCACAGACAGGAAGGGATGAAGGGAAAGTAGGAGGGCTGGCAGAGAAAATGGAAGCCGGGGCTCGACGATATATTCCACAGTTCTGTCCAGAAGGATTCTTTCGGACTACCACAGGATGCCCCTCAACGGACTGTTTTTAGCCTCTAGAACAGCAGAGAGCGGCCTCCTCCGCCCCATTCGGCATTGATTTCTCCATCCCATCCAGCTGGTTCTCACCGGCCATGCCTTCATAAGACTGAGGATAACCGCCCGCCCCCTCTACCCCTATCTGAGACCGTTTCCATCACTCCACTCGTTCGCTTTTGCCTGACAGAACAGGCAAACCCCTCTCCTCCCCCACCCTTCAAGTGGAATGGCTGAGTTATCAGATCAAAGACAATATGACCCTAGTCCATTGTGTGGATGCAGTAAGGAAGAACGAGACGGGGGCGGGGGGACACGGAACCGAGGAGTGGGCAAGGGAAAAAGGGTTGCACGACGCGGGAGTATTGTAAGGGTTAACAGAGAGAGGGACGGGCATGGGAAGGGGATCAAAGAGACAGGGAGGCTTCCGTATTGGTCAACGGTGCGTCGCCATTAGGTGGTGTCATCTTGTCACTGGGCGATGGAGAGCTGCAGTTTGCCGGTCCCTTGTTGTTATTGGCCATTGCCGAAGCCTCTACCTTCCCATCCATCTTTATCATTTTCTGATTCCCGGCTGCTTACACCCCGCCGCCATAACTTTCTGGGGAAGTCCGCTTGAAGAATCTACACTGGGAACCAAGGAGAAGGACTGGAATCAGGGGGTGAGGATCTGACCCAGAGGGAGCGCGTTCAATCCCAGCCTACCTCCAAAACAAACATTCAATAAGGGGCTCCATACGCCCAAGCAATCCCGCCGGCGGCCCTTTCTCCCTTCTTGCCGCCCCTCTATTCTGTCTTTCCTAGCGTCCCTTTTTGATCTATCCACTCCTCAATCCACCTCTTAGCTCATCCTTTCTTGCCCCTTATCACCCATCCCACACTCCCTCCTTTCCGCCCTTCCTGCGTCACTCTCTCCTACACTGTTACATCCCGACGGTGCTCCCACTCAGCTTGACGCTCCCAGCGCAACTCTCCTTTCTCGTTGCCCCCTTCAGCAGCACTCGCTCGCTCCTCCTCTTCCTTCCTTCCATCCCAGAGACGTAGCGCCCTAAACTTTCAGCGGATGAGGACGAGAACGAGGAGTATAAACAGCCCACACACGCTACCGATGACCATCAGGGTCCTTTTGTTCTTTGGGTCGATTTGCACCTCCGTCTGTCCCTGCGTGGGGAGTTACACAAATCCCAACGCTGAGCGGAGACTAGAGATCAACGTGAAAGGGCGGACTCCCGTCGGAAGGGCGGAATGAATGAGTGAATGTGAGAGTGTGGGGTCCTCCTGGGAGTGCGGACGATGGGAGTAAATAGGAAGAGGCGGGAATGTTTGAATGAGTGATCTATGGGGAGATTTTTTGATGAATGTATCAGAGACTGGTGGGTCGGATTCTTGAACATTCTCACACCCTCGCCATGCCCAGGATCAGGCCGGGTTCTATACCATCGCCTTGTGGCTGAGTTCTCCATTCTGGCTGGCGTGTTCACAGCTGTTCACAGAGAGGAGAGCCGATCTCAACAGCGTCATCATGGGCGTGTCCCCCTAGGCTCTCCAGCTCCGCCTCCCAGAAACCCCTTCTTCTAAGCCCGTCTGTGGCCCTTCTCCTCCCCCAGCACCCCATCCTTCTCCGTGACCCCCACCATTCCCCCAGCACCTCCCCGTCACCGTGACATTCCTACGTCCTTCCCGTCCCCACTCCACCCCCTTTTCCCCATCCCCTCAGTACCAGCAGCTGTGTGAAGCCCTTCAGGTGGAATGCGGTCATCTTGGGGATTGAGCGAAAGTTGCAGACGGCCGTCTGGACCTGAATCCCGGGTATCTCCTGCGGAGATTGGGGGAAGAGGAGGGTCTGCGGTCAGCAAAAGCAACAGAAGAAACCTCCCAAACACTTCCTACTGTCCGAGCTGCGCTCCAGAGCTACCTACAGTTCCCTGCATTATGGTCCGAGGGAGGGTGTTGACCAAGGGAGCACTGGGTGCTGGTGGGCCGGTCGAGTTACGGGGACAATGTGCACAGGGGAGAGAAGGAGAGATGGGGATGGGGAAGGAAGCGGCAGATAAGTGTATTGTCGGGAGGGGTCAGTGGGGTGAAGTACGGGGGGGCGGGAAGGATTCGGCGGGTAGTCTGGGAGGAATGGAAAGTGAAGGGAAATCGAGCTGCAGAGGGAAGGGCTAATATAGCCAGGATAGGAGGGGCTGTGGCGGTTGGGGGAAGAGTGGGTTCTGGGGACAAATGTAGATGGATTACTTGTCGGGGCTGGAGAGAGGTGGGGATTCGGAGGGCCGGGTACGAGGATCGGGGGAGAGTGTGGAGCATAAATAGAGAGTGATGGATAAAGGAGTGGGGGAGGGGGTTGTAGGAGTATTGAGGGAGGGAGAGGCTGAATGATCAGGGAAGGAGGAGCTCGCAGGTTGGGCGGAGAGGGAGGAGAGAGGCGTTTCGGTGCTCCCACCTCCTTCGTTGCCTCTCCTCCTCACCCTCCGCCATTTCCGCGGCTCTACCTCCTCACTCTCCCGTTGTCTCGCCCCGAACCCTCTCTCTTTCCTTGCTGCCCCGCACTTGCTCCCACTAACCTCTTCCTTGAGGAGATCCTGGATGGCGTCTTTCGGATACTCCATGGGGTCCCTACTCTTCAGATTCTGATTCTGTAGGTGGGAACAGGTCACGTTAGTGTACTATTTACATAGAACACCCCTCCCTGGTCTGTCTGTAACCTCCCTATCCTTCCCATAATCCATCACTGGTCACGTGCAGCGCATCGGGACGCATGGCGGCTTGGTGCGCAACTGCTCTGCACCTAAAACTGCAGAAGGTCGTGGACATAATTCAGCACATTGTGAAAACAGTGCCACCTCCACGGATTCTATCTACAGTACTATCACAATCCCGACCCATACCGTACATTTTGTCTTCTGCCCCCTACCCCCCCGCCCATGGTACAGAAGTTACAATTGACCCATCCCACCAGGCTCAAGGTCAGCTTCTCTCACGTTGTTATAAGATTATTGAATGGTCCCCTAGTACGATTTCTCTCAATCTCTGGTATATCCTTCCCCTGTTTCCGTGCCTTTCTCTGCGCTCTGTCTCTCCCACTCCTCACTTCTCTCTCCATCTCTTCCCCACCCCACTCTCCTCCTTATTTCTCCCGGCACTCTATCTTACTCTCTCTATCCGTCTGTCCCTTATGTGCACCCTACCTACCCCTCCTCAGCCGTCCCCTGCTTCTCCTCCGTATCTCCTTCACACCTACTTTCTTCCACTCCTCTCCCTTACTCTCTCCACCACCACCCTCCCTCATTCGGTGTCCCCATTCTCTCACTCTTCTCTTCCAGTTTTTTCCTGCAGTCTCCCTTCTCCATCTCTACTCTCCCTTCCTCCTTCCCTCTACTCGTTCTCCTCCCATTTACGCGCCTTCTCTCATTCCTCAAGAGTGAACCCAGGAAACTCGCCCCTCGCTGCCTGGGACCATTCAAGATTGAGAGTATTATCAAACCCACTTCAGAGATACAACAAAAATCTCTGGAATATGCTACAAATAAAATGTCACTGAACAGAAATGAAGGAAAGAAATGTGACCGTTGTGGGAACAGGTCACATGACCCTGATGAGTGTTGGTTTAAAGACAAAGAATGCAGAAACTGTGGCAAACAGGACCACATTGGCTTTGTACTTTCCCTGTAAATGCTTGCAAGAAAGTAAATCTCAAGGCAGTATATGGTAATTATGCCAACTTTGATCATCATAAGTTTACTTTGAACTTGCAAGCTTGCGAGTTTCACTTCCTTATCGATGCTTCCCGTGACATTGCTCATTAGCCGCAAGAACATTTCGCAGAAGGTCGTGGACATAATGGACATTATGTCGTGGACATAATTCAGCACATTGTGAAAACAGTGCCACCTCCACGGATTCTATCTACAGTACTATCACAATCCCGACCCATACCGTACATTTTGTCTTCTGCCCCCCACTCCCCCGCCCATGGTACAGAAGTTACAATTGACCCATCCCACCAGGCTCAAGGTCAGCTTCTCTCACGTTGTTATAAGATTATTGAATGGTCCCCTAGTACGATTTCTCTAAATCTCTGGTATATCCTTCCCCTGTTTCCGTGCCTTTCTCTGCGCTCTGTCTCTCACACTCCTCACTTCTCTCTCCATCTCTTCCCCACCCCACTCTCCTCCTTATTTCTCCCGGCACTCTATCTTACTCTCTCTATCCGTCTGTCCCTTATGTGCACCCTACCTACCCCTCCTCAGCCGTCCCCTGCTTCTCCTCCGTATCTCCTTCACACCTACTTTCTTCCACTCCTCTCCCTTACTCTCTCCACCACCACCCTCCCTCATTCGGTGTCCCCATTCTCTCACTCTTCTCTTCCACTTTTTTCCTGCAGTCTCCCTTCTCCATCTCTACTCTCCCTTCCTCCTTCCCTCTACTCGTTCTCCTCCCATTTACGCGCCTTCTCTCATTCCTCAAGAGAGAACCCAGGTAACTCGCCCCTCGCTGCCTGGGACCATTCAAGATTGAGAGTATTATCAAACCCACTTCAGAGATACAACAAAAATCTCTGGAATATGCTACAAATAAAATGTCACTGAACAGAAATGAAGGAAAGAAATGTTACCGTTGTGGGAACAGGTCACATGACCCTGATGAGTGTTGGTTTAAAGACAAAGAATGCAGAAACTGTGGCAAACAGGACCACATTGGCTTTGTACTTTCCCTGTAAATGCTTGCAAGAAAGTAAATCTCAAGGCAGTATATGGTAATTATGCCAACTTTGATCATCATAAGTTTACTTTGAACTTGCAAGCTTGCGAGTTTCACTTCCTTATCGATGCTTCCCGTGACATTGCTCATTAGCCGCAAGAACATTTCGCAGAAGGTCGTGGACATAATGGACATTATGTCGTGGACATAATTCAGCACATTGTGAAAACAGTGCCACCTCCACGGATTCTATCTACAGTACTATCACAATCCCGACCCATACCGTACATTTTGTCTTCTGCACCCCACCCCCCCCCCCCCCCGCCCATGGTACAGAAGTTACAATTGACCCATCCCACCAGGCTCAAGGTCAACTTCTCTCACGTTGTTATAAGATTATTGAATGGTCCCCTAGTACGATTTCTCTCAATCTCTGGTATATCCTTCCCCTGTTTCCGTGCCTTTCTCTGCGCTCTGTCTCTCACACTCCTCACTTCTCTCTCCATCTCTTCCCCACCCCACTCTCCTCCTTATTTCTCCCGGCACTCTATCTTACTCTCTCTATCCGTCTGTCCCTTATGTGCACCCTACCTACCCCTCCTCAGCCGTCCCCTGCTTCTCCTCCGTATCTCCTTCACACCTACTTTCTTCCACTCCTCTCCCTTACTCTCTCCACCACCACCCTCCCTCATTCGGTGTCCCCATTCTCTCACTCTTCTCTTCCACTTTTTTCCTGCAGTCTCCCTTCTCCATCTCTACTCTCCCTTCCTCCTTCCCTCTACTCGTTCTCCTCCCATTTACGCGCCTTCTCTCATTCCTCAAGAGAGAACCCAGGTAACTCGCCCCTCGCTGCCTGGGACCATTCAAGATTGAGAGTATTATCAAACCCACTTCAGAGATACAACAAAAATCTCTGGAATATGCTACAAATAAAATGTCACTGAACAGAAATGAAGGAAAGAAATGTTACCGTTGTGGGAACAGGTCACATGACCCTGATGAGTGTTGGTTTAAAGACAAAGAATGCAGAAACTGTGGCAAACAGGACCACATTGGCTTTGTACTTTCCCTGTAAATGCTTGCAAGAAAGTAAATCTCAAGGCAGTATATGGTAATTATGCCAACTTTGATCATCATAAGTTTACTTTGAACTTGCAAGCTTGCGAGTTTCACTTCCTTATCGATGCTTCCCGTGACATTGCTCATTAGCCGCAAGAACATTTCGCAGAAGGTCGTGGACATAATGGACATTATGTCGTGGACATAATTCAGCACATTGTGAAAACAGTGCCACCTCCACGGATTCTATCTACAGTACTATCACAATCCCGACCCATACCGTACATTTTGTCTTCTGCACCCCACCCCCCCCCCCCGCCCATGGTACAGAAGTTACAATTGACCCATCCCACCAGGCTCAAGGTCAACTTCTCTCACGTTGTTATAAGATTATTGAATGGTCCCCTAGTACGATTTCTCTCAATCTCTGGTATATCCTTCCCCTGTTTCCGTGCCTTTCTCTGCGCTCTGTCTCTCCCACTCCTCACTTCTCTCTCCATCTCTTCCCCACCCCACTCTCCTCCTTATTTCTCCCGGCACTCTATCTTACTCTCTCTATCCGTCTGTCCCTTATGTGCACCCTACCTACCCCTCCTCAGCCGGCCCCTGCTTCTCCTCCGTATCTCCTTCACACCTACTTTCTTCCACTCCTCTCCCTTACTCTCTCCACCACCACCCTCCCTCATTCGGTGTCCCCATTCTCTCACTCTTCTCTTCCACTTTTTTCCTGCAGTCTCCCTTCTCCATCTCTACTCTCCCTTCCTCCTTCCCTCTACTCGTTCTCCTCCCATTTACGCGCCTTCTCTCATTCCTCAAGAGAGAACCCAGGTAACTCGCCCCTCGCTGCCTGGGACCATTCAAGATTGAGAGTATTATCGAACCCACTTCAGAGATACAACAAAAATCTCTGGAATATGCTACAAATAAAATGTCACTGAACAGAAATGAAGGAAAGAAATGTTACCGTTGTGGGAACAGGTCACATGACCCTGATGAGTGTTGGTTTAAAGACAAAGAATGCAGAAACTGTGGCAAACAGGACCACATTGGCTTTGTACTTTCCCTGTAAATGCTTGCAAGAAAGTAAATCTCAAGGCAGTATATGGTAATTATGCCAACTTTGATCATCATAAGTTTACTTTGAACTTGCAAGCTTGCGAGTTTCACTTCCTTATCGATGCTTCCCGTGACATTGCTCATTAGCCGCAAGAACATTTCGCAGAAGGTCGTGGACATAATGGACAATATGTCGTGGACATAATTCAGCACATTGTGAAAACAGTGCCACCTCCACGGATTCTATCTACAGTACTATCACAATCCCGACCCATACCGTACATTTTGTCTTCTGCCCCCCACCCCCCCCCCCCCCCGCCCATGGTACAGAAGTTACAATTGACCCATCCCACCAGGCTCAAGGTCAGCTTCTCTCACGTTGTTATAAGATTATTGAATGGTCCCCTAGTACGATTTCTCTCAATCTCTGGTATATCCTTCCCCTGTTTCCGTGCCTTTCTCTGCGCTCTGTCTCTCCCACTCCTCACTTCTCTCTCCATCTCTTCCCCACCCCACTCTCCTCCTTATTTCTCCCGGCACTCTATCTTACTCTATCTATCCGTCTGTCCCTTATGTGCACCCTACCTACCCCTCCTCAGCCGTCCCCTGCTTCTCCTCCGTATCTCCTTCACACCTACTTTCTTCCACTCCTCTCCCTTACTCTCTCCACCACCACCCTCCCTCATTCGGTGTCCCCATTCTCTAACTCTTCTCTTCCAGTTTTTTCCTGCAGTCTCCCTTCTCCATCTCTACTCTCCCTTCCTCCTTCCCTCTACTCGTTCTCCTCCCATTTACGCGCCTTCTCTCATTCCTCAAGAGTGAACCCAGGAAACTCGCCCCTCGCTGCCTGCGACCATTCAAGATTGAGAGTATTATCAAACCCACTTCAGAGATACAACAAAAATCTCTGGAATATGCTACAAATAAAATGTCACTGAACAGAAATGAAGGAAAGAAATGTGACCGTTGTGGGAACAGGTCACATGACCCTGATGAGTGTTGGTTTAAAGACAAAGAATGCAGAAACTGTGGCAAACAGGACCACATTGGCTTTGTACTTTCCCTGTAAATGCTTGCAAGAAAGTAAATCTCAAGGCAGTATATGGTAATTATGCCAACTTTGATCATCATAAGTTTACTTTGAACTTGCAAGCTTGCGAGTTTCACTTCCTTATCGATGCTTCCCGTGACATTGCTCATTATCCGCAAGAACATTTCGCAGAAGGTCGTGGACATAATGGACATTATGTCGTGGACATAATTCAGCACATTGTGAAAACAGTGCCACCTCCACGGATTCTATCTACAGTACTATCACAATCCCGACCCATACCGTACATTTTGTCTTCTGCCCCCCACCCCCCCCCCCCGCCCATGGTACAGAAGTTACAATTGACCCATCCCACCAGGCTCAAGGTCAGCTTCTCTCACGTTGTTATAAGATTATTGAATGGTCCCCTAGTACGATTTCTCTCAATCTCTGGTATATCCTTCCCGTTTCCGTGCCTTTCTCTGCGCTCTGTCTCTCCCACTCCTCACTTCTCTCTCCATCTCTTCCCCACCCCACTCTCCTCCTTATTTCTCCCGGCACTCTATCTTACTCTCTCTATCCGTCTGTCCCTTATGTGCACCCTACCTACCCCTCCTCAGCCGGCCCCTGCTTCTCCTCCGTATCTCCTTCACACCTACTTTCTTCCACTCCTCTCCCTTACTCTCTCCACCACCACCCTCCCTCATTCGGTGTCCCCATTCTCTCACTCTTCTCTTCCACTTTTTTCCTGCAGTCTCCCTTCTCCATCTCTACTCTCCCTTCCTCCTTCCCTCTACTCGTTCTCCTCCCATTTACGCGCCTTCTCTCATTCCTCAAGAGAGAACCCAGGTAACTCGCCCCTCGCTGCCTGGGACCATTCAAGATTGAGAGTATTATCAAACCCACTTCAGAGATACAACAAAAATCTCTGGAATATGCTACAAATAAAATGTCACTGAACAGAAATGAAGGAAAGAAATGTTACCGTTGTGGGAACAGGTCACATGACCCTGAAGAGTGTTGGTTTAAAGACAAAGAATGCAGAAACTGTGGCAAACAGGACCACATTGGCTTTGTACTTTCCCTGTAAATGCTTGCAAGAAAGTAAATCTCAAGGCAGTATATGGTAATTATGCCAACTTTGATCATCATAAGTTTACTTTGAACTTGCAAGCTTGTGAGTTTCACTTCCTTATCGATGCTTCCCGTGACATTGCTCATTAGCCGCAAGAACATTTCGCAGAAGGTCGTGGACATAATGGACATTATGTCGTGGACATAATTCAGCACGTTGTGAAAACAGTGCCACCTCCACGGATTCTATCTACAGTACTATCACAATCCCGACCCATACCGTACATTTTGTCTTCTGCCCCCCACCCCCCCCCGCCCATGGTACAGAAGTTACAATTGACCCATCCCACCAGGCTCAAGGTCAGCTTCTCTCACGTTGTTATAAGATTATTGAATGGTCCCCTAGTACGATTTCTCTCAATCTCTGGTATATCCTTCCCCTGTTTCCGTGCCTTTCTCTGCGCTCTGTCTCTCCCACTCCTCACTTCTCTCTCCATCTCTTCCCCACCCCACTCTCCTCCTTATTTCTCCCGGCACTCTATCTTACCCTCTCTATCCGTCTGTCCCTTTTGTGCACCCTATCTACCCCTCCTCAGCCGTCCCCTGCTTCTCCTCCATATCTCCTTCACACCTACTTTCTTCCACTCCTCTCCCTTACTCTCTCCACCACCACCCTCCCTCATTCGGTGTCCCCATTCTCTCACTCTTCTCTTCCACTTTTTTCCTGCAGTCTCCCTTTTCCATCTCTACTCTCCCTTCCTCCTTCCCTCTACTCGTTCTCCTCCCATTTACGCGCCTTCTCTCATTCCTCAAGAGTGAACCCAGGAAACTCGCCCCTCGCTGCCTGGGACCATTCAAGATTGAGAGTATTATCAAACCCACTTCAGAGATACAACAAACATCTCTGGAATATGCTACAAATAAAATGTCACTGAACAGAAATGAAGGAAAGAAATGTGACCGTTGTGGGAACAGGTCACATGACCCTGATGAGTGTTGGTTTAAAGACAAAGAATGCAGAAACTGTGGCAAACAGGACCACATTGGCTTTGTACTTTCCCTGTAAATGCTTGCAAGAAAGTAAATCTCAAGGCAGTATATGGTAATTATGCCAACTTTGATCATCATAAGTTTACTTTGAACTTGCAAGCTTGCGAGTTTCACTTCCTTATCGATGCTTCCCGTGACATTGCTCATTAGCCGCAAGAACATTTCGCAGAATTCGTTGTTAGTTTGTGTCCATAAGCCTGCTGTTGTTGAAGCTGCCAAAGGTACCTCCCCTGCTCTATCAGGGCTCTGCCGAGTTCGGGGATGCGAGGAGTAGTGGTGGGAGATGCTGATCAGTGTGCGGAGGTGCGTGAACATTTTACTTTCGACGCTGGTTGATCCGAATTGCAGGTTTTCGTTCCCAGTCTGCTCGTAGGAGCCCGGAACTTTCAACGAGACTCAGCCCCCGTCGGAGTATCTGAAGGGAGCTGCCACCTCAATGTATGGATGAGTCTTAGCCCCAAGCGCGATGGAGGGACATTGTGTGCCTTGGGGAGTGAAAAATCCTGGCTGGTCCTACCCTTCGGACTAGCTGCAAGGATGTTCACACGTCCAGGTGGTGCTGAGGAGGCTTCACTCTGTGTATCACACCAAGAGTATGAGATGACAGAAAATTAATGAGGTTCACTCTATGTCTGACCTCAGTTGTGTGTTATGGGACGGTGTGAAGGGAGGTTCATTCTGTGCCTGATACCGGGAGTGTGTGACAGGATGGGGTGGAGCAAGCTTCGATCTGTGTCTAATCCCAAGAGTGTGTGATGGGATGAGTGGGGGGGGATGGAGCTTAAATTCAGTGTCTGATCCGTAGGTTTGCAATAGGATGACATAAAGGAAGTAAAGAGCTAATTCAGTTTGAAGCCGAAAATAAAAAATTCTGATACCGTTTACAGTGAACCCTCCCTTTTCCATAACTCATGTTTCCACATCCCTCCCTACCCGAAACCTACGAACTAGAAACAGGAGTGGCAGTCGGCCCGTCGAGCATGCTTTGCCATTTAATATGATTATGGCTGATCTGCCTATGGACTCAGATCCACCTACCTTCCTTTCCTCCATAACCCTTAATTTCCCGCACCCTCATAATGGTCCCTTTCTCAATACCCTTCTGTCTTTACTCCCCTTTTGAAGCGTTCTCTGCGCGCTGCTTGTCCCATATTGCTTCCTCTCTCCTGACTGATCCTGCTGCTGTGGTCATCTCACCACCCATCCCCCGGCATGATGCACACTACTCCTGTAGTTCTCCTTCCTCACTTCCTCCCTCCTACCTGCTCCCCCATCTCCGGCCCTCTCCGAGGCTCTACGTAGACATCCTCTCTGTGCCTGAATGTAATGCCATTTCTGTCATGTTTTAGCTGTCAGATTCACATATTGATATCCATTCTGTAATCTTCTTTCGAGAGAAAGAGAAAATTCACACACACACAAGATCTGAACTGAGGACACAGCAAAACCAAAAATCCTCACTTCATCGGCTGATCTAGCACTTCCATCTTCAGTATGGTTTCTCCTCCTATCCCTTCTGTCCAAGGCCCAGCGCCCACACTGCTGAGGATTAAACAGCATCCATCATCTCGTTGGCCACTTTCGTGATGGGTCATTTCCCATCTCGTCATCTCTGAAAGTTGACAACAGTTAAACAAGAATATAATCAAATAACAATTACAGCATGGAAACAGGCCATCTCGGCCCTTCTGCTCCGTGCCGAACGCTTACTCTCACCTAGTTCCACCTATCTGCACTCAGTCCATAACCCTCCATTCCTTTCCTCTATGTATACCTGTTCAAATTGCTTTTTTAAATGACAAAATCGAAACTGTCTCCACCAGTTCTACTGGAAGCTCGTTCCACACAGCCACCATTCTCTGAGTAAAGAAGTTCCCCCTCGTGTTACCCCTAAACATTTGCTCCTTAACTCTCAACTCATGTCCTCTTGGTTGAATCTCCCCTACTCCAATTGGAAAAAGCCTATCCACGTCAACTCTATCTATCCCCCTCATAATTTTAAATACCTCTATCAAGTCCCCATTCAACCTTTTACGCTCCAAAGAATAAAGACCTGATTTGTTCAACCTTTCCCTGTAACTTAGGTGCTGAAACCGAGGTAACAGTCTCGTAAATCTCCTCTGTACTCTCTCTATTTTGTTGACATATTTCCTATAATTCAGTGACCAGAACTGTACATAATACTCCAAATTTGGCCTCACCAATGTCTTGTACAATTTTAACATTACATCCCAACTCCGATACTCAATGCTCTGATTTATAAAGGCCAGCATACCAAAAGCTTTCTTCACCACCCTATCCACATGAGATTCCACCTTCAGGGAACTATGCATGATTATTCCTAGATCACTCTGTTCTACTGCATTCCTCAATGCCCTTCCATTTACCATGTATGTCCTATTTTGATTATTCCTACCAAAATGTAGCACCTCACACTTATCAGCATTAAACTCCATCTGCCATCTTTCAGCCCTCTCTTCTAACTGGCCTAAATCTCTCTGCAAGCTTTGAAAAACTACTTCATTATCCACAACGACACCTATCTTAGTATCATCTGCACACTTACTAATCCAATTTACCACCCCATCATCCAGATCATTAATGTATATGACAAACAACATTGGACCCAGTACAGTTCCCTGAGGCACACCACTAGTCACTGGCCTCCAACCTGACTAACAGTTATCCACCATTACTCTCTGTCGTCTCCCATCCAGCCACTGTTGAAACAATTTTATTACTTCAATATTAATACTTAACGACTGAACCATCCAAACTGACCTTCCGTGTGGAACCTTGTCAAAGGCATAACTGAAGTCCATATAGACAACATCCACTGCTTTACCCTCGTCAACTTCCCTCGTAACCTTTTCAAAAAATTCAATAAGATTTGTCAAACATGACCCCACGCACAAAACCATGTTGACTGTTCCTAACCATACCCTGTCTATCCAGATAATTATATATACCATCTCTAAGAATATTTTCCATTAATTTACCCACCATTGACGTCAAACTTACAGGCCGATAATTGCTAGGTTTACTCTTAGGACCGTTTCTTAAACAATAGAACCACACGAGCAATACGCCAATCCTCCAGCACCATCCCTGTATCTAATGACATTTGAAATATTTCTGTCAGAGCTCCTGCTATTTCTACACTAACTTCCCTTAAGGTCCTAGGGAACATCCTGTCAGGACCCGGAGACTTATCAACTTTTATATTCTTTAAAAGCGCCAATGCTTCCTCTTCTTTATTCATCATAGTTTCCATAGCTACAATACTTGTTTCCCTTATCTTACACAGTTCAGTATCCTTCTCCTTCGTGAATACCGAAGAAAAAAAATGTTCAAAATCTCCCCCATCTCTTTTGGTTCCACACATTGTTGCCTACTCTGATTCTCTAAGGGATAAATTTAATCCCTCACTATCCTTTTGTTATTAATATAACTGTAGAACCCCTTTGGATTTATTTTCACCATACTTACCACAACAACCTCTTAACTTCCTTTAACTTTTCTAATTTCTTTCTTAAGATTCTTTTTACATTCTTTATATTCCTCGAGCACCTGATTTACTCCATGCTGCCTATATTAATTGTAGATCTCTCTCTTTTTCTGAACCAAGTTTCCAATATCCCTTGAAATCTATGGCTCTCTCAAACTTTTAACCTTTCCTTTCAACCTAACAGTAACATAAAGATTCTGTACACTCAAAATTTCACTTTTAAGTGACCTCCATTTCTCTATTACATCGTTCCATAAAACAAATTGTCCCAATCCACACCTTCTAAATCCTTTCGCATCTCCTCAAAGTTAGAATTTCTCCAATCAGAAACCTGAACCCTGGGTCCAGTCCTATCCTTCTCCAGAATTATATTGAAACGAATGGCATTGTGATCACTGGACCTGAAGTGCTCCCCAACACATATCTCCATCACCTGACCTAACTCATTCCCAAACAGGAGTTCTAACACTGCCCCATCTCTAGTTTGTACCTCTATGTATTGTTGTAAAAAACTATCCTGCACACATTTTTCATACTCCAAAACATCCAGCCCTTTTACAGAATGGGCTTCCCAGTCTATGTGTGGAAAATTAAAATCTCCCACATTCACAACCTTGTGCTTACTACAAATATCTGCTATCTCCTTACAAATTTGCTCGTCCAATTCTCGCTCACCATTAGGTGGTCTATAATGCACCCCTATAATTGTTACTACACCTTTCCCATTCCTGAATTCCACTCAGATAGCCTCCCTAGACGAGCCCTCTAATCTATCCTGCCAAAGCATCGCTGTAATATTTCCCATGACAAGCAATGCAAAACCTCCCCGTCTTGCCCCTCCGATTCTATCACACCTGAAGCAACGAAATCCAAGAATATTTAGTTGCCAATCACACCCCCCCCCCCCCCGCAACCATGTTTCACTATTAGCTACCACATCATATTTGCAGGTATCAATCCATGCTCTAAGCTCATCCACCTTTCTTACAATGCTCCTAGCATTAAAATAGATGCATTTACGAAATTCTCCACCTCTTACTATCTGTTTATCTTTAACGGCACAAACAACTTCACTATCTTCTTTTTCTTCCTTCTCCCCTACATCTTCCGTCTGAGCACTCCCCTGCTCTATCATCTGCCTATCCTCCCTCACACACTGTCTACTCACTTCCTCTTAATTGTGAACTAACCTCCTCTCTCCTAGTCACTTCAATTTCATCCCCCCCCCAAACATTCTGGTTTAAATCTCCACAGTAACCTTAGCAAATCTTCCCGCCAGGATATTGGTTCCCCTGGGATTCAAGTGCAACCCATCCTTTTTGTACTGGTCACACCTGCCCCAAAATGACCCAGAAAATTGAATCCCTGTCCCCTGCTCCAATCCTTCAGCCACGCATTTAACCTCTATCTTATTCCATTTCTACTCTCTCTGTCGCATGGCACAGGCAGTAACCCCGAGATGACTACCTTTGTGGTCCTTCTTCTCAGCTCCCTTCCTAACACCCTACATTCTCCTTTCAGGACTTCTTCCCTTTTCCTACTTATGTCATTGGTACCTATATGTACCACAACCTCTGGCTCTTCACTTTCCCACTTCAGGATATCTTGGACGTGATCAGAAACATTCCGGACCCTGGCGCCAGGAGGCAAACTATCATCCGGGTCTCCTGAATGCGTCCACATAATCCCTTATCTGATCCCTTAACTATCGAGTCCCCTATTACTACTGTCTTCCTCTTCCTTTCCCTACCCTTCTGAGCTACAGGGCCGGAGGCATGGCCTCTGTTAGGCAGGCTGTTCCCCCCAACAGTACTCAGACAGGAGTATTGTCAAGGGTCCTGCCACTGGGGTACTAGTATCTGAATCTTCCCCTTCCCTCTACTAACCATGACCCACTTGTCTGCCTCCTGTGGCCCTGGTGTGACCACCTGTCTGTAACTCCTCTCTACAAACTCCTCGCTCTCCCGGACCAGACGAAGGTAATCGAGCTGCAGCTCCAGTTTGCTGCAGCTCGGCGAACCTTACACAGATATGGACATCCGGGAGGCTAGGAGACTCCAGTACCTCCCACATTCGACACCGAGAACAACAAGCTGCCCTCACACTCATAATCCCCACTTTCCTCAAATAACAGGAAAAATTGAAAACTAAACCTACCTTGCCTCTCCCGTTTCTGTCTAAGTCCGTTGAGCCAAAGCCTTTAAGCCTTCACTCTGCTCCCGGCTCACACCGCTGTCCGCAAAACGACGCTGCCCGCTGTAAAAGACTTTTTTCCTGTTAAATCTTCCGCGCTTCACTGCCCGACGTCACACGCCTGAGCAGTCCCGCCTCTCTTAACTCCGGTGAGAAGAAGAAAAAATCAAAATGGCTCCCGCCGCACTCCCGTTCTGATTCTCAGACTTCCTTCTCCAAATTGTCCAAAGGATCTGAATCAACTGGAACTATGGTTTGTAGAAGGTTTAGAACGTGGAGTCGGTTTCTTTGGTCGGCAGGAGGGCTCAAAACTTCCCTTAAGTTTGTGCTCTTCAGGATTGGATTCCACAAGCATGCAGGAAATAGGCTGTGATGGCCCACCTTATCTACGCTCCTCGTGGTTATAATAACCTCTGTCATGTCACCCGACAGCTTCCTTCGCACCAGGGAAAACAGTCCCTGCATTTTCAGTCCTACCTTATAACTCAAGCCCTCCAGTCCCACTAAGATCTCCGTTAATATTTTCTTAAACCTTTCCAATTAATCACAGCCTTGTTGTAATGCAGATGGCAAGACCTGCACATAAGTGCGGCAACATGAGGTATAGTATAAGGTGACAAAATGTTCCAACTTCTGGTTCCCTCTATGACAAATACACTTAGGAACCCTCTAGACCTGTGTGACCTCTGACACAGAATCATGTCCCGGCAGCCTTGTGCATTTCTCTTCCTACATGGATCAGTACAACATAATATGGGCCCTTCAGTTAACAATGTCATGCCAGTCTTTTAACCTAACTCTTCCCCCCACATTGCCTTCAGCCTATTCAGGGGAATGAACACTCAACGTTTCGGGTCAAACCTCATCATTAGACCTGGAAAGGAAGGAGGCAGAAGCAGTTCCTTTTCCGGATCCCATTTTGATACTTCTTCCTATGACCCCTCTACTGCTACGATGAAGCCAAATTCAAATTGGAGGAGCAACAATGGGCAGATTGCCTCCTATCTGTGTGTGTGTGTGTGTAGCCTCCTAATAGCATGCCTATTGATTTCTGTAGCTCCCACTAATTTCAACATCCACCCTTTGTCTTGTCTCCCTTTCACCGTTCTGGTTAGCCTCATCAATTCTCTTCACCTGCCCATCGGCTCCCTCCGGTTACCCTCTCCACCCCATTCTCCCATGGTCAAATGTAATCTCCTACTCTCACTTCACACCTTCCAGCTTATAATCCTCCAGTTTCCACTACCTTCTTATTCTGGCTCCTCCTGCTTCCTTTCCAGTTTTAATGAAAATTATTAGCCAGGAACTTCAACTGCTGGTGGCATCAGCACCGGAGTTCGGAGTGAAGGCTTCAGAGTTCGAATCGGGCCGACTCCCTAGCACGCTTGACGTCCGTGCTGGGTTGAGCGTCGAGCTAGCATATCGACCTCGTAAACCTAAGAAAGCCTGCAAAAATAAGAAAGCATTTAGTGTATTGGAGAATTATGTTCCGTTCCGGTCATCTCATTATAGGAAGAATATGAAAGCTTCAGAAAATCCATAGGATGCTGCCTAGATTAGTGAAGGCTAAGCGAACTAAGAATTTTCTCTTTGGAGCGAAGGAGAACGAAATGGGAATTTATAGAGTTGTATAAGATGATAAGAGTCACAATTTAATACGAGTTGAATAATCTTAAGGTGATTAGACAACAGAACAGGGAGAATATCAGAGGCAGATTTGTTTTACCTACAGAGTGGGGAGTGTGAGGGACATACTGCCGGGCTGATGGTAAAGTCTGATACATTGGGGTCATTATTGGTACTGCTAGATCGGTAAATGGATGATGGAAAAAATGAAGAGCGATGTGGGAGAGAAGGCTTACATTGTTCGTGGAGTACGAGAATCGTTCGGCTAAATGGAAATTGTGGGTATAATGGCATGTATTGTGCTATACTCTTTATTACTGTAGATTACAATTGTACAACTATGTCTATGCAAATCTCTTTTACATTCTCCCTGTAAATCCTTGCAAGAAAGTGGATCTTAACGCAGCATATGGTAACATAGGAGGCTGTTCATAATATTTTTTTAACCTAGTAAGCTTGCGAGCACTTCCAGCCAGCTGCGATGGATTTCCCCTTCCTTGTTTACAGCCAGGGTGCACTTGATCAACCATCTCGGGAGAATTTCGCATATTTTGTTGTTGGTTATTTTTGTTCATAAACCGGCTGCGTCTTAAACTGCCGAAGGGTCCTTCCGTGCATCATCAGGACCATGACGAAGGCTCTTTCCAGACAATGTTTCATGGATATGGGTATAGCAACCCTATCTCATTAAAACACAGAGGTGCAGGAATGCCAGCAGAAGCTCCAAAGGCCTCAGCCTAGGGAGAAGAAGGATCTTCACCTCAACGATGTATGAAGTCTTGTACTGAAAGCGGATGCCATATAGACAATCAACCTTCTATTGGCCCAGGACTCTGGCGAGCTGCTGTCGGCGGTCTGTGCCCCAGCAGGTGAAGGATCGAAGAAGGAGTCAAAGAAGAAGGAGGATCAGGAGGAGGAGGATAGGAAGGAGGATCAGGAGGAGGAGGATAGGAAGGAGGAGGAGGAGGAGGAGGAGGAGAAGAAGAAGAAGAAGAAGAAGAAGAAGAAGAAGAAGAAGAAGAAGAAGAAGAAGAAGAAGAAGAAGAAGAAGAAGAAGAAGAAGAAGAAGAAGAAGAAGAAGAAGAAGAAGAAGAAGAAGAAGAAGAAGAAGAAGAAGAAGAAGAAGAAGAAGAAGAAGAAGAAGAAGAAGAAGAAGAAGAAGAAGAAGAAGAAGAAGAAGAAGAAGAAGAAGAAGAAGAAGAAGAAGAAGAAGAAGAAGAAGAAGAAGAAGAAGAAGAAAACACAATAGAGCTACATTATTACTCCAAGACTCTTGAAAGCAGATTCCGACTATGACGAATAACACCTGATGTGCCTTCTTAACTTGCGCAAAAAGTTTCTGGAATCTGTGTGCTGGTACCCCAAGATCTGTCTGTTCCTCCACGTTGCTAATGATCCTGGTGTTATCCTTGTATTCTTTCAAGTTCGACTTTCCTAAATGAAGCACTTCATGTCTTTCCGGACAGAAATTCAACTGCCACTTCTAAGCACAGCTCTGATTCCTGTCCATGTCCCGTTATAACGTAAGATAACCTTATACACTCTCCACGTTTCCGTCAACATTTGTCTTATCCTCAGCCATTCTAATCCACACTTCATCTTCCTCATCGAAGTCATTTACAAAAATCCCAAAGAGCAGGGTGCGCATAACAGATCCCTCATGGAACATCACTGTTCACAGACCTCCACGCAGATTTCGCTCAATCTACTGTCACCCACTGCCTTCGACAAGCCAATTCGGATTCCACTTAGCCACGTTTTTATGGATCTCACTACTGCCAACTTTCTGGTCGAGCCTTCCATGGAGAACCTTATTACACAACTTACAAAAATCGATGTACATCTTTCCCGGAATAGCAAAATCAGAACGAATGTAATACTCTAAGAATGAGCGGACTGGTGTGTTATACAGCTGCAAAATTACCTCGCGACACTAGAACTCCTTCAAAAAATTGAAGCTAACATACCATACGTCAAATTAGCACCCTAACCTTGAGCAATATCTGGATGTGGACCCCAAGATGCATCTGTTCGTCCACATTGCTAAGAATCCTGGCATTAACTCTATACTGCTTGGGGATTGGACTCCCCAAGCATGCAGGATGAAGACTGTGATGGCCTAACTGATCTACGCCTCTCGTGGCTTTATAAACCTCTGTCATGTCACCCGACAGCTTCCATCGCTCCAGGGAAAATTGTCCCAGCCTTTTCAGTCCCACCTTATAACTCAAGCCATCCTGTCTCAGTAAGATCTCCGGTAATATTTTCTTACACCTCTCCAATTAATCATACCCTCGTTGTAATGGAGATGGCAAGCCCTGCACGCGACATAAAGTTCCAATTTCTGGTACTTAGTGCCCCCTACAACGGAGAACCTCATGACGTTCTTGACCTCTTTGACCTCTGACAGGGAATGCCATCCAGGCAGCCTTGGGCATCTCTCATCCTACATATATCAGTAAAATGCAATATAGGCCCTTTGGTTCACAATAACGTGCCATTTTTGTTAATCTAACTATTACCCCCCACATTGCCCTCAGTCTGTTAAGCGGAATAAACACTCGACGTTTCGCGACAAAAAACCATCGTTAGGATTGGTAAGGAAGGAGGCAGAAGTAGTTCGGTTTCCTGATACCATTTTGATAGTTCTGCCTATGGCCGCCTCTACTACTACAATGAGGCCAAACTCAAATTGGAGGAGTAACACCTCATATTCTGTCTGTGTAACCTCCTAATAGCATGCCTATCGATTTCTCTGATTTCTGAAAATTTCAAAATGACCCTTTGTCTTCTCTCCCATTCACCGTACTGGTTAGCCTCACCCGTTCTCTTGATCTGCCCATTGCCTCTCTCTGGTTACCCTATCCACCCTATGGTCAAATGTAATCTTCTAATCTCATTTTACATCTCCCAGTTTATAATCCTCCGGTTGGCACCACCTTCTTATTGTGGCTTGTGCCGCTTCCTGTGCAGTCTTAATGAAAATTATCAGCCAGTATCTTGAACTGCTTATTTCTCTTAAATGTGCCCTAATGCATTTAATGTATTGGAGAGTTATGTTCCGTTCTGGTCAATTCATTATAGGAAGGATATGAAAGTTTTAGAAAAACTAAATAGGAAATTTACCAGGATGCTGCCTAGCTTAGGGAGCATGCCTTCTATGAGAAGGCTGGGCGAGCTAGGGCATTTCTTCATAGAGCGAAGGAGAATGGGAGGGCTATTGACAGAGTTGTATAAGATGATAAGAGTCATAAATGGAGTGCAGAGACAACACTATTTTACACTGAGCGACAATATAATATGGGTTGGAATCATTTTAAGGTGATTAGACAAAGGAACAGGGAGAATATCAGAAGCAGATTTTTTTTCTTTTACATAAAGAGTGGTAGATGTGTGGGAGCACTGCTGGGGTGATGGTAAAGTCTGATACATTGGGGTCATTAATGGAACTGATAGGTCGGTGCATGGCTGATGGGAAAAAATGAAGAGCTATGTGGGAGAGAAGGCTTACATTGTTGATGGTGTCACGTACCCCGTGACCGGGTTACCGAACCAGCAGAAATGGATTACAGTAACTAATAGTTTTTATTAGTAAAGTAAGTAATACAGTACTATAAAATGCAAATATATGAAAGAGGTTAGCAATGATATATACAGAAGTGTGGAAATTGGAATAAAAGCTAAGCTCTTTCAAAGTCCAGGGGTAAATGAATAGTCTTACAATGGTGCAGAGTTCAGTTCGGTTTGAGTCGAGGTAGTTGCTGGTGGGTGTACCGCTGGGGGGGGGGGGGAGAAGAGAGAGAGAGAGAGAGAGAGAGAGAGAGAGCGCAAATATGCCGTCGAAACTTCGTTATCGTCCTGGACTGTGACCCCGTACCAGGCACGACCGTTCTGCAGTGGTAGGCTTGTCACCCAGGCAAGGGTGGACACACAAACAAACCCCCCACCGCTCGCACCTTCACACACTGTCAGCCTCTGATCGATTCCTCCAAATCGATCCTCCAAACCCCCACCTTCACGTGGGTGCACAACACTGTTTCAGTGTCCCGTGGTGTTTCTGCTTATGTGCTTGCTGACCTGCTTTTATTTCCCCTTGCGGGGTACCGGCCGTCCATCAGGCCGTCCATCAACCTGTCCCGCCTTGATGTCTCAGCAAGAATCTTCACAAGCAGGCAAAGAAAGTGTCCTCGGAGCAAAGGTAAACAATCAGCTAAAACCCTAATATTAAATCACGTCTCTCTCTCTCTCCCGTCTGCAGCGGGATGCCTCCGCCTTCTTCTTCTTCTCTCTCTCTCTCTCTTTAGCGGCATAGTTCACGGGGGTGAACTCTGGACCCCATCTTAGACTGGTTTGCTCATCACAGTGGAGTACAAGAGAAGTCCGGCTGAATGGAAATTGTAGGTAGAATGGCATGTATTGTTCTATACAATTTATTACTGCAGATTACAATCGTACACTCTGTCTATGCAAATTTGCTTTATCGTTTACAATGAGTCCACCCTTTCCCAAAACCCGGGTTTCCCCATCAGAACACGAATTAGAAGCAGGAGGGGGCCTGTCGATCGGCTTTGCCATTTCGTAGGATTATGGGTGATCTGGCCCTGGACCCACCTAGATCTGTTTTCCTTTGCTCCATAACCATTAACTGCCTGCTGCCTCCCCGTGGACCAGACCGCAATATCCTGATCGAGGCCATCTTCTCAATATGCTTCACTCTGTAGTACCGCTCTGCAGGGCTCACTTTACTGCCCCTCCCACAATTGTTCCTCTCCTGACTGCTCCTCCTGTCGTGCACACCTCACCACCTTTCCCATGGCGTGATAGAATTAACCTACTCTGAGATCAATCTAAAGCTTTCCCCCACACAAATCCCTGCCTTTTTTTCATCCATTTAGTTGCGTAAATGTTCCTTAAGTGACATTGCCATTAAACTCTCCTCAGATCTCCTTAAACAGATGTCCTCTGCTATTGGCCTTTACCCGCCGTGGAAAAGGCGCTGGCTGTCCACTCGATGTATAATCTTTAAATCTTATCAAACCATCCCTCACGCACCTGCACTCTAAAGAGAAATGCTCTACCTCGCTCAGCCTTTGCCCATAAGACAAGATGTCTAATCCAAGCCACATTCTGGTAAATCTCCTTCGCACACTCTCTAAAGCTTCCACATCCTTCCTCTAAAGAGGTGAGCAGAAATGAACTCAACACCGCCATAGCGGTCCCACAAACAAAAGAAAATATGTTGATGTTGGAAATCCAAGGCTACACAAACAAAATACTGGAGGAACCCATAAGGCCAGGTAACATCTATGGAAATGAGCAAACGAGAGACATTTCGGGCCGAGACCTTTAGACTTTGAGAAACGAGCACGATTGAATATTGGTATAGCAACCCCAACTTATAAAGAACAATGAAGTAGAGGAACGCCAACAGAAGCTCCAAAGACCTTATTCTTGGGAGAAGAAGGATCTTCACCTCAAAGATGTCTGAATTCTTGTACTGAAAGCAGAAGCCTCATAGCCAATCAACCTTCTATTGGCCCAGGATCTGGCGAGTTGTAGACGGCGGCCTATGCCCCAGTTGGTGATGGATGAGGAGAAGGAGGTAAAGAAGTAGAGAAAGAACAGGAGGATGATGGAGGAAGAAGAAGAAGAAGAAGAAGAAGAAGAAGAAGAAGAAGAAGAAGAAGAAGAAGAAGAAGAAGAAGAAGAAGAAGAAGAAGAAGAAGGAGAAGGAGAAGAAGGAGGAGGAGGAGGAGAAGAAGAAGAAGAAAAAGAACTAAACACAGTAGAGTTGCAACTTTGCTCCGTGGCTCTTGAAATCAAACTCCGATTAATGATGAATAACACGTAATACGCTGTCTTAAATTGCACAAAAACTTGAGCAATCTGTGGGGTGTACCCCAAGATCTTTCAGTTCCTCCACATTGCTAAGGATCCTGGTATTATCCTTGTATTCTGTCTTAAGATTGACTTTCCAAAATGAAGAATGACATTTTTCCAGACTGAAATTCTTCTGCCACTTCTCAGCCCAGCTCTGCATCCTGTCAATGTCCCATTATAACCTACGATAACCTTATACACTCTCCACACCTCCGTCAACATTTATCTCGTCCACAGACTTTCTAATCTGCTCTTCTTCTTGCTCATCGAAGTCATTTAAAAAAATTCCAAACAGCAGTGTTTGCAGAACAAATCCCTAACGGAACACCACTGATCACAGACCTCCGCACAGAATACGCTCCATCTACTATCACTCACTGCCTTTGACAAACCAATTTTGATTTATACGTAGCCACGTTTCCATGGATCTCACTACTACCAGCTTTCTGAATGAGCCTTCCCCGGCAAACCGTGTCATACAACTTACAAAAACCAAGGTACATCTTTCTCGTAATAAGGATATCAGACTGAACGTAATACTCCAAGAATGATAGAACTACTGTGTTATACAGCTGCAAAATCACCTCACAACACTTGAACTCATTCCCTCAAAAATGAAGGCTAACATACCATACAGCTTCCTAGCACCCTATCTTTGAGCAATATAGGGAAGTGGACCCCAAGATGCCCCTGTTCATCCACATGACTAAGAATCCTGTTATTAATTCTGTATTCCGCCTTTAAGTTTCACCTTCCAAGGTGTATCACATCATACTTTCACAGACTGAGCACCACCTGCCTCTTCTCAGCCCAGCTCTGCACCCTGTCAATGTCCCATTGTAACCTACTGCAGCCTTCTACACACTTCACAACGCGGTTCCTCTTCAGGAAGTCCAAGCATCTTCCGTCCTCTGCATGGTGGAAGTCCACCAACTCCTCCGCCCACCACCACTATCTCGGAGACAGTTTCTGAACTCGTAATCGGGATGGCAAGAACTGCACACGATACTCCAAGTGTGGCCGCATCATGGTATTGTACAAAGCCTGGGACTTCATATCCTCTACGATGTAGTGGCTCCATCACGCTCCAGACCAGTGCGACTCCTGACAGGGAATTATATCCCTGCAGCCTTGGACATGTCCCTTCATAGATCAGAAGAGCACAATACAGGCCCTTTGGTTCACAACATTTACTAAGAACAATTAACTCTTCCCATCACATTGTCCTCAGTCTATTAAGCGGAATAAACACTCGACGTTTCAGGCCAAAACACTAGTTAGGTCTGGAGGATGGAAACAGAGGCAGTTTGGTTTCCCGATCCTATTTTGATATGCCTGCCTATGGCTGCCTCTACTGCTACGATGAGGCCAAATGCAAACTGCAGGTGCAGAACCTCATATTCTGTCTGTGTAGCCGCCTAACAACATGCCCATCGATTATATTTAACTTCTGAAAATTTCAACACCAACCCTTTGTCTTTTCTCTCATTTATTGTTCTGGTTAGCCTCACCCATTCTCTTCAAACCACTGGTCATTGATGAAATATTTAAATTTCACAAACGGAGTGAGAGCAAAAATGAAAGCATTTCTGAATATTGTGCTGAATTGCGCAAACTATCAGAACCTTGTAAATCTGGAGCAGGTCTATTGGACGCATTGAGGGATAGGTTAGTGTATGGCATGCACTGTGAAAGCATACAGAAGAAGATCCTGAGTGAAAAAGACCTTGCATTAGAGGAGGTGCTGAACATTGCAATATCATGGGAAACAGCAGCACGGGGCACTTCAGAGATACAACAAAAATCTCTGCTATATGCTACAAATAAAATATCACTGAACAGAAGTGAAGGAAAGAAATGTTACCGTTGTGTGAACAGATCACATGACCCTCATGATTGTGGCTTTGAAGACAAAGAATGCAGATATGGTGGCATACAGGGCCAGATTGGCGGAGTGTACAAAGCTTTTAAACAGCAAAAAAAGGACAAAGTACAGAGAAAAAAAGAAACCCTAGAAAGGAAAATACAACAATGTACACAAAAAGAATGAAAGCAGTTCTGATGAAAACGACTCAGACCAAAGTGAACTGACTTGTCTCCATCTTCATAGTGTGAAAGAGACCAATGATCGAAGAGTAATATGCATCACTCCTCCAATGGCAGGCGTGAGACTGAAAATGTATTTGGACACGACTATAAACGACTGATTTTGCACTTACCTCTGAAGCGAACTGAAGTACTGCCAAAGACTTACACAGGACAGAGAGTGCGTCCCAAAGTTAAAATTAAAGTGACAGTGACCTAAAGGAGAAAACACAGCAGCTGAACCTCTATACTTAGAAATGGAAGACCACCGTTGCTGGGACGTGACTGGCTAAGGAAAATCCAGTTGAATTGGCATACCATCAAGGCATTAGTTGTGTCACAAAGGAGGGCTGCTCGGGGGGAGGGCATGTCCGCAGCTCTCCTCTCACCCATTGTCAACTATTATAATGAAGAGAAGGAGCGAGATAGCGTCGACAATGAGGACAAAAGGAATATCCATGGCCACGACTCTGATGATGATATATGGGATGCTAGTGAGACAGGTATTGCCAATAAGCAAGGTGATGAAGACTACCTGGAAGTAAAAGAGCAGATGTACCAGGAGAAATTGACATCTCTCAAAAAACAGCTACAGCAGTTACAGGAAGGCACTTTGCAGAAGTATCAGAAAAGGGGATGAATAAACCAGATCAAGAGTACAAGGAAACAATACGAAATGCAGAGGTTTTTCTGCAACTGGGGATAGAACAAATGGAAAGGAATTATATTAAAGAGAAGAAAGCAGCAGTGAAAGAATTTGAATATAAAAAGATTGAGTTAGAATGAAAGCAAAAAGATGATTGAGAATGAGAGGCTAACAATGGAACTCACGGGATATTCAATAGAAGTAAAACCAATAATGACTAGGATACTAAAGAGGAGACCCAATGACCCTGTTTCAATTCCAGACAAAAGACGAAAACCTGCACCTGCGCAGTAAAATTGCTAGTTAACAAATGAACAGATAATGGAAGACCTGCGAACTCTTAATAACTTAAATCTTTGAAAAGACCAGCATTTCCGCCTTCTCCTGAGCATCTTCCCAGCAGTCCTGGTGAATCGCCAGCACAAAGTTATGAAGCACGAATAAAAGATGGAAAGGTATATTACTGTAAGAGATGGTATCATAAAAGTCAGGTTATCTATCTGGAATCTAAGGAGAATACGAAGATTGGCTGTGTAATTAGCTCAGTTGGAACAAATGATATATGGGTAATGAATACAAGTGATAACACCAAGATGCATACATATCTAGGACAGCTACACAGAGGAGTCTTCATTATACGGAGGCGAAATGCTGCCAAGAACACTTAGCAATTTGGAGGCACAAATCTTCGTAACTCTCCATCCTCAGAAGTCAAATTTTCATGACTTTAATAAGGAAATCTGTATTAAAACAAACACTTTATAGACTTGAAGAACAAACTATTTGAAGACACTTTCCAATGCCATCTCAGTGTCATGGTCCCGATCGTTAATTCCCTATCTTGCTGTTAACATCCTTTGATTATGCCTTGATTCCGACCTATAATTTCCCATATACTGCTAATTATCTTTGATGAAAGCACACCTGGTTTCTATCAAGAACCGCAGTATAAGAACCTCGGCGTCACAACCACTTGTTGCCAGTTCGCTTGTCTTTTTCCTGTGACATAACTACATTTCCCGACCGCTTAGAAACATTTGTTCTATGTTTAGCTCCATTTTCAAGGTTTATCTATGAGACTCCGTCTCTCCGAGTCAAAGCTCCGTGTTCAGTCTATGAGCCAAATCTCCGTGTCAAGGCTCTGTGTCAGGGCTCCTTGCAACCCTCACCTTTGATGATTGTGCATATTTTTAAGAATACCATTCACCTTTTCACGGATTTCACTTCGCTTTTCGACATCTTTGCAACATGGACGTGACTACTGTCTATGGCCGGAACCTGCCAATTTGTGAATTGTTTAATTTATTCCAGACAATATAGTGAAGAACTATTTGTTTGTTTCAGTGCCGGACAATCGAGAGAATACACCCACCCCACCCTCACTAGCGACTTGAGTTATAAATGGGTCTTAGACCAAAAGTAAAAAAAAGCGATTGTTATAGTTTGATATTATCACGTTACTTTGTTATAATTCGATATTATTAAGTTACTAAATAAACCAATGGTAGGCATTGTATGTTAAGGGTAAACATATTTGTTTAGCATAGTGTTCCAGTTAAGAAAACAGTTGATACACTATTAAAATAACAGGGGAGCAGTGTACCATATAGCCAACAGTATAATGAGGGACTACTTTATGTTTTAGAAAGACGTCGTTGAATGCGCTACTTGGCGCATATTGAGCATGCGCTACTAGACGCCTATTGATCTGTACGTGTGTATCCATTTCGGAGTTCTGCCAGTAAAGAACCATGAAACTTAGCTCCCGTTTCCATCACTTTTATTAATAGCTTTGTTGTGTAGTCAGGCCACATACACAATATCTTCATTGTACTGCATTCGCCTTTATTACCTCACACTCCAGCCGTACAACTACGTCTAAGTAAAATTCCCTTGCACTTTCCCTGTAAGTGCTTGCAATAAAGTAATTCTCAAAGCTGTATATGGCAACGTATGCGTACTTAGATCGTAAGTTTACTTTCAGCTTGCAAGCTTGCGAGTTTTGCTTCCTTATTGACATTGCTCATTAGCCGCAAGGACATTTCACAGAATTTGTTGCTAGTTTCTGTCCATAAGGCTGCTGCTATTAAAGCTGCCAAAGGCTTCCCCACCCCTGCTCCATCAGGGCCTTGCCGAGTTTGGGGTGGTGAGGGGTTGTGGTGGGAGATGCCGAACAGGGTCGGGAGGTGCGAGAACCTATCACTTTCGACGCCTGTTGAACCGAATTGCAGATTTTCTTTCTCAGTCTGCTCGAAGGTGCACGTAACTTGCAGTGGGATTCAACCCCCTTCGGAATATCTGAAGGGAGCAGCCCCCTCAATTTATGGCTGAGCCTCGGCCCCAGTGCGATGGAGCAACATTGTGTGTCTTGGGGAGTGAGATATACTGGCTGGTCCTACTCTTCGGACTAGCCGCCGAGGACATTCGCACATCCGGGTGGTGCTGAGGAGGCTTCACTCTGTGTATCACACCAAGAGTATGAGATGACAGAAAATGAGGGAGCTTCTCCATATGTCTGACCCTAGAGTGTGTGATGGGATGGTGTGAAGGAAGGTTCACCCTGGGTCTGACACCGGGAGTGTGTGTTGGAATGGTGTGTAGGGAACTTCACTCTGTGCCTGACCCCAAGAGTGTCTGGAGGGAAGGTGAGGAGGGAGCTTCAACTCAGTGTCAGACCCGGACATAGAGACATAGAGGAAGTAAAGAGGTAATTCATATGGAAGCCGAAAAGTAAACTTTCGAATACCTTTTATAGTGAATACTCCCTTTTCCATAACTCATGTGTCTCCATCAGAAACTCCTCCCCACCCGAAACCTACGAATTAGGAACAGAAATGGCCGTTGGCCCGTCGAGCATGCTTTGCCATTTAATATGATTATGACTGATCTGGCCATGGACTCAGATCCACCTACCTTCCTTTTCTCCATAACTCTTAATTCCCCGCACCTTCACCATGGCCCCTTTCTCAATTCCTTTTCCTCCTTACACCTTTTCTGAAGCGCTCTCTCCGCACTGGCTCTCTCACATTGCTTCCTCTCTGCTGACTGATCCTGCTGCTATGGTCTTCTCATCACCCGTCCCGCGGCATGACGCTCACTACTCCTCCTGTACAGCTCCCTCCCAACTTCATACTCCCCATTACCGTCCCTCTCCGAGGTTATACATAGACATCCTCTCTGTGCCCGAATGTAATGCCATCTCTGTCATTTTCCAACCGTCAGATCCGCAGACTGAAATCTATTATGTAATCTTCTTCTTTCAAGAGAGAGAGAAAAATCACACACACAAGTTCAGAACTAAGGACGCAGCAAAGCAAAAAACCCCAACTTCATCGGATGATTGAGCATTTCCATTTTCAGTACGTTTCCTCTCCCATTCCCTTCCGTTCAAACTCCAGCGCCAGCACTGCTGAGGATTAAACTGCATCCGCCATCTCTCTGCCCACTTTCGTGTTGGGTCATTTCCCATCCTATCAGCTCTGAAATTTGACAGAAGTTACACAAGGATCTGGATCAACTGGAACTATGGTCTGTGTAGGAGGAAAGGTTTAGACCGTGGAGTCGGTTTCTTTAGTCGACTGTAGATTATGAGCTGAAAGGCTCATAATTTATCTTCTATTTGGGATCTCTGTTGTAGAATAGAGATATCATGGCCTGCAAGTTCCCCGATGGTAATGACATAGTTCAACAGGCTGTGGAAAGACACTTCATCGGAGAGGACTCTGAGTATAGAATCTGGGTTATATTGTAGATGTTTCAGAAGCTAGAGAGAACGCACTTGGAGAAATGTCTGTGGTTCTAGTTGTCCTACACAAAAGACGGGTTTCGACCGCAGGGAGCACAGATGTTGCCGAAGCTGGAGAGCTGACCAGAGCAGCTCGTGGCTCTTGAGCTCAATTTCCCAACTGCACCAGCACACCGTGCAACATCTAATGCACCCTACCAACTTGCCCCCCCCCCCCCACCACCCCGGGTTCTTTAAAACTTCCGTTTAATTTTGTGCTCTTTAGAATTGGACTCCCCAAGCATGCAGGATGCAGATTGTGATGGCCTAACTCATCTACGCCGCTCCTGGCTTTATATATCTTTATCATGTCACCTGACAGCTTCCTTTGCACCAGGGAAAACAGTCCCAGCCTTTTCAGTCCCAGCTTATAACTCAAGCCATCCAGTCTCAGAAAGGTCTCCGTTAATATTTTCTAACTCTCTCCAATTAATCACACCCTCGTTTTAATGGGGATGGGAAGACCTGCACGCGACATAACGTTCCAGCTGCTGGTACTTAGTGCCCTCTACGACGAAGATCCTTCATCACGCTCTACATCTGTGTGACCTCTGACAAGCTTGGGCATTTCTCTTCCTGCATAGACCAGTACACCACAAAACAGGCCATTAGGTTCACAACGACGTGCCAGTCTTTTAACCTATTCTAAGATCAATCTAACTCTTCTTATCACATTGCCCTCAATCTATTCAGGGGAATAAACTCTCGACGTTTCGGGCCAAAACCCATCGTTAGGCCTGGAAAGGAAGTAGGCAGAATTAGATCGGTTTCCCGATTCCATTTTGACATGTCTGCCTATGGTCATTTCAACCACTACGAAGAGGCCAAACACAAATTGGAGGAGCAATACCTCATCTTCTGTCTGTGTAGCCTCCCAGTAGCATGCTTGTCGATTTCTCTAACTTCTAAAGACTTCAACATCCATCCTTTGTCTTTTCTCCCTTTCACCATTGTCGTTAGCCTGACCCGTTCTCTTCACCTGCCTGTCGCCTCGCTCTGGTTACCCTCTCCACCCCATTCTCCATGGTAAAATGTAATCTCCCAGTTTCACTTTACACCTTCCAATTTATAATCCTCCATTTGCCACCACCTTCTTATTGTGGCTTCTGCCGCTTCTTGTGCAGTCTTAATGAAAATTATCAGCAAGTAACTTCAACTGCTTACTTCTCTTAATTTTCCCCTATTGCATTTAACGTATTGGAGAATTGCTCTCTGTTCTGGTCATTTCATTATAGGAAGGATATGAAAGCTTTAGAAAAGCTAACGGGGAAATTTACCATGATGCTGCCTAGGTAAGGGAGCATGCGTTGTATGGGAAGGCTGGGCAAGCTAGGGCTTTTCTCCTTCGAGCGTAGGAGAATGAGATGGGAATTGGCAGAATTGTATAAGATGATAAGAGTCAGAAATGGAATGCACAGACAATGCCATTTTTCACTGAGCGACAATATGACAAGATTTGGAATAATTTTAAGGTGATTAGCTGAAAGAACAGAGAGAATATCAGAGGCACATTGTTTTTTTACACAGAGAATGGTGGGCGTGTGGGATGCATTGCCATGATGACGGTAAAGTCTGACACTTTGGGGTCATTAATGGTATTGCTAGATGGGTACATGGATGATGGAAAAAATGAAGAGCTATGTGTGTTGCTTTGATTTCTGGTATCTGCAGATTTCCTTTTGTTTGAGGTATGAGGCAGGAAGGTTTGGACAAGAAGACATCGGGAGTTAGGTGGGAGATGCGAATGGGAAGTCGGAGACTGATTCATCTCTCCATCTGGAATTCTGTCCCAGAAAATATGACGTTCTCTGTCTACACTCACAGGTCCCGTTCGATATCACCTGCAGAGGTGCGCATGGATGCATCACCAATTTACACCTCGCTGCTGCCTTACCAAGGTAGGTGTATACAACACTTCGAGGGGAGTGCGGACGGTGAGTCGATGCCTGGTCTCGGGGGTAGGAGTGGTGAGGAGAGGACCGTGTGCCCTAAACCCGATCCCAAATGGAAGGGTGAAGAAGGAACATGCGCCTGATGCCTGATCACAGAGGGTAAGGTGTGTGTCGGGGGTGGGGGTGTGGATGAAGGGGCAGAGTGTCCGACGCCCAATTTCAGAAAGGGGTGGGGGACAGAAGAGTGTATCTCATGCCGGCTTCCATGCGGTGGGGTGGGGGAAGACGACTTTGTGCTCGACACCTGGTCCTAGACGGGAACGATGGATACAAGACGGTGTCCGACACCTGGTAAATTAATACACACAAAAATCTGGAGGAACTCAGCAGCTAGTCAGCATCTGTAAAAAAGAATAAACTTTTGACAGATATCCTGAAGAATCTCGGCCTCTATCGTTCTCTGTTTACTCTTTTCCGTAGAGGCTCCCTGGCCTCTGAGTCCCTCCAGCATTTTGTGTATATTGGTTTGATTTTCAGCATCTGCAGATTTTCTGTTGTTTGTGACCTGGCTAACTAATTAGCTGTCTTCTATACTTCAGGCGTTTTATTGATAAAACTGGGATATCTGCTCAAGATGGCGATCCAGTTGCAGAATAAATCTGAACTTGCCCGCCTCCTTGTTCTGGATTTCGAAAATCCAGCGGGAATTTCGTTCCACAAAGTTACAGTCGTAAAGGTGGAATCGACACAACATCAATCCTGCTGCGCTGTGCCACAGGCACTGAGGCTTTCCGGGGCTGCTCGGTGGAGTGGAGACAGGGGTCGGGGGAACGGAAGGCAGCGAACCCGGAGGTTGCCTGAAGGCCCGGGATGGCGGGCACGGGGCCAAGTGAAGGGGCGAGGGAGAGGTGGTGGGAGTGAGGAAGTGCCGGCCAGAGAGCGAGTGGTTAGGGGTGGGAGGGGGAGTGTTTATCTGCTGGGAATCTCCTTTGGCAGTCTCACTGTGTCCTGGGCTGGGCCTGAGCCCTTGGCCTGGGAGCCCCGACTCTAGGAGACTTGATAGGCAGTATTTGCACCGTTTGCTGAACGTTTTCAGTTCAATTTCCACTGCAGACACTCGGGCACCAAAGTCTGGCCAGTAGTCACACTGCAGTTATAACTGTCTGCTACACAGTCAGAGGGGCTGTCTTCAGTGTGAAACATTGGGTTAAATGATCATGTGGCCTGATAGGAGTGAACAGGCGTCTGGATAATACTTCTTCAGACTGTAGAAGTAAATAGTAAATCCTGTCAATGTCTGCTGATCTGTTGTAAAAACCTGCTGGAGACTGGAGTGCAGAGATGGGGTTGGGGGACTGTGTATGTGTGTTGGTGGGAAGAATAGAGCTTGTTTTGCTGCTGTTGGTTTCTTACTTGTGTTCTGCGGAGCATTGCCAGCAAGCTGTGTGTTGGTGACAGGATGACTGGCAATGCTTGCAGGCTGTGTCGGTTATTAAGACAAATTTCACCATATTTTTTGAAGTGCACGTGATAAATAAAATTCATTTGAATCCTGTTATAATGGAGCATGCAAGACCTACCAGCACTTTGGGTCTTCTTTGGGGCTCACTCGACCCTTGGAACTGTACACTACTGATGTCCCAAATGGGCTTAGTGAAACTTCTAAATGGAGTCATTGTGGACCTGCCACAGGCCAGTGCTTTCAGTCTCCGATCCGACTTGAGTGTATCCTTCAGGAGGCTGAACTCATGGAAAGCTTCCGGCCCAGGCAGGGTACATGGCCGAGTACTAAAGACTTGTTCTGATCAATTGACCAATATTGTTCTGACCAATATTTTTAACCTCTCATGGGGGTTGAACGGCGGAGAGGGTCAGCAGCTCCCCAGTGTTAACACTTCAGAGGATCTCTCCGGAGTCCAGCATGCAAGTGCCGTTACAAAGAAAGCACAACAGCGCCTCTACGTTTTTTAGATGTTTGCGAAGATTCGGCATGTCGTCTAAAACTTTGACAAACTTCTCTAGATGTGTGGGGAAGAGTATTTCAACAGGCTGCGTCACGGCCTGGTATAGAAACACCAATGCCTTTTTGAATAGAAAAAGCTACAAAAAGTAGTGGATCTGGCCCAGTCCATCACAGGTACAACCCTTCTCACCTTTGAGCGTATCTACATGAAACACTCGCAGGAAAGCACATCATCATCAAGGGCGCCCACCATCCAGGTCATGCTCTCTTCTCACTGCTATCACCAGGAAGGAGGTACAGGAGCCACAGGATCCATGCTACCAGGTTCAAGAATCGTTTTTACCCCTGAACCATCAGGCTCCTGAAAATAGGCTCCTGAAATAACTGCACTCACCCCTTCACTGAACTGTTTCCACAACCTATGGGCTCACTGTCAAGAGCTCTTTAACTGACGTTCTTGATATTTATTGTTTATTTAAGTGTTTTTTAAAAACTCTATTTGCACAGTTTGTTGTCTTGTACATTGGTGTTTCTCTGTTCTCTTGGGTGTGATTTGATCTTTCATTGATTCTGATATGGTTCTTGAATTTACTTTGAATGCCTACAAGAAAATGACTCTCGGGATTGTATATGGTGACGTATGTTTATTTGATAATAAATTTACTTTGAACTTGCTGAGAATAAATGCACCTGGAAAGATAAAGAAAACAGCTGCTTTAGGACTGGTCATAGCTTAAAGTATTAATAATATCTTCATTCTGCTCAAAATCTGGAAAAATAAAGCATAATTGGAATAAAAATAAAGTGAAGGAAGGTAGATAATTATCAACAACATGGATGCTTTTAAGATTTGTAGTATTGCAGCTGCTATTTTAATGAAGTCTGTGATAGGGGTCCTCCAAGGCTCTGTGGAAGGCTGGTGGTAGCCTTTGGGGCTTCTGGGCTTGTAGCTATCTTTGAAAACTTGTAACCAGGCTTGGAAATCTGCTGTTGGTGGAAAAAGAGGGATTAGAAAAAGAGGGATTAGAGTTGTAAGCTACGCCGAGCCTGATATTCTTTGCTTTCCTCTGCCAGAGTTCAGTGAAGCACCATGAATGCCATATTCGGAAGAAGAAAGACCCCGGAGGAGATGCTCCGGCAGAACCAGCGGGCACTGAACCGGGCCATGAGGGAGCTGGACTGCGAGCGAACAAAGCTGGAGCAGCAGGAGAAGAAGATCATTGCGGACATCAAGAAAATGGCCAAACAGGGGCAGATGGTATGTGCGCGCAAAGCCTTTTCAGGAGCTAATTCTTCCAGAGGAGAGTAACCTGATGGGCTGGATCACTTAGAACAGAGATCAGAATAAAAAGACTTGTGTTCCTCTTCCTGACAGAAGGCGCAGTGCTGTGTCTGGGAGAGCCACTCTCTCCCGGTGACCTGAGTGTGTGGAATTTGCCTGTAATTGTGTCAGTTTCCTCCAGGTGCTCGGGTTTCCTCTCACAGTCCAGAGGGTCACTGTAAATTGCACCTGGTGTGTGGACCAGTGGTGAAATCTGGAGGTAAAAGGGAGGACACAATGGGCAAAATTGAGCCCACTAAACCTATCAAGAACACATCTGATAAGATACAGGAGCAGAATTAGGCCAATTGGCCCATCAACTCTGATCTGCCATTTCATCATGGCTGATCCAATTTTCCTCTCAGCCCCAGTCTCTTGCTTTCTCCCTGTATCCCTTCATGTCCAGACCAATCAATAATCTTTCAACCTCTGTCTTAAATATACGTAAAGGCTTGGCCTCCAAATCTGCCTTTGACAAAGAAATCCACAGATTCACTACTCTCTGGCTAAAGAAATTCCTCCTCAACTCCATTCTGAAAGGACATCCCTCTACTCTAAGGCTGTGCCTCCTGGTCTTGGACTCCCCCACCATAAGAAACATCCTCTTCATGTCCACTCTATCAAGGCCTTTCACCATTCAATAGGTCACCTCTCATCCTTTGGAATTCCAGTGAATACAGGCCCACAGCTGTCAAATGCTCACTCTCAAGACGCATACCTTGCCCACCTTTCAGGGCACCTTGCCATCCTTTTTATGCCATAGACCCGTCCCACTAACTGAGGTGCCCGTGGGCCCCAGTTTGGGAACCCCTGTAAGATCCAGAGAGTGTTGGGGAGCTCTACTAATAATAGTACCCCTTCAAGTCATCGTGATTGAGAAACATCAGCAATGCTTCATCAATGCACAGGTTTAAATCACGATTCTTGGCCCAACAGTACTTGAGTTCAAGCCTCTGCATTACCAGTGCAGTAGCTAAACCATGGTGCCATTAATATTGTCAGATGTTGTAATCAATAGCTATGTCTCTGTAAGAGAGACGCAAAAGCACAAGGACAAGCCTTTCAGCCCACGGTGTCTGCTCCAACCAAGATGATGAATTAAACTGAGCATCTGCTTGCACCTATGCCTCAGGGTCCTGTCATTTACCGCATTTGACCTCCATCAGAATACACCTCATCTGCCATTTCCAACTGGTCTATATGCTGCTGTATCCTTTGACTGCTATCCACAACTCTGCCAATTTTTGTGTCGCTGCTAACTTACTAATCATTTTCACACTGGTGGTTCACAAACAAAAAACTCTACGCATTGATCCTTGTGGAACACGAGTGGTCACAGATCTCCATCTTCATTTTCATCCTGGTCATTCACAAACAAAAAATCTCCTGGTGTTCATCCTTGTGGAACACGAGTGGTCACAGGTCCTCAGTGAGAATAGCAGCCTGCACTCCTGCACTACACTCTGACTTAAATGGCCAAGCCAGTTTCGAATTCAGTCCACTATGTTTTCATGAATTATGTGTGTCTGTGTGATACAGGCCCTTTGGCCCAGTGAGTCTATAATGACCCCAGTGTCCAACCAGCTAGCCCCATTTTCTTGGACTTGACCCATGTCTGCCTAAGTCTTGCCCCCCGATGTATTTATCCAAGATGCTTATAAATGATACTGTTCTACCTGTCTCACTCTCTTCCTCTGGCAGCTCATTCCATGTACTCACCATTCTCTATGTGAAAAAGGACCCTATAAAATCTTTTCTCTCTCATCATTAACTTATGCCCCCTTCTCCAGTTTTGGACTCTCCTGCCCTAGGGAAAGACTTCTACTATTCATCTATGTCTCTCGTGATTGTAAACATTTCTATAAGGTGACCCCTCGTTCCCCTACGCTCCGAGGAATAAGGACCCACCCCAGCTAACCTTTCCCATAACCCTGATGCGCTAGTCCTGGCAATGCTCTGGTAGATCTTTCCTGCACTCTTTCCAGTTTAACCATGTCTTTCCGATAACAAACTAAGGAAAACAATCCTCCCCAAGTGCAACGTCACCAGCAACGTAATGTCCAGCTCCTGTACTCAGTGCTCTGACTGATGAAAACCAGGGTGCTAAATGCCTTTTTCACCACCGTCTACCTGTGATACCACTTTCAACAAACTGTGCACTTGTGCTCCAGGTCCCTCTATTCCATTACACTCTATTGCTCACATTTCTAGTACTCAGCCATTCATCGTCTAAGTCCTACAATGGTTTGACTTTCTAACTTGCACTAACTCACACTTGCCTGTACTGAAATCCATTTGCTGCTCCTCAGCCTCTTCCCTAACAGATCAAGGCCCTGCTGTAATCTGTTATAGCCTCCGCTATCAACAATACCTAGCTTGGTAATATACATAAGCTTACTGATCTAACCTTGAGCATTCACATCCAAAATCATTGAAATAATGAGTAATAAGGGTTCCCTATGTCATTACACTAGTCACTGGCCTCCATTCTGTGAAACAGCCTTCAGTGCCACCACCTTCCTACCTTCGAGCCAGTTGTGAATCCCTCTAACTAGCTTATCCAGGATTCTGTGGAACCTAACCCTCCCGACCAACCTAGCATGCAGGACTTAATCTAAGGCCTTACTGAAGTTCAAATGGATTACATGCATTACCTTAACCTTTCAGTTATCTGTTCAAAAATTAAAAAAACATTATCAAGCACAACTTACTGCAGACACAAAGCCATGCTGACTCCTAATCAGCCTCCGCCTATCCATATGCTAGAAGATACTGCCCCTCAGAATTCCCCCCAGTGACTTTCCCATCACTGATGGCAGGCTGGCCAGCCTGTGGCTTCCTGGCTTGTCCTTGCTACTCTCCTTAAACAAAGCAAAGGCATTGGTGACCTTCCAGTCTTTGGGAACTTAACCATTGGATAACGATGAAGCTGATATCTTGGCTTCATCGTTAGGCCTGTGTGAGCAGTGAAAGGGTCGGTGACACGGAAGAGAAGTGTGAGGAAAAACATTTGCTGAAGTTTGAAAATGTATTCAGTGTGCAAACAAGAGACGCACACAAAATGTTGGAGGAACTCAACAGACTGGGCAGCATCAATGGAATAGAGTACAGTCGCGTTTCAGGCCGAGACCCTTCAGCAGGACTGCCCTTGTGATTGCAGCATCACCCATCATGACGGAGACCATCTGGTCCCATTCTTCCTCATTCTTTCACACATTACATCCTTTATTATCAAGAGCAACACAGTTGGAGGGTCTCAGCAGGTCAGGCAGCAGCTGTGGAGGGAACTGAACAGTAGCTGAGACCCCTCATGAGGTCTGGAAAGGAAGAGGGCAGAAGCCAGAATGAAAGGGGTAGGAGGAGGGGAATGGGCATGAGCTGGTGAGTGTTGTGTGAATCTGGGAGGTGATAGTTTTATTTATGGAAATACAGCACAGAATAGGCCCTTCCAGTCGTTTGAACCACACTGTCTAGCAATGCCTCGATTTTAATTCCAGCCTAATCACAGGTCAACTTACAATGACCGATTTCCACTAACTGGTATGTCTTTGGACTATGGGAGGAAACCGGAGCCCCCAGAGGAAACCCACGGAGTCACAGGGGAGAACGTACAAACTCCTTACAGGCAGTGGCAGGATTTGAACCTGGGTTACTGGTACCGTAAAGCTAACCACTACGTCTCCATGCTGCCCTGGTGTCAGCGAAGGGCTGAAGAAGGAATCCATGGCTCTAGTAGATTTTGGAATAAAGGGAAGGAGGTGGACAACCAGAGAGAGGAAGGTGAAGGTGACAGGCAGTTCTTGAAGATGCAGGAGTGGAGAATGAAGGGGTAAAGGGGTCAGAAGGATTGGAGGAACAGAGAGGAATTGTTACCAGATGATAAAGAAATCAATATTGATGAAATCAGGTTGGAGACCACTAAGATGGAGTAGTACCTCACTCCGTTTTGACTGCCACAACTTCCCTTCCTGAGCAGAACCACTCTAGTGTGTAAAACAAAAACCCTTTTGCTCATGTCACTCTTGTTTCTCGCCCAGATTAGCGAAGGCATGGGTTTAGTGTGAGAGGGGAGCAATTAAGAGGAACCTGGGAGGATATTCTATAGAGGGAATGAGTTTGAGGCAGGTACATTAACAACATTTAAAAGTCACTTGGATAAGTACACGGATAAGAAAAGTTCAGTGCGATGTGGGCCAATGGGTCCAGGTTGGATTGGAAATGTGGTCAGCATGGAGCAGTTGGGCTGAAGAGCCTGTTTCCATTCTGTGTGGCTATGAATCCAGTACTGATGGTGTGCAGTCCGTGCACTAAGCGCTTAGTGGACCATGCAGGCTGGAAAAGGGAGAGCTGAAGGACGATGTGGTAAAACCCTTGCTAGGTCTCCCAGCAGGCTGATGAAGGTGTGGTTCTGTGGAGGAGTCTACAGCCAGGAGTGTTAAGTGTAGTAGCTACCATGAGATCTGACTTAAAGGTCAGGAGAAAGTCCTCTGCTGAGTGTGGACAAAGTGGAACTGGGGAAGAATTGAAACAAGTAGTAGAGGAACACGTAAGAGGGGATTGAATGAGTAATTGAGGAACATGTAAGGGGGGTTGAATGAGTAACTGAGGAACATGTAAGAAGGGGTTGAATGAGTAACTGAGGAAAACCAGGGTGCAGTGAAGGGATTTGATTTGGAGTCTCATACCAAGGCCTTTCAGCCCACCAAGTCTGTGCTGACTTTCAAGCTCCCAATTACATTAATGCCAATGCCATTTTGTGTTCCCCACATTCTACCACTTAATTAAATCTTTGGGATGTGGGGGAAGCCAGAGTCACAAGGAAAGCTTACAAACGGTATGGGATTGAAGGGCGGGTCACTGGAGCTGTGGAGTAGTGACTCGAATAAAGTGGAGGAAGGAGCTGGATTTCGTGGGTCTCGTTTTGTGCTCTAAGTTTTTCCTTTTATCCACTTAGCTTAAAATTCAACAGTATTTGAAAAAAAAGTCTTGTTGTGGGGAAAGAAATGGCAGCTTGTTTCTGGACTGAATATCTCGACAGTACCTATGAATGGTATTCTTTTGCCAAACCCTAGGATGCAGTGAAAATAATGGCAAAAGACTTGGTGCGAACGCGTCGCTATGTGAAGAAGTTCATTATGATGAAGGCAAACATCCAGGCCGTGTCACTGAAGATCCAGACTCTGAAATCGAACAACACCATGGCCCAGGCCATGAAAGGAGTCACCAAGGCCATGGCTACCATGAATCAACAGGTAAGGTTTTGCTTGTGAAGCGAGTTGGGTGTGTGGTGAAATACTGTGGTAAAGACGAGGAAAACAGCTGAATCTGTTCCTTATTGAAGAAGGCATTAACTGGCATTGGGGATGTTCCATGAATAATTCACTAGGCAATTCCTGGGATGAGAGGGTTGTCCTATCACGGGTGGCTTGGGAAATTAGATCTATATTTTTCTGATTTTAGAAACAATGAGGATTTTATTGAAGTGCATAAGCTCCTGGGTGGGGGGAGTGGCACAGCAGGATTATGCAAAGATGTCTCTGTAACTGGGAGTGTCTCAAATGAGGGGTCATGGTTACAAAATTAGGGGGCAGGTTGGAATTTTATCTTGGAGAGTGATGAATTTCTGGAAATATCTACCCTGGTGGGCTGTGGAGGCTGGATCACTGGGCCTGTTGAAAGAGGAAGCAGCCAAGCTTCTGAAAGACCAGGCAATCGAGGACATTGGGGACCAGGCAGAGAGAAGGAACCGAGACCTGGGTAGGTCAACGGGGGTGGGGGGGTGGGTGTCATATGGAATGGTGGCTCAGCTTGGAGGTCCTTCTCCTATTTCCTGGTTTTCTTTGGTGTGTTGAGGAATGGGTTTGGTGACTGAAGACAACAAGAGTCGTGAGGGGTGGATGAAGAACGTGAGGAAAGGAATGCAGAGAGCAGGGCTTTCGTGGTTGCTCAGTCATACAAGTAGCACAGTGTAGCAGTGCAGAGTTAACTGGCGGCTGTTCGTTGAGCCCCTGACAGCCTCAAAAAATGCTAAAAATATAATTCATCAACAGCTGTGAGGAGCAGGAGATGAGATATTTTGGAAGAGGGAGAGCGCTACGTGCTGAATCATGATACCTAGCTAGCTAGTCCCAATTTCTGCATTCTTCCAGGTCCCATCCTCCATGTAGCTGCTGCTGTAGTGACTCTGTTGTACCTGACCCAACCACTTCCTGCGCTCATTCCGTATCCTCGCCACCCTCTGCATGGAAAAAGTTGCCTCTCAGAACACTTTAAAATCTTTCCCCTCTCAAGCTAAATCTATGCCTCCTAGTTTTTGACATTCCTACCCTGTGATAGACTTATCATCCACTTATCTTTCACTCTAACATTTCCATAAAGTTCATTCTCCTACATTCCAAGGAATAAAGACCCAGCCAGGCCAACCTCTCCCTATATCTCAGGCCCTTGTGTCTTGGCAACAACCTCGTAAATCTTCTCTGTATTCTTTCCATTTTGACCATGTCTTTTCTATAACAGTGACCATAACTGGCATCTGGGTGCTGGCAAATTCCACCCACGTTAAGCACCAGCTTCTCTTTGATCCTCGGGCACCTTCCTAATTTTTTTCTTTATGATCGATCATCATCAAAACTCTTCCAGTTTCAATGACCTGTTCATCCAAACCTGAACTCCATGTCGCTGCAGAGAAATGTTGTTGAAGGTTTGGATTAATTGTAGCTGGTGGTGAGAGTCTTCTTGCACTCAAAGTCCTGACCTTTCCTTCTCCTTGCAGCTGAAGTTGCCTCAGATTCAGAAGATCATGATGGAATTTGAGAAGCAGACAGAGATCATGGACATGAAAGAGGAAATGATGAATGACGCCATTGATGATGCCATGGGCGATGAAGATGACGAAGAAGAGAGGTAAGTGTAGAGTATCTCATGGGTTGTGACTTTTGAGTTCAGGGAGCAGGCGCAATCCGCTTCATAATTTGGGATTCTTTATTATTCATCTCTGGATGTAATGTTGACAAAGCTGGTATAGAGAAGTCAGTTGTAAGCCCACCTTTTAGAACCTGTGCAACTGTTCCCACAGCAATTTTGGGTATGGCTGTGAGGATTTACAATGATAGAATGTGGATGTATTTCCAAATTGGGGTGGTGTTTCTTGGGGAACTCTTTGATGTTTCGTAGGGAACTGTGCTCCCACACAGCTGCCAGCCATGGTCCTCTGGATGGTGATTTTGGCTGTTGGATTACTTTCACTCTTGGCCAGGACTTGAGCTCTGAGATGTGTCAAACTCCCAGCAGTGGTGGTGGTTCACTACTTTGGTTCCCTTTTTTAAGAACTACTGATGTCCAGTGCTTCACCCTGCTCCAGAGGACAGTATACCGCTCTGCCTGTTCCTGGCAGTTCAACAGAGATTCACTCTCCATGCATCCATCCTTCTTTGAAAGGATTCTGTTAAACTTGTCTCTTGGTTAGCAGACTTGGAAATAGTTTTTTCTTCTTCGTCAAAGTACTGACAGAAGGCATTGTGTGCACATGTACTCAGCAGGCAAGCTCGGAGCTAGGTCACTCTGCTAATACCTGGTGCTCTGCAATAGCACTGGATCCATGAATGCAGGGGTTTGTTTGTGATAGAGGCAGAAATATCCCTCTATCCTTCAACTGTGATTCAAATTCATTCTCCCTGGAAAGTCAGTGTTGGGTTATCAGCTGCCTGGGGAAAACAAGAGCTGACTGGGTTGCTGATGCCCAGGGAAGTGAAAGGTGATTTAAGCATGTCCATGCCCACAGAAAAGCTGTGTGTGTAGTATATCGCTGTGTTCCTTCCAAGCTGCAGGGCTTTCTCTGTTGCATCATGCATTGAACTGCGGTGGCTTCGGGCCATGAAAAGTTTGTCACCACTTTACTGACAGTGGCGGATGAATCTTAATCATCAAAGACATTCACCTAGCAATACAAAGCTTTTATTTTGAGGCCCCAAGTACAAAGTAGTGGAACAGGCAGAGTGTGCTACTGCCTCCTGGAATAGGGTGAGACGCTGGACATCAGCAATTCGTTAAACAGGAAACTCCAGATCACCAGCAACCAAAACAGTGGAAATTTGGTTAAGTCTGCACTTGGCTGTGGTTGCGTCAGAGGGATGTATTATCCTTGACTTGGACACAGAGTCAATTCAATAATACAGAAAGATCAAAAGATATTAAGCTTGTATAAGTTTTGTACTTTCTAATGGTGTTTACAGTACAAGTATCCTCCACTTGTCGAAACTTCGCTTTACGCCACTTCACTTTTACGAAAGACCTACAGTAGTACCTGTTTTCGCTAACCAAAAGAAATCTGAAGAGGAATGTTCGCTTTTACGAAAGCAAGATGTGTCCTAAGGTATCAGAAAAGCCTAAGAGAGCTCGTAAGGGTGTTATGCTAGCATAAAGCTGGATGTAATTAAGTGTTTCAATCATAGTGAACAAAATAAAGACATTGTGCGTTGAACTTGCCTGCGTCCACCATTCATACTATTTACACACTGAGAGAAAGAATCTTGAAAGCTGCCAATGTTACTATTGGTTCTGCTAGCAGCATATCATTCCTGCTTTTACTATATGTTAGTGTTATTTTAGGTTTTATGTGTTATTTGGTATGATTTGGTAGGGTATTTTGTGGGTCTGGGAACACTTAAAACTTTTTCCCATATAAACTAATGGTAATTGCTTCTTCGCTTTATGCCATTTCGGCTTATGAAAGGTTTCATAGGAACACTCTACTTTCGGATAGTGGGAAATTGTAATTGAGAGGAGTTTAGAGGCAAATCATTAACATTAGGCTGGGCAATTTCTGGAAACATTTCACACAGGCTGGATGGAGGAAAACATAGTACTCTTTCCTACCCCCCCCCCTCCTCCTCAAAATCTGAGGCTGGAGACTGGTCATGAGGAGTTCCATATCTCAAGTCGAGGGGGTTGTGGAGGCTGGTGCGGGATCCATGGATTCCAGTGCAGTGTGCAGGTTGGTAATGGGTGTCTGTTGTTAGTGGATTTGGTTGCTGGCTCTGAGTACTGGGGAATGTAAAAGGAAAGGAGTTTGATTGTCACAAGCAGATGCTGGAAATCTAAAGCAACACACACAAGATGTCGACTGTGTACTCTTTTCCATAGACTCTGCTGAGTTCCTCCAGCATTTCGTAGGGATTTGAGTCGGCCGTGCTGCAGCGGGATGAGGGAACAAGCTGGAGATCTGAATGGAATCTCCTGTTCCTGTGCAGATGGGATTAAACAGCCTGCATGCCTGTCTGGGGAGTTGGGTGAAGCTGCAGGAGGGCATGACCATCATTCTTTCAGGGACTGAGTGTTGTTTCTCAACTCAAATCCGCAGAGAGAGAAATCTTGGCATCAGGCTCCACATCTCTGCTCCCACCACAGTGAACACCAAGAATAAACTAGTACATGTGTATCTCTCTTGTATTTCAGTGACGCTATCGTGTCTCAGGTCCTGGATGAACTTGGACTGACCCTGACTGATGAGCTGTCTAGTAAGTATCACCGGGGTGAAAGGTGGGTTCAGCCAGCTGAATAATGTTGTAGCATGCAGCCGACACATTGAATCGGCGAGCTAATGAGCAGACTGTACCCGTTTTCTTCTCTCTATCGGAAGCTCTTGAAATTTATTGTCTCCTTATGGAGGGCTGTAGGACAAACTCGGGATGGGATGGCTCACTGGGCAACCCTTTTGGCATGGAGTTGGGTGAAACGGTCTGCTTCCCTGCTTTTTGAGTACCCTACAGCCATACACAGTTCAGTGAAGTCTACCTGACAGGCAGGAAGGTCCAGTGTATTAGTGAGACCCTGGGGGAGGGGTGTGGGGAAGGAGCACCTGCATTAAAACCCTCACCTGAACCCTAACCCTTTCAAGACTGCTGGATATGCCTGAGTGCTTTATATCCAGTGATGTCAAAGGAATTTAGGGTTATGGGACTCAGTAGGAAAATATTGTGGGCACCCCTCCAAGAGGACCACAACCTTATCGTGGGTTTTGGAGACTTGTGTGCCTCAATGACCTGGAGAGCTTTGTTGGCTAGAGTCAGGACCTTGTGATTTGGCTCTTGGTTGGGTCACCCATGCCAAACAGGTCAAAGGGTAGAAGCTAGACTAAGAGTGGTCCACTGCCAGGTTTGTGGGTTCGGCTCAGGGCGAATGACCCAGACTGGCCCAAAAACAATTTTTATGGAAACAGCAATGAAGAATCCTTCCAAATGGACTGCATCCTTCATTGCTGCCCTAAACACCATAAGCATAATGGACAGCAAGTATCATGGCCAACAGCAGATAAGCTTTGATCTTATTGAATAGTGCATAGCAGGTCTAAGCTCTTGTGGTTGCTTTTGGTGAACATTTGTTAAGCTCTGTCTGATAACATAACTAAAACAATAGCCAGGTGTGGGAATCAGACGGGTAAATGTGAGATAGGTTGTGAGAAGTAATTACTGACCATGCCTCTGAGTGCAGCCCCAGGGTCTCCATGTCCACCTGAGGTAGCAGACAGTTGTCTCATCTGAAAGCCATTCCCTATTGCAGCGTGGATTTTTCTTGGAGAGCAGCATATCAGGTTAAATGTTGCGTCAACTCTCTGCAGTTGGGATTGTATCCAGTGCGGGTGTGATGGGTAAGAGTTCTGGTCTCTGGAGCTCTTTGATCACAGTGGAAAGGTCATCTCCAGCTGTAGCAGTCAGAGGTCTTTGGCCTGGTCCATTCCCCAGGCAGCTAACCCCAGGATGTTCCTTTCGCCTTCTAGATCTGCCAAGCACTGGAGCATCACTCAGTGTCGCTGCCGGGAAAAAGGCAGAGCCGGCTGTCTTGGAAGACGCAGATGCTGACCTGGAGAAACGGCTGAAAAACCTCCGCAAGGACTGAGTGGGTCGCCACGTGGTTGTTTTAAAAATTTAAATTAGCTGTATAATATAGACTGCACGGAGCGATTGTGATTTGGTATTTCTTTTGGTTTGTGGGAGTGATCGCCAAGTTGGTACATCTGGGGAGGGAGGGGGTAGCAATGGGCAGGACACACCAACTTAAGAACGAGGAAATCTAAGTGAATCCACTATAGCTGGGAGTCAGTGGCAGAGAGAGTTGGAGCCTTGTTGGTTGCCAGTGTCTATTATTCCCAAGTCTTTATTTTTCTTTAATCATCCTTTACCAGTGTTGTATTAATGCTCACCAAAGTTTCGGGCGAGGAGCACTCCAAATTCAAACCCACCTCCTCCCCACCAACACTTTAAAGGAAGTATTTAAAAAGCACCTGTGATTTTGGATCCTTTGGAGGGAGATGAGCAAATTCGTTTCGTTGCAGAGGCTGGAGGAACGTGAGGGTGAACACAAATTTCTTGGTGGTTGTAACACTATTGGGACTGGCTTGTGCCGATTCACGTTGAGCTTTATGGCCACTGGCTCAACGTGGACTATGTATATTCCCACTCTTGGTCGTACACAGGACTGCACCTCCTCTAACTCCAGTAAAAATACATCAGCACTTGGACCCATGCCAACTACTCATCTCGGCTGGGAGAAGGAGTAGAGGGACGTTGTAGCCCACCCGGTCACTCGGGCATTAAGGCTGACTGATTATTTTTAAAAATCACTTAGTTCCGAGGAGATTTGTATGCCGTGAGGTGAGCACTAGACCCAAAGAAAGAGCGGTTCCAACCTAATGCTGGTGCATCTAATCCTGTTCCAGTGGGGTGACTGGAAATGACATTCTATGTGCAATTAAAAATCTCAGCTCACTCTTCACTTTGTCAACTTTGTCCTTTGTACATTCTTCTGCCAATGTTGATTATGGAGTTTACCGATCCATTGTATTGTCCTGGTACAGGGCCACCACTGCTAAGACAGTGTCATTACAGCGTGACTTGCTTATGTGGCTAGATTCCATGGTAAAAAGGGACAGAGTTTAATAAATATGAGAATAAAATAAAGTTGGCCTGGGTTACATTGCAATAGCTTGTTCTAATTCTACTCCCATCTCTAACTCCATTCACATGATGTGGTCACTCCTCAATGTTGTGCTTTGGCTGCTATTGAATCAATGAATCGCTGACAAGGACGTACAAGTAGCAAGTGAATCCCAGGCTGTGACGAGTGTAACTCCCGGCGTTGCCTGGTTAAGACGTGCCATGGCGTTGTCTATACTAGGTCTGCACCCTTTCAGCCCAGTTCTGCTACCCTGGAGTTGGTTCTGCAAACCTGACTCCCCCCACGCATTGCAGACCCTGCCCTCGGCCTCTCCAGACAGAATTGTAGGAGTTTTCTTTTAGTGTTCAATTGCTGCTTGCGGTGGAAGGTGTGCAGGAGAGCTTGAAGGCAGCTTGAAGGCCCGAGTCATTTTGCTGGGCTGCTCCCAGAAGACTGCAGACTCCTGTGCATGTTCCTGCCCACTGGCTGGGCATCCCTGCTCAGTGCTGTATATTATCAACACCCAGCTTGTTGCTCACTGACTGAAACATTAAAAACCGAGCGACGCAAGATGATGGAGAGAATTTTCAGCAGTGTTTGAACCATAAGGTGAACAGGTAGTTTGCCTTCAGTTTGTCTATCGTTCAAAAGAATGTACTTGAAGCAAATCTGTTGTTATATCCTCGATATCAACAACCCACTGGTTGAGCTTGGAAGTGACTGAGCAAGTGTGACACAGTATCAGAAGCCGCTGTCGTATCTCTTCATTAGTGTTCCCTGTCTCTGTAGGAGTGCCTAAGGAACTTCCATTATCCCTGCAACCTATCTTGTGAGCTTGTCTCTACCACAAGATTTCACTTGCTCATGGGGAGGGAACCTGTGGAGTCCATGGTGTAAAGATGTTCAGCTTCTAGCATGGCTAAAAATGAAATCTTGTAAAATAACTTCTATGCAAGTGGCCATTATGATGCACTTTTGTTGAATCACATCATTCTTGAAGAGAGCCTACACAAATGTGTGTGTGTGTGTGTCGAATCTCAGGAGATGAGTGTCAGGGGCAATGTGCAGTCAGTTAATTTTCTTGCAAAGCTTTTATATTCAGGCAACCTATTTTCTTTGGTTTCCACATTTACGATCAACCTGATGTGCCGTAATAAAGTGTTTACCATTTGGTTATTTTTTGAAATTTGACCAGAGTCCAGCATCTTTGTGGATTTCCATTTCAGCATTGTTTTCTGTTGCTGTGTAGTGATTGAACAAGGGGGTGATGGGCTGATGGACCAGGTGGGGAGGGGGCTTGTGGGTGGAAGGGAGTTGGGGAGGAGGAGCTGGGCAGTGTGCTGATGAATGAAGTGGGGGGAGGTGGGCAGCGGGCTGGTGGACAGAGGGAGGGGTAAAGCTGGCAATGTCTGTGGTACTTGGGACAGAAGGTAACATGAGGATCAGATATTGTAGCCCCTCAGGCTTGTTCTGATGAGCCATGCTCATAATATCTTGAGCACAATCCCTATATCCCTCTATCCCTTTATTTGCAGATCTGATCCTCGATAGCACAGTCCTGCAGAGCATCTGCTAAAAATTTTCCATTCAGCATTGGGATCCTTTTGTTTCAGTCCAAGTGGACAACTCAATTATCTATCTTCTCCTTTCAGATAAAGTCCCATTTCTACTAAACTCTAGTCAGCATAGATGTACATTTTCATGAAACTATCCTCTTTCCTGGGACTCAGACACTGCACTGACTCCAGTACATGTGTACCATTCCTTGTCTGTGGACACCTGCAGTGTGACTAATAGCTTCCTCATGAAAGCTCTAAAAGGGTATCCTTATGCAAAATCCAATTTCCTTGGAAAGGGATCGAGTGCTTTCCCAGCATTTATGATGAGGAAACTCTTATAAGGTTTCCGGCTGGGCACAGGTATCAATTTTAACTGACGTTTCAGTGACTAGCTCTGCCATCTTCATCAGGGATGATGCCTATGCACGTCTAGTACGGTGGCATTTTTACCACTGTTGTCCCTCCCTCCTGATTGGTTAGTCCTCAACCAAACAGGTTTCTGCTGTCCCACCTTGTTTATAATCGAATTCCAGTTCTTCTTTGGTAGCAATGCAACACTGCATTTGCAATGGCCTCCAATGGCTTTCGGGACTGCCTGGTGAAGCAAGCCATTGACATAAAACTAGAGGAAAGGAATTTTAACAAAGTTGAAGGTCTTGCTCTAATTCAGAACTGGCATTCGAATGTAAATAAGCTGTGACAGCAGAAACCTGATTGGTTGACGACAGGGGTATATATAGACATGCATGATGAAGATGGCAGAGTTTATCACTGAAACATCAGTTAAAATCAATACCTGTACCTGGCTAGAAGCCCAAGAAGACTTTATTCATCTGGTTTCCTTATTAAGACTTACATAACATTTTCTTTCCTCATTGCTTGGTGTATCTTTATTCTTATTTTCTGCTGTGCATCCCAAGACCTCATCCCCTAACAATATGTACTCAATGTTTTAGAAAAATGTTGCCCACCATTCAAACAAATGTACGTAGGAGCAAGAGTAAGTTCTCCCCCACTCAATGTGATCAATAGCCCTCAGTTCTCTAAACTCTGGGGGAAAAAATTGTCTAACCTTCTCTTCAGGTACCTCGTGATTTCATCACCACAATCCCCGAGGGCCGAGAATGCCGGAGATTGACCACACTTGGTAAAAACAGTGACATAACCATTTCCTAAAAGAAACTATCTGCCTCCTTTCTGCTCTTAGTTGTCCATATTCTGTAATGTTCCATCACCCTATCCCAGCTGGCTTTGTATCATCTGCAAATTTCAATGTGCTAAAATATTCTGTGTTAAATATATTACTCCTCACATCTCTTTTAAAACTTTACACCAAACCCATGCCATCTTTTTCTCTTGCTATGCCCAATATTGAAAAAAATACTTGACTATGCATCTTATAACTCTATCTACTTCTATCAGGTCACAATTCAGCCTCCATTGCCGCAGAGGGAATAAATATGATCTATCCAATTTTTCTCTATAACTGGAATCCTCCAGCCCAAGCAATACCCTGGGATATCCCTGCATTTTTTCCTGTACAGCCACCTACTTCCGGACCTGCACTCAATGCTCCCTGTTCAGTCTAATCATCCTTTTGTGAAGTTGCAGCATAACATCCAACTCTTATTTCATAAGCTCTCTGCACAAGTTGGAAATATGATTCTACCAGTAAGCTGTGTGCGATTGGAACCTGTGAGTTACATTTTGATAGTGTGTTTTCAGGCCGATTGAGCGATCTGGTACTTTGCTGTCTCCAAGAGAGTTCGATGAATTTATTTTCTGTGTAACTTACTGTTTTTTCATTCACTAGGTGTCTGATGTTTTCTTCAATGGGTTCCATAGTGTTTCTTTGTTTAGTGGCTGCCTGCTGGAGGACAAATCTCAAGAGTTGTATTCTCAAGATTCAAGTACATGTACTGTCAAAGATTTGCTTGCTCACAGGTAGCCACAAAGCAAACAGCCTGAAAGAACCCAATTAAAGAAAAATAAAAATGAAACCAAACCACCAACATCTGATGTACAGAGAACAAAAAACCCCCACAAATCGTGCAAACAATTGAAACGAACAATAGCGTTCCAAACCAAAACAGGCCTCAGATCCAAACCTTGGAGTAGGCCCAAAGCGTCGCTTCTCATTATATCATATTAGTGGGCACAGAGCACAGCAGCTGAGGTGGTCTTCATAGTCTCAGCGCCATGGAGAGGGCCATCGGGAGGAACAAGTGAAATCTGCTCTCACCCGGACTGACCCCCTGTCTTTTCAGTCTGTATGAGTCAAGGTTTAAATTGACTGATCAACAGAACAGCAAAAGGCTTCAGCGCCCTGGGGAAGGGTGAACGTCGCACAGAGTGAGCAAAATTGGCTCTTGCCTCTGATATGTGCTGGTGTTTAAATTGTCTGAACAGCGCACTAGGACCAGGGCACCACTGCTGTGAAAGGCTCTGGGCCTAGATCACACCACCCAGCAACTTGCTCTGGGCCCATATTTTGCCACCCAGCCTGAAGCTGCTCTCAAGCTCTTCATATCTGCTCAGTGCCCAGAGCGATCCAACCCCGTACACGGGCCAGTTGTGCAGGCACTGAATCTCCTCTGCCCAGGCTGATCCAACCTCGCTCCCAGCCCAGCTGTATGGGCATCGGAACTCCATCTGCAACGTTTCTGCAACACACCATCTCTGCCCATCCCTGGAACTCACCTTGCCATCTCTGCCCCTTCACTGTTTGTGGTGATAATTTAACACAATTTACCTCAGAAAAAGGTACTTTAGGTAATGTTTTTAGTCAGACTTTTTAGCTTTTTGACACCAGAAAGCTGTCGCACATGATCACCAGCACCATCTTAACCATTTTATTTGGTTTACATACTTTGATAATAAATGTACCCACTTTCATCACTTTCGTTCAAAAAAACCCAAGCTGGAGATTGGCACCAATTCAGAGCTGCTGCTGACGTGCTGTGACTTCTTCAGTGGTTGTGGAAAGTTGCACCCTCGGTCAGTCCTTCAGTGGAGACGAGTTGATCCACTTGTTCTGCCTGATGACAGCAGACGACAATGACTGGGGTTGTGGGAATGGATAACACCCCTCTTGCTTCTTCTAGGCTGAGGGGGGTAGGGGTTTTGGTGGCCATACTGTTCACTTAAAAAAAAATTGCCCAGTTGGAATGGTGAAACTAGGACAAGGAAAATGAAGTCTTAAGTTCAGTTTGGGCAGTGACATGGTTAAACTTCCTCACCAGGACAGTATGCTGTCAGTTCAAGTGTCATATTTTTCATGCACTAACCTTTAGCTTGAATTGCTCAGTTTTTAATTGTGAAGCCTGATCATTAGAGGTTTTTAAAGAGGAGTTAAATTTTTTTTTGAAATTGGGGAATCAAAGGTGATGGAACTGGCACAGAGCAGCAGATCAGCAGTGATCAGATTGAAAAGCAGGACAATCTTGAGGGGCTTCCCGCTCCTGTTTTACTTGCAAATGTTTTTTAAAAATGAGAAATGCCTCCTGCAATGCACTGATGCGTGGTTGTAACTCCAAGTCACAGACATCGGCAGCCATGGGTGAGTTGTACTTCACACTGTCCCGTTTGACAGGGTGTGCAGCAGGCAAAACAAAACAGAATGAGGCGGCTCGCTGTGATAATTCTGCCGTGGTGTATTTAACAAGCAGGTGACATTCTGGGCGGAGGAGGGGGAAGAGATATCAGATGTTCCGGAGATGGGGGAATCTGCAGAAAAAGAGAGGTGAAGCTCAGTGCAACCAGCTACAGTTTAGGCCATGTGGAAAGAAAGATGTGTGAACATAGAACAGAACCATACAGAAAACAGAGAGTGGGAGTTGGTCCTTTTGAAGCAAAGAAAACAATGGGCCAGGCAAGATTTGTCGAGGAAGAGGGGTAGACATTAGGACCTGTGCCTCCCTTTGAAGGCAGTTTGTGTTCCTGTGGAGAAAGAGGCTTTGATACAGTTCTCCCAGGGCAGAAATGGCTAATATGAGAGGGCATAATTCTCTGGTAATTGGAGGAGAATACAGAGGGAATGTCAGAGGTAGTTTTTTTTACATTGAGAGTGGTGGGTGAGTGGAACACATGTTAGAAGGAGATACATTAGGACTTTTGAGACAATATTAGGCGCATGGATGAAAGATAAAAATGATTGGAAGCATTAGACTGATCCTAGAGATGGTTAAAAGGTTGGTGGCATATCGTGGACCAAAGGGCCTGCACTGTGCTGTTCACAGAACTCAGAATCAGGTTTATTATCACCGGCATGTGTTCTGCAATTTGTTAACTTAGCAGCAGCAGTACGGTACAATACATGATAATATAAAAAGAAATAAATAAGTAAATCAGTTACGGTAAGTGTGTATGTATATGTATGTTAGATTAAAAATAGTAAAACATATTGCAAGAACAGAAATTATACATATTTTTAAAAAGCGAGTTAATGTTCATGGGTTCAATGTCCAATCAGATGGCAGAGAGGAAGAAGTTGTTCCTGACTTACTGAGTGTGTGCCTTCAGGCTTCTGTATTTCCTTCCTGGTGATAACAATGAGAAGAGGACATGTCCTGGGCGATGGGATGCTTAATAATGGACATTGCCTTTCTGAGGCATCACTGCTTGAAGATGTTTTGGATATTACAGAGGTTAGTACCCAACATGGAGCTGACTAATTTTACAACTCTTTGTAACTTCTTTCGATCCTGTGCAGTAGACCCCTCCCTCCCACCATGCTAGACAGTGATGCCGGCTGTCAGAATGCTCTCCATGGTACATCTATCTTTCAAGTGCTTTATGTTCTATCTAAATGTCAGCCCAATCTATAATAGATGCTTCTTTGGAGTTTTTCTTCCCTTTTTACACAATGGTGAAAATGGCTTGAAGCCAAGCATCAGTATTAAAGGTCAAAAATATGTGAAATCCCAGAACTTTATTTACTACCTAAAGCCTTCTCAGCTCGCCAAGGACACCGACATTCCCAGTAGGAATGAGTTTGGAAAACACAGTACCAAGTGGAAAGCAACTACTCACTGTGTTAATCAACAACTGTGGTTTGAATGAAAGAAACCAGGCTGAGTAAAATGAGGAAAAAGAACAAAGAGCTTCACATGTGGAACTTGTATTTTTGGGGTACCTTCCCTGGGTTCATCGGACTTTGCCTAAACTAGAAATGGTGGTCAGTGCCTGGGAGCCAACTTGTGGTTTCACAAGTGAGCTGGAATTCGGAATACCCCCGACGACAGCAACAATCAAGTGGTGACCAAGACCAAGAGCCGTGAGCCCTGGCATCATTGTAACTGACTACATAGTATTTTGTGTGGTTTATCTGTGCTTTCTACTTTTTGATAATAAATTAGGCTTAGCAGCACACACAAAATGCTGGAGGAACTCAGCTGGTCAGGCAGCATGTATGGAAAAGAGTAAGCAGTCAATGTATCGGGCAGAGACCTTCATCAGGACTGGAGAAAATGATGAGAGGGTAAGGGTGGAAGAAGTACAAGGTAGTAGGTGAAAGTAGGAAGGGGAGTGGTGAAGTAGAGAACTGAGAAGTCAATGAAGGGCTGGAGAAGAGGGAATCTGATAGGAGAGGGCTGAAGGCCATGGAAGAACCAGAAGGAGGAAGATCACCAGGGGAAGGTGTAGGGCAGGTGAAGAGATAATGTGCGAGGAAAATGGGAATGGGGAATGATGGGGGGGGGGGGCATTACCGGAAATTCAAGAAATCGATGTTCATGCCATCAGGTTGAAGGCTACCCAGACATTATATAACGTGTTGCTCCTCTAACTTCAATGTGGCCTCATCACGGCAGTAGACTGACATGGACCTATGCGAGTGCCCATGGCTGTACTTCTTGTTTGAAGGAAGTGGGAGGTGCTGAAGAGAAACTATTGAGAGTGAGGACCAGTATTGCTAGACAGAGGAGAGTGGTGGTGGAGAGGAACTTTGGGTCTGGTATCCAAAAAGAAACAGAAAGCTTTGAGGCCTTCCTGATGAAGGATGGAGGTGTATAGGGTTAGACATCCATAGTGAAAATAAGATGATCAGGGCCAGGGAACTTGATATCTTCAAAAAACTCAAGAGCATGCGAATTTCATAGATGTGGACAGGAAGGGACTGAACCAGGAGGGATAAAACTGAGTTGAGATATGCAGAAATAAGTTTGGTGGGGCAGGAACATGCAGGAACAATGGGTCTACGAGGACAGGAAAGTTTATGCATCTTGGGTAAGAGTTAGAAATGGGAGGTGCGGGGTGAGGGAACTATGAGGTTTGTGGCAGTGGATGGGAGATCTTTAGAGCTAATAAGGTTGGTGATGGTGTGGGAGACATCGCCTGCTGCTGTTCAGTGAGGTCCTGTTCGAGGGGTAAGTAAGAGGAGGTGTCTGAGAGCTGTCACCTGGCCTCAGCAAGGTAGAGGTCAGTACCACAGTGTCCCTTTATCTGCAGGCTTGATGGTAAGGTTAGGATTAATATGGAGAGTAGAGCGTTTGGAAGGAATGAGGTTGGAACTGAAGAGAGGAATGGTGGAATTGAGACAGTTATTGTTTCGTCAGGAGTTACCAATGAAAAGATCCAGAGCAGGCAGAAGATCAGAGTGGGGTTTCCAGGAAGAGGAGGAGGGTTGTAGATGGAAGAAGGGGTCGGCAGTGTGGGTTGGAGAGTCCTTGCTAAAGAAGTAGGCACAGAGATAGAGGGAGCAGCAGAAGAGCTCAGAATCATGATGGGCGCAGAACTCACTGAGGTGTGGGCACAGGGGTACAAAAGTGAGGCCTTCACTGCAGACAGAATGTTCTGCCTCACAGAGGGAAAGGTCAGGGAGATGGTGAAGACCCAGCGTGACTAAGAGCTGGAATCAGAGGGTGGAAGAGTTAAGGATGAGAGGATTGGGTTGAAAGGAAGGTGGAGTCTCCGAGGCCCCAAGAGCTGGTGGTGGGACCTGAGAGACATGGGATCGCAGAGTGGTGGTGGTGGAGGGGGGGAGGGTGGAGGGATTCCAGTGGCAGTGTGTAAAGTCCCAGCCTGGATGTGCTCTCTGTGAAGGACCAGGCTGGAGTTGGACGTTCTTTCGAGATGTCTGGGGTCGTCTAGTCCAGGTTCTAAATCAGCTTGAGATTGTTAGAACCGTTGAGGTCGGCAGCAGGGATCGTGGTCTGGGGAAATCCATGGCTGCCAGTGTTGGAGAAGATAGCAGGTTCTCTGGTCTGCAAGCAGGCAATCTTCCAATCCACCGAGGATCAGTAAAAGCGGGATCTCCCAGTGGCCATCCATTTCAATTTAATTTCCCATTCCCATTCCAATATTTCAGTCTCCTGCCATGATGAGGCCACACTCAGGATGGAGGAGAAACACCTTGTATTCTGTCTGGGTATTCTCCAACCTGATGGCATGAACATCGATTTCTTGAACTTCTGGTAATTGTTCCCCTCCACCCTCCTTCACCATTCCCATTTTCCTTTCTCACGTTATCTCCTTCCCTGCCCATCACCTCCCTCTGGTGCTCCTGCCCTTTCCCTTTCTTCTGTACTCTCAGATTCCCCCTTTTTCAGCCCTGTATCTCTTTCACCAATCTACTTCCTAGCTCTTTACCCCAGCCCTCCCACTCTCCTGGTTTCACCTATCACCTACTACTTTGTAGAGAGGGAAAACTCTGATTTCAAACCTCTGCTGCCTTGCGGCCATACCCACTCATGGGGAAGGCTTTGGGTGTAAACCCTGAGGACAATTCCGGTGTTGGAGTCTCTAAGTCCATCCGATGTTGTCTTCAATCTCGTTCTGGCAATTCCTGTGATGACACTGGTGCCAAGCTATATCGGCCCTTGCCCTTCCCTTGGACAACATCGGTGGCGTGGAGAGGGAAGACTTACTGCATGGGCAACAACCGGTCTTCCATACAACCTTGCCCAGGCCTGAGCCCTGAAGAAAACTTTCCAGGCACAGATCCATGGTCTCACAAGACTAACTGATGCCATATACATGCGACCTTGTATTTCTTCCCGCTGTTTTACTCTGACTTCTCTTCTTTTTCTCTCCAGTCCTGATGAAGGGTGTCAGCCTGAAATGTCGACTGTTATTCAGTTGTGCTTCTATGCTTAGTACTACAGCTCCTGGATATTCAAATTGTTTGGGTCTGATCAGCCCTTTAGAGACATAAACATATCATTGGATTTTTCCTGGGACCAATGCATAAGTACAAAGAAGTTTGCTTAGATTTGGCATATCACTAAAAACTTTGACAGACCTCTAGTCAATAGTGCTAGAAAGTTTGTGAATCCTGTAGAATTTTTTCTATTTCTGCATAAATATTACTTAAAATGCAATCAGATCTTCACATAAATCCTAAAACTAGATAAAGGGAACCAAATTAAATAAATGACACAAAACACTATAGTCGTTCATTTATTTATTGCAATGACTGATTCAATATTACATGTATTTGTTGGAAAAAAATTGTGCCCACTGGGGTAATGCCCTCTGCAAAAGCTATTTGGAGTCAGGTGTTCCAATCAATGAGATGAGATTGGAGGTGTGGGTTCCAGAGGTGCCCTGCCCTATAAAAAAAGACACACCAAGTCAGGTTCCTGACATAGCCTGCTCTTCTCAAGAAAGATCTGTTTATGTGCACCCTTCCTCGATCAAAACAATTTTCACAGGAACTTAGAAGAGGAATTGTAGAAATGCTTGAAGCTGGAAAAGGCTACAAAAGCATTTCTAAAGACCTGAGGGTTCATCAGTCCACAGGACGAGAAATTGTCTACAAATGGATGAAACTCAGTATTATTGGTGTACTCCCTAGGAGTGGGCATCCTGCAAAGATCACACCAAGAGTGCAACATGCAATGTTGTAGGAGTTGAAAAAGAACCCAAGGATAACAGCAAAAAACCTGCAGAAATCTCTAGAACTTACTAAAGTCTGTGTTCATGTGTGCACTGTAAGTGAAACATTGAACAAGAACGGTGTTCGTGGAAGGACACTAGAGAGGAAACTAATGCTCTTCAAAAAAAAAACATTGCTGCATGTCTCAAGTTTGTAAAAGACCAACTGGATACTCTACAATACTTCTGGCCAATGTTCTGTAGACAATTGATACAAAAGTTGAACTTTTTGGCAGAAATGCACAATGCTATTTTTGGAGGAAAAAGGGTAATATACACCAACACCAAAACCTCATCCCAAGTGTGAAGCTTGGTGGAACGCTTATGGTCTGGGGCTACTTTGCTGCCTCATGGTCTGGAAAGCTTGCAGTCATTGGGGGAACCATGAATTCAAAATTGTAACAAGGCATTTTACAGGACCCTGTCAGGGTAGCTTAATAGAAGTTGGATAATGGAGCAAGATAATGATCTGAAAGACAAGAGTAAATCAACAACAGAATCGTTTAAAAAGAAGGAAATTCATGTTTTGGAATGGCCAAGTAGAAATCCAGATCTTAAATCCTCTAGAGAGGTGGAAGGATCTGAAGCAAACACCTTATGTAAGGAAGCCCACCAACATCCAAGAGTTGAAGCTGTTTTGTAAGGAGGAATAGCCTAAAATTCCTCGAAGCCAATGTGCAGGACTGATGAACAGTTACCAGAAACGTTTGGTTGAATTTATTTCTGTATACGGGGGTAACACACCAGTTATTGAAAGTGAACATTCACGTACATTTTCCAACAAATATATGTGATATTAGATAATTTTTCTCAATAAATAAATGAGCAAGTATAATATTTTGTGTTATTTATTTAATTTGGATCTCTTTATCTAGTTTTAGGACTTACATGAAGATCTAGTCACATTTTAGGTCATATTTATGCAGAAGTGGAGAAATTCTACAAAGTTCACAACCTCCTAGTATCATTGTAAATGCAGTGTTCAGTATTCTAATTAATTGCATCATGGCATGGTACGGGAACAGCAATGCCCAGGAATGGAAAAAAAAATCTGTAGGAAATTTTTGATACAGCCATGTCCATCACAGACAAAGGTTTCAGCATCATTGAGTAAATTTACATAATGTGCAGCCATAAGAAAGCAGCATCAATCTTCAAAGATCCTTCCCATCCAGCCTAACTACTACCATTGGGCAGGAGGCAACGATTCTTAAGTCCCACACCATTCGGTTCAGGAAAATGTATTACCCTACAGCCATCAGACTCCTGATACAGAAAATAAAACTGTTTAAACCAAGTTAGTATTTTTGAAGAAATTGGAAATTTATGCTTTTTACTTCTGGGAATACTACTTTAGATTCTGTGCAATTTTTTGATTGACAGCTGGATATAACATCTCCGGCATAAGTGTCATGATCAAATATATAGTATAGTAATCAGGACCATAGGATGCACAAGATAAAGTTATTTATAACAAGTTATCACATAGCATTTTTGAGGAAAGTGGAAATGTATGCTTTTGCTCTGGTCCAACACCCTCATTTAGTTAACAGAATGTGCAGTTTTGTTATACAACTGCACGGAACTGCAAAGAATCAAGATGCACATTCAACTAACTGATTCCAAAACACTCTACAGCATGTGATACATAAATTACAACTAATTAAAAGCAATTACCACTTAGTGCTTTTGAAGACATTGCTCTGAAAACAATACTTAAGATTCTCTGTACTTTTTGTTATGCAACTACATATACCTTCTCAGATTTAAGTGCCACTATCAAATAAATGGCTGTGGAATAATCAAGACTATGAAATACATAAAATTGTTTATTACAAGATATCACATAGCATCTTTGAGGAAAGTGGTAATATATGTGTTTTGCTCAGGCAAAATTCATTTCGCTTTTGCAAATACATGAGATTTTACAGATGCTGGAAATCTCCAGCTGCAGACATATAGTGCTGAAGGAACTCAGCAGGTCAGACAGCATCTATGGAGATGCATAAACAGTCTCTGTCTCAGGTTAAGACCCATGTATTTAACTGGGCAATGGCAGGTCAAGTGGCAATAGGCAGAAACTTGGGAGCAGGAATTCTCAGAAATATGTGCAGTAGAAATGTAAAGGTTATTTAGGGAACACTTGCATTGGCTTCTAGATAGGTCTGTCCCACTGAGAGAGAGGGAAAGGATGGTAGCTAAAGGAACAAAGCTGCTGGAACATTTAGTCAACAGGAAGAAGGAATTATATTTAAAGTTTAAATGAAACAAAAATTAGCCAGAGTTTCTGAAAATTATACATTGGCCAATAAAGGATTTATGAGAGATAGGAGGAGACACAAGAAGAGTTTGGCAATGGAGACATTGCAATACAGCATGGATTCAGGCCCTTCAGCCCATCTAGTCCATGCCAATCACATTCTCGAACCGGCTGGCCCCAATTTCTTGCATTCAGCCCATTTCCCTCCGGGTTAGTGCTGCTTAAACGATGCTGTTGTAACTTCAAACCACTTCCTCTGGCAACTCATTTCATATACAGACCTTCCACCTTCCACTGTGAATAAGATGCTCCTTGGGTCCTTTCAAATCTTTTCCCTCTCACCTCAGTGTTAGACTCCATTAGTTTTAGACACCACAACCCTAGGGGAAAGATTGTTATCATCCAAATCACCTCACATAAATGAAAACCTTTCTACAAAGTCACTCCTCGTTCTCCGACATTCCAAGGAATAAAGACCTATCTTGGCTAAGCTCTCCTCATAGTTAGCAGCAACTAGCATTCATTCCAATTTAACCATGTCATTCTGAAACAAGGTGTCAAAACTGTAAACAGTACTTCAAAGATGGCATTTGGCCTTTATCTTTCTAAAACTTTCCTAACCATTTACTTAACCAAATACTTTCCAAATGTTATAGTTATACCTGCCCTAATCATTTTAGCAGGTAGCATTTTCCATAAATGCTCCATTCTCTATGTGAAGAAGTTGCCCCTCAGGTCCCATTTATATCTTTTACCCCTCAACTTAAAGATGTGTGTAAGATGATGAGAGGCATTGATCGTGTGGATAGTCAGAGCCTTTATCCCAGGGCTGAAACAGCTAACACAAGAGGGCACAGTTTTAAGGTGCATGGAAGTAGGTACAGAGGAAATGTCATGAGTAAGTTTTTTACAGAGAGAGTGGTGAGTGCAAGGAATGGGCTGCCAGCAACAGTGTTGTTAATGGATACAATAGGGTCTTTTAAGATACTGTTGGATAGGTACACGGAGCTTAGAAAAATACAGGGCTATGGGTAACCCTACTAATTTCTAAAGTAAGTGCATGTTTGGCCTTGTGGGCTGAAGGGCCTGTATTGTGCTGTAGGTTTTCCATGTTTAAATGTGCCCTCCAGTTTTTAGTTCCTCTTCCCTGGGAAAATGACCATGACCATTCACCTTATCCATGCCGCTCATGATTTTATAAACCTCTAGAAAGTCACCTCTCAATTTTCTATGTTCCGAGGAATAACATTCTCGCCTACACAACCTCTTACTCTGTCTTTGGCTCTTGAGCCTTGGCAGCATTCTTATCTACCTCTTTGCATTCTTTCTAGTTTAATTATGTTTTTTTTCTGTAACAGAATGACTGAAACTGAACACAATACTCCAAATAATGTCTCATTAATATCTCGTATGACTGGAACACAACCTCTCAAATTCTATCTTAATTAACCTAAGTAATGACTAATAGCTAGCTGGTGAAAAATGGAAATCGAATCTTCCAGACTAGCCTGCCTTGCGGGACCTTGTCAGAGGCTGTGCTAAAGAGCATGTAGATAATATTCATTGCCCTATCCTCATCTATCCTCTTGGTTAACTTGAAAAATGCTAAGACATTTGTCAGACACTACTTCCCATGCACAAGGTTTCATTGACTATCCGTAATTAGGCGTTGACTATCCAAATGCAACTTGTCCCTCAGAATCCCCTCAAGTACCTTACTGACTACTGATATCCTGCTCACCTGTCTATAACTCTTGCCATGTCTTTGCCATGTTAGCCAGCCTCCAATCTTCTTGTGGCTACAGCTGAAGCAAACATCTCCACAAGATCCTCCACAATTTCATTTGAATCTTTCCACAAGGTCCAAGGATACACTTGGTCAGGCTCTGGGGTTTATCCATTTTAAAGCACCCCAAGGACTCCAATACATACTCCTCAATAATTCAACTGTGGTCCAAGATGTCAACATTCATATTCTCATTTATTTCACACTCACCATTTTCTCCACAGTAAAAACTGATGATAAATATTCATTAACAAATCTCGTCCATTTCTTGCAGTTCACACATACACAGCCATGAGGATCCTCAAGGAGACCTATTCTCTCCCTAGCCACCCTTTTGCTCTTAATAGACCTGTTGAATCTCCTGGAATTTTCCTTAACCTTTTCTCTCTAAAGTGTACTCCCACACTTCTTTTTATCGCTGAGGGATTCACTTTTTTCCAACTGTGTAAACCTAAGGTATAACCAGACCCTGAACACTTCTTGTCATCTAGGGGTCCCTCGGTTTTCCAGCCTTGCCACACTACCCCTGGACCTTGATATTACACTTTAAAAAGCTTCCCTCTTGCCAGTCATTTCTTTACCAGCAAACAACCTCACTCAAACTCTGAAACATCCTGTGTAACACCTCCAAAATTGGCCCTGCTCCAGTTTATTCTTAGCAGCATGAAGGAACAGGGATCTTGGGATCTAAGTCCATGCATCCCTGAAATTTCCTGCATAAGTTTGATCGGGTGGTTAAGAAGACCTATGGTCTGTTAAACTTCATTAGTAGGTGGACTAAGTTCAAACACCACAAGGTAAATTTGCAGATCGATAGCCCACAATTTTGGACCACAATTGGAGTCATATAATCACAAATCACTTCATTCCATTTAGTCCATGCTGGCCTGGTCTTCTGCATTGTCTCATCTACCTGCACCCAGACCATATCACTCCATATCTCTCTCTCTTCCGAACCAAACCTCTCTAAAATGAACCTGGATATGTGGGCTGCTCATTCCACACTCACACCACACTCTGAGTCAAGGAGATCCCCAACAAATTTCACTTAAATATTTCAGCTTTCACCCTAAACCTGTGACCTCTAGTTCTAGTCTCATCCTACCGAGGGGGAAAATGCCTGCAAGCATTCACCCTATCTGTGGCTCTCATAATTTTGTACCTCCCAAGATTTAGTGTTGTTTAATATTATTTCCAGTACACAGGGATATCATGATTTGCCCTCATTCTCCTCTCCCCCAAGTGTAAGACAACAGAATAATTGTAACTCTGGATCTGATGTAGCACAGAAAAAAACACAACAAGGAATCTGATAATAAAATAAAAAACACACCCTTTCCCTATAACTGAGGTCCCAAAGTCCCACTCCCTCACCTCCTGCTCTTGCCCTCAATGTTTTCAATCTTTCTCAATGCTTTAATCAGTGAGAAATGGAGTCAATCATAGCCTCGTACCCCATCTCCAGGCTTCTTGCCCTCAAGGCCACACACCTCACCGAAATCTCTCAATGACTCCAAAGTGCCAGGTCACTCGATTGGCCCAAAAACATGCCACCAACATATAGATGACAGGCTCCAGCAATAGGAGAACGACCTTTGAAAGAAAAAGAAGACATTAAAGAAGTGAAGAAGCAGTTTCATGAACCTTCTGGAAGGTGTTATCTTTGGTTGCATTGATCGCTGGTGCCATATTCTTCCTTGTAAATTTTCTCTGTATTCTTTCAATCTTATTGATGCCTTTCATGTAGATAGATGTTGACAACAGCACAAGGTACTCCAAATTCAACTTCACCAACATCTTACACACTGTAAAATCATTGCATTTGGTTCTTGTTGCTTCAATATAGGAAGGATGTGGAATCTTCAGGGAAGGTGCAGAGGAAATGCTGCCTAGATTAGACAACATGTCATGAGGATGGGTTGCGTGATTCAGGGCTTTTCACTGGAGTGAAGGAGAATGAGAGGCAACTTAATATAGATGGATAATATTATGAGAGGAATAGGTAGAGTGGACTGCCAGTGCCTTTTTCCCAGGGTGGCAATGGCCGATAGAGAGGACACCCATTTAAGGTGAGTGGAGAAAGGTTTAGGGGAGAAGTCAGAGAGAGGTATTTTGCACAGAGTGTGGTACACACTGCTGGGAACAGTGGTAGAGCCTGATGCTATATGAATATTTAAGAAGCTCCTAGGCAAATCAATGTAAGAAAAATGGAGAGTTATGGGCTATGTGGGAGCAAGGATTAGATTGGTTGTGGAGTTGCTTTATATAGTTTGGCATAACACTGAGGGACACGTACAGTGTTGTGCTTTTCCATGTTCTATGTTTAGAGTTCTTAACCTAACAGAGCATATGGCATAGGAATATAATTAGGCCATTCAGCCCATCAAGTCTTCTCTGCCATTTCATCATTGCTGATTCATTTCCTTTTCAAACCCATTCTCCTGCCTTCTCCCCATAACCTGTCACACCCTGACTAATAAAGAACCTATCAATCTCTACTTCACCTAGTGAGTTAGCCTCCTCAGCCACCCGTGGCAATGAATTCCACAAGTTCAGCATGCTCTTCCTAAATAAGTTCCTCATAATCTCTGTTCTCAATGGATGTTCCTCTGTTTGGTATATTCTGGAGTTAGGGTATATAGCAAATATTAATTTCACCAGCGACCAAATTCCAGATTTGAATGTAGATTGCAGTTTGAAATTAAAAGACAGCTCAGTGTCACAAGGTTCAGATATGGCCCAAGTGTGGAGTGAGAGACATTGAAGTAGGTCAATAGATCAGGCTTTAATGTGAACAGTGTTAAAGGGAAAATAAAACAATAAATGCTAGGCCAAACAGGGCCGTTAACTATAACTCTCAAATGGAAAACAAAGCCTACACCGCAGCTGAAAAGAACAACTAAGAATGGAACAAACACCACTAGTCTTCAGAGTCTGTTGACTCGACCGTCCAATTTCTCAGGCAAGGCGGAATGCAAGCAGGCAGCGAACCGTTGCTGTGTCCAAGTCTCGACAAATACAACGACAGAATAAATGGAGTTAAAAACTATTACAATGAAATAATAATTAGCTGACACATGTATATTTATGAGCACAATTGCTGTACAGGCTGTTCTGCCTAATCCATGGTTGTAACACTCAGAACAATTAGACCTCAGATGCCTGCATATGGATGAATGTGGCCAAGAGTTAGTGGGGGATTAATATTGATCTTGTGTGACTTGAGAGTGGGTGTGAAGAATGAGGTGTTTGAAACTATATGTAATTCAAAGGAAGCATTGTAGGTACATTGTAACTATAGAATCATCCTGCTGTTCCCTTTGTTTATTAGCATATACTGCAAAAATGTCATGTAATAGTGGATCAAGTAGGCCCCTTCTTACAAAAGTGTCTGAATATGAAGCCTGTTGCATGCTTTTGCTGAATAAAACTCTTCTATACCCACTAACCACTAGCTTCAGTGCCTCTCCAGGAACTGTTCAAACTACAGCATTTGGGGTCTCATTTTGGATATGTCCATAACCCATCATGTGGCAGCAACTTTAGCAGTCTGAGTGAGTGAGTATTTTTAAAGATAGCACTCACACTTGGATCTGTTTAGGTCAGTCACTAGGATGTCACAAAGTATCACAAACGTGGCAGAGAATTGAACTGGTTATAATTGTAGTGTGAGTGTTTCAATGCATTTGTTGGTGAAATATCTGAAACAATCTCTGCTTAGAGCTTCTAGGTAGCCTTTAGGGATAATATTGAAGGCGCAGAACCACAACAGGGAAGTGTCAGGTAATTGGAGAAAGAGTTCCAAACTACAGGGCATTTTTGCTGCCCAACTTGATTAGATCCTCCTTAAAGTTTGGCCTTTCCTGGAACAAGAAGCCCTAATTAGAGTTCATTTTTCACTGTGGGGGAGTCTAGGACTAGAGGGCATAGCCTCCAAATAGAGGTGAGGTATTGTGAATAACATCACCAGAGAGACACTGAACTAATGGATATAGAAGTGTTTTATTCAACAAAGACGAGCAACAGGCATCAAAGTGAAAAACGCTTGGTGTGTTTTTTGTCCATTTTTGTCCTGGAGGGACAAGAAAGATCTTTTCTGGAGAATTGTCAAAATGTTACCTTTGATCTTTAGCACATAAAACATCATGTAATATTGGATCAAGCAGTCCTCTTGTTCCAAGAGTGTTTCAATATGATGCATCATACTGCTCATTTTTGTTGAATGAAACACTTCTATATCCTCTAGTTCAGTGTCTAATTAAGAGTTCTGAGATACATTTTACAAACTCCACCCCGTTCAAGCTTGTTGCACTTTGAGTGTTCTACTCCACGTGGCACCTGCCCTCTTAACTCTTTCTGAGACAAACCTCAATTTTTTTATGAATCACCCAATGCTTGCCTGTCTTCCTCCAAACCTTTGATGCAGCTGGAATTGAAAAATCCATCAGTCTCAACATTAGAAAAATTCACCTGGGTCTCAGAGCTCTGAAAGGCATAACATATGAGGAGTGTTTGATGTATTTGAGCCTGTACTCAATGGCAGTGTGGAGGCCAGAGAGGGGTGGGGTCTCAGTAAAACATACAAGATATTGAAAGGCTGGATAGGGTGGACACCAAGAGGATTATTTCTTCAGCAGGGGAGTTTAGGATCTGAGAATGTAAAGGGATCTCCATTTAGATCTGAGATGAGGAGGAATCTGATATCACAGATGGCCAAGTTATTGGGTGTATTAATACATAAATTTACAGGTTGTTGATTGGTTAAGCGTTGCAGGGAGTAGCAGAAGAATGATGATGAGAAAAGAATCAGCCATGGTAGAATGATGGAGAAGCCATGATATCCTCCACCTGCTTTTATTTCCCATTGTCTCTTCTAATGAGAATTCCTGGACTATGACGGGCTACGGAACTATATAAATGATCTTCCGATCTCACGTTCGACGGTTAAATGCGGAGCAGTTAACTGCGGCGCATTTAAGGGCCAACGTCCTTTCCACCGCCGAGAAGGCGGCAAGAAAGTCGGGATTCAATCCAGGCTGAAGCACAGGGAGATGAGGCCTCCTCTTCCGAGCATCTAGTTGGCGAATGTAGAGTCACTTGAAAATAAGACTGACGATCTTATGGCAAGACTGCTGTATCAGACTCAGATAGACAATAGACAATAGACAATAGGTGCAGAAGTAGACCATTTGGCCCCTCGAGTCTGCACCGCCATTTTGAGATCATGGCTGATCATTCACTATCAATACCCAGTCCCTGCCTTGTCCCCATATCCCTTGATTCCCCTATCCATCAGATATCTATCCAGCTCCTTCTTGAAAGCATCCAGAGAATTGGCCTCCACCGTCTTCCGAGGCAGTGCATTCCACACCTCCACAACTCTCTGGGAGAAGAAGCTCTTCCTCAACTCTGTTTTAAATAACTGACCTCTTATTCTCAATCCATGCCCTGGTACTGGACTCTCCCAACATCTGGAACATATTTCCTGCCTCAATCCTATCAAATCCTTTAATCAGATCCCCTCTCAATCTCCTCAATTCCAGCGTGTACAAGCCCAATCTCTCCAATCTCTCTGCGTAAGACAGCCCTGCCATCCCAGGAATCAACCTAGTGTATCTACGCTGCACTTCCTCAATTGCCAGAATGTCCTTCCTTAAACCTGGAGACCAAAACTGTACACAATTTTCCAGGTGTGGTCTCACCAGGGCCCTATACAAATGCAAAAGAACATCCTTGCTCTTGTATTCAATTCCCCTTGTAACAGAGGCCAACATTCCATTTGCCCTCTTCACTGCCTGTTGCACTTGCTCATTCACCTTCATTGACTGGTGAACTAGGACTCCTAGGTCTCTTTGCATTTCTCCCTTACCTAACTCGACACCGTTCAGACAATACTCTGCCCTCTTGTTCCAGCTTCCAAAGTGGATAACTTCACATTGAATGACATCTGCCAAGTATCTGCCCACTCACTCAGCCTATCCAAGTCTCCCTGTATTCTCCTAACGTCCTCTTACACTGCCACCCAGTTTAGTATCGTCAGCAAACTTGCTGATATAGTTTTCAATGCCCTCATCTAAATCATTGACATAAATCGTAAAGAGCTGTGGTCCCAATACAGAGCCCTGTGGTACCCCACTAGTCACCTCCAGCCAGTCTGAGAAACACCCATTCACTGCTACCCTTTGCTTTCTATCTGCCAACCAGTTTTCTATCCATGTTGAAACCCTGCCCCCAATGCCATGAGCTCTGATTTTACTCACCAATCTCCTATGTGGCACCTTATTGAATGCCTTCTGAAAATCTAGGTACACAACATCTACTGGCTTACCCTCATCTAACATCCTTGTTACACCCTCAAAAAACTCCAACAGATTAGTCAAGCATGATTTGCCCTTGGTAAATCCATGCTGGCTCGGCCTAATCCTACTTCTGCCATCTAGATGTGCCACTATTTCGTCCTTAATAATGGACTCAAGCATCTTCCCCACGACTGACGTTAGGCTAACAGGGCGATAGTTCTCCGTTTTCTCCTTCCCTCCCTTCTTGAAAAGTGGGACAACATTAGCCACTCTCCAATCTTCAGGAACTGATCCTGAATCTAAGGAACATTGGAAAATGATTACCAATGCATCCGCAATTTCCTGAGCCACCTCTTTTAGAACCCTCGGATGCAGACCATCTGGACCCGGGGATTTATTAGCCTTCAGTCCTACCAGCCTACTCATCACAGTTTCTTTCCTAATGACAATCTGTCTCAATTCCTCTGATATCTTATGACCCTGGCCCATCCATACATCTGGGAGATTGCTTGTGTCCTCCCTGGTGAAGACAGATCTAAAGTATGGCAATTCTGTTGCCATTTCCCTGTTTCCCATAACAATTTCTCCCAATTCATTCTTCAAGGGGCCAACATTGTTCTTAACTATCTTCTTTCTCTTCACATAGCTAAAAAAGCTTTTGCTATCCCCTTTTATATTCCTGGCTATACTGAGCTCATACCTGATTTTTTCTCTCCATATTGCTTTTTTAGTTAAGATCTGCTGTTCCTTAAAACTTCCCCAATCATCTGTATTCCCACTCATCTTAGCCCTGTCATACTTCTTTTTCTTTAATGCTATACAATCTCTGACTTCCTTTGTCAACCACTGTTGACACTGTTGACAGATCTCAGTTCTTTGTTGTATTGAGACTTGGTTGATGGCAAACACGCCGGACACAGCAACCGTCCAGAAGGTTTTACCATTTTCAGAATGGATCGAACCTCGAGATCTGGTAAGGAAATAGATGGTGGGAATGCTTTATAGTCAATTCTAGACGGTGCATGGACGTTGGTTTATGTCACCTTCTTGCTCTCCTGACTTAAAACAACTAATGATTAAATGCAGACCATTCTACTTGCCTCGGGAATCCTGATTCGGGATCCTGACCGCAGTTTTCATCCCACCAGCGGCTGACTACTGTATAAGCAGGCACTTATGAAACTGCTCAATGCGGTCTGTAAACAGGAAACAGTCCATCCCGACGCATTTCAAACTCTGGTCAGCAACTTTCACCAGGCCTGTTTGAAGAAAACTCTGCACAGTTATCACCAGCAAGTAACCTGTTGCACTAGAGGTCCTAACACATTAGTTCACTGTTACACTACAATACGGAATGCAGTCGTTCCTTCCCGAGACCGCATTTTGGCAAGTCAGATCATTTGGCTGTACTGCTGATACCAGCATACAGATGGCCTAAAGAGCAAGGCTCCAGAGATCAAAACAACTAAGAGGTGGTCTTGGGAGTTTGAGGAACGGTTGCAGATTGCCTTGGGCCAGTGGACTGGGCCGTGTTCAAGAACTCATCCGAGATCCTGAACGACTACACCAGGGTCTTTACAGACTTCATTAAAACAGTTGTGGATGAGTGTGGCCTTGCAAAATCCTTCAGTGTTTTCTCCAATTAGAAGCCCTAGATGAACAATGAAATCCAGAACCTACTGAGAGCCAGATCAGAGGCAAACAAATCTGGAGATCAAGAATGCTACAAGAGGTGCAGGTATGATCTGCGGAAAGTCATCTATCTGGTGAAGTGGAGATTCTGGACGAGACTGGAGTTAATGAGGGACACTTGGCAGCTATGGCATGGTTTGAATACCAGAACCTCCAACAAAGAAAGATTGAGTGACATAGTGGACATTAGAGCTTCACTTCCAGATGAGCTCAATGCCTTCAATGTTTGCGTTGACAACCAGAACAGGGAGAAACCATTGCACATCCCCATGTCTCCCAATGATCCCTTGGTCTCGTGTCTCTTGAAAAAAAGGGGATAGCTACACTCATTTAAGGAATCCGTTTTATTGTTATTTCACGCTTGTTATTTATTACTATTTATTTATATCTTCATTTGCACAGTTCGTTTACAGTTTATAGTCCCTGATGTTTACAGTTACCATTCTATAGATTTGCTAACTATACTGTACCCGCCAGGAAGAGAATCTCCAGATTGTATGTGATGACATGTAATGCTCAGATCATAAGTTCTACTTTGTACTTTCCTGATTACTTTTTCTATCCATTAACTAAACTGTCAAAATGTCTCAGCAATTAAATGTTTTTCTCATTTCTCTCACCGCTTTGTAGTCCAGTTCTGTTCTTTGTGATCTGCATGCTTGAAGGTGAAAGGTTAAGGGCAGAAGGGTGTCACACATACTGTTCCTGTTCCCTGCAAGCTGGTTCTGGAGACCAGAGTTCCTGGTTCACGCTCCTGGATTACTGTATATCGCAGACTGTAACCCACTCCTGAGGATCTGTATTTCTAATATAAACTCCCCAAGCCCCTGGATCAGATCTCAGTGAGTAATGGTATACCATAAGTAACATTTATAACATAAATACCCCCCAGTTGTTATAGCTGGGGGTGGTAGTGTGGATACGCTCACACTACCTATTAAATGCTTCCAATAGCTTGCACCACAAACAGCCTCTGACAACCAAGTCCAACTCCTGGCGTTGACATATCATGTATGCATGGAGAGGGGGTGCTTGCTACATGGGCAATAATCTGCTGTCTATGTTATACTGCCCAGTCTTATATATCCAGACAGCAAGGAGACAACATCCATGGTTCACCCTGACTGATGCATATGGACCCCCCTCCCCCTACGCCTCCTCTTCCCTTCTCCCCTCCTTCCCCCTCCTCCTCCTCCACCTCCTTTCCCTTCTCCCCTCTCCCCCTCATCCTCCCTCCTTCTCCCCATCCCAATCATCCCCTTCCTGTCTCTTCTCCTCTTCCCCTTCAGCACTCCTTTCTTTTCTCCCCTCCTCCCCACCTCTCGCGTCTCCCCTTCCCCCTTCAAACCCCTCCTCCCCTCCTCTTCTCCCCCTCCTCACCCCTTTTCTCCCCACCTCCTACACCCCTCCTGTGGAAGTCGAATCTGGATAAACTCTCTCAGAGACTGTATAAGTACAACTTCTTTATTCAAAGTACCCGGGGCAAAGACCGGGGTCTGTGACTGTTCCTGCCCGATCCACCAACTACAAATTCCCCTTACAGAATGGATATAGTCATTCAGATACCACCCCCCCCCCCCTCCACACAAACAAATACCAAGCTGGAGTCATATTTATCTATTGCTTGACAGTACCGAGAGACAAATTGCAGAATAGGCATAATGGCCTCATACACAAACGGGCTGGAATTGTCCTCTCTCTGTGCTTGACTGCACAAAGAAACAAAGACCTTGAAACGCTGTCTAACTCCGAGAAGAAATATGGCTCAGCATGGGTTAGCACATTTGTTGATCATCAGCGGTTTCTTTCAGAAAGAACAGGCTGCTATTGTTTAACTAACGTGTTAACCCTTTTACATACTTTATCATTCCCTCCTTCTTATCATTACATGATCAATGAAGCAGTACTTTTTTTTTACAGAGAAAGCGACCGAGTGCAGCATCAGTGGCTAAAAACAGCGTTACAACAGTAATTATAACAATGATAAGTACAACTATTAGGCCATAATGAAATATCATGCCCCACATATTACCAAATAGGCCTTCAAAGGACTACCATTTAGACCCCTTGGTGAACCCGTGTAAATCCTGTCCTGCTTTCTTGATGCTTTCTCTCCTGCTCGGAGAGGTAGGTAATGTTGGTAGACTCATCAGGGGTTTAGGTGCACCATTCTGTGTCAATGATAGCACAAGTTCCCCCTTTCTCAGGTAGGATAAAGTCGAAAGCCATACGATTCTGTAGGTCTGTTTGTTGGATGGCTAACATTTCCGTGACCACCTCAGCCACCCGAGTCTGAGTGCCTAATAGAACACTGGCAGTTTCATTTGCCAGTTCCTCCAGGGCAGCTGCCAACTTAATGCTTTGTTGGGAGTTCCTAGCCCAGGTGGGAAGGCAATCATCCAGAACCTCTCTGAATCCGTGATTCTCCGTTTCTGCCTCTGTCAGTGGGGGTGGTCCCGCAGCTCGGGCACTACCCTTAGGCTGGAGACTCGGTAAGCTAGATAACAGCACCGGCTCCACTTCTTCTGGGACAGCTGCCGGTCCCACCTATTGGTCGCTTCCCCGGGTAGCCACAAGTAGGCTTTATCCTCACAAACCCAATCGGTGCTATTCAAAGGCCGAGGGAGAAGTCCGCCATTAACATTATAATTATAGATGCTGGAAATGCTGTTCCCCAGGAAAACTTTCCCCTGGCGATTACAGTAACAAGTTGTATTTGCCACCACGTCGGTGTTGTCAAAAGGCTTCAGGGAAGGAGGTTATATTCAATGGGGACCTGAGGTACCAGCCTTCAAAACGCTGACATTTGGCATCGCTCGGAGTCCCCTTGCAATTCTGGACCGCACTACCCCGGATGTCATTAAAGAATCCCCAAAGTGAGAGTTCCTCGCTAGAATTGAGGGGGTCACTGACAACTATACCATAGTCTTTCCATGCGAGGGTAGTTGCGCACATACCCGACATCCCCCTGCTTCTTAGTGTTCGGCATAGTGTGGCAAAGGGACAGAAGAGTATTATGGGCAAAATCAGAGAGTAGGGAATGTTTTGGCCAATGCACTTGGGGAATTGCTCCCTGCGTGGGCCTTGGGAAAAAGATGGTTTTAACCGATGGGGAGCTGCCAATTCTTCGGTGGCCACTGCTCCCGCCCTTATACCTGACTCTAGTTGACTGGAAGCCATGCAAAAAGAAAGCAAAAAGACAACGGCCCAGTACATGGTGGAGTTCCTAACAGCCCCCCTACTCCATAATGTTTTACAGTCAGGACCACCACGGTTGTCCTTCCAACTTGACTGCCGTGGGCCTGGTGAGCAGTACTTGGAATGGTCCCTTCCTTCGTTGTTCTAATTTACCACGGCTCCAGTTCTTAATTAGTACGCAGTCCTCGGGTTCGATGTTGGGGTAGTCGCCTTCGCTTGTCGTATGGTCTTCGTCCTTGTATGCCTGACACACCTGTGAATGTAAGGCTTGGAGAATCTTCGTTAGGTAGTCCGTTTATATCAAGAATGGGAAGCCGCGCGGAACCCCATGGAGTCCTTAGGGGCTTTCCGAAGATGATTTCAGCTGGTGACAGTCCGTTTTTTTTACCCAGGGGTTGACCCTCATATGGAATAATGCTAAGGGCAATACCTTTAAGCAATTAAGCCTCGTTTCCTCCGTAAGTTTTGCCAATTTGTTGTTTTAACTTACCATCTGCCCTTTCCAGTATACCTGCGGCCTGGAGATGGTGAGAGCGATGGAACTGTTGTTTAATGGATAAGGCATTGCAGATTTCCTCAGTTAATTTTGCTACAAAGTGGGTACCGTTATCTGAGCTCAGTATTTCTGGTAACCCATAGCGGGGGATCACTTCTCGCAACAGTATTTTAACTGCTATCCGGGCTGTATTATTCATGGCAAGGATTGCCTCGATCCATCTACTAAACGCATCTATGATCACTAAGCAATATTTGTGACAATGCACTCTCGGTAGCTCAATAAAATCAATTTTTAAACATGAAAAGTGGCCTCTAGGTAGGGGAGTGGCGACCGCCACACAGGATGTCCCCTTTCCCAAATTGTTCTTACGGCATATTAAACGTGCTTTTGCCCTCTTTGCTGCCACTTGCTGCAATTTCGGATGCCACCATGTTTGCAGCAAACTGCTTACCCTTCCGTCCTTTCCGAGGTGAGTACAAGTATGTATATAATCAAGGAGGATTGGTAGAAATTGGGTCGGGACGCAGACCTGTCCCGCAGTGGTGTACTAGATGCCCGTCACGGGACCCTCCTTACAGCCCATCTGTGACCATAGTCTGCGTGCTCCTCAGAGGCGTCCCCCTGGAAGGTACGTACGGCTTGCATGTCTGGCATACCCGTGCTGTCTGAGAGGCGCAGCGTGTTTCAGTGTGGCCCCGATGGGACTATCATTTCGAGCGTCTGAGCTGCGGCTTTGGCAGCCTCATCAGCCATGGCGTTACCGGTGGTTTATCAGTCTAACGGGTATGAGCAGATCATTTGACAATGATTTTGGAAGTTGCAAGGCAGTGAGGAGATTCTGTACAAACGTAGCATTGCTAATAGGATGCCCTGAGGAGGCGAGGTACCCCGGCATTCCCAAAGCGCTCCGTAGTCATGAGCTACCCCGAAGGCGTATGGAGAATCAGCGTGGATGCTTGCACGTTTGTTGGCGGCGAGGATGCAGGCACGAGGGAGGGCAAATAACTCATTCTGCTTTTTGTGCTGACACGGCCGGTTCAACGGCTGCCTGCTCGAGAACCGTGTGATCTGTGACCACAGCATAGCCGGAACATCTCTGGCCTTGAGGGCCAACGGAAAAACTACCATCTGCTCACAAGGTTATGTCGGGGTTCTGTAGGGGTTGGTCGGTGGAGTCCGCGCGGGCTGTGGTGAGGAGTTGATTTCGCAGCACCAAATCGTGTTCAGAATCGTTTGTAACCTGGGGTGGCGACGTTAAGAAAGTGGCCGGGTTTGAAGTGGAACAGTGAGAAAATGTCAGTAGCGGGTTGCTCAGTCAGGCTGTCTCATAGTGATTTTGTCGCGCCTGAGTGAGGTGTTGTGTCAGTCAAGAGGACAAAAGCTCCACCGAGTGGAAAGAGAGCAGATTTACAGGCTGATGTAAGGTAACATTAGAAGCCGCAGTTACCTGCCTACCCTGAAATTTCACCCATAGGTGTCGCGTCCGTTGGTATGTTCGTTCAGAACCCTCGAACCCCAAGAGGGCAATGGCGGCCAAGGAAAGCAGGAATTCATGTTCCGACACTACCTCCTGATCGCGGGTGGAAGTGGATGCCCCCGTATCAATCATAAATGGAAGCTGAATTCTAGGTAGCTGAAGGATTATGCTGGGACTTGCGGGTCGCTACTTACAACGGGCAACATTTTCCAGAGTCAGATAACGAAAACGGGGTGACTGTCCGGTTTGAAACTGGGAGTCTCTGCTGTCCGCAGGACCATCTCGTCTTCCAGTGTCCTGGTCAGCCACATTTAAAACGCAGTCCAGGCTGAGCTTCCCCCGGGCATGGGCGCTCCTTGGGGTTGGGGGGGTATTTTTTCGCTCAGGGGGATAAGGTCGTTGGGGTGGCCTTTCCATGCCCTGGATTAGCTGGTTGGTCTGATCCTCATCGTTTGGCAACCCCCCCCCTCTTAGTTCTTGCCAGGTGTGGTATCCCAGTTCTGCTCTCCATTTCCGTCCCTCATCCGCAGGTAATATCATGCAACAAATTCCGAAAAGATCCTGCGGGGTAGCGTTTTACATTTGAATTGTGCTCCGCACATATTGTACGAAAAGCGCCGGTTTCTCCTTTCTGTCAGGGGCCTGATTCTTTATCATGATCATGTCTTGTGGCTTCCATGGGGCATAGACAGGGATAACCGCCGGCTGATCTGGCTCCCGCGCCCTGGGATTTGGCATCAATCAGGTAGGTTACTGTATCTGAGGTTCGGGCGGGGGACTTTTCTCGGGGACTGAGCTCATCCGTTCTTCAGTATCACCTCGCGGGATGGTTGGATATAGGGGCTCTGTCCTCCCCCTCCCCCTTTGTTTCACCCTTCGTCCCACGGTATCAAAAAACCCCGGAGAAATTTCAGGCTCCGGGGTCTTATTACTCGCCAGTCTTTATCGTGACCACTTTCATCAAACAGGGTCAGCAAGTCAGACATGATCCCGGGATTCTATATTTCATTCCCCATTTGTCAATGCATTTGTCGCTTTTGGCCTTTGGTTTCATTCCTTGGTCAAGGTTCTGCATTTATTATGACTGATCTTTCTCCCGACCATTTTTATGGCTGAGTCACAGCTTGTCACATCCCAAGTCCTGCCTTCCTGCTGTCCGATGATAGATAGAGTGGTGTGTACTGATGCCACACTTTGTCCCCAATTTCTTACCTAACATACCACTTAAAACACGTAGATCTCTCTCTTTATCATGAAACTACTCATACTTTTTGCCTGGTGAAGTTCCTGTACCTTCTTATTACGCCCATGTTTTTGGCTTTTAACCAGGCACGGTGTCTACTGCTCAATTCTCTGGTGTCTTTACCAGACCTTGATTCTGACCTGACTTTAACCTTTTAAATCCATACCTGCGCACGGTATCTACTGTTCAATTCTCCTGATTTGTTTACCTAACTTTAATTCTTAGACGACTTCAAATTTCACCCGACTTCTGCCACCTGTCCAAGTTTATCCTTTTTTTTAACCAGACACGGTGTTTACTGTTCAGTTCTCCCGGTTTTTCTTGACTGAACTTTAACTCTAACCTGATTTTAACTTTTACCCGGCACCTGTCAGCTGTACAATGATCAAATAATCGTCCTACCTTATACGAGCCTCTCGGCAGATTTGATCCGGATCGTGTCAAAGTCCTGTGTTGAGGTCCAGATGCGGGGCAGAGACTTACACTGGTATCGTAGGGAGCGACAAAGACAATTCATCTTTGTGGGCCCGATCGGTCTCCATAGACCGATCATAGACATAGACATGTTCAGTCTGTCGCTTACTCAGCCCGCCCCCGTGTCACAGTCCCTATGTTGGAATCTTGCTCGCAGCGCCAAATGTGGAAGTCAAATCCGGATAAACTCACTCAGAGACCGTATAAGTACAACCTCTTTATTCAAAGCACCCAGGGCTTTGGTCGATTAAACAGGAATAGTCTGTGTCTGTTCCTGCTCGATCCACCAACTAACTCACAATTCCCCTTCCAGAAGAGATATAGTTTTCAGATACCCCCACACATCCAAGTTGAAGCCAGACTTAACTAGTGTTTGTCATTACCGAGAGACAAATTGCAGAATAGGTGTGGCATCTGTGCCCCCGATTTACCCCCGTTCGCCTAGGGTGAACCGTTGTCACCCCACAACACAAAACCCAGACAGTACACCAAAGGCGAGAAAATAATTGCAGCTTTATAGTTATTTCTTAGTGATGGGTTGGTAGAAACAGATAACCTAAAGGTGCCAAATAGGTAAGTTTATCAGTTTGTGCCCATGAAATTTTAATACGTTAGAGCTCACACCTCCATTCACAACGACCTTCCGAGACTTCAGCCACCGTCTGAACCGCCGACGTCTAGTATCCGCTGCCCTGGAACCGCTGTCCGCTCCTCACACGTCCGTCCTCCTTGCTCACCTCCCGAAATATACAGCGAATTCCCGCTCAGCTCACACGTACAAGATTGCATAACAACTCTCCACTAGCTAGTTCCCCCGTTATCTAGTTATAACCCAAGCACTCAAGATAAAGAAACCGATCACAGCATTAAGTAACATTACAGAGAAGCCATTTTGATAGTCTGAACAGTTAACACCACAGTTAACGGTACTACGTAAAGCCCTACATAGGTATAATGCCTTTATCCACAGATAGGCTGGAGTTGTCCTATCTCTACGTATGACTGCACAAAGAAACAAGGACCTTGAAATGCTGTCTGACTCTGAGAAGAAAGATAGCTCAGCATGGCCTAGCACATTTGTTGATCATCAGCGATTTCCTTTAGAAAGCACAGGCTGCTTTTGCTTAACTAATGTGTTAATCCTTTTACATAATGTACTTTATCCCCCACCCTTCTCCCCTACTACTCCCTCTTCTCCCCCTCCTCCCACCTCTTCTCCCCCTCTCCCTCCTCTTCTCTCCCTACATGCCCTCCTCTTCCTTCCCTCCCACTCTTCTCCCTATCTCCCCTCCCACTCTTCTCCCCCTCTCCCCTCCCACTCTTCTCTCCCTCTCACCTCCCGTCTTCTCCCCCCCACTCTCTTTTCCCCTCCCCCTCCCTAGTCTTCTACCCCCTCTTCTCCCATCTCCTTCCCCTCTTCTCCCCTCTACCCCCTCTTCTCCCCAACCCCTTTTCCCCCTCCACTCTCTTCTCACCTTTCTCTCCCCTTTCAAAAAGTTAAAATAAATGGTGACATGAGACATTGTACTGACGCATTATGATCCACACTGTCCAGAGAAGTTTTCCTGTGATGCCTCACCTTATGGTATAGGTGCATTCATATCACATATTAGGAAAGGTGCAGTGACCAATCCATGGCCTTTTCATGATATTCACTTACCACAGCAGAGAATACATATTGAATCAGAATCACAGGCAGTAAGGAAGTTGGGTAGTGTGGCTCTGACTTCTGATCCTATGTCACCTCTTTCTAATGATTTAATTTCATTACTTAAACATGCAAAATCCTTGTGTCTAGAGTTAAGAAAGTGTAAGTGTAGAAAGAACCTGATAAGCGTTGTATATAGGCTTAAGAACAGTAGCCAGGAAATACGCTAAAAATAACAATGGGAGATAGAACAGCGACATCAAAAGGGCAATGTTGGGTTAGTCTTGGGGTGGGGGGGGGGGGTTAATTTGCAGGTAGATTGGGAATATCAGGTTGATCCTGGATCACAAGTGAGGGAAATTGTAGTATGTCTGTGAGATGGCTTTCTGGAGCAGCTCATGATCAATCCCATTAGAGGATCAGCTGTTCTGGATTGGGTGCTATGTAATAAACTGGATTTAATTATGAAACATGAAATGGTGAAGAGGTGATGCTGATTGAAAGGAAGGGTGTGCACGTGCATTTCATAGCCAAGGTGTAACTTGTTCAAGGCAAAGTTGCAGCTGGAGTTTGGTATCGCTGTTGGAATTGGAGTGAGCAATTTGGAGAGGAATCAATGTGGAAGTGTTTCAATGCCTAACCGGGGTGTGAGTTTGGATTGATCCAACTGCCGAGCCAATATTGTGATCTTGAGTACAGCTTTGGCCTGTGCAGCCCAAGGTTGTTGCTGTGCTGGGAACTGGGTCCTAGAGCGAGATACTACCCAGTGCTCAGAGTTTTAAACGATGGTCCAAATAGACTGGGAAGTTCGAGTGTCAGGACCAGAGGTGAGGGTTCAGCTGATTTTGCTTGCTCCCCTGTGGTGTTCATTCCTCTCTCTCCAGCACCAAGGCTATGAACTGCTCGTTTCTGAGAGTTTGTGAGAGATGAAGAACTGAGATTGAGGCGTGGGCCTACTCTGGCTGCTCTAGGGAGCGGATTCCAGACTGAGTCTGGAATGTTGTCATTTGCTCTGATTGGTGTGTGTGTGTGTGTGTGTGTGTGTGTGTGTGTGTGTGTGTGTGTGTGTGTGTGTGTGTGTGTGTGTGTGTGTGTGTGTGTGTGTGTGTGTGTTTGTGTGTATACACATGTATAACTGAAATATGTATATGACAGAAATGTGTGTCGTTGCTATTAATAAGGAGAAGTTGCTTGAGAAGCTGAAAGATCTGTAGGTGCATCAGTCACCTGGACCAGATGGATGGCAGCTCAGTGTTCTGAAAGAGGTAGCTGAACAGATTGTGGAGATATTTGTAATGATCCGATGACTAGTGGTGTTCTGCATGGGTTGATGTTGGGACTGCTTCTTTTCAAGTTATATGTCAATGATTTGGATGACGGAATTGCTGGTTTTGTGGTCAAGTTGGCATAAAATACAAAGATAAGTGAAGGGATGGTTGAAATGAGGAAAGAAGGGAGTTTGCAGAAAGACTTAGATGAGAGAAATGGACAAAGTATTAGCAGATGGAATATAGTGCTGGGAAGTTTATGGTCATGCATTTCGGTTTGTTTCATGGTTATCTTGAGAATAAGAATCTCAGGGTTCCATACTGCATACATACTTTGCTAATAAATGAAGCTTTGAACCAATAATCTCTAATCTTGCCGACAAAGATATGGCCACCACATTCTTCTACTCCCAGAATGTCTTAAAAGCAACAGAGAATAATTTTCTGCTTCACACCAAACCTTTATTAAAGTTTCATAGATTTACCAGTATATACAAACTGCTGGTATTTGAATCCACACTTCCATTTGGTGGGATGAGGATCCAATATCTATCCACACGTATATATCCTGATTCTTATTATTGCAGTTACATTGATTTGGCTCACTGGAAAGATAATTGGTTTGTTCAACTGGAAAGATAATTGGTTTGTTCATAAATTTATATTGTGGTTAAATGTAGCATCTATGTTACTTAACAAATCTATTAGCTAAAACTATTCACTCAACTTATAAAAGGCAATAACCTGCTGGAGGAACTGTGGATCAAGCAGCATCTTGGGTCAAGTCCCTGTGCTGAGGACATCTCTATCAATTCTAATACTTGAGCTTGACCCAGTATCAACAATTCCTTTACCTCCACCCCCACCAACAGATGCTGCCTGACCCACTGAAGATTCCTCCATCTTCCTGTTTGTTGTTCTAGATTCCAGCACCTGCAGTCTCACGTCTCTCTGCTGAAAGTACATCTGTTCCTGCACTTAAGCTTCCAATTGTTCATTGCTGGTGGTCAGTTTTATTGCCTGGATAATTAGTGTGATCCAGTAATCACACTAATCGTGGATTGATGGTGGGAATGTAGCAGCCAGAGGGAGATGACAAGTTCCCCAACAGGCTCTGGGAGGAAACTCTGCTGGTGAGAGAGGGATCCACAGAACACAGAGCAGAGTGGAGGAAGGCCACATTATCAACACAGGGTCAGCTGACCACTGACCCAGAATGCTAAACCAGCAGATAAAGAGGGTGTGGAGCTGACATTCTGTGGCAGTGAGAGTTTGATGAATTGCCCAAGGATAAACACACCCCCTTAAAATTACAGACCTGATATTTCAGGTAATTGTGGTGCAGTGTAGACAGGTATATGAGAGGATTAGAGAAACACATACTCTATGGATAAGAACTGGAGACGTACAGTACTTGTATAATTAGCTACCAAAAAGCTGGCAGAGTCTAGAACCTTGATGTGGGAATGCATAAAATGAACCTCAGGAGATACTTTGGTAGCAGTAGCTCCAGAGTCCAACAACTGCTGAATGTCCATGACCCTACTTGGTGGGGGAGAGTGTCCAGGAGGAGAGGTAGTGTGTGAGATGGGGGTGGGAAGTGGCATAAGAATGGGCCTAAGAAGAAGAAAAATGATTAGCCATGCTTAAAAATTGGAGCAGACTCAATGGGCCAAAGAGCCTAAATCTGCTCCAATTTCTTAAGGTCTTCCCGAAAAGCATTTCAGGAATGGAAAAACAGTTTTATGAAATACTGTATGAAATTTTTGAAACTCCATTTTGTTGTCTCTTCATGTTTTTTCTTCAGGTACTCGTATATCTTCTGAGCACATTCTGCATCCTCCATCCTACCCTCGACTCTGTATTTCTCCATCTCTCTTTTCATATGCTCCATGGCTTCCTCCAGCTCCTCCACGCTGTACTTTTTACCCTCCTCAAACTTTTTCCTGATCTGCTCAATGATCTCCTTTGCCCTGCGTTCCTCAGCCGCCTTCCTCTCCTGCTCCATCTTCTCCATCTCTTCTTTGATCCTTGAGAGTTCCTTTTCCAAAGCTGACAAAAGGGGCAGAGGATGAATTGGTTAGTCCATGCAGAGAGTGGTGAAGGGGTCACATCTCGAGGTGTGTGAGAGACAAGATATTGACAGGGAGCTTCACTCACTGTCCAATCTAAGACAACACACATAAATGCTGGAGGAACTCAGCAGGTCAGGCAGCACCTCTGGATGCTAGACAGTGTTGATGACAAATGAATAGACAGTCAATGTTTCACCAGAGTCCCTATTTCAGGACTGAGATGGAAGATGCTAGAATAAAAAGGGGAGGTGAGGGGAAATATGCGAGCTGAAAAATGATGGGTGAAGCTAGTTGGGTGGGAAAGGTCAAGGGCTGGAGAGGACACAATCTGATAAGAGAGGAGAGCAGACTATAGGAGAAAGGGAAGGAGGAGGGGACTCAGGGGGTAGTAATAGGCAGGTGAGAAGAAGTAAATGGCTGGGGGGGGGAAATAGAGGGAGAAGTGTTGGGAACTTGTTTACCAGAAGGAGAAATTGATACTCATGCCATCATGTTGGAGGATTCCTGGACAGAATATAAGCTATTGGTCCTCCTCCCTGAGGGTGATCTCTTCTTGGCACAAGGGGAAGCCATGGACCAACATGTCGGAGTGGGAATCAGAATTAAAATGTTTGGCTACCGGTAAGTCCCACTTGTGGCAGATGGTGTGGAGGTGCTCGAAAAACTGTCTCCCAATTTACAACGGGTCTCACCAATGTAGAGGATGCTGCATCGGGAACAACAGACACAATAGACAACCCCATCAGATTTGCAGCTGAAGTATTGTCTCAACTGGAAGGAGTGACTGGGGCTCTGAATGGAGATGATGGAGGAGGCATATTGGCAGGTGAGCACTTCGGTTGCTTGCTGGGATAAGTGCCAGGAGGGTGATTATTTGGGCGGGGGTGTGGTTGAATGGCTAAAGGAATCACAGAGGGAGCAATCTCTGCAGAAAGCAGAGTGTGGGTGGGAAAGATATATTTACTGGTAGGACCCCTTTGGAGATGATGGAAGGTGTGGAGAATGATGTGTTTGGGGATCATGAGGTAGTAGGTAACGACAAGTCGAATTTAGCACTATGAAGGCTGTGAGAAGATGGGGTAAGTGCAGATGTTAGGGAAATGGAAGAGAGGAGTGTGAGGTCAGTATCAAAATTGGAGGGTGGGAAATCCCATTCTTTAAAGATGGGCATCACTGTTAAACCTGTTTTCTTAAAAAAAGTAATCTTTTAGATATTTCTCAGATTATTCTTTACAAATATATATGCAAAGGACAACAACTTCTCCTTCCCTATTAAAGTGCTAGTTTTTAAACTGCCAGTACATGGTCCCTGACCACATGTGTGATAGAATGAACTCTGCCCACAACAGGTGGTGGTCCTAACACAGCACCAGGTGTACTGGAGAATGGTGTGGACACACCTCATGAGCTGTGCCATTTCTAAGCTAGAAGTCAGTAGCCAGTGGTGTCTTTTTGCAGGACTAGGATGAGAGGAATCATTGCACAGAACACACAGCAGTCCATTTTCTCACAGTCAATGGAGACCAGCTCACACCCCAACCACACAAGTACCTGCCCCCTTCCAGGGAGAAGCCACTTATAGATGACACATGCAATCCTCTCTCTGTAGCGAGTCTCCTAGAGCCACCAGCTTGTTCCATCTCCAACGCTATCCTAACCAAAGGATCAGTGGTGGAGGAATCCTCAGACACCTCAGGGGAGGGACCCTCTCCACATCAGGTGTCAGACTGAAGGATGGCTTCATTGTTCCTGGCTCTGGAAGTCCATCCAACTACAAGATCGTTATCCTTTCCCATTATCCCGGATGAGCAAAAGATAGCATGTTCCCTTGTAGGTTCAGTAACACACTGTTTCAGAAAGCTATCACAGATGCATTCTCAGTAGTCTTTCTCAAGATTGCCACGGAGAACCCTGCACTACCTGCCCTTTCCCCTCCAGAACAGGTATACCGATTTGGATACTGTTGAGGGGGATGGCTTACCTGGGACAAGCTTTGGCAGCCGGATCTCTGGCACTGAGTCTGCTTCTGCAGTGCAGAAGGGAGGGAGGAAGAAGAGGAGAGCGGTAGTGATAGGGGACTCCATAGTCAGGGATACAGACAGGAGTTTCTGTGGTCATGACAGAGACTCCCGGATGGTTTGTTGCCTCCCGGGTGCAGGGTCAGGGCGGTCTCTGATTGCGTGCACAGCATTCTGAAGTGGGAGGGTGATCAGCCAGATGTCGTGGTACACATCACCAATGACATAAGTAGAAAGAGTCAGGAGGTTCTGAAGAGTGAGTACAGAGAGCTTGGTAGGAAGTTGAAAGACAGGACCTCGAGGGTAGTAATCTCTGGATTGCTGCCTGTGCCACGTGCCAGTGAGGGTAAGAGTAGGATGCTCTGGCAGAAGAACACGTGGCTGAGAAACTGGTGTAGGGGGCAGGATTTCAGATTTCTAGATCATTGGGACCTCTTTCGGGGCAGATGGGACTTGTACAAGAGAGACGGGTTACACCTGAACTAGAAGGGGACAAATATACTTGCAGGGAGGATTGCTAGTGTTATTGGGGAGGGTTTAAACTAGATTTGCAGGGGGATGGGAACCAGAGTGCCAGAGTAGATAGTGGAACGGGGGTAAAAATAAATGATGTTAGTAGTTCATGCAAAGTCGTAAATAGTAAGGTTGTGTGTGGTGGTAACAATCTTCTGAGGTGTGTATGTTTTAATGTGAGGAGTATTGTGGGAAAGGCAGATGAGCTGAGGGCCTGGATTGACACATGGAATATATGTATATATATATATATATAACACACATCATAGCCATTACTGCAACTCGGCTACAGGAGGGGCAGGACTGGCAGCTCAATGTTCCAGGGTTCTGATGTTTCAGACGTAATAGAGGCAGAGGGATGAAGGGTGGGGGGGGGGGCGGGTGCTAGTCAGGGAAAATATTAGAGCAGTGCTTCAGCAGGAAAGATTAGAGGGCTTGTCTACCGAGGCTATATGGGTGGAGTGAGAAGCAGGAAAGGTATGACCACATTAATAGGGTTGTATTGACCACCCAATAGTCAGCAAGAATTGTAGGAGCAAATCTGCAGAGAGATAACAGACAACTGCAGGAAACAGAAAGTTGTGATTGTAGGGGATTTTAATTTTCCACACATTGACTGGGACTCCCATACTGTTAAAGGTCTAGATGGGTTAGAGTTTGTGAAATGCGTTCAGGAAAGTTTTCTAAATCAATATGTAGATGTACCAACTAGGGAAGATGCAATATTAGATCTCCTATTAGGAGGTGAGTTAGGACAGGTGACAGAAGTGCGTGTAGGGGAACATTGGTTCCAGATATCATAACACCATTAATTTCAACTTGATCATGGATAAAGATAGATCTGATTCTCGGGTTGAAGTTCTAAAAGCGTAGATTGGAACAGTTGCTTGCTGTCTTGAGGCAAGTCAGAGTAAATAAATCCCCAGGACCTGACAGGGTATTCCCTCAGACCTTGAGGGAGACTAGTGTTGAAATTGCAGGGGCCCTGGCAGAAATATTTAAAATGTAGATACCCACGTGTCAGGTGCCGGAGGATTGGAGGATAGCTCATTGTTTAAAAAAGGCTCAAAAAGAAAGCCGGGAAATTATAGGCCAGTAAGTTTGACATCAGTAGTAGGTAAATTATTGGAAGGCATACTAAGAGGTAGGATAGACAGGGACTTATTAGAAACAGTCAGCATGGCTTTGTGCGTGGTAGGTCATGTTTAACTAATCTATTAGACTTTTTCGAGGAAGTTACCAGGAAAGTGGATGAAGGGAGGACAGTGGATGTTGTATACATGGACTTCAGTAAGGCCTTTGAGAAGGTCCTGCATGTGAGGTTAGTTAGGAGGATTCTGCCGCTAGGTATACATGGAGAGGGAGTACATTGGATTAGACATTGGCTCAAAGGGGAAAGCCAGAGAGTGTTAGTGGAGGATTGCTACTCTGAGTGGAGGCCTGTGACTAGTGGTGTGCCACAGGGATCAGTGCTGGGTCCATTGTTATTTGTCATCTATATCAGTGATCTGGATGATAATGTGGCAAATTGGGTCAGCAAATTTGCTGATGATACAAAGATTGGAGGTGTAGCGGACAGTGGGGAAGGTTTTCAAAGCTTGCAGAGGGATTTGGACCAGTTGGAGGAATGGGCAGAAAAATGGCAGTTGGAGTTTAATGAGGACAAGTGTGAGGCATTGCACTTTGGAAGGTCAAACCAAGGTAGAACATACAAGGTAAATGGTAGGACACTGAGGGGTGCAGTAGAACAGAGGGATCTGGGAGTACAGATACATATTTCCCTAAAAGTGGCATCACAAGTAGGTAGGGTTGTAAAGAGAGCTTTTGGTACATTGGCCTTTATATATCAAAGTATTGAGTATAAGAGTTGGAATGTAATGGTGAGATTGTATAAGACATTGGTGAGACTGAATTTGGAGTATTGTGTGCAGTTTTGGTCACCTAATTACAGGAAGGATATTAATAAGGTTGAAAGAGTGCAGAGAAGGTTTACAAGGATGTTGCTGGGACTTGAGAAACTGAGTTACAGAGAAAGGTTGAATAGGTTAGGACTTTATTCCCTGGAGCATAGGAGAATGAGGGGTGATTTGATAGACGTGTATAAAATTATGATGGGTATCGATAGAGTGAATGCAAGCAAGCTTTTTCCACTGAGGCCAGGGGAGAAAAAAACCAGAGGTCATGGGTTAAGGGTGAAGGGGGAAAAGTTTAAAGGGAACATTGGGGGGGGCTTCTTCACACAGAGAGTGGTGAGAGTGTGGAATGAGCTGCCAGATGAAGTGGTGAGTGTGGGCTCACTTTTGACATTTAAGAAAAACTTGGACAGGTACATGGATGAGAGGGGTTTGGAGGGATATGGTCCAGGTGCAGGTCAGTGGGACTAGGCAAAAAAAAAAAATGGTTTGGCACAGCCAAGAAGGGCCAAAAGGCCTGTTTCTGTGCTGTAATGTTCTATGGCTCTATGGTTGCATGGCAGCATTACAGTATAGGGCAATGACCTTTAATATATACATTTCAAACATAAATGACCAGTGAACAATAAAGGATTAATGAGTTAGTATTTATGCTCGAATTTCAATTACATCACATGCTAAGGCCTTCTGTTGTCTCTGCATCTATAACTCTTCAATAAGGATTACCCACTCCTCACTGATGACCCGTACTCCTGCCTCAAATTTACCTACTCCTCTTGGGCATGCCATTCTGGCCTTGCATTTATGTTCTTCGCGAGACCCAACACCAAGCTCTTCTTCATATGAAGATGTCCAAGAACATAAGCACATCCCTCCCTGATCTCACTATGTTTCTGGTGAACAATGAGGTGAAATACTCAGCAGAAATGTCTCACATTTTAAGTTTTCAGACATGAAGAATTAATTTTAAATCTGCAGATGCTCCTTGACCTGAATATTTTGAGCATTTTGTTTATTTTCTTACCAGAGACACGCCTTTGTTCCTCTGTCAGCTTGTTGTCCATCTCCTGTACCTGGTCTAGACGAGACTTTTCCTCTTCCAGGAAACTGTTGAGGACAGCCCACCCCTACAGAGAAGAGAAGATACAATCATCCATATCCAACTCTCTTCCATGACACCAATCCACAAGAGTCCAGAGACAGGCTCTCATCATCAAATGTCTAGTGCTGGGGATTGATATGCAATAAGGGAACTCAACTTACCAATCTACAGGAAATTGGTAAAATTGCAACTGAAAACTATGTGCAATTTATATTGTGGCCTGGATGAAGGCAGAATTTATTTCCTAAATGACACAAGGATAAGTTGCAAGACCGACACATAGCAGTGGCAAAGAGTAGAGAGATATTTTCTGTGAATGAACAAGGATCAGGCAAATCAAGCACAATGTGGGATAATGCAAAATACCATTGTGGCAGAAAGACAAATAGAAGCATATTATCCAAATGGGAAAGTTTATGAAGTTCTGAGATGTAGAGGGATCTGGGTTTCGTAGTACAAGATTTGCAAAATGTTTATGTGCCAGTAAGAGGGAGAGATAGAGCGTGTAACAAAAGTGGAAGGGAAATACTTTAGTTACAGATATATCAGGTTTTGGTGAGATTACATCTGGAGTATGGACAGTATAGGTCTCCTTTAACACTAACACTTCAGTGATGGGCTCCTGGACTGATACCTGGAAGGACATATTACCTTATTAGAGTAGGTAGGACAGATTGGGACTATTCACTTCTGTGGGAAAACACAGAATCAGCAAATGGACTGGATGGTCATGAATTGCAAAGCTGAGTTAGATAAACAGGTAGCTTGATCAATGGAGATATGAAAATAATTTTTTTCCCCTCAATGCAGGATTGGCTCTTGGAACTCTCTCCATTGAAGCACAGTTAAGATTTTTTAAGGGAGAGATTGGATGGCTTTGAAAACCAGTGATGAAAGAATTCTCCCATACTCTGCTCCATTACTGACTCTCCACTCACTGAATCTCCTCCCACAGCCCCAAAGGCACTACCCCCATCACTGACAAATCCTACCACCGAATCTCCTCCACCAGCCACTATAACTGGTTTCCTGATTACAGACTCAATCTACCCAGTTAATCCCATTCCAGATATTACAGAGACTGGATTCACTTTTGTTGGCTGAATGGAAAGAGGCAGAGAGAGGAGTGTTCTGAATTCATGTAAGTCAGAGGAAGGAAAAGCTATGAGAATTGAAAACTAAATGCCTTGCCATAACACACCTCGATCTGGTTCTTGGTCTTTTCTTCATACTCCTTTATGGAATTATCAAGATCCTTCTTCAGCTCCTGGTAACCACCAGATTTCTGATAATGTCCAGATGTCAGGTTTTCCTTAATTGATTCCATTACTTCTTCAAGTTGTGCCTGACAGTGGTCTTGAGACTTTTCCTTGATCTTGGTCATGAGAGACATGTAAGAGGATCTCATTGTCTCCTAGAAGTGAGGGAAAAAAGTACAATAAATGAGGAAACCAAGTATTGTACACTGTCCAGTGTCTCTCAGTGCTTCTCTATAAGGGGAAGATCTGCACAATAACTTTATTTCTGAGTTGCTCTCTCTCAGGGAGAGATCTGTACATTGACCAGTATCTCTCTGTCCATCTCTCTCAGTGGGAGATCTGTACACTAACTATATCTCTGATTCGTTCTCTCTCACGGAGAGATCTGTACACTGACTGTGTCTTGGTGTTGCTCTCTCTCAGGGAGAAATTTGTACTCTGACAAGGAGTGATCTGTATACAAACCAGTGTCTCTGTGCCCCTCTAAGTCATGGAGTAACCTGCACTATCCAGTGTCTCTCAGTCCCTCACTTTCAGGATGATATATCTTTTCTCTCTATTTCTCAGTCTATGTCTGTATGGGTTGGGTCCAGGGACAGGTGTTCAGAGATGAGACAGTTGGTAGTCACTGAACATTAGCAGCTCACCTCCAGCTGCTGGATGTATTTGTCAATGTTGTTGTTCATAGACCTTTTGTGGAAGATACTGAGTGCCTCTATGCTCTTCGTACTGTAATTCTCCATGATTCCGCTCATGGTAAGATCATGAGGTTCTGAGATTTTTTTCATTTCATTGTGATAGAATTTCAGGGCTTCATTTACTGCTGCTTGGTTTTCCACCTCCGCTAATTTAGCGACACTGCTCTCCACACATGGTAGGACCCCATCCGACATCATGCTCACGTATGCCTTGGTCAATTCAGCAAATCCTGTGTGGAATGTTTCGAAAAATCAGTGCCTGAGGATCTGATCACACCCTCAATTCCCACTCTCCACATCACAACATATTCTTATTCACTTTCAATGGAATCACACCTCCTCCAATTCTCTCTCATCATTCATACACTCAATCCCACTCAGTCTATGCTTCCAACCCTTCCTATTCAAGACCACAGTTGATATTCCCAGTGGGACCCCACACCTTCCCATTCATTCGCAGTGATTTCATGCATTTATTTCTACCCTCTATACTCATGCTGGTATTCCACACCATCCCACTCATTCCCATCTACCTATTCACATTAAGTTCCATTGTACTCACAACAAATGGGATCCAAACTTCTTCCCATAAATGTCCATTGTACTCACTTCCAATGTGATCCCAACCCTTTCCCTTTCACTTCCACTTAACACAATTCCAATGGTCCCTCCCCTTTCCCATTCAATTCCAGTATACAGACTTCCAACTGGATCCCATCACAAACAAGAGAAAATCTGCAAATGCTGGATATCCAAAGAACAGACACAGAATGCTGGAGGAACTTAGCAGGCCAGGCAGCATCTATGGAAAAGGTTGACGTTTAGACTAAAACCCTTCCGTAGGGCTGGAGGGAAAAAAAGCTGCAGAGTAGATTTCAAAGGTGGAGAGGGGAGAGAGAAACACAAGGAGAATGGTCTGGGTAAGCATATGATTAAAGTGTTGGAGAGCAGCAGAGATCACAAAGGGGAGCAGTGAGAGAAGGTTTCACTGAACTCACTTCGAAGTAAAGTTTTAAACTTCTCCAGGGTTGGCACCCTGGAAGAGACTTCGCAGAGTAGTAATCAAATCACAAACAGGAGAAAATCTGCAGATGCTGGGTGCTGCTCCAATTGGATCCAACCTGCTTTTCACTCACGCCTGTTACACAAACATCCAATCGATATTCATGCCATCAGGTTGGAGGCTACCCAGGCAGAATATAAGGTGCTGCTCCTCCAACTTGAACGTGGCCTCATCGTGGCAGTAGACAAGGTCATGAACTGACATGTTGGAATGGCAATGGAAAGAAGAATTGAAGTGGGTGGCCACCAGGAAATACCGCATTTTTGGGCAGACAGAGTGAAGGTGCTCATTCTGATGGAATGAGCGTCGATTTCTTGAACATCTGGTTATTTACCAACCTCATCTTATTCATCATTCTCTATCCTTGTTTCCCACTCATAGATTTTCTTCTTACCTGCCCATCACCTCCCTCTGGTGCTCCTCCCTTTCCCGTCTTCCATTCTCTTCTCTCCTCTCCTATCAGATTCCCCCTTCTCCAACCCTTTATCACTTTCACCAATCAACTTCCCAGCTCCCTTCTTCACCACCTCCTCCAGTTTCACCTATCACCTGCCACCTTATACTTGTTCCTCCCCCCACCCAATCTACTCATTCTGATTTCTCCCCTTACTTTCTAGTCCTGATTAAGAGTCACAGTGTGAAATGATGACAGTTTACTCTTTTCCATAGATGTTGCCTGGCCTGCTGAGCTCCTCCAGCATTTTGTGTGTGTTGCTTTGGATGTCCAGCATCAGCAGATTTTCTCATGCTCGGTTAGTGTGTTATACTGAAGAGAGATGGTGAGGTTTTGCCCGGTTACTCACTCCTGCCCGTGACCAGCTGACCCCCAACAACTTTCTTGACTTTCTTGTGGGTGTAAATGTAATTGATGAGGTTCTGCCGCTCTGTAACAAACTCCCCATCCAGATCCTTGTCCTCCAGTTCCTGGAGCTGCTTGAGTTTCTTCCGGAATGTGGGAGTGGGAAATGCAAAGCAGCAACGTGAGGGAAAATGATTGCGGATACACCTGCGGAGTTCATTATATTCCTTGTCCTGCTCACTGGTCTCACCTGTAAAAAAGAACCAGGAATCAGGCCTGAATAACTTAATGAGTCTGCTCTCCCATTCCCAACAAGGCAACTGTTACCCCCAGGACTGTGGGGAGGAACAGTGGAAGGACAGGAAGGAAATAGAGGGGAGACAGTTTGCAAGGTGTAATGGTGAAGAAAAGGATGTGTGGGAGAGGCATCGTCCATTGTAATTGGGTCATGGGTGACTTGTCATAGACGGGAATGATGTGACATATAGGGTAGTTGAGGATCATGTTCATTGAGAGGGGTGTGTGGGACAGTGGCAATCAGCCAATCGGATGAAACTCTGATGGGAAGGAGCATCATCTGGGTGGGAGTGGTGCATTTATACCATCAAACCAGAGGATGGTGTACTTTGGTATCATTATTGGAAGGAATTGTGACGTAATGTGAATGTGAACAGGGCAGGGGGATGCAGAGTCAGTGGGAATGACAGATGTGAATGGGCCATGGAGACCCTGGAGTGTGTAAGAGGTTCTCAAATGTAAGAGGTTGCCCCTTCCTCCACCACCCTCTCAAACATTGAATTCAACCCTGCTCCCTCCATTCTCTGGCCCCTTTCCAAGTTCTCCCTATCTCCTCAGAGACTGGCATTGCTGCATACTCACTGTCCTTCAGTTTCAGGCTGTGCTCCAGGTACTCATTTGGAGTCACATCTTTTCCATCAATGTGCATATCCAGTGTCAAATCACGGAGCACCCAGACAAATTCAGGGAAGAAGCGGACAAATTCCCAACTGTCACAGTCATCGGGCTGGGCCTTCATCTGGATCCGCTTAGACAGTTCAGTCACAAAACTGGGAGCAACATCAAGGATAAAGGAATAAAAGGTTGGCAGGTAAATGGTGAGGAATGTCAGTCACTGTTCAGATCGACTCCTGAGAGAGAGTTACTGAGAGACACTGGTCAGTGTACAGATCTCCCTCTCAGAGAGAGTGTGTCTAAGAGACGCCAGTCATTGTGGAGATATCTCCCCGAGAAAGAGGGACTCGATGAGTAAAAGGCAAAGCTGCTGCTGTTTGAGAATCCTGGATATCAAGGATTATTGTAAATTTGATCGTGGAAAAAGGTGTCTTGATTCAGAAACAGGCAGCTGGGAGAAAGTGAATCGTTGAACTCATATATAGAATGCCAGAGTAAACTCTGTGTGGAAATTTGGAGGGCAGAACAGAGCATGAGGTGACTTTAGCTGGTAAAATTAAGGAGAATTCTAAGTGACACTACAAATATATGAATGAAAGAAGAGTAACATAGGGAATATAAGGCCTCTGAAAGACCAAGATGGAAATGTGTTTGTGGAACTGCTGGAGATGTGTACTGTTCTCAAGCACTATTTCACTGTCACAGTGGACATTGAAGATGAGTACCAGCAAGCACAGTGGGATCTTGGTCAGCTGGGCTCAGGAATGTGAAATGGAATTCAGACAAGCACATAGAGTTATATTGTGGAAGGACTAATCATTGGAGGACTTCTGCATTGAATGTAAGGGATCTAGATACTTCTACATAACAAAAGCACCTTGAAGTGTTGGATCAAGGTTCCCTTAAAAGGGAGTCACAAGTAGAGAGAACGGGGGTGTGTATAAAGTTTTTAGCATGTTGGACTTCATCAGTTAGTAAACTAAGTTTGAAGTGGGTGGTTACACTATGATTGTACAAAGTGTTAATGTGGTCACACTTGGAGTACTGTGTACAGTTCTTGTCATGCAGTTATAGTAAGGATGTGATTAAACCAGAAAGAGTGCAAAGAAGCATTTTGAAGGATGTGTCTAGGAGTCATGGAACTGTGAGGATAAACACCTTGGCCTTTATTCTTTGGAGCATAGAAGAATGAGGGGTGGTCTCACAGCTGTAATAAAAATGATGAAGGGCATTGATAGGGTCAGTGGTCTTTGTTTGCTAGGTTGTGGAGAAGAAAACTACAGGATATAGTATTACAGTTAGAGTGAAAGGATTAATAAGAACCTGAGATATTGGTTATGTATACATGAAGGATGTTGAGTATATTGAACGAGCTAGCAGAGAAAGTGGGTAAGGCACATACATTAGACACATTTATGAAGTACGTGGACAGGTATGAAGATGATGAGAATTCATAGGAATATGGGAAAGTGCTGGATCAGCTTGAGAATACATTTTAGTCAGTATGGTCAAGCATAGCCAAAGGGATACCTTCCCTGTTGTATAACTCAATGACTCTATGATTGAGAGACAGTGATCAGTGTACAGATATATGCCAAAAGAAAGGGACATAGAAATGTGTGTCTGTGCACAAATATCTGTTCCACAAAAACTGATACCCGAAAAAATATAACCATAACAAGTGGATGCTTGATAATACAGAGAAGAAAATAAAGAGGTGTGAGAAATGTTTTATATTGTACACTACCTACACCACTAATAGGTAGGGCTAACTTAAGCAACCCTTCGTAGTCTACACCGCCGAGTATACTTAGCAACGTCTGCGTGGTTCCTGATGCAGGCGATCAACTGTGGACCTGCTAGGGTGGAGGTCCTCGGTGCTGGTTCAGCTGCTCGGCCTGAAGGTGGGACCCAGGTGAGTGCTCTGCCCAAGAAAGAACTTGCCCACCTATCACCACCTCCCAGTCCAGCTGGTGGGGCAAGGCATCCAATCCGACATTTACATGACCTTAACCTTTTCGTCAGGTGACCTTCAGCAATTGGCCTCTGCCTCCTCAGGGACAATGTATTCTATTAATCTTACAACCAAACAATGTTAAAAAAACATTCTTTAAAGACAAGGTGATTAATTACTTTTACACAAATCAGCACTTTTGGTTTGCTTTTAGACCATTTAATCAGGTAGACCAAGAATCACATTGTTCTACCCTTATCTAATATCAAGGGTCAATTTGCCCAACATGCAGGTAGACCTTCAAAACAGGACAAACCCACAAATTTCTAAATGTTAACCATTGCCTTGCTGTGTCCATTTTTCAGATCCACACATCTCACCCGTACACTTACCAATACAATATCCCACTGAGAGAGACAGGGGCTGAGAAAAACTTGTCAGCATACGATATCTCCCCAAGACAGTAGGATTGAGAGACATCGGTTGCTGTGCAGATGAGAGAGAGAGAGAGAGAGAGAGAGAGAGAGAGAGACACACACTGGTCACTGTACAGATATCACCCTGAAAGAGAAGGACTGGGAGACACCAGTGAAGGATACTGTAGGTCTTGCAGGGATCGCTGGTCGATGTTTCTTTGCCCATTGTAAATGAGGATGCTGCTCAGAAGGATAGCCAGCGAATAGATGAAATTATCATTCTTGCTGTCTCCCTGCACGTACAAAGTTTGTAGGATAGATGAACAGTTAGTGAGAACTCTTGCTCTGAGATCAGTCTAATAAATAACCGTCCCATTTTTGGATATTTCCTGCTCGGTGTTTACAGAGATTGGTCTGTGAGGCTTCCCTCCACAGCATCCTTCCTGTCAATACCACCAGTGGCAGATGTATGGCCAAGGGAAGCCTCGCCCAGTGCTCACCACCACAGTGCTGGGGGATATCACACTGTCGTGGTACCTTAACATCATTTTCATTCGGGAGAATGGGATGGGAATTGTGTGGGTGGGACAGGAAACGGAGTGGGTGATGGTCTTGTATCACATACAGTTCAAATGAAAAAGATGGCAGAATTCTTCCCTGAAGCTCAGCATGTACGTGATTAAAATGTTAACTAGTTAACAAATTAATAAATTTTTACTTCACATCTAGATTGTGGAGAGAATTTAAACATCCCCATTGCCTGTGGTGGGATTTGAACTCTGGTTTGTGGATCATTCCTGTGGGTTACCCATATGGTAATGAAACCAGTGTTCTGTTATTATCCCAAATAAAAGATAGAATAATAGAATCAATCTGATCAAAACTTAGTCAAAAAAACAGGAATATTCTGAAATAAATATAAAAATTTTGGTAAAATCATCATTTTAACTACAAATGTATATGAATACGACCAACAAGTGAAAATGTAAGTGGGCTCCATCTACTAAATGAGTACTTCATAGAGTCCACTAAAGGAGGAAAACCAGCTTTATAAAAATCCTTATTTTTTTTGTAATTCTGACACTTAAATATCCAAAAGAATCTGTAACTTTGAAAGGAATATTATCGTATATAGAGACAAATTCATTTAAAGGAAGTAATTCGCTTTTACTAAAATTTATTTTATATCCTGAAAAATCTCCAAATTTGTCAAATAATTTCAGCAAAGCAGGAATAGATTATTCAGGCTTAGATATATATACCAATAAATCATTAGCATAAAGAGAGATCTTATGCATGGTCTCATTCATAAAAATCCCATTTATATTTATAGTTTCACAAAGAGCAATAGCAAGGGGTTCTAATATTAAGTTAAATAACAATGGACTTAATGACAGCCTTGTCTTGTCCCCGTGATAGCTGAAAAAGGGGAGACCTACAGTTATTGGTGACAATAGTAGCAACAGGAGCTTTATATATAATTTTAATCCAATTATTAAGTTAATACCAAAAGCAAATTTTTCTAAAACATTAAATAAATATTTCCATTCAACTCGATCAAATGCTTTTTCAGCATCCAAAAATATTACACATTGTGGAGTTTTAGAAGAGGGTGAATATATAATGTTAAGTAATCTCCAAACATTTGAAAAAGAATAACGACCCTTTATAAAGCCTGTTTGATCTTTAAAAATGATTTTACCCAAAATACTCTTCAACTGATTGGCCATTATCTTTGAGAGAATCTTAGCATCAACATTCAGTAATGAGATAGGTCTGTATGAGGCACAATCAGTAGGATCTTTATCCTTATTTGAGGATTAAAGTAATAGAAGCTTCATAGAAAGTAGAGGGTAAGTCAATTTTCACAAAAGAATCTTTAAACATCTCCAACATAGATGGAGAAAGCAGTTTTCCAAATTCTTTTATAAAATTCTACAGGATAACCATCAAGTCCCGGGTCTTACCAGATTGCATTGAAAAAATAGCTTTATGGATTTTGGATTCAGTAATTTGGGCATCAAGAGTTTTTGATCCTCAGCAGAAATATTAGGGAAATCAATCTTTCGTAAAAAGGCATTCATTTCAGAAGAATCTACTGAAGACTGAGATTTATAAAGTTCAGTATAAAAATCTTGGAAAATCTTATTGATTTCTTCATATTCCCAGCCAAGGTACCATCCTTTCTACGAATTTTCAAAATTTGCCTTTTGGCTCCAGCCGATTTTAATTGAAATGCAAGTAATTTATTATTTTTATCTCCAAACAAATAAAATAGGCTCTTTAACTTAAGCAGATAACTTTTGATTGGATGAGTTAATAATAGATTATATAGTGATTGAAGTTCCACCCTTTTCAAAAATAAGTCAATATTAGGGGAAACCGCACAGACATTATCTAAATCTTTAATTTGTTTTGAAATTTTATCTAATTCTGCTTTTGTCTGTTTTTTTTTTGAGTTTAGCTGAATAAGAAATAATCTAACCACGTAAAAATGCTTTGAATGCATCCCATATAATTAATTTAGACATACCTCCTACATCATTAAAAAGAAAAAAATCTTTTGCCTGGCTTTCAATAAAACTGATAAAATCAGAGTTTTGCAGTAAAGTCTGAGACGTGCCATGGTGAACGGACAAAAATGACATAATCAAATTCAAAGGACAAACTCAAAGGCGTGTGATCAGATATAGCAATAGCGTCATATTCACAGTTTTTAACATTAGGCAAAAGGTGGGGATCAATTATAATATAATCAATCCTCGAATAGTTTTTGTGGACATGCGAAAAGAAAGAATATTCTTTATTATCAGGGTGTAAATGCCTCCATAATTAGATCAACCCAAAATCGATCAAAAAGGAGTTGATAACTTATTATCAGTTGATAACTGATGATTATTTGGGATAATAAAAGACCAAGGATAAGTAAAAGTCAAATACAAAAGTTGAAAAAGGACGGAGGTCTCGCTTTGCCTAATCTAATAATGTATTATTGGGCTTTAATTTGCAATATATGTCCTTTTGGTTATATTGGGGTGATAGGAATGATCGGCTAATCTGGGTAGACCTGGAACTGAGAGCTGTGAAACAGTTTTACTTAACTTCGTTATTGGGAGTTGCTCTACCTATACAATTAGCTAAAGTTGCTAATTTAAATTTATATCCTGTGGTTAATCACTCTTTACGTATTTGGCTCCAGTTCTGCAATTTTTTAATTCTATATTTAGTAGTATAATTTATCGTAATTACTTTTTTAAACCTTCCTGGAGTGATCCAATTTTTTGACTTAAATAAAGGTATTAAGTCTTTTTTGGACTTATTTAAAGAAGGCAGATTGATGTCTTTTGAACAATTAGTCGATAAATATTCTCTTTCATAGTTAGACATTTTCTTACAAAAATATTTAAGAAATTTTCCTTATATATTGGAGGCTGACTTGTTAAATACTATTATGAATATGAACCCCTTGATGAAAGGTTCTATTGGAAGAATTTATAATTTATTATTACAATGGGATAAGTGTCCTTTACTTAAGATTAAACAGGATTGGGAGAAAGAACTCAATTTGACTTTTATATGGGAGGATTGGATGCGGATTCTGAAATTGGATAACTCTTCTGTGCTTGTCACTCACTGATTCAATTTAAAATTATGCATCGTTACCATTGGACAAAAGAGAGACTTTCTAAAGTATTTCCCAATGTTGACAAGTATTGTGATAGATGTAAAACTGAGATAGCTACACTGACACATATGTTCTGGTCATGTTCTATATTAAAACCGTTCTGGAAGTCAGTCTTTTTGACAATTTCTAAAGCACTTAGAATCAATTTACAACCTAATAAATTGACTGTGCTTTTTGGAATAATTCCTCAAAATATTCATGGTATTTCTCTGTCTGACCAACATGTTATTGTGTTTGTTACATTGATAGCTAGGAGGGCCATTTTGTTGAAATGGAAGGACATACCTGCTCCTACTTTGTCACAATGGTTCTCTCAAGTGATGCTGTCTCTAAGTTTGGAGAAAATTAGAAGTCAAACCTTTGAACCTTTATTTGATTTTGAGAAGAGATGGGGCTCATTTGCTCGTTACTATCATTTCAGTTAACTGATAGATTTCCTCCGCGATCTAAGTGTAAATTTTGTTTTGATATATGTTTTCTTCTTGTTGGCAGTTTGATGTTTATTTTTAGAAGCTTTCTATGGTTTTTTTTCTCACTTTTCTTGCTTAGTAGGGTTTTTCTTAGTCACAAAAATTTTCAATCTTTAAGATAATTTTTTGAGGCATTGAAAGTGTTGTTACTTTGATGTACCTGTGTATTTTTGAATAATAATAATAATAATAATAAGAATAAGAAAAAGAAGAAGAAGAAGAAGATTTGAAAAGAAAGCAGCCAGTCTTCTGAGGAGGGAATAGTTGAGAGGGAGGGACTGACCTTCTCAGAATCTCCAAGACCTTCAGTGTCCAACAACAGGAGGACCTCATTGGGTCTCTGAGGGAGGGATCGACACCACATCCAGATTCCTTTGGTGTGAGCCTGGACAGATGAATCCACTGAGAATCCTGCAGAGGGAGAGAGACAGAGAGGGACAGAGAGGTACACTTTGCAAGAACATAAGTGGATCTGTGATCTTCCATAGCACAAAGATGTGCAGATTGTGAGTATCCTATCCCTCATTTGTGAGTGAGGGATAGAGTTTGAGAGGAATTGTTGGGAGCATGGGAAGAATAAAATTCGATTGCTGTAGAATTTGTGAAAGAGGACAATTGATGGTCAATGCGGTGTCAGTGTTATAGCAAGTAACTCTAGTCATTATTAATGAGACCAGTGTGTTCTCTGCATTCAAGATATGAGGCAAGCATGCAGTTTAAGTTCCTCAAATTTCTCTAGATCAATTGTCCAAAACAGTGATGGGAACACCAATGTGACACCAGTGGATGTCTCCAGTACATTTCCCACTGTTGACAGCTTGACAATACAAGTGTGCTCTGTGTCCCTGGTCTCAGGATAATTTCTGCAAGACAGATAGTAAACAGAGGTGAAAGGTTAGAGGTGGAAGTTTACAGCCACTGCCCTTACCCTTCTTATCTCCCGCGAGACAGTTCATGAGGTAGGACTTCCCTGTACGAACAGCACCAACCATAACCACAACAACCATTGGAACCTCGATGGACTGGAGGAGCTCTAGAGCCTCTGGGTTCAGCTGCAGCTTCCCGTCTGTGTTATAAACCAGTGGCATGGGTTTCCCCATCTTCTGTTTGTTGTCATCTGACTGTCCATTTGAGAAATAGCTACAAGGTCAGAGCAAGAGAATCACACACAGATTGAATAAGAGTAAATGTTAATCTATAGTATATACCAGCCCCCAATACCACGTATTGTATCCCTGCCTCCACATCGTTGCTGGGGATTTGTTAATTTATATCTACTCCCTCTGAACACCTGGAATAGATTAAGACCTATAATTCACTCTTGGGAATCTGTTATTCAACATATTAAGTCCCCAGATCCCTGCATTAAATTCAAGCCTCTAAAGCAGTCCCAGTGATCTGTTTAATACAGAAAGTTCCAAACCCCGGGATTACTCCTGGGAGTCTACTGCTGTACAATATAACACCCCAAAGAACCCTTCTGCTACACACTCCAAGGGATCTGTTGTGATATTGTCATGTTCCTGACTGAATAGCGGCAGGCCTCCAAGATCCAGCGCTCCAATTCCCTGGAGTATGGTTATCGGCCACTGTCCCTCAGACACTCAGACTGCCAATTATTGCCTGCCACATTCCTTCATGGAAGGTCTGTACTTAAAAGCCTCCTGCTGAGCACTCAGTGCTCAATCATAGGAGTTCCATTTGTAGTACTACTGTTTATGATTTTGCCTTTGGATTTTGTTTGTATCATCTTGTTTATTTTGAGTCTGAAATAATTCTGGACCTTTCTCTGCACTTGGGTTAACCACCATCCACATGTCTCATGTTACAGCATGATTGAGACATCATGAACTCAGGAGACTATGAATGTCTGCAAACCACATTGGCCTACTGGGAGCAACTGTAGGGAGACCTGACAACATGCGTTGGGAAATCCTCACCACTCTCCAGAAACTCTCATACTCCAGTAGGCAGGATCCAATTTCGGTCGGAGTGACTGCCAATTCCAGGAATATTCATGCTTGAGACTCTGTCAATAAATATTTATCCCCCATCAGGAAGGTCTCAGAGCCCCCTGCTTGTCTCTTGACAAGAGAACCATCCAATTCTCCTCCACCATCTCCCTCCTCTGTCTGACAGAACTGGTCCTCACCCTGAAATTATTTCCTTCAGCTTCTCCAGTTTGCAGTTCCTGATGTTTACAGTACTCCATGTGACCACACTAATGCTTTGTACAAATGTAGTGTAATGATCCAGTTCAAACTTAGTGCACTAACTGATGAAGGCCAGTATGCTAAAAAGTTTTGATTTGCTAAGAATGCTCACAGGAAGATAATCTCAGGGTTGCATGTGGTGACATGTATATACTCTGATAGTGCATTCACTTTGAATTTTGAACTCCCACTTTCTCTGAACCCAAGGGGTAGCTATGGGCTCAAGCTATGCCTGCCTCTTTACCATCTATGTAGAACAGTTTTATGTTTGAAACCTTGCCCATTTTACTCCCCAACTCTTCCTCCGCTACTTTGATGACTGTGTTGGTGCAGCTTAGTGCACCCATGCTGAACTCAGCAATTATATCTATTTTGCTTCTAACTTCCACACTGCACATAAATTCACTTGGTCCATCTCTGACACCTCCCTCCACTTTCTTGATCTCAATATCTCCATCTCTGAAGAGAAAGTCGACCGATACTTTTAATAAACCTATGCATTTTCAACCATAATTTTCTGGAGCGGTGGAGGCTGGGAGGAGATCTGACAGAGGTTTACAAGATTATGAGAGGCATATATAAAAGAGATAGGGAGTAGACAGGTTTGAAAAAGGGGACATAGGTTGAAGGTGAGGGTGGCAGTTTCAAAGGATATGTGGGGTGTAGGTTTGTTACTGAGTGTGGTGGATGCAAATACATTTGAGGTTTTTAAGAGAGATTTAGATAAGTACATGGATGGAAGGAAGATGGAGGGATATAGACATGGTGTAGGTAGGAGGTGTTGAAATTAGTGTTTGGGTATTTTTGATTTGCTTTCTAGCTGGTTCAGCACAACATTGTCAGCTGAAGAGCCTGTTTCTGTGCAGTACTGTTCTATACTCATTTTAAAAATGCCTCTTTTAAAAATAGTATTCCCTTTTCTCAGTTTCTTTTCCTCTGCCTCATCAGTTCCCAGGATGTGGCTTTCCATTCTGGGACATCAGAGATGTTCTCCTCCTTTTAAATTTGGAGTTTCCTTCCCTTTATTATTGATGCTGCCCTCACCCATATCTCCACTTCTCTTTCATCCAAGCTCACCCCATTTTCCCACTGCCCTAATAGTGAGAGAATTCCTCTTGTCCTTGCGTACCACCCCATCAGCCAGAGTATCCAACACATTATCCACTGCAACCTCTACTAACTTCAAAGGGATCCTACCACTAAACATATCTTTATCTTCTCCCCTTCAATTTCTGCAGGATCACTCCCTCTGTGATTCCCTTGTCTATTCCTCCCTCCCCAGCAATCTCCCTGAATGCATTTTGTTTCCCTGCAAGTGGCCCAAGTGCTACACATGCCCAAACATCTCTGCCCTCACTTCTGTCTGTGGTGGCCAGAGCCATCATGTTTGCTGTTGTGTGATGGGGCAGCAGGTTGAGGGAGGGTAGCAGACACCAACAAAATCAATAAACTCATTTGTAAGGCCAGTGATGTTGTGGGGGATGGAACTGGACTTTCTGACAGTGGTGTCTGAAAAGAGGATGCTGTCCAAGTTGCATGCCATCTTGGACAAAGTCTCCCATCCACTCCATAATGTACCAGTTAGGCACAGGAGTACATTCAGCCAGAGACTCATTCCACCGAGATGTAACACTGAGCGTTATAGGAAGTCATTCCTGCCTGTGGCCATCAAACTTTACAACTCCTCCCTCAGAGTGTCAGACACCCTAAGCCAATAGGCTGGTCCTGGACTTATTTCCACTTGGCATAATTTACCTATTATTATTATTTAATTATTTATGGTTTTATATTGCTATATTTCTAGACTATTCTTGGTTGGTGTGGCTGTAATGAAACCCAATTTCCCTTGGGATCAATAAAGTATGTCTGTCTGTCATTCAGGGCCATAAACAGTCCTTCCAGGTGAGACAACACTTCACCTGCAAATCTGTTGAGTTTGTAAATTGTGTCCACTGCTCCCGGTGTGGACTCCTCTCTGCTGGTGAGACCCATTGTAAATATGATGATGACTTCATTGAGCACCTCTACACCATATGCCAGATGTGGTACTTTCTGGCGGCCAAACATTTAAATTCCAATTCCCATTCCTGTTCTGACAAATCCATCCAGGACATGCTCTTGTGCCAAGATGAGGCCACCCTCAGGGTGGAGGAGTAAATACTTTTTTTCATCTGGGTATCCTCCATCCTGATGGCATGAATATCGATTGCTTTCTTTGAGCCTATTATTGGGATTCCACAAACTATTTTGTCTCTGACTAGTGAGTCTCTCAAGTTTCCAAAGTCACAGGACTAACTCAGTGTGTGAAGCCCAGCTAAATATTGGTCAAAGCTAATATTTTCTTTCTTTTCATAGGAGAAGAACATGTATCTCTCAAACATAATTTTTTTACTTGGGACAAAATTCTCCCCAAATTTTGTCATCAGAGTGTCCGATTTAAAGTTTGCCTCATCAACTCGAAAGCTGTTGTAGATGTCCAAAATATCTTTAACAATTATATGTCGAAAGATAGATGCTTTCCATTTTTCCTCTTCCCCTCTGACTCTACTCGCCCCTAAATATATACTGAATTTTTGTTTGAAGCGTTTCCTGTTATAGAGTCATAGAGAAGTACTGCACAGAGTAGACCCTCCTAGTCCATGCAGAAGACATTTAAATTGCCTACTCCTATCAACCTAACTGGGATTATTGCCCTCCATCTCCTTACTATCAATGTACAAATCCAAACTTCTCTTAATCTTTGAAATCAAGCTTGCATGTACCCCTTGGTCAGGTAGTTCATTCCACACTCTCACAACCCTCTGAGTGTAGAAGCTTCCTCTTATGTTCCCCTGAAAGCTTACCTTTCACCCTTAAGCCATGTCCTCTAGTTGTTGTCCCACCCAACCTCAGTGGAAAAAGCCTTGCAGATTTTACAAACCTCTTTCAAATCTTCTCTCTGTTTTCTATGTCTATCTATCTTCTATCTGCACAGTCCTAAATTATTTAATTGTAATGCTCTGGTTAAGATTTGTACTGCTGTGCTGTGAGGTATTTTTATTTAAGTAATTTTCTGCAAAATCACTGTGTCCTGTTAATAATAGTGTTTTGTCTTTGGCGCATGAGTAAAGTAATACCCCTGACTTCTCTGGAAATGAGCTCCACCGTTTACGTGCACATTGCACTGGATGAACTGTAATCAGCCCAGTTAATTTTCTTTTCCTTTTCTATAAGTTTGTGTTCGAGACCCGGTGAGAGGGTTACAGTTGTAGGGGTCTTCAGGCATTCGGATGCTGTGTGAATGCTTGAATACTGTATAAGGATTCATTAAGTGCTTTATTTGTGTGCTAAGCCAGTGTTTAAACTGGTGCTTGTGGAAAGTGAGGTGCATCTTAATTAAAGTACTTTATTATGGTTGCTGCAGGGCTTAATTTTTGATGCAATTCAAAGAATATATCCTCAAGCAATGCTTTTGTTACGTGCAGGGTCGATATTCAAATTCCCAATGAACTGCTACTTAGAGTGCTGTGTTCTGTAAAAGTAGGGAAAGTTACACTGATTGAATGGTATTTTTACCAATCGGCTGGTATGGATGTCGCGTTAGTCCAGACTTGTCATGGTCCGGTCTGTGAAATCTGTATTCCAGTTCAGATCCGGTCCATTTCATCCGTATTCCAGGTCTTCTGTTTTTTCCCTTGTTCTGTTGGGTGCCTTAATTGAGGCACCTGATTTGCAATTTGGACTGGCACATAAATACCTCTGCAAACCAGGGATTCCCTGGTTTATCTCTCTCCCCTCCCTTCTGAATCTCTGGCAATTACTTCAGCAGTGTATCTTGACAGTTACTTCGGCACTAACCTTCATCTGTTACTGTTGCCTGCTATCTTGCCTGCAACCTTGCCTGTGTCCTCGCCTGTATCATCATCAAATTCAACCACCTGAGTGAGTCCAGAGCCTTGCCACACCAAGATAAGGAACTATCTACCATTGAGTTTGGAACTGTCTCTTTGTGTCCCTGTGTTTAGCATCCGTGTCAAAGAAGAGTCCCGGCTCTACGTCCTGTCCCCAAGGAGGGTTCCTGACTCTGTGTGGAGCCCCAGCCCTAAGTCCTGTTCTGAAGAAGGGATCCTGGCTCTGTGTTCCGTGTACAAGTCCAGGCCGTATGTCCTGTTTCCAAGAAAGGGTCCCGGCTCTGTGTTCCTGTGCTCAAGTCCAAGGCTGTGTTCCTATGTTCCAAGACCTAGTCTAGGCATCGTGTTTCAGCCCTGTCCAAGTCAGAGCTTCGTGTCCTTATCCGGTCCATGTTCTTCACCCAGCCCGGGAGTTCCTTGCCCAGACCGGTGCTGGAGATTCCTCGTTCTGTGCTGCAAGCCACATCCAAGAACCTTGTCCAGTCCAAGCCAAGGCTTTGTATTCCCAGTACTATCTTGTGTCTAGTCTGATCCTAGTCCTGAGTCCTCGCCTGTATCTGGGTTCCGAGCCTGAGTCAAGACCCATGCTCTGGATCCCTGTCCAGTCTCTGGCTTGGAGTCCTAGTCCAGGCTCCTAGTTACGAGTTTCTTGTCCAGGTCCCACTTTCCTAGTTTGAGTCCTAGCCCAGGCCGGGTGTCCATGTCTTGTTCAGGGCCCATGTCCATGTCCAGCGTCGTTTCCACTCGACTTCTCTTGCTTTCTGGATCATCTTAGTACTGTTCCCAGTACTTCAATGTGTGTGTCTTGCATTTGAGTCTGCTCCCAGTGCCCCCCCTTGCAACAAGATTACCAGTGACGTGATTGAAGTCGCGCTGCCCAGTGGGGTAGGGACGGGGCCATGGTCAGTTCATATCTCTGGAGAGGCGGGGGAATGTGGCTGATGGTGAAGATTTTAAAGTCAAGTTGTTCTCATTTCTGTGAAGTGAGGGAAAGGGGTTGTCCGATGTGAGAAGTTCTCATTGGCTGAAAATGTTTTCTGGAGTTACGCCTGCAACTGATGGGGAAGACAAATATGGGGCTTTGGCTGCACTGCTTGTATCACAAAAGGGGCATTCAACTGTCTGAGAGAAATTGTTAGAGGGTGTACGAAGTTGTGAAGGGAGTGCTGTCACGTGACATGATTGCTGCATGTATTCGAATGACCCACAAGATGCACCCTCCTCCATATTTTACCGAGTTACTCAGAGAAGTTAGAGAGGGGGAAACACGACTGAGAAATGGAACATTTCCGAAAGCTGAGTAATGTCTTCAGAGCACAGCAGGCCAGGTAGCATCTATAAAGAGAAGCACTGTTGACGTTTCGGGCCGAGACTCTTCATCAGGACTAACTGAAAGGAAAGATAGTAAGAGATTTCAAATCTGCTGTGTTCCACCAGCATTTTGTGTGCGTTTGAATTTCCAGCATTTGCAGATTTCCTTATGTAATGTCTTCAGAGGTAGCTTCTGAGGCTAAAGTGACCCCTGATGCCACAGACAGAGATTTTGAGGAATAAGGTGAAAACCATTCAAGCTGATCTGACTGGCTAATGTTTCAGCTAAACATGACACCTATGTTGAGAACCATGACCCACCTGTTGGACCTGCAATGCTGCTGAAAAGGGTGTTTTGGCAATAGAGCGACCAGTACTTTCTACTGCAACCGTTGTCAGGAATGGGGGCCGGATGGACCCAAACGCAGGACGCAGACACTGAGGTACTAGGGGGAGGACAGGATGGGGATGCCATGGTATGTAAGGGTAGAGCTGGGGTTCAGGTAGATAGAGAGTCAGGCAGACAGAGCGGTGCGGGCTCCCGGAGTTCGGGCAGGCAGGCTGGTCCTACAGTTCGGGGCAGGCAGGCAGGTAGATTCCTTATGATGGGCCACAGGGATCCCGGGCAGGGCCACCTCCCAGGCAGGAACACAGAAGCCTGGGCCAGTCGCGGACACCTGGGCAGGTGTGGGGCACAGTCCATGGGAATCGAAGGGAGTCAAAGGTAAGAGTCCCTACGACAGGCCGCATGGATCCCAGGCAGGGCTGCCTGCCAGGCGGAAAACATGGAGGCCTGGGCCAGACGCGGACACCTGGGCAGGTGCGGGGCACAATGCTTAGGGAGCAATAGGTGGAAGGGGCAGAACCCCTGCCGGGCAGTGGCAATCTGACCGGAACTGCCGGATGGAAGCAACGGGTAGGAGGGTGCAGAACCCCCGCCGGGCAGCGGCAGTCTGGCTGGACCTGCCCGACGGAGGCAACGGGTAGGACACTGGGTCCAAGGTGAACAGCAGGAGTACTGTGATACACTGGTAAATTGGGAAAGGCAACCAACAGCGTGGCAGTGCAAGCAAGGAGAATAAGGCAGAAACGCAGGACCATCGCAAGAGAAGCAGGGGAACAAGACCAACCAGATGGAGCATATACAGAACAGTCCAGCAACCAGGGCAGAACAGGATTTCAAGCTGGGTGGCAACCAGGGCAGAACAGGATACAGGACAAAATGACCACCCACCTGGTCCCAGTCCCAAGGCCCCTTATAAACAACTGCAGCTCAATGAGTCACAGGTGTGCCTCCTTGAGCCAGGAGGGTCCTAACTAGTTCACGGGTGATGGGAGGGACAACTGCAGGACCCAGTGTCTGGAGCACTCGGACTGGATTGAGACCTGGAACATGGATTCCGGACCGGACCGGACCCTTACGACCATAGAAAAGATTGATACTTCATGCAAGACTGTGTGGGACAGGAAAATCTTTGGAAAGTAAGTCAGCGTTCAATCAAACAGAGGAGAAGAAGCAATATGGTGGGACCTAGTAAAAGACTGGCCTGACATTCCAATCAGTGTATTAAAGGCAAAACGCTATTCCTGAAGGATTCTGGAACCAATCTCTGATGCATCCATTCTGATTGAAGGTGTCGATGCTGGAGCCATACTTGAGGCAGATTCTCAAGGTTTTATTTCAGCACTTTTCTGCAAAAGCAGAGTGTCCTGTTAATAATAGTATTTTTTGTTTTAGCTAACGATAAAGAGCCATGTTGTCCAACTTAGGAATGTTGTGTCAGCCAATCAGGTATGCCTTTGTACGTGTTGTAACTTTCTCCCCAGTGGAAGATGCGGGAGAGCTGGATAAGGTCAAATGGCTCTCCACTTCCTCTCTCCCTCGATGACCAAATTGCTGAGGGCTCTAGCCAAAGAACGGGCTGTGAATCTCCTACATCCAACCTCCATTGGGAAACACCTTGCTCCCCACCCAGCCTGCTGACAGTTGCTGACCAGTCCTGCATAGTTGGAGAGCTACCTTTCAAAGGCCTCTTCCTAGCGATCTTCCCATGGGACTGTCAGCTCCAGCAGCACCACTTGCTTGGTAGACTCAGACTCAAGGACAATGTCTGGTCACAGGGTGGTGGCTGCGATATGGTTGGGGGACTTCAGCTGCGTTTGAGGTTCATCAACAGCTGCCAGTCCCTTGCAGAGGTCAGGATACCTGCAGATGTTCTTTTAACCAAATAAACCATATAACAATATAACAATCACAGCACGGAAACAGGCCATCTCGGCACTCCTAGTCTGTGCCGAACTCTTAATCTCACCTAGTCCCACCTATCCGCACTCAGCCCATAACACTCCACTCCTTTCCTGTCCATATACCTATCCAATTTTACCTTAAATGACACAACTGAACTGGCCTCTACTACTTCTACAGGAAGCTAATTACACACAGCTATCACTCTCTGAGTAAAGAAATACCCCCTCGTGTTTCCCTTAAACTTTTGCCCCCTAACTCTCAAATCATGTCCTCTCGTTTGAATCTCCCCTACTCTCAATGGAAACAGCCTATTCACGTCAACTCTATCTATCCCTCTCAAAATTTTAAATACCTTGATCAAATCCCCCCTCAACCTTCTATGCTCCAATGAATAGAGACCTAACTTGTTCAACCTTTCTCTGTAACTTAAGTGCTGAAACCCAGGTAACATCCTAGTAAGTCGTCTCTGCACTCTCTCTAATTTATTGATATCTTTCCTATAATTCGGTGACCAGAACTGTACACAATATTCCAAATTTGGCCTTACCAATGCCTTGTACAATTTTAACATTACATCCCAACTTCTGTACTCAATGCTTTGATTTATAAAGGCCAGTGTTCCAAAAGCCTTCTTCACCACCCTATCTACATGAGACTCCACCTTCAGGGAACTATGCACTGTTATTCCTAGATCTCTCTGTTCCACTGCATTCTTCAATGCTCTACCATTTACCCTGTATGTTCTATTTGGATTATTCCTGCCAAAATGTAGAACCTCGCACTTCTCAGCATTAAACTCCATCTGACAACGTTCAGCCCATTCTTCTAACCAGCATAAATCTCCCTGCAAGCTTTGAAAATCCACCTCATTATCCACAACACCTCCTACCTTAGTATCATCGGCATACTTACTAATCCAATTTACCAGCCCATCATCCAGATCATTTATGTATATTACAAACAACATTGGGCCCAAATCAGATCCCTGAGGCACCCCGCTAGTCACCGGCCTCCAACCCGATAAATAATTATCCACCACTACTCTCTGGCATCTCCCATCTAGCCACTGTTGAATCCATTTTATTACTCCAGCATTAATACCTAACGACTGAACCTTCTTAACTAACCTTCCATGTGGAATTTTGTCAAAGGCCTTGCTGAAGTCCATATAAACTACATCCACTGCCTTACCCTCATCAACATTGCTCGTAACTTCTTCAAAAAATTCAATAAGGTTTGTCAAACATGACCTTTCACGCACAAATCCATGCTGGCTACTCCTAATCAGATCCTGTCTATCCAGATAATTATTAATACTATCTCTAAGAATATTTTCCATTAATTTACCCACCACTGATGTCAAACTGACAGGTCTATAATTGCTAGGCTTACTTCTAGAACCCTTTTTAAACAATGGAACCACATGAGCAATACACCAATCCTCCGGCACAATCCCTGTTTCTAATGACATCTTAAAGATCTCCGTCAGAGCTCCTGCTATCTGTACACAAACTTCCCTCAAGGTCCTGGGGAATATCCTGTCAGGACCTGGAGACTTATCTACTTTTAAATTTCTTAAAAGTGCCGGTACTTCCACCTCTTTAATTGTCATAGGTTCCATAACCTCCTTACTTGTTTCACACACCTTACACCATTCAATATCCTTCTCCTTAGTGAATACCGAAGAGCAGAAATCATTCAAAATCTCTCCCATCTCCCTCAGCTCCACACATAGCTGACCACTCTGATTCTCTAAGGGGCCAATTTTATCTCTCACTATCCTTTTGCTTTTAGTTTAACTGTAGAAACCTTTCGGATTCACCTTTACCCTATTTGCCAAACCAACCTCGTATCTTCTTTTAGCTTTTCTAATCTCTTTCTTAAGATTCCTTTTACATTCTTTATATTCCTCGAGCAATTCCTTTACTCCATGCTGCCTATATCTATTGTTGACATCCCTCTTTTTCTGAACCAAGTTTCTAATATCCCTTGAAAACCATGGTGCTTTCAAACCTTTAACCATTCCTTTCAACCTAACAGGAACATAAAGATTCTGTACCCTCATAATTTCACCCTTAAATGACCTCCATTTCTCTATTACATCCTTCTATTACATAAAACAACTTGACCCAATCCACTCTCTCTAAATCCCTTTGCATCTCCTCAAAGTTAGCCTTTCTCCAATCAAAAATCTCAACTCTAGGTCCAGTCCTGTCCTTCTCCATAATTATATTGAAGCTAATGCTATTGTGATCACTGGACCCGAAGTGCTCCCCAACACATACATCTGTCAGCTGACCTATCGCATTCCCTAACAGGAGATCCAACACTGCCCCATCTCTAGTTGGTACTTCTACGTATTGTTGCAAAAAACTATCCTGCACACATTTCACAAACTCTAAACCATCCAGCCCTTTTACAGAATGAGCTTCCCAGTCTACGTGTGGAAAATTAAAATCTCCCACAATCACCACCTTGTGTTTACTACAAATATCTGCTATCTCCTTACACATTTGCTCTTCCAACTCATGCTCCCCATTAGGTGGCCTATAATACACTCCTATCAGTGTTACTACACCTTTCCCATTCCTCAATTCCACCCAAATAGCCTCCCTAGAGGAACTCTTTAATCTATCCTTCCAAAGCACCGCCATAAGATTTTCTCGGACAAGCAATGCAACACCTCCTCCTCTGGCCCCTCCTACTCTATCACACCTGAAGCAACTAAATCCATATTTAGTTGCCAATCACACCCCTCCTGCAACCATGTTTCACTAATAGCTACAACATCATAATTCCAGGTATCAATCCACGCTTGAAGCTCATCCACCTTTCTTGCAATGCTCCTAGCATTAAAATAGATACATTTAAGATACTCTCCACCTCCTCCTCTCTTTTCATCCCTAACAATGCCTTCAAATTTATTATCCTTTTCTTTCTTCTCCCCTACATCTTCGGGCTGAGCGCATCCCTTCTCCATCACCTGCCTTTCCACCCTCACACACTGTCTACTTACTTGCTCTACTGGTGAACTAACCTCCTCTCCCATAGTTTCCTCAAATTGATTCCTGCCCCCCCCCCCCATCTTACTAGTTTAAAGTCTTCCCTGTAGCCCTAGGAAACCTCCCCACTAGGATATTGGTCCCCCCCCAGGATTCAAGTGTAACCCGTCCTTCTTGAACAGGTCACGCCTGCCCCAGAAGAGGTCCCAATGATCCAGAAACTTGAATCCCTGCCCCCTGCTCCAATCCCACAGCCACGCATTCATCCTCCACCTAATTCCATTCCTACTCTCACTGTCGCGTGGCACAGGCAGTAATCCCGAGATTACTACCTTTGCGGTCCTTCTTCTTAACTGCCTTCCTAACTCCCTATACTCTCGCTTCAGGACCTCTTCCCCTTTCCTACCTATGTCACTGGTACCTACATGTACCACGACCTCTGGCTCCTCACCCTCCCACTTCAGGATATCTTGGACGCGATCAGAAATGTCCCGAACCCTGGCACCAGGGAGGCAAATTACCATCCGGGACTCCTGATCACCTTCACAGAACCGCCTGTCTGAACCCCTTTTGGTGGGTATTGGCTGCTCCCCAGCTCTGACAAAGGGAATGGCCTGCTTGGAGGGTCAAGACCACTTCGCCCACTCAACTCCTGCACTGATGACTTCAGCGATGGTCTTCAGGACCTGATCATGCCTTCATCGGTACCGTCCCTCACCAAGCGACTTTGTGCAGCCGCTGAGGATGTGTTCCAAGGTTCCTCTCTTGGAGCACAGTGGGCATGCAGATGACTCTTTTTTGCCCCATCTGTTCAGGTTTGATGGGCTTGGAATCACATCGTACACTGCCTGGATGAGAAATTGGATGCAGTGTGGCTCGGCTTTCCAAAGCTCAGCCCATGTCACTTTCCTCTCAACCACATTCTCTCATCTTGTCCAAGCTCCCTGTTGCTTCATTCCCACCGCCTTGCACGTTTTCGTCTCCTCCACTGCTGCTCTTACCTCCTCCTGAACTAGATGGCGCCTTTCCTTCCCTCTGATGGTGTCCATTTGGGAGTTGGAAATGATCCTAACCCAGCTCGGCATCATGTGACCACTCCCACCAGCCTCGCCTCTGCTTCCTGAACAGCTCCCCTGCCCTTCACTTCCTGCCAGTCCTCACTTGGATCCCTGCTCTAGGCACCTTCGGATCACTTGAGTCCCTATACTGTACCGCTCCTGTACTGCACTATACCATCGGAATCCGGAATGATGAAGAAGCAAAAATGTTTTTCAAAAATATCGGCTTTTGTGCTGTGTGGTTTCACTGTGACAGGAAGTTTTCTGGTCTTTGGAGAAGAGCCAAACTGCTCTTTATTGTATTTCCATCCTCCTACCCTGTTGAAAGTGAGTTAGTTCAGTGTAGTGAACCGCATACTCTCACAAAACAAAAACAGAAACCGCTTGGACATTGTTAGGCGTGGGGATTTAAAGCTTTGTTGTCACAGCTTGAACCAGATATTTCAAATTTTACTAAAAACCATGAAGCTCAAGGATCATATTGATGTTGATGTTGCTGTACCGCGCATAGTTTCTGTGTAATCTCGGTTTAAAGATAAAAAAAATTAAAGCAGAATAATTTTTCTCATGCTGGCATATGGAAAACATGTTTTTACATTATTGGGGCCCGGAAAGAGGGACGTTGGCAAGTATGAAAGTGCTTTAGAGCGGAGATGGGCTAGTAAAGGTTAGGAAACATTGACTTAGATTTTCCGTAAGAAAATATTTCATGCTTCTCTCACCTGAGTACACGGAACATCGAAGCAACTCGCTCTCTTGCCGGCAGCTTCTCTCCGTCGGAACCTAGAATCGAAAGTCAATCGAAAGGGGAATTTACTGCTGAAATTCTCTCTCCCGAAACTTCCGTGTTGTGCTGCTATTCGTGTTGGCATACTGTGTGCGCTGATTGGTTGAGTGTGAGAGTGTAAGAAAGAGTTTGGTTGTAGCGTTTGTTTGTTCCGTTTTCGTTTGTTAAGTTTTAAATTTTGAACGCAGCTACTTTTATAACTTGTGTTTCGTTGCCTTACATGCGTCGCAAAGGATATCCCCCTATAATTACTATATACTATACTATATATAATTATATAGTAGGGAAGTTGTTGTAAGCCTAACATGGCGGCACGAAGAATCTCTTCGCGGTATAGTTTTCTGGCGGAAAATGCTAATCGATCAGGGAACGCATATCTAGAAGGTCCAAGCACACACTAATTGTGCGGCATTATCTGGTACCCAGGGAACAAAGTAGTAGTATAAACAGTAGTTTACTTTTAAGAATTAAAACAGATACACCATTAATCTTCAGTAGTTATTCCCTCCCTCCCGCTCGCCCCCCCCCCCCCCCGGAGGTATAATAATGTAGCCTCTGCAATGCCAGTCTTGCCTTGTGTTTGGACTCGCGGACAGTTGCTCCCTGAAGAGTTTATATGCTAGAAATGCCAGCTAAGCCGATACCTCGGGAACAAGGTTTGTTTGAACGTGAGAAGGGGGTTGCTGACCTGCGATGTTGTAGAGAATTGGCAGATGTCCTGCAGGGAGGTAGTGTGCACCCAAGAGAACCACGGGTTGAGACTCCAGACCAGAAAGAGAGGTAGGTGACCGTGGGAAGGAAGCGCAGGGTATAAACTGCACACTGTCCGGGTGCATCATCTCTAGACTTGGAAGTGTTCAACCATTTAGAACATCTAGCAATGCCGGGCAAAGAACATGAAATCTCTGAGATGGTAGGCAGAACAGAGGAGCCCAACAGGCTCCTAATCGTAAACCAAAACCTCGTAAATAGATAGTTGTGATAGCAGGGGACTCAATTGTCAGCGGGGTGAAGAATCAGGTGTGTACTGACATGGAGTCTCACATGGTCTGATGCCTACCTGGAGCCCAAGTAAGAAACCTCTCTGGGTGTGTAGATAAGCTCCTGACCAGAGCTGGGGTGGATCCAGTTGTCATTGTCAACATCGGAACAAATGACATGGGGAAGGGCAGGCAAATTTAAAGAGTTAGTTGGGAAGCTTAGGGACAGAACTGACAAGGTGGTCTTCTCAGAAGTTCTTCCTGTGCAATGCCAGGTAAAATGGAGGAGATTAGAAGATTTAACGTGTGGCTCAAATCATGGTGTATGTTAGAAGGGCATAGGTTTATGGGATATTGGGGTGCCATTTGAAGCAGATGGAATCTGTACCAATGGGATGGGTTGCTTTTGAACCGGAGGGGCACTAATGTACTGGGTAGGCTTATGCTTCAGTGAATTGAGGACTGCTTCAACTAGGAAATAGGGTGGGACTGGTGCATTCCCCGGGAAATGTATCACTGCTAATGTAATGTGTTTTTTTTCCTGTATCATCAATGTTTGGGTTATAGCTACAGATAAGGAGGGCTTTGGAATGTCCATCGTCCAATGAAGTGAGTGTTTTTTCCCCTGATGTGTGCCTGTGACCAAGGTGATCTGGATCTTTTGTTTGGCGGAAGATGAAGAGAGAAGATGCCAGAAAGGAGAGTCATAGATACTAGGAAGGAATGGACTTGGAATGGGGCCAGGAGTCGATGAACCCTGGGAAATTTAATGGAGGACCAGCGGAAGGGAAGGAAAAGGAGGTTTTGCATCCCAGATTTCAGACATTTGGCGGGGCCAGAGACTGTCTTCCCTAGACTAATGCCACCAGCTAAACCTGAGGGATACAATTGTGGGGGCTCATCCAAGATTGATTTTGTTGGATGCCCTGAGCATTGAACCAGTGGTTTGTGAGTTTAAGTCAGTGCTGAGCTATTGTCCAGTAAAGTGAGTACCATACGTGGGTATGGCTGCTGCCAGGGTTGAGCGGTGGTGTGCATCCACGAGGTTACTAATAACAAATGCATGCGTGTCAAGTGGGGTAGATATTTGTACTCCTGAAGAATTGTTAATTCGATTTTGAAGTACTATTAAAGCTGTAGGCAAAGTTACGATTGTGGGCCAGAGATTTGATAAAATGGCTAGCACAGACTTTGTTTTAGTTCAGACTACCACTGACGTCACAGCAGTGGAACTGTCGCATACTATTGGGGCCTCAGGAGAGGAGTGCCGTGGGCTGTCCATACTCTCCAGGAGGAGAAGAGTGTAGTAGAGCGGGCTGAATCGCAAGTCGAGTCTCCGTTAGCTGGGGTTGGAGACTTCAAAGACCAGGTTCTCTCATTTCTGAGGAGTAAGGGGGAAGAGGAATATGAGACTTGGGCAGAGCAGACCAGTCAGTTGTTATATGAGTGTCAGTGCTCTGATAATGTAAAAAGACAGAGATTGTTTGAGAGTTTGAGCGGGTGGGCTGCCGACGTTTTGAGAGCTGTAAAGTCCCAGTACCCTGTTACCACTGCTGCTGCTTACATGCAATCACTGGGAAATGCGTTTGGGATGACAGGAAGCCCAAAGGAGCTCATGATGGGGTTTCAGAACATGCGTCAGGAGAAGGAGGAGAACACATCAAAGGTGTGGGAGGGCTCCATCAGCAGGGTACAGTCCTCGGTAGTAGCCCCTTGTGTTGAAGAGACCATGGAGAGTACAACCCAGGGTGTGGTAAAAGAGATCATGGTAGAGTTGAGAACTGAGATGTCCCAGTTTTTATCAGTGGGTGTGCCACCCGTATGATGGAACTGATGGAGAGTCAGACCACCTCAGGGGATGGATGATGCAGAAGGCTGTAGGTGGCCAGTATTCTGCGAGAAGGGACACACTAGTAATAGATTAAGATTGGCCTGTATAAATGGAAAAAAGCACTAAGAATAAAATAAATGAGCTCATAGTATGTGTATAATTATGACATAATAACAATAACTGAAACCTGGCTGACCTCAAAGGATGCTGATGCATATAGTATTCAAGGATATACTGTACTTAGTAAAGATAGGCAAGATCGTAAAGGTGGAGGAGTAGTCATATATGTAAGAGAGAATTTAAACATGAGGCAGCTTGTGATAGATGTATCAAAACCATTACCATTATATTTTATTGTCACCAAACAATTGATACTAGAGCGTACAGTCATCACAGTGATATTTGATTCTGCGCTTCACACTTCCTGAAGTACAAATCGAAGTAAATATAACAAAAATTCAAATTATAAATCATAATTAGAAAATAGAAAGGGGAAAGTAAGGTAGTCCAAGTCAGGTCCAGATATTTGGAAGGTACAGCCCAGATCTGGGTCAGGATCTGTTCTGCAGTCTTATAACAGTTGGAAAGAAGCTGTTCCCAAATCTGGCTGTATGAATCTTCATGCTCATGAACCTTCTTCTGGAGGGAAGTAGAACAAAAAGCATATTGGCTGGGTGAGCCTTGTCCTTGATCATCCTGGGAACACTGCTCCGACAGTGTGTGGTGTAAAGTGAGTCCAAGGATGGAAGATTGGTTTGTGTGATGTGCTGGGCTATGTTCACAATCTTCTGCAGTTTCTTCTGGTCTTGGACAGGAGAACTTCCATACCAGGTTGTGATGCACCCTAGAAGAATGCTTTCTATGGTGCATCTATAAAAATTAGTGAGGGTTTTAGGGGACAGGACAAATTTCTTCAGCTTTCTCAGGAAGTAAAGGCACAGGTGGGCCTTCTTGGCAGTGGACTCTGCTTGGTTAGACCAAGTCAGGTCATTTGTGATATTCACCCCAAGGAACTTAAAGGTTTTGACCTGTTCCACCTGTGCATCACCGATGTAGATGGGGTCATGCGGTCCGCTACTCCTTCTGAAGTCAACAACCAATTCCTTTGTCTTGCTGACATTAAGGGATAGGGTATTGTCTTTGCACCATGCGAACAGGTTCTTAATTGCCTCTCTGTACTCAGACTCATCATTAACTAAGATGTGGCCTGCAATTGTGGTGTCATCAGCAAACTTAACTATTGAGTTTGATGGAAATTTGGCTACACAATCATGGGTGTACAGTGAGTACAGCAGGGGGCTGAGTACACAGCCTTGTGGGGCACCGGTGCTCAGAGTCATTGTAGAGAAGAGCTTGTCCCCTATTTTTACAGCCTGGATCCTGTCTGTGAGGAAGTTGAAGATTCAGCTGCATATCTGAGTGCTGAGACCCAGTTTCTGGAGCTTAGGAATCAGTTGATTCGGAAGATTGGTACTAAAAGCAGAGCTGTAGTCAATGAAAAGGAGCCTTACATATAGGTCTTTATTATCCAGGTGTTCTAAGGAGGAACACCTGGACCAGACCTGTTGCTCCGGTAGGCGAGTTGCAAAGCGTCGAGGTTGACCGGTAGGTTATGGCTGATGTGTGCCATAACCAATCGCTCAAAGCGCTTCATAGCAATTGATGTCAGAGCCACAGGTTGGTAGTCATTCAGGCATGCCACCTTGCTTTTCTTTGGCACCGGGATTATCGTTGCTTTCTTAAAACACGAGGGGATCTTAGACTGAAGCAGGGAGCAGTTGAAGATGTCAGCAAACACTCCAGCTAGCTCGCTTGCACAGGCCCGGAGAACCCGTCCTGGGATGCCATCTGGGCCCATTGCCTTCCTTGGATTTATCTTCAGGAAGGCTCTTCTAATGTCTTCCTCAATGATGATGAATCTTGATGCCACCATGTCCGGTTCACCCGGAGGGGGCGGGTTGCTCCTCTTCTGTTCGAATCTTGCGTAGAATACGTTAAGTTCATCAGGAAGAGAAGCGCTACAGTTATTGATATTCCCAGCCTTTTCTTTGCACCCAGTGATCTCTCAGTGAAGATATCTGGGGGAGAATTGAAAGCTGTAAGGGTAAATGGATAACATTGTTATAGATGCCCAAATGCTGATAGTGATTTTAGTAAACAACTCTATCTGCTGTGTGCATATATTTACTGATGCCTCTGGACACATCTTCAGTGATGTTCCTGGAATCATCTGGTGTCTCAGGTCTTTCAACATCACACACATTCCTCCAGGTGACCCAGCCAGGGCTGATCAGACCCCAGGTTATGTCCAGCTGGCTAGCTACTTATGACTCCATTGCTCCCCTTTTTTGAGTGACAGCCATCTTGAGGCCCTCTCTGTTGCATTGGTGGTATTGTTCTCTCCTCTTCCCCTCTACCTCGATGCCCAAATCGCTGAAGGCTCTTGCTAAGGAACAGGCTGCAAGTCCCCTATAACTGACTTCCACTGGGAGACACCTCACTCTCCATCCAGCCTGCTGGCAGTTGCTGCCAAGTGATCTTCCCATGGGTCTGTCAGCTCCAGCGTCACCACCTGCTTCGTAGACTCAGACACAAGGACAATGTCTGGTCTCAGGGTGGTTGGCAGAATAGTAGAAAAAGAAAATTCTGTGAATGATGTTATGGAGATTTAAATTTTGTAAAAATTGAGTGGGAGAACACAGGGATTACAGGAAAGTGAATTCATTGAGTTATTGAAAGTTAGTTTTTTTGACCCAGTATGTTAATGCTCCAACAAGAGGAGAGGCCTGTCTTGATTTGCTATTCTATAACATTCAGGATAGAATTTTGAGTACAGAAGTTGTCGAGCCTTTAAGGACAAATGATCATAATATTATTAGTCTCAAGCTTTTCGAGAGGGTATATCATTAGCAACAAAAGCCATTAAATTGAATTTCAGAAAGGCAAAGTGTGCGCAGATGTGACAAAGCCTTCAGAAAGTAAACTGGAAGGAAGTGTTGATGTTGAGTCAGTTGAAAAACAATGCGGTCAATTTAGAGAGATAACACATGCAGTGCAGGAAATGTTCACACCCAAGGTCAGAGGAAGCAATAAAAACAATAGATCAACTACATGGATGATTCAAAATTATTGAAGAAAAGACAGCTATAGAAGGAATAGAAAAAATATAGTAATGATGTTAATTGCAGGGCATATGAAAATATGAGAGCTATGGTCAAGAGGGAAATCCAGATTGTCAAAAGGAAGGCTGAGAAACATATCGCTGACAATGCTGAAGTTACCCCAAGGGATTTTGTTTTCAATATTTGTAGTAAAAGAAATGTCAAGGGGGAAATTAAGTGCATTAGGAATAATAGTGGAGTGATGCATTATGCAGAGAAGGATGTAGCAGATTCTCTTAACTCATATTTTGTGGAAGTACTCACCTGAAAAGTTATTCACAATATGCCAGTTAGGGTAGAAAAAAAAGGTTGTTTTAAGTGACTTAGAGATCTTAGAAAGTGAGATCTTACTTCAACTGAAAAGGCTGAAACTTAATAAATCTCCAGGGCCAGACAACATATATCCAAGGGTACTTAAAGAGGTTTGTGATTATATGTACAAAGCTCTACCACATATTTTTCAAAAAACAGCGAAGACTGGTTAAATCCCTAAGGACCAGAAATGGGATAACACTGTTCCGGTATACGAGAAAGGTGATCGGACTGACACTAGTAACTATAAACCAGTAAGGTAGAATAATTGTAGGTAGAATAATGGAAATAATAACAATGAATGAGTTGGGAAAGCAGATGATAAGAACAAGCATGTTAGCAGAAAGCCAGCATGGGTTCAGAAAAGGAAAATCATGTTTTACCAATACGCTGAACTTCTATGAAGATACAATTAAAGTTTATGACAACAATAGAGCAGTTGATATATTTACTTTGACTTTCAAAAGGCTTTTTGGGGGTTAATAATCAAATTACAGGAGATAGGGCTTCAGGATAAGGTGTGAGAATGGGCACAGAATTGGCTCAAAAACAGAAAACAAGGTACGGTGAGAGGATCATTTTCACAACTAAAAGACAATAAAAGTTGGATTCCGCAGGACCAGTTTTGGGGTCACTGCTGTTTTTAATTTACAATAATGATTTGGAGAAACATAAAAAATAAACTGGTAGGGTTTGCCAATTACACAAAATTATTTGCCATTGATCATGTTCAGGCAGGAGAATCAATTCAGTTAGATGTAATCAAAATCCAGATGTCAGCAGTTAAATGGCAGATGAAATTTAAGGTATGACAAACACGAGGAAATCTGCAGATGCTGGAAATTCAAACAACAACACACACAAAATGCTGGTGGAACACAGCAGGCCAGGCAGCATCTATAAGTAGAAGTGCTGTTGACGTTTCGGGTCCTGACGAAGGGTCTCGGCCCGAAACGTTGACAGCGCTTCTCCCTATAGATGCTGCCTGGCCTGCTGTGTTCCACCAGCATTTTGTGTGTGTTGTTGTTTAAGGTATGAAATATAGGAAGTAGAAATATTGGATATAAATGTACAATGGGGGTCTTGAGTTAGAAAATGCACGATATGAGAAGCATTTGGGCATCTTGGTAGACTCATCACTATCAACATCCAGACAATGCACAGAAGTGATTACGAAGGCTAATAGAATGCTAAGCTATATAATGCACTCAGTGGAGTTTCAAATCTCGAAATGTTCTCCTTAGGTTGCTTTTGTGGCCACTCCTGGAATATGGTGTACAATTTTGATCTCTGTATTGTGTGAGGGATATGAAGACACTAGACATCATTCAGAGAATGGCAACTGGACTCATTCCAGGCCTGAAAGTTATGAACTATGAAGAAAAATTGAAATAATTAAATCTTTTCAGCCTAAGTATGAGAGGAGACATGATAGATGTGTTCAAAATCATTATGTGTATAAATAAGGTGGATCCAGCTACTCTTCAAAATTAATCTATCATCAAGGTCATGGGGCCATAGGTAGAGACTGGTTGAAGGGAGATTTCAGACATCATCAGGAAACATTTCTTTACACAGTGAGTAATCGCTTAGAGACGTTCAAATCTAAACTTGATAGTTATTTCAACACACTATGTGAACAGGCTTTGGGTTGAATGGCCTGATTTTGTCAAAAACTTTCTAATGATCTAATGTCTGATTCTTAGTCCCTCATGGTATTCAGTTACACTTCGGATTTAGACCTCACGCCGACTTCTGACACCATGTTACATTTGTTCTTTAAGAAAGACAAATCTTGCATGGGTTTAAACAGTAACAGATTTATTAACTGGAGACCATCATGGCATCTAGCTCTACACTTTTGGTCCATGCTCCCAGTCCACCAACATCACCTCTGGTTCTGGGTGAACCGCCTGCATTGCCACTGGGATCTGAAGCTCTACATGTACACACATAATAACATGCTGCTTTACCAGAGTTCCCAGCACTAGTGGCACTGATCCAGGCCTGAATTAAGGGAGGGAATTCCCCTCTGGAGGATGTAAGATGGGGGCCAGATGAGGAAAAAGGTACAGTGATCACAAAAGCCCTTGTTTCTGCACCAGCACTTGAGTAACCAGATGTGGTTCATCCCTCTCACCTCCACTGGAGCAATGAGGGAGGGAATTACAACACAGTGGTGGTGCAGAGGAATTTTTTTATTAGATTGGTCTCAGAGGTACATACTGTAGAAGGGAAGCCATGGACTGGATGGGATGTGGTGAAGGAAACGTGAGAAATTAGCTGTAGGAGAATTGCCAGGAGGCTCGTCAGCTCAGGTGCAGTCAGATGGCCCTGACAAAAGCACTCTGCTACTGTAAAGGCAGACAAGTAAATATATATACAGGCAGATGGTATTTCTTTGGGGTGGTGCATGATTATCTGATGGTGTGGGCACGACGAGGATTTGTAACATCAACAGGGGCAGGTATTTGGTATGAGCACTTAATACAAGAATTGCTTGAATCCATGAGGCTGACAGCAGGACTTGAACTGTCACCAGAAAGGGAAGAGTAAGGAGCAGAAAGGAAATGAGTGGGCAGACATCAGTGTGAAGGTGGCAGCAGTCAAACATGAAGCAACTGAAATTGCAAGGGTGCAGGAAGGAACTACTGAAGGCAGTTTAGTAAACTTACACGAAGAGGTGGAAGCAGAGGAGAAAGGGAGCAAAGGAAGGTTCACATTGGAGCTGGACTTAAGGGGAAGCAGGAATCGCTGTGCTGGATACTACTGAAGTTATATCAAGGGGTGTTGCATCAGGGAAGGCAGAGCAGGATCATGATCTTCTGGCAGGACTGGTGTTGGCTAGAGATGGATGGGGATATTGAGAAATTCTGTTGTTGTATATTTGTGCTCAGCATAACCCTGTGGAGGGCATAAAAGCAAGGCTAGCAAACCAGCTACTGCTGGGGTGGCCCTGGCAAAACATCCAGATGGACTTCATGGGGCCCTCGTCAAAAAGCAGGGAGAGCAGAGACTGTCTGATGATCATGGATCTCTTCACCCGGTGGGTAGAGGCTTTACCAAAAAAGGAATGCACTGTCAGCATGGTTGCCTTCCTCTAAACATGTGTATTATACTTCTAAACTGTGACATGAAGGCTGCAGTTACTGTACTCAAGTATTCTGTCAAAAACAGCCAAACTACAGAGAGGCGAGAATACATGAAGTCCACCACTGCATCACTACCTATCACTACATTAAATCCCCAATACTTAACTATATTTTCAACGGAAGTTTGATGCACTGTTCTTGGTGAGTACACAACCTTTATTCCCACCAGAAATCTGCATAAGTAGTAGCATGTTAAAAATATTTATGACATTAAAAAGAGACCATACTTTGTACTTGTAACAATTTATATTTTTAACAAACTCATGTATTTGTCAGAGTATGTGGTTGTTCATCTGTACTTACTGGCAGAAAGCAGTATATCAGTTACAAACCAGCTACCTATATCTGTTACAAATGGTTTACCATTTTTATTTTTAGTTGCCTATGCATTAGCACATTCTACACAGTATAATTTTTTAAATTTCCTTTTGATTGGATTCTGTTATCTGTGGAATTTCAATTATCTCAAGTATAAAGGTGATAAATTATTCAAAGGTGTCATCTTGTCATTGAAGCTACTGGATCGGTTCAATTTCTCTTGTCTCTCATGGGCCTTGCTACTGAGTCTGTATCTTTTTTAAACTTAAAAATGAATAATAGCGAAGAATCACTGAATTAAAATTTCTTGCTGATTACTGAACTCCATAAAGAACCAGGAATTGAGATCTACAGGGATCTAACAATACTGATGCCTTTTCATCTAAGATAACACTTATTATAATTCTTCAACATTTACTAATTTTGTATAGCGCCTCCTCAAAAAATGGTATTGTTCTTAACATTTCTCTCTCTCTTTCACTCTCACAAACACACATGTATATTCTTTTATTTTTTTAATTTTTTACAACAGATAGCTACCGCAACAAAAAAAAACCATCAGCAATATTGCATTAAGTAACTCGGCCATGGTTTCATTCCATGCCCGCAGGACAAAGGATACCACTGTGAAAGTGTATGCAAGGCCTTTGACAAAGTTCCACATGGAAGGTTAGTTAAGAAGGTTCATTCGTTAGGTATTAATGCTGGAGTAATAAAATGCATTCAACAGTGGCTAGATGGGAGATGCCAGAGAGTAGTGGTGGATAATTGTTTATCGGGATGGAGGCCGGTGACTAGCGGGGTGCCTCAGGAATCTGTTTTGGACCCAATGTTGTTTGTAATATACATAAATGATCTGGATGATGGGGTGGTAAATTGGATTAGTAAGTATGCCGATGATACTAAGGTAGGAGGTGTTGTGGATAATGAAGTGGGTTTTCAAAGCTTGCAGGGAGACTTATGCCGGTTAGAAGAATGGGCTGAACGTTGGCAGATGGAGTTTAATGCTGAGAACTGTGAGGTACTACATTTTGCCTGGAATAATCCAAATAGAACATACAGGGCATTGAGGAATGCAGTGGAACAGAGAGATTTAGGAATAACAGTGCATAGTTCCCTGAAGGTGGAGTCTCATGTAGGTAGGGTGGTGAAGAAGGCTTTTGGAACGCTGGCCTTTATAAATCAGAGCATTGAGTACAGAAGTTGGGATGTAATGTTAAAATTGTACAAGGCATTGGTAAGGCCAAATTTGGAATATTGTGTACAGTTCTGGTCACCGAATTATAGGAAAGATATCAATAAATTAGAGAGAGTGCAGAGACGATTTACTAGGATGTTACCAGGGTTTCAGCACTTAAGTTACAGAGAAAGGTGGAACAAGTTAGGTCTCTATTCATTGGAGTGTAGAAGGTTGAGGGGGGATTTGATCAAGGTATTTAAAATTTTGAGAGGAATAGATAGAGTTGACGTGAATAGGCTGTTTCCATTGAGAGTAGGGGAGATTCAAACGAGAGGACATGATTTGAGAGTTAGGGGCAAAAGTTTAAGGGAAACACGAGGGGGTATTTCTTTACTCAGAGAGTGATAGCTGTGTGGAATGAGCTTCCTGTGGAAGTAGTAGAGGCCAGTTCAGTTGTGTCATTTAAGGTAAAATTGGATAGGTATATGGACAGGAAAGGAGTGGAGGGTTATGGGCTGAGTGCAGGTAGGTGGGACTACGTGAGATTAAGAGTTTGGCACGGACTAGGAGGGCCGAGATGGCCTGTTTCCATGCTGTGATTGTTATATGGTTATATGATGACATATGAAAAATTAGTTCAATTGACTTTAAAAAACTTAAGCACCTAATGAAGACTGTCAGGTTTGGAGGGGCACAGACATAAATGAAAGTCACAAGTGGGCCATGAACAGAGAAAGGTTGAGAACCATTGGGGTAGGGCACTGGGGGATGTGACAGGGCTTGACGTGTTTATAGAGTTATGGAGGAGTCTTAGCACCTGAGGGCATTATGTTACCTTCAGAGAGAGTGTTCGTCTGGGTGGTTACAATGATAGGAAGAAGAAAAAGGGCCTGAGAAGGTTACAGCGAAAGGGGACTGATTAGGTTACAGTGAAAGTTTTAAGGCAGGTCCTTATATTCTTACCAAAGGTGGACTGCCCTGAAGGTTTATTGGCTGGTTCTGGGAATGGTAAGTCTCACACTTGAGAATTGACTTCATTTCCAAGACCTCATAGACTCAAGTTCAGAAAAAACTAATTTCTGACTGGGCATGACAGACGTTGTTGTTAATTTCCAGGATCTTGACATTGATGGTTAGAAGATGGGTGGGGCTGGGCCATTCCTTGATCTTCTGCCAATTTATCAGGTACACTTGTCTATTAACGCAAATAAAGTTCAAAATTTCAAAATACATTTAATATCAGAGTACGTATACAGTGTATCACCTGAAATTTGTCCTCTTCAGAGACATCCACAAAACAAAAATAAAGACCCATAGAATGATAGAAATATCAATCCCGCAACTCCCCTCCCACTCCATTCACACAAACAGCAGCAAAATAATTGAAGCTTCCCTCCCACAACCAACAGCACCAGCAGAAGCACCGACACCCCTAGTCCGTCTACTATACAAGCAGTAGCTGAAGTACCCAAAGAGTCCTTGGATCCAGATTCCATCAAACTACAGTTCACAAGGCAGAACTTTAGTATCTCAGACAGGCTCACTCTCCAGTCAGGGAGAGAGAGAGAGCAGTTGCTCCTGCAACAACGAGAGTAGAGAAAGGCAACTCATTGTTCCGATGTTACAGTCTTCCTCGTTGCTACTCCAAAACCCCCATTTCAAGAGAGAGAGGGATCACTCGAGGACAGGGACCTTCCTCTGACAGCAGCTGGCTGTCAGCAAAGACACCATCTGCTGTCACTGGGTTCCAGTCTCAATGTTTCAGTCTTCCACGATATTTCAGTCACTGAATCAGTGAGGAACCAGGCCACCAATGGGGCTGATCACTGATTTTGAACCTCCCAGACCTGATGGGTCAAGTTTTCCAGTCAGTTCCTGGGGAAACTGAAGCCCTTGGCTGTACAGTTGGTCTGGAAACCCACATAATACGAAGAATATATAAACAACCAATTACGTGGCAGCAGCTCAATGCTTAAAAGCATGCGGACATGGTCAAGAGAATGGTCAGACATGGTCAAGTTGTTGTTCAGCGAAAACGTCAGAAATGTGAACTAATGTAAAAGACTTTTATCAGAGAATGCTTGTTGGTGCCAGACAGAATGATTTCAGTGTGTTAGAAACTGCTGATCTCCTAGGCTTTTCACACACAACAGTCTCTAGAATTTAAAGGGAATGTTATTTTGAATGGCAGTTCTGTGGCCAGAAATTTTTTAAGCAAAATACACTTTATTCAAAAATAAAATTATTTACAATAAACCATTCAATGACATTCAATCTGTTACAGTCATTTCCTCTAAATTCTGTACATTTCCACACTTTCAGCCACTCAGGTGGCACTATGTTGGTTCATCTTTAAATACTATTGTTGAGGGGTAAACTACCCGCCACCCTACCGCTCCCACTCCCGTGGGAGAAGAACTCTAAACTGTGGTCCTTCACCACCGGGCCTTTGTGGTGGCTGCACCAAGTTTCAGTGCGTCCCTCAGCACATACTCCTGCAGCCAAGAATGTGCCAATCGGCAGCATTCTGCCACGGACATCTCCATGTGCTGGAAGACCATCAAGTTTCGGGCCGACCAAAGAACGTCTTTCACCGAGCTGATGATCTGCCAGCAGCACCGGATGTTGGCCTCCGTTTGCGTCCCCGGGAACAGCCCGTAGATCAGAGAGTCCTCGGTTTCGCAGCTGCGGGCATGAATCTCGACACCGTCCCTTCCATCCTCCTCTACACTTTCTCCGTGAACCCACAGTGTGCAAAGTGGTGGGTCACTGACTCCTCCTCACTGCAGTCCTCCTGTGGGCAGCGGGGAGTGGAGACGACGTGATCAGACCTGATGGTGAAGGGAACGCTGGATCGGACAGGCCAGTTGCCGAAGAGCGTGGCTTCACTCTTCGTGTGGTTGACCCTGGCCCCCGACGTCTGCTCGAACTGTTCGTAGATGCTGAACAGCCTGCGAACTGACCTCGGATCAGAGTAGAAGACGCTGACGTCGTCCATGTACAGGGAGGTCTTGACTTGGGTCCCTCCACAGCGTGGTAGTGTCACCCCTTTTATGCCCTAATCCCTCCTGATGGCTTTGGCAAAGGGTGCTATCCAGCACACAAACAAGACAGGGGAGAGAGGGCAGCCAGACCTGACTCTAGACCTGATGGGGAAGCTGTCTGTTTCCCACCCGTTGACCTGGACTGCACTACAGATGTCTGTTTAGAGCAGTCTGATTCAATTCCGGATTCCCTCTCTAAATCCCATTTTCGTCCACCATGTACGTGTGCGATATCCTGTCAAAGGCTTTCTCCAGGTTCAAGCTGACCAGGCAGGCGTCCATCCCCCTGTCCTGCACGTAGGCAACGATGGGCTCTCAGTACCATTAACTGTGGTGTTAACAGTTTAGGCTAACAAAATGGCCTCTCTGTATTGTTATAATGAAATAGCTTCTCTGTAACGTTACTCAATGCTGTAATGGGTTTCTGTGTCTGGAATGTTTGGGTTAAGTTGGCAGATAAGGGGGTAACTAACCAATGGAGAATTGTTATGCTATTTTGTATGTGTGAGCTGAGCGGGAGTTCGTGGTCCTTTTCGGGAGGTGAGCGAGGAGGACGGACGTGTGAGGAGCGGACAGCGGTTTCAGGGTGGCGGATACTGGACATCGGCCGTTCGGACGGTGGGCGAAGGGTCGGAAGGTCGTTGTAGATGGAACCGGATGCGTGAGCGTCAACGTATTATGTGCACAAACTGATAAACTTACTGATTTGGCGCCTTTAGGTTATGTTTCTACTAACCCATCACTAAGAAATAACTATAAAGTTGCAATTATTTACTCGCCTTTGGTGTGTTGTCTGGTATTTGTGTTGCGAGCGTGTACTGGTGGGGGGGGGGGTATTACACCGTATTTACACTGAAGTATCGCACTATTGGCGGGGCGACGGCGGTTCACCCTAGGCGAACGGGGGTAAATTGGGGGCACGGATGCTACATTTGTCGGGTTTCTCGTCCGGGATCTGAATTTGAATTTGTCAGATACGGTGTAATTTGCCCCGGTTTAAACGAGGGGAGATGGATTTGGATAAGATTGAATTCTGGTCTGAGATCGAGGGATTACCGGTTAATCATGCCTGCGTATTAAGTGGGGTGGATATGCGTACCTCAGACGAAGTGTTAATTCGATGTTTGAGTACGGTTGGAGCTATCGATAAGGTCAAAATCGTAAGCAGAACGATTGGTAAAATGGGAGATTTAGGCTCTGTGTTAGCGCAGATTGGTGCTGACGTTGGGACTGTCACTGTCTATCGGTGACCTCATTGACGCGGGGCCATGGGGCGCGCACATTGTCACGGAGGAAAGGTTTGAAGGGTCTGATGGGTCACCAGAGGAGTTGCCAGCCGCTGGGCGCGGAGATTTTCGAGAGCGGGTCCTATCGTTTTTGAAGGATGAAGGAAGAGAGCGGTCAGATTTGGAAAATCTAATTAGTTCCCCTTTCCCATGGAAAGGGGATGTTCGGAGTTGGCGTCAGCCTTGGTGAACAAAGCGGTGGGCCCTCGCCAGAAGTTAAGAATTTCCTCAGGGTGGACTCTCACCCTGAAGGGGAGGATGATCATAAGACCTCGATGGAACATGTCACTCGGCTGCTGGGTGAATGGCAGTGTCCTGAGGAAGAGAAGCGGCGGAGATAGTTTGAGAGGGGTGGCAGCTGAAGTAGTAAAAGGCCTGAGAGGCACCTGGAAGAAGTATCTAGAAGCATTGGAGGAGTTTGGTCTGACGGGGGACACGGTGGAACTTTTAGGGGACCTTCAGAGCCTTAAGGAGAAGGCTGGTAGCTGCCAGGTGAATAACCTGTAAGAGGAAAGATCAAGGGGTGGGGGAGGGGACAGGCAGGAAAGCTGAAGAAGGAATGTAAAGGGAAAGCACTATGGAAAGCACTTCTCCTTCCCACTCTCCCCCCACCATCTTCATAGGGCCCCTGCCCCCTCCCTCTACAGTCTTGACGAAGGGTCTCGGCCTGAAACGTTGACTGCTCATTTCCACGGATGCTGCCCGACCTGCTCAGTTCCTCCAGCGTGTTGCTTTGACCCCAACATCTGCAGTGTACTACGTGTTTATGATACGCTATTGTACCAGTCATTCTACGATCAGTATTTGTCCCATTTACCCTTGATGCCCTTCAGTGCCCTGGAAATTTGGGGTATCAATGCTGGTGATTACCCATATGATGGTTATTGTCCGTGAGGCTGGAGTTCCTCGAGGCTGAGGTGGAAGTGTCTGAGGCTCGTGAGGCCTTGGTGCTGGTTTGCCTGGACCCAGTTGCGACTGGAGGTGTGTCAATTCTGGTAGGGACCAACACCTCTATTGTGCGGAGCCTCCTGGCGGCCTGCAAGGAGAAGGTGGGTGAGGACTTTTTGGAGACCCTGTCTGTGCACCCAGTGTTTCAAGCTGCCTTTAAGGAGGTGTGTGGTCGCACCGGGTGGGACATGACATTGGAAAGAGGAACTGTATGGTGTGCCCGGTCGAAGCCCAGGGTGGTACAACCCGGTGAAGTAGCGAGAGTGATGGGCATCCCCAGATACTCTGGAGTGCTTGAGCATGAAGCCTGTTTAGTGGACAACCTGGGAAGATCTCGAGGGGCAGTTGAGATTCCCGGCTGTGGTGCTGGTGAGACCCGAGCTGCAGAAGCTCTAGGTGGAACAAGCATGCCAGGTTGTGGTGAACGTCAGGAACACCCCACAATGTGAGGTCACTTTTAAACAAGGGATGCCCCTGGCGCATTTGTTCCCGGTGACAGTGATGCATAGTGCCCCCGTGAGCCTCGCTGGGGGAGGGCCATTGGAAAACAGGGATAAGTTGACCACTGGGGTGTTTAACTTTGGGGCCTTGCCTGTGCTGGAGAGTTGGAAGCAGAGGATGGTGGAAAAGATGTTGATGATGAAGGATGTTTTTTCCTAGATGAGTTTGACATGGGCTGTTCCAGAAGCACTTGCCACACCAACCTGGTGACTGAAGACACCCCATTTCAAGAAAAGACACGGCGACTGGCCCCTGCAGATGTGGAGCGTGTGCGGCAGCATTTGTGTAAGTTGAAGGAAGCTGGGATCATTACAGAGTCCTGCAGCCCTTATGCATCCCTGATAGTCATGGCCAGGAAGAAAAATGGGAAGATTCCCATGTGTGTGGACTATAGGACCCTGAATAGTTGCACGGTCGTTGATCAGTGTACAGTCCCCAGGGTCAAAGGTGTGCTGGCCTGTCTGAGTGGGGCGAAATGGTTCAGTGTGTTGGATTAGAGGAGTGGATATTACCAGATCCTGATGAGTGAGGCGGATAAGGAGAAGACGGCCTTTATATGCCCTTTGGGATTTTACCAGTTCGAAAGGATGTCCCAGTGCATATCGGTGGGCCCTGCCACCTTCCAGAGGGTCATGGAAAAACCTTGGGAGATATGAACCTGCTTGAAGTGCTGGTATATTTGGATGACCTGATAGTATTTGGATCCACCTTGGAAGAACATGAAGCGAGGCTAATGAAGGTGCTCAACCGGCTGAAGGATGAAGGGTTAAAATTTTCCCTGGACAAGTGCTAGTTTTGCCAGACGTCTGTTAGCTATGTTGGACATATAATCTCGCAGAATGGAGTAGTTACAGACCCGACTAAGATCGCAGCTGTGACCACCTGGCCGAGGCCCCAGACTGTGAGCGGTCTGCACTCATTCTTGGGGTTCTGTGGATACTACTGGAGATTTATGAAGGGCTATGCAAAGGTGGGCCATCCCTCGAACCAGCTTTTGCGTGGCTACCCTCCACTGGGACAGAAAGGAAAGGGAGGAAAGGATGGGAGGTTGGAGAATATTTCAAACTGACAGAGCCCTCTGGAAAGAGATGGGGTGACCAATGTGAAGCAGCTTTTCAGTCACTGAAGGAGATGCTGACTCAGATGCCGGTGCTAGCTTTGCAGACTCCTGATTGCCCTATGTGCTACACACCAATGCCAGTCGGGACAGGTTAGGGGCCTAATTGCATCAGGATCAGGGCACCCTCCGAGAGGAACTATCTCACCTACAAGTCGGAGTTTCTGGCATTGAAAAGGGTGGTGGTGGATAAGTTGAGTGACTATCTCCACGGGGCCACGTTTGAGGTACAGATGGACAACAACCTGCTTACCCTCATCCTGACCTCGGTGAAACTGGACGCCACCGGTCATCAGTGGTTAGCCGCCCTGGCTGCATATGATTTTAGCCTGAAGTACTGGCTTGGGAGCTGGAATGTCGATGCGGACGCTCTGTCTCGATCGAGGCATGAGGACCTGGAGGAGGACTCAATCTGGGTTGGAATGCCGTCGTTTGCTCCGATTGTTTGCATGGTGTGTGTACGTGTATGTTTTATTTTCTTGTTCTCACCACAGTAGTTATGGCCTTTAAAAAAAATTATTTTCTTCAGTTTTCTTGCTTTGTGTCTGCCTGTAAGCAATCAAATCTCAAGGTGTATAATTTATACATTCTTTGATAATAAATGCTCTTTGAATCTTTGAAATAGATACTGAACCAATAAGATGTTGATGGTCAGTCAGATGATTAATAGCAAATGACACTGAAATGCAACATCTGATAAGGATTGAATATAAAAGCAGAGGCTTTCAAAGGCAAAACAGCGATAACTTTGAAGATTAACCAGCACAGAACAAGGGTGAGAGACCCTACATGGAACACATGGAGAGTGGATTGGGATTACAAGGAACACCTGTCCGGCGTAGACCCTTTCTACTGTTTGGCTATTCAGGAGAGTCAGGAAACTGAGTGAGTGTGCAAGCAGGCACTTGTTCATTTGTTAGTTTTCATGTACTTGTCAGTTTAGACAATGAAGGTACTTGTTGGCAATCACAGATTCTTTCTGTGCTTCTCTGATCATTATTACAGGGGGTGATCCTTGTAATAGTACAGACAGATGCAGACCAAAGATGAAGTATTCTAAAGGGAGGGTGACACATCTGAGGCTGACAAGGGAAGTCAAAGACAGAATAAAAGTAAATGAGATGGCATATAATAAAAACTAGTGTGATTCTAGAGGACTGGGAAGCTTTTAAAAACTAATAGAAGGGAACTGAAGAAGCCATAAGGAGTGAAAAGATAAAATATGAAAGTAAGCTAGCCAATAATATAAAAGGGGATATCAATTTTTTTCACATATATTGTATAAAGAGTAAAAGAGAGCAGAGAGTGGATATCGGACCACTGGAAAGCGACACTGAGGATGTAGTAATGGGATCAAAGAAATGATGGACATATTTACCAAATGCTTTGTGTCTGTCTTCACTGTGCTAGAAATTGGAGAGTGTCGGTGGCAGAAATGTGTGTAGTTGCTATTAATTAGGAGAAGTTGCTTGAGAAGCTGAAAGGTCTGTAGGTGCATCAGTCACCTCTACCAGATGGACGACAGCTCAGTGTTCTGAAAGAGGTAGCTGAACAGATTGTGGAGGTATTTGTAATGATCCGATGACTAGTGGTGTTCTGCACAGGTTGATGTTGGGACTGCTTCTTTTCAAGTTATATGACAATGATTTGGATGACGGAATTGCTGGTTTTGTGGCCAGGTTTGCAGAAAATACAAAGATAAGTGGAGGGCTGGTTGAAATGAGGAAGGAAGGGAGTTTGCAGAAAGACTTAGATGAGAGAAATGGGCAAAGTACAAACCTCATTTCCAGAAAAGTTGGGATATTTTCCAAAATGTAATAAAAACAAAAATCTGTGATATGTTACTTCACATGAACCTTTATTTAACTGACAAAATTACAAAGAAAAGATTTTCAGTAGTTTTACTGACCAATTTAATTGTAATTTGTAAATATACACAAATTTAAAATTTGATGGCTGGAAAACACTCAACAAAAGTTGGGACAGAGGCATGTTTACCATTGTGTTACATCACCTTTCCTTTTAATGGCACTTTTTAATCATTTTGGAACTGAGGATACTAATTGTAGTAGATTTGCAATTGGAAATTTTGTCCATTCTTGCTTGATACAAGACTTTCAGCTGCTCAGCAGTCCATGGTCTCCATTGTCTGATTCTCCTCTTCATGGTGCGTCATACATTTTCAATAGGAGATAGATCTGGACTGGCAGCAGGCCAGTCAAGCACACACACTCTGTGTCTACAAAGCCACGCTGTTGTAGCCTGCGCAGAAAGTGGTCTGGCATTGTTCTGCTGAAATAAGCATGGACGTCCCGGGAAGAGATATCGCCTTGATGGCAACATATATCTGTCTAAAAGCCTAATTATACACCTCAGAGTCCATGGTAACTTCACATACATGCAACTCACCCATGCTGTGGGCACTGATGCACCCCCATGCCATCACAGATGCTGGCTTTTGCACCTTTCGCTGATAACAATTGGGATGGTCGTTTTCATCTTTGGCACGGAGAACTCGACGCCCGTTTTTTCAAAAACTAGCTGAAATGTGGACTCATCTGACCACAGCACATGGTTCCACAGTCTTTCAGTCCATCTGAGATGAGCTCGGGCCCAGAGAACTCGCCAGTGTTTCTGCATAGAGTTGATGTATGGCTATCTCTTGTGTAATGCAGTTTCAAATTGCATATCTGGATCCAGCGACGGACTGTGTTAAGTGACAATGGTTTTCTGAAGTACTCCCGAGCCCAGGTGGCTATAATTGTCACAGTAGCATGACAGTTTCTTAGGCAGTGCCGCCTGAGGGCTCAAAGATAACGCGCAGTCAACAGTGGTTTCTGCGCTTGCCCTTTACACACTGAGATGCCTCTGAATTCTCTGAATCTTTTTGCAATATTATGTACTGTAGATGTTGAAAGACCTAAATCTTCTGCAATCTTGCATTGGGAAATGTTCCTTTTGAACTGACTAACAATTCTCTCACTAATTTTGGCACAAAGGGGTGAACCACGACCCATCCTTGCTTGCAAAGACTTAGCCTTTGATGGACGCTACTTTTATACCCAGTCATGATACCTCACCTGCTACCAATTAGCCTGCTTAATGTGGAGTCTTCCAAACTGGTGTTACTTGAATATTTTGTGCACTTTTCAATCTTATTTTAACTCTGTCCCAACTTTTGTTGAGTGTGTTGCAGCCATCAAATTCTAAATTTGTGTATATTTACAAAATACAATTAAGTTGGTCAGTAAAACTATTGAAAATCTTTTCTTTGTACTTTTGTCAGTTAAATAAAGGTTCACGTAAATTAACACATCACAGATTTTTGTTTTTGTTGCATTTTGGAAAATATCCCAACTTTTCTGGAAATGGGGTTTGTATTGGCAGATGGGATATAGTGCTGGGAAGTGTATGGTCATGCATTTCGGTTTGTTTCATGGTTACCTGGAGAATAAGAATCTCAGAGTTGAAGCCTTGAACCAATAATCTCTAATCTTGCCTACAAAGATATGGCCATCATATTCTTCTACTCCCTAAATGCAATAGAGAGCAACTTTTTGCTTCATAGCAAACCTTTATAAAAGTTTCATAGATTTACCAGTATATACAAACTGCTAGTATTTAAATCCACACTTGCAAGTGGTGGGATGAGGATCCAATATCTACATTCATCCACACATATATAATCCTGATTCTTATTATTGCAGTTACATTGGTTTGGCTAATTGGAAAGATTACTGATTTATTGATGCATTTATGTTGTGGTTAAATGCAGCATCTACGTTACTTAACAAATCTATCAGCTAAAACTATTCACTTAAATTATATACAGCAATAACCTGCTGGAGGAACTCAGTGGGTCAAACAGCATCTGTGGGAGGAAAGGAATTCTCTACATTTTGGATTGAGACTCTGTGCTGAGGATACCTCCATCAGTTCTAATACATGATCTTGACCCAGCACCAATAATCCCTTCTCCCCCATCCCCACGAACAGATGCTACTCAACCCACTAAGAATTCCTCCATCTTCCTGCTTGTTCCAGATTCCAGCACCTGCAGTATCACGCATCTCTGCTGAATGTTTATCCATTCTTGCTTTTCATCTTCCAGTTGTTCATTGCTGGTGGTCAGAATGTAGCAGCCAGAGGGAGTTGACAAGGTTCCCATCAGGCTCTGGGAGGAAACTCTGCTGGTGAAGAGGGATCCACAGAACACAGAGCAGAGTGGAGGAAGGCCACATTATCAACACAGTGTCAGTATTGAATAGATCTGACCGTTGACCCAGAACACCGAACCAGCAGTTAAGGAGGACGTGGGAGCTGACATTCTGTGCCATGAATGACAAACACAGCTCCTTATAATTGATAGTACAGGTAATTTGGACAGTGCGGACAGGCATATAAGAGGATTAAAAACACATGGATAAGAAATGGGCACGAGCGAGCTTTATGTCCATGGGCTGTGGGAAGGTATTCAGTGGTTGGGGTGGAGGAAATAGCTGGTGTGGGAGAATGTAGATAGGTTCTGGGAGGGAATTCTATGGGGGGGGGGAAGAGTGGCCGTGGGCTACAGTAGGTGCGGAAATGCTGGTGATGGGGGAGTGTCTGTGGGCTGCAGGAGGGGATTCTGTGTGTGGGGAGTGTTGCTAATTGAGAAGAGTCTGTGGGCTGTGTGAGGGGATACAGTAGGTCGGAGAGTTGGTGATGAGGGAGACAGTCTGTGAGAGGATTCAATGAGTTGGGGGGAAGAGTTGGTGATGACAGAGAGCGTACATGGAATGTGCAAAGTGATTCAGTGGGAGGTGGGGAGTTGGTAATTGGTGATATTGTCCATGAGCTGTGGGAGGAGATTTGATGGGGGGAGGAGTCAGTGATGGGAGAGAGTGTCTGTGGGGTGTGGGAGGGGATTTAGTGAGGGGGGTGAGTGTGCATGGACTGTGGTAGGGGATTAAGTCAGTGAGGAGAGTCAGTCATGGGTGAGAGTGTCCGTCGGCTGTGTGAGGAGATTTAGTGAGTGGGACATATTTTCGCTGGCTCAGTCACATCCCTGGGGTTTTGAGATTCACCATCTGGAATCTGACCCCACTTTAAATGTTCCAGCATGTGCCTCTGATATCCGGCTAGGGAATGGATGTGGAATGTGTGTGGTGGACAATACTTGGGGTCCAGTTCACTGATCAGACTGTGGAGGGGAGTGGTTGGAAGCTGCTGGGGTGTCGGAGGATTGGTGTTGTGGTCACATTTCTAAATGTATGCATTTTTTGACTGCTTTCCTGCGATGGATACAATTTTGCCACAGCGCCTACCACAGTTACCTGCTCTGAAATAATCTCTGCAGTCTCCTTATGAATTTCATGAAACTCCATTCTGTTGCTTCTTCATATTTCTTCTTCAGGTATTCGTACCTCTGTCGAGCCCTTTCTGCATCCTCGTTCCTGCCTTCAACTTTATATTTCTTCATCTCACTCCTCATATGCTCCATGGCTTCCTTCAGCTCCTCCAAGCTGCACATTTTACCATCCTCAAACCTTTTCTTGATCAGCTCCATGATCTCCTTATTCCTGCATTCCTCAAATGCCTTCCTCTTCTCCTCCATCTTCTCCCTCTCATGTTTCACTCTTGAGAGCTCCTCTTCCAAAGCTGACAAAAGGGGCAGAGGATGAATTGGTTAGTCCATGCAGAGAGTGGTGAAGGGGTCATTTCTCGAGGTGTGACAAGACATTGAGAGGGAGCTTCACTCACTGTTCAATCTAAGACAACACACAGAAAACGCTGGAGGAACTCAGCCAGTCAGGCAGCATCTATGGAAATGAACAGACAGTCAACATTTCACCTGAGTCTGTATTTCAGGACTGAGGAGGAAGTTGGAAGATCCCAGAATAAAAAGGTGCGGAAAGGGGAAAGATACTAGTTGGAAGATGATAAGTGAATGCAGGTGGGTAAAGAAGGTCAAGAGCTGGAGAGGAAGCAATCTGATTGGCGAAGAGAGCGGACTATCGGAGAAGGGGAAGGAGACAAGGCTCCGGATCGCTCATTCGGCCCGAAAACAAACTATTAAACTGTAGATCACAGGCGCCAACAATAGCAGAACCAAATTTGAAAGAAGACGCGAAAGAGGACGCAAAAGAAGTTAAAGGAACTCGTTTCTTGAACTATCTGAGGATGTCGCCATTGGTCCGCTGACGCCATCTTCTGAAAGATGAGTGGTGCTGTAACAACACGCTTTGCCTCGATGTCAGCAAGACAAAAGAGCTGGTCATTGACTTCAGAAACGGGATCGATACACAGGCTTCTGTTTACATCAGTGGTCCAGAGGGTTCAGAGCCTCAAGTTCCTATCCTATACCAGTCCAGCCACGTGTTCGCTGCAGCCAAGGAATTTGTCTAAACAGTATGCAAGATGAGCTTTTCGCTGCAGCTTGGCACATGTGAGAATAAGAAAAATAATCTATTTTTCACTTCATCCTTTCCCCCTCCCCACCGGCAGAAAATACAGAATCACGCCCCACCATACTGAGGACAGCTTCCAACTGAAGACACGTAGGACAACATCAATGGAGAATCTCTGCCGGAGAAGTTAAATGTTTATTCCTCTCCATAGATATTGCCTGACCTGCCGAGTTTCTCCAACATTTTCTGTGTATCGCTGGAAGTTTTCAGCATTTGCAGAATTTCTTCTGCTTTCTACCTCGCTGTTATGATTATCAATTGGTTCCCAAGTGCATTAAGATGGACAATTGATCTCGGAAAGTACCACGGCTTGGTCCTTGCACCTTATTCTGTGCCTGCACTGAACTTTTTCTGTAACTGTTGCACTTTATTCTGCATTCTGTTATTACCTAGTTCTACCTCAATCGACTGTGTAATGATCTAATCTGTATGGACTGTATGCGAGTCAATTTTTTACTCTATCAATAATTATAAGGCAATTCCAATGCTACAGGGTCCTTCATGCTTGAAATACTACTCATTTTATCTCTTTCCACAAAGGTCTCTATGTCCCTTGGTTACAAATCTTTTCTGCATCCTCGACCCCGACACCTCACGCCCTTTATCTTCCCAGCCGTTTCACTCACTATTATTAAAATAGGCACCACTAGGTGGCAGTGTTGCGCATAGATTGATAATGGTGGTCACGGCAGTGAGGAGGAAAGTCCGGAAAAGCGAGAGTCACGGAGACGGGAGGACTGGAAAGTGGAAGTGGCTTCACAGACAGGAAGGGATGAAGGGAAAGTAGGAGGGCTGGCAGAGAAAATGGAAGCCGGGGCTCGACGATATATTCCACAGTTCTGTCCAGAAGGATTCTTTCGGACTACCACAGGATGCCCCTCAACGGACTGTTTTTAGCCTCTAGAACAGCAGAGAGCGGCCTCCTCCGCCCCATTCGGCATTGATTTCTCCATCCCATCCAGCTGGTTCTCACCGGCCATGCCTTCATAAGACTGAGGATAACCGCCCGCCCCCTCTACCCCTATCTGAGACCGTTTCCATCACTCCACTCGTTCGCTTTTGCCTGACAGAACAGGCAAACCCCTCTCCTCCCCCACCCTTCAAGTGGAATGGCTGAGTTATCAGATCAAAGACAATATGACCCTAGTCCATTGTGTGGATGCAGTAAGGAAGAACGAGACGGGGGCGGGGGGACACGGAACCGAGGAGTGGGCAAGGGAAAAAGGGTTGCACGACGCGGGAGTATTGTAAGGGTTAACAGAGAGAGGGACGGGCATGGGAAGGGGATCAAAGAGACAGGGAGGCTTCCGTATTGGTCAACGGTGCGTCGCCATTAGGTGGTGTCATCTTGTCACTGGGCGATGGAGAGCTGCAGTTTGCCGGTCCCTTGTTGTTATTGGCCATTGCCGAAGCCTCTACCTTCCCATCCATCTTTATCATTTTCTGATTCCCGGCTGCTTACACCCCGCCGCCATAACTTTCTGGGGAAGTCCGCTTGAAGAATCTACACTGGGAACCAAGGAGAAGGACTGGAATCAGGGGGTGAGGATCTGACCCAGAGGGAGCGCGTTCAATCCCAGCCTACCTCCAAAACAAACATTCAATAAGGGGCTCCATACGCCCAAGCAATCCCGCCGGCGGCCCTTTCTCCCTTCTTGCCGCCCCTCTATTCTGTCTTTCCTAGCGTCCCTTTTTGATCTATCCACTCCTCAATCCACCTCTTAGCTCATCCTTTCTTGCCCCTTATCACCCATCCCACACTCCCTCCTTTCCGCCCTTCCTGCGTCACTCTCTCCTACACTGTTACATCCCGACGGTGCTCCCACTCAGCTTGACGCTCCCAGCGCAACTCTCCTTTCTCGTTGCCCCCTTCAGCAGCACTCGCTCGCTCCTCCTCTTCCTTCCTTCCATCCCAGAGACGTAGCGCCCTAAACTTTCAGCGGATGAGGACGAGAACGAGGAGTATAAACAGCCCACACACGCTACCGATGACCATCAGGGTCCTTTTGTTCTTTGGGTCGATTTGCACCTCCGTCTGTCCCTGCGTGGGGAGTTACACAAATCCCAACGCTGAGCGGAGACTAGAGATCAACGTGAAAGGGCGGACTCCCGTCGGAAGGGCGGAATGAATGAGTGAATGTGAGAGTGTGGGGTCCTCCTGGGAGTGCGGACGATGGGAGTAAATAGGAAGAGGCGGGAATGTTTGAATGAGTGATCTATGGGGAGATTTTTTGATGAATGTATCAGAGACTGGTGGGTCGGATTCTTGAACATTCTCACACCCTCGCCATGCCCAGGATCAGGCCGGGTTCTATACCATCGCCTTGTGGCTGAGTTCTCCATTCTGGCTGGCGTGTTCACAGCTGTTCACAGAGAGGAGAGCCGATCTCAACAGCGTCATCATGGGCGTGTCCCCCTAGGCTCTCCAGCTCCGCCTCCCAGAAACCCCTTCTTCTAAGCCCGTCTGTGGCCCTTCTCCTCCCCCAGCACCCCATCCTTCTCCGTGACCCCCACCATTCCCCCAGCACCTCCCCGTCACCGTGACATTCCTACGTCCTTCCCGTCCCCACTACACCCCCTTTTCCCCATCCCCTCAGTACCAGCAGCTGTGTGAAGCACTTCAGGTGGAATGCGGTCATCTTGGGGATTGAGCGAAAGTTGCAGACGGCCGTCTGGACCTGAATCCCGGGTATCTCCTGCGGAGATTGGGGGAAGAGGAGGGTCTGCGGTCAGCAAAAGCAACAGAAGAAACCTCCCAAACACTTCCTACTGTCCGAGCTGCGCTCCAGAGCTACCTACAGTTCCCTGCATTATGGTCCGAGGGAGGGTGTTGTCCAAGGGAGCACTGGGTGCTGGTGGGCCGGTCGAGTTACGGGGACAATGTGCACAGGGGAGAGAAGGAGAGATGGGGATGGGGAAGGAAGCGGCAGATAAGTGTATTGTCGGGAGGGGTCAGTGGGGTGAAGTACGGGGGGGCGGGAAGGATTCGGCGGGTAGTCTGGGAGGAATGGAAAGTGAAGGGAAATCGAGCTGCAGAGGGAAGGGCTAATATAGCCAGGATAGGAGGGGCTGTGGCGGTTGGGGGAAGAGTGGGTTCTGGGGACAAATGTAGATGGATTACTTGTCGGGGCTGGAGAGAGGTGGGGATTCGGAGGGCCGGGTACGAGGATCGGGGGAGAGTGTGGAGCATAAATAGAGAGTGATGGATAAAGGAGTGGGGGAGGGGGTTGTAGGAGTATTGAGGGAGGGAGAGGCTGAATGATCAGGGAAGGAGGAGCTCGCAGGTTGGGCGGAGAGGGAGGAGAGAGGCGTTTCGGTGCTCCCACCTCCTTCGTTGCCTCTCCTCCTCACCCTCCGCCATTTCCGCGGCTCTACCTCCTCACTCTCCCGTTGTCTCGCCCCGAACCCTCTCTCTTTCCTTGCTGCCCCGCACTTGCTCCCTCTAACCTCTTCCTTGAGGAGATCCTGGATGGCGTCTTTCGGATACACCATGGGGTCCCTACTCTTCAGATTCTGATTCTGTAGGTGGGAACAGGTCACGTTAGTGTACTATTTACATAGAACACCCCTCCCTGGTCTGTCTGTAACCTCCCTATCCTTCCCATAATCCATCACTGGTCACGTGCAGCGCATCGGGACGCATGGCGGCTTGGTGCGCAACTGCTCTGCACCTAAAACTGCAGAAGGTCGTGGACATAATTCAGCACATTGTGAAAACAGTGCCACCTCCACGGATTCTATCTACAGTACTATCACAATCCCGACCCATACCGTACATTTTGTCTTCTGCCCCCCACCCCCCCGCCCATGGTACAGAAGTTACAATTGACCCATCCCACCAGGCTCAAGGTCAGCTTCTCTCACGTTGTTATAAGATTATTGAATGGTCCCCTAGTACGATTTCTCTCAATCTCTGGTATATCCTTCCCCTGTTTCCGTGCCTTTCTCTGCGCTCTGTCTCTCCCACTCCTCACTTCTCTCTCCATCTCTTCCCCACCCCACTCTCCTCCTTATTTCTCCCGGCACTCTATCTTACTCTCTCTATCCGTCTGTCCCTTATGTGCACCCTACCTACCCCTCCTCAGCCGTCCCCTGCTTCTCCTCCGTATCTCCTTCACACCTACTTTCTTCCACTCCTCTCCCTTACTCTCTCCACCACCACCCTCCCTCATTCGGTGTCCCCATTCTCTCACTCTTCTCTTCCACTTTTTTCCTGCAGTCTCCCTTCTCCATCTCTACTCTCCCTTCCTCCTTCCCTCTACTCGTTCTCCTCCCATTTACGTGCCTTCTCTCATTCCTCAAGAGAGAACCCAGGTAACTCGCCCCTCGCTGCCTGGGACCATTCAAGATTGAGAGTATTATCAAACCCACTTCAGAGATACAACAAAAATCTCTGGAATATGCTACAAATAAAATGTCACTGAACAGAAATGAAGGAAAGAAATGTTACCGTTGTGGGAACAGGTCACATGACCCTGATGAGTGTTGGTTTAAAGACAAAGAATGCAGAAACTGTGGCAAACAGGACCACATTGGCTTTGTACTTTCCCTGTAAATGCTTGCAAGAAAGTAAATCTCAAGGCAGTATATGGTAATTATGCCAACTTTGATCATCATAAGTTTACTTTGAACTTGCAAGCTTGCGAGTTTCACTTCCTTATCGATGCTTCCCGTGACATTGCTCATTAGCCGCAAGAACATTTCGCAGAAGGTCATGGACATAATGGACATTATGTCGTGGACATAATTCAGCACATTGTGAAAACAGTGCCACCTCCACGGATTCTATCTACAGTACTATCACAATCCCGACCCATACCGTACATTTTGTCTTCTGCCCCCCACCCCCCCGCCCATGGTACAGAAGTTACAATTGACCCATCCCACCAGGCTCAAGGTCAGCTTCTCTCACGTTGTTATAAGATTATTGAATGGTCCCCTAGTACGATTTCTCTCAATCTCTGGTATATCCTTCCCCTGTTTCCGTGCCTTTCTCTGCGCTCTGTCTCTCCCACTCCTCACTTCTCTCTCCATCTCTTCCCCACCCCACTCTCCTCCTTATTTCTCCCGGCACTCTATCTTACTCTCTCTATCCGTCTGTCCCTTATGTGCACCCTACCTACCCCTCCTCAGCCGTCCCCTGCTTCTCCTTCGTATCTCCTTCACACCTACTTTCTTCCACTCCTCTCCCTTACTCTCTCCACCACCACCCTCCCTCATTCGGTGTCCCCATTCTCTCACTCTTCTCTTCCACTTTTTTCCTGCAGTCTCCCTTCTCCATCTCTACTCTCCCTTCCTCCTTCCCTCTACTCGTTCTCCTCCCATTTACGCGCCTTCTCTCATTCCTCAAGAGTGAACCCAGGAAACTCGCCCCTCGCTGCCTGGGACCATTCAAGATTGAGAGTATTATCAAACCCACTTCAGAGATACAACAAAAATCTCTGGAATACGCTACAAATAAAATGTCACTGAACAGAAATGAAGGAAAGAAATGTTACCGTTGTGGGAACAGGTCACATGACCCTGATGAGTGTTGGTTTAAAGACAAAGAATGCAGAAACTGTGGCAAACAGGACCACATTGGCTTTGTACTTTCCCTGTAAATGCTTGCAAGAAAGTAAATCTCAAGGCAGTATATGGTAATTATGCCAACTTTGATCATAAGTTTACTTTGAACTTGCAAGCTTGCGAGTTTCACTTCCTTATCGATGCTTCCCGTGACATTGCTCATTAGCCGCAAGAACATTTCGCAGAATTCGTTGTTAGTTTTTGTCCATAAGCCTGCTGTTGTTGAAGCTGCCAAAGGTACTTCCCCTGCTCCATCAGGGCTCTGCCGAGTTCGGGGATGCGAGGAGTAGTGGTGGGAGATGCTGATCAGTGTGCGGAGGTGCGTGAACATTTTACATTCGACGCTGGTTGAACCGAATTGCAGGTTTTCGTTCCCAGTCTGCTCGAAGGAGCCCGGAACTTTCAACGAGACTCAGCCCCCGTCGGAGTATCTGAAGGGAGCTGCCACCTCAATGTATGGATGAGTCTTAGCCCCAAGCGCGATGGAGGGACATTGTGTGCCTTGGGGAGTGAAAAATCCTGGCTGGTCCTACCCTTCGGACTAGCCGCAAGGATGTTCACACGTCCAGGTGGTGCTGAGGAGGCTTCACTCTGTGTATCACACCAAGAGTATGAGATGACAGAAAATTAATGAGGTTCACTCTATGTCTGACCTCAGTTGTGTGTTATGGGATGGTGTGAAGGGAGGTTCATTCTGTGCCTGATACCGGGAGTGTGTGACAGGATGGGGTGGAGCAAGCTTCGATCTGTGTCTAATCCCAAGAGTGTGTGATGGGATGAGGGGGGGGGGGGGGGATGGAGCTTAAATTCAGTGTCTGATCCGTAGGTTTGCAATAGGATGACATAAAGGAAGTAAAGAGCTAATTCAGTTTGAAGCCGAAAATAAAAAATTCTGATACCGTTTACAGTGAACCCTCCCTTTTCCATAACTCATGTTTCCACATCCCTCCCTACCCGAAACCTACGAACTAGAAACAGGAGTGGCAGTCGGCCCGTCGAGCATGCTTTGCCATTTAATATGATTATGGCTGATCTGCCTATGGACTCAGATCCACCTACCTTCCTTTCCTCCATAACCCTTAATTTCCCGCACCCTCATAATGGTCCCTTTCTCAATACCCTTCTGTCTTTACTCCCCTTTTGAAGCGTTCTCTGCGCGCTGCTTGTCCCATATTGCTTCCTCTCTCCTGACTGATCCTGCTGCTGTGGTCATCTCACCACCCATCCCCCGGCATGATGCACACTACTCCTGTAGTTCTCCTTCCTCACTTCCTCCCTGCTACCTGCTCCCCCATCTCCGGCCCTCTCCGAGGCTCTACGTAGACATCCTCTCAGTGCCCGAATGTAATGCCATTTCTGTCATGTTTTAGCTGTCAGATTCACATATTGATATCCATTCTGTAATCTTCTTTCGAGAGAAAGAGAAAATTCACACACACACAAGATCTGAACTGAGGACACAGCAAAACCAAAAATCCTCACTTCATCGGCTGATCTAGCACTTCCATCTTCAGTATGGTTTCTCCTCCTATCCCTTCTGTCCAAGGCCCAGCGCCCACACTGCTGAGGATTAAACAGCATCCATCATCTCGTTGGCCACTTTCGTGATGGGTCATTTCCCATCTCGTCATCTCTGAAAGTTGACAACAGTTAAACAAGAATATAATCAAATAACAATTACAGCATGGAAACAGGCCATCTCGGCCCTTCTGCTCCGTGCCGAACGCTTACTCTCACCTAGTTCCACCTATCTGCACTCAGTCCATAACCCTCCATTCCTTTCCTCTATGTATACCTGTTCAAATTGCTTTTTTAAATGACAAAATCGAAACTGTCTCCACCAGTTCTACTGGAAGCTCGTTCCACACAGCCACCATTCTCTGAGTAAAGAAGTTCCCCCTCGTGTTACCCCTAAACATTTGCTCCTTAACTCTCAACTCATGTCCTCTTGGTTGAATCTCCCCTACTCCAATTGGAAAAAGCCTATCCACGTCAACTCTATCTATCCCCCTCATAATTTTAAATACCTCTATCAAGTCCCCATTCAACCTTTTACGCTCCAAAGAATAAAGACCTGATTTGTTCAACCTTTCCCTGTAACTTAGGTGCTGAAACCGAGGTAACAGTCTCGTAAATCTCCTCTGTACTCTCTCTATTTTGTTGACATATTTCCTATAATTCGGTGACCAGAACTGTACATAATACTCCAAATTTGGCCTCACCAATGTCTTGTACAATTTTAACATTACATCCCAACTCCGATACTCAATGCTCTGATTTATAAAGGCCAGCATACCAAAAGCTTTCTTCACCACCCTATCCACATGAGATTCCACCTTCAGGGAACTATGCATGATTATTCCTAGATCACTCTGTTCTACTGCATTCCTCAATGCCCTTCCATTTACCATGCATGTCCTATTTTGATTATTCCTACCAAAATGTAGCACCTCACACTTATCAGCATTAAACTCCATCTGCCATCTTTCAGCCCTCTCTTCTAACTGGCCTAAATCTCTCTGCAAGCTTTGAAAAACTACTTCATTATCCACAACGACACCTATCTTAGTATCATCTGCACACTTACTAATCCAATTTACCACCCCATCATCCAGATCATTAATGTATATGACAAACAACATTGGACCCAGTACAGTTCCCTGAGGCACACCACTAGTCACTGGCCTCCAACCTGACTAACAGTTATCCACCATTACTCTCTGTCGTCTCCCATCCAGCCACTGTTGAAACAATTTTATTACTTCAATATTAATACTTAACGACTGAACCATCCAAACTGACCTTCCGTGTGGAACCTTGTCAAAGGCATAACTGAAGTCCATATAGACAACATCCACTGCTTTACCCTCGTCAACTTCCCTCGTAACCTTTTCAAAAAATTCAATAAGATTTGTCAAACATGACCCCACGCACAAAACCATGTTGACTGTTCCTAACCATACCCTGTCTATCCAGATAATTATATATACCATCTCTAAGAATATTTTCCATTAATTTACCCACCATTGACGTCAAACTTACAGGCCGATAATTGCTAGGTTTACTCTTAGGACCGTTTCTTAAACAATAGAACCACACGAGCAATACGCCAATCCTCCAGCACCATCCCTGTATCTAATGACATTTGAAATATTTCTGTCAGAGCTCCTGCTATTTCTACACTAACTTCCCTTAAGGTCCTAGGGAACATCCTGTCAGGACCCGGAGACTTATCAACTTTTATTTTCTTTAAAAGCGCCAATGCTTCCTCTTCTTTATTCATCATAGTTTCCATAGCTACAATACTTGTTTCCCTTATCTTACACAGTTCAGTATCCTTCTCCTTCGAGAATACCGAAGAAAAAAAATGTTCAAAATCTCCCCCATCTCTTTTGGTTCCACACATTGTTGCCTACTCTGATTCTCTAAGGGATAAATTTAATCCCTCACTATCCTTTTGTTATTAATATAACTGTAGAACCCCTTTGGATTTATTTTCACCATACTTACCACAACAACCTCTTAACTTCCTTTAACTTTTCTAATTTCTTTCTTAAGATTCTTTTTACATTCTTTATATTCCTCGAGCACCTGATTTACTCCATGCTGCCTATATTAATTGTAGATCTCTCTCTTTTTCTGAACCAAGTTTCCAATATCCCTTGAAATCTATGGCTCTCTCAAACTTTTAACCTTTCCTTTCAACCTAACAGTAACATAAAGATTCTGTACACTCAAAATTTCACTTTTAAGTGACCTCCATTTCTCTATTACATCGTTCCATAAAACAAATTGTCCCAATCCACACCTTCTAAATCCTTTCGCATCTCCTCAAAGTTAGAATTTCTCCAATCAGAAACCTGAACCCTGGGTCCAGTCCTATCCTTCTCCAGAATTATATTGAAACGAATGGCATTGTGATCACTGGACCTGAAGTGCTCCCCAACACATATCTCCATCACCTGACCTAACTCATTCCCAAACAGGAGTTCTAACACTGCCCCTTCTCTAGTTTGTACCTCTATGTATTGTTGTAAAAAACTATCCTGCACACATTTTTCATACTCCAAAACATCCAGCCCTTTTACAGAATGGGCTTCCCAGTCTATGTGTGGAAAATTAAAATCTCCCACATTCACAACCTTGTGCTTACTACAAATATCTGCTATCTCCTTACAAATTTGCTCGTCCAATTCTCGCTCACCATTAGGTGGTCTATAATGCACCCCTATAATTGTTACTACACCTTTCCCATTCCTGAATTCCACTCAGATAGCCTCCCTAGACGAGCCCTCTAATCTATCCTGCCAAAGCATCGCTGTAATATTTCCCATGACAAGCAATGCAAAACCTCCCCGTCTTGCCCCTCCGATTCTATCACACCTGAAGCAACGAAATCCAGGAATATTTAGTTGCCAATCACATCCCCCCCCCCCGCAACCATGTTTCACTATTAGCTACCACATCATATTTGCAGGTATCAATCCATGCTCTAAGCTCATCCACCTTTCTTACAATGCTCCTAGCATTAAAATAGATGCATTTACGAAATTCTCCACCTCTTACTATCTGTTTATCTTTAACGGCACAAACAACTTCACTATCTTCTTTTTCTTCCTTCTCCCCTACATCTTCCGTCTGAGCACTCCCCTGCTCTATCATCTGCCTATCCTCCCTCACACACTGTCTACTCGCTTCCTCTTAATTGTGAACTAACCTCCTCTCTCCTAGTCACTTCAATTTCATCCCCCCCCAAACATTCTGGTTTAAATCTCCACAGTAACCTTAGCAAATCTTCCCGCCAGGATATTGGTTCCCCTGGGATTCAAGTGCAACCCATCCTTTTTGTACTGGTCACACCTGCCCCAAAATGACCCAGAAAATTGAATCCCTGTCCCCTGCTCCAATCCTTCAGCCACGCATTTAACCTCTATCTTATTCCATTTCTACTCTCTCTGTCGCATGGCACAGGCAGTAACCCCGAGATGACTACCTTTGTGGTCCTTCTTCTCAGCTCTCTTCCTAACACCCTACATTCTCCTTTCAGGACTTCTTCCCTTTTCCTACTTATGTCATTGGTACCTATATGTACCACAACCTCTGGCTCTTCACTTTCCCACTTCAGGATATCTTGGACGTGATCAGAAACATTCCGGACCCTGGCGCCAGGAGGCAAACTATCATCCGGGTCTCCTGAATGCGTCCACATAATCCCTTATCTGATCCCTTAACTATCGAGTCCCCTATTACTACTGTCTTCCTCTTCCTTTCCCTACCCTTCTGAGCTACAGGGCCGGAGGCATGGCCTCTGTTAGGCAGGCTGTTCCCCCCAACAGTACTCAGACAGGAGTATTGTCAAGGGTCCAGCCACTGGGGTACTAGTATCTGAATCTTCCCCTTCCCTCTACTAACCATGACCCACTTGTCTGCCTCCTGTGGCCCTGGTGTGACCACCTGTCTGTAACTCCTCTCTACAAACTCCTCGCTCTCCCGGACCAGACGAAGGTAATCGAGCTGCAGCTCCAGTTTGCTGCAGCTCGGCGAACCTTACACAGATATGGACATCCGGGAGGCTAGGAGACTCCAGTACCTCCCACATTCGACACCGAGAACAACAAGCTGCCCTCACACTCATAATCCCCACTTTCCTCAAATAACAGGAAAAATTGAAAACTAAACCTACCTTGCCTCTCCCGTTTCTGTCTAAGTCCGTTGAGCCAAAGCCTTTAAGCCTTCACTCTGCTCCCGGCTCACACCGCTGTCCGCAAAACGACGCTGCCCGCTGTAAAAGACTTTTTTCCTGTTAAATCTTCCGCGCTTCACTGCCTGACGTCACACGCCTGATCAGTCCCGCTTCTCTTAACTCCGGTGAGAAGAAGAAAAAATCAAAATGGCTCCCGCCGCACTCCCGTTCTGATTCTCAGACTTCCTTCTCCAAATTGTCCAAAGGATCTGAATCAACTGGAACTATGGTTTGTAGAAGGTTTAGAACGTGGAGTCGGTTTCTTTGGTCGGCAGGAGGGCTCAAAACTTCCCTTAAGTTTGTGCTCTTCAGGATTGGATTCCACAAGCATGCAGGAAATAGGCTGTGATGGCCCACCTTATCTACGCTCCTCGTGGTTATAATAACCTCTGTCATGTCACCCGACAGCTTCCTTCGCACCAGGGAAAACAGTCCCTGCATTTTCAGTCCTACCTTATAACTCAAGCCCTCCAGTCCCACTAAGATCTCCGTTAATATTTTCTTAAACCTTTCCAATTAATCACAGCCTTGTTGTAATGCAGATGGCAAGACCTGCACATAAGTGCGGCAACATGAGGTATAGTATAAGGTGACAAAATGTTCCAACTTCTGGTTCCCTCTATGACAAATACACTTAGGAACCCTCTAGACCTGTGTGACCTCTGACACAGAATCATGTCCCGGCAGCCTTGTGCATTTCTCTTCCTACATGGATCAGTACAACATAATATGGGCCCTTCAGTTAACAATGTCATGCCAGTCTTTTAACCTAACTCTTACCCCCCACATTGCCTTCAGCCTATTCAGGGGAATGAACACTCAACGTTTCGGGTCAAACCTCATCATTAGACCTGGAAAGGAAGGAGGCAGAAGCAGTTCCTTTTCCGGATCCCATTTTGATACATCTTCCTATGACCCCTCTACTGCTACGATGAAGCCAAATTCAAATTGGAGGAGCAACAATGGGCAGATTGCCTCCTATCTGTGTGTGTGTGTGTAGCCTCCTAATAGCATGCCTATTGATTTCTGTAGCTCCCACTAGTTTCAACATCCACCCTTTGTCTTGTCTCCCTTTCACCGTTCTGGTTAGCCTCATCAATTCTCTTCACCTGCCCATCGGCTCCCTCCGGTTACCCTCTCCACCCCATTCTCCCATGGTCAAATGTAATCTCCTACTCTCACTTCACACCTTCCAGCTTATAATCCTCCAGTTTCCACTACCTTCTTATTCTGGCTCCTCCTGCTTCCTTTCCAGTTTTAATGAAAATTATTAGCCAGGAACTTCAACTGCTGGTGGCATCAGCACCGGAGTTCGGAGTGAAGGCTTCAGAGTTCGAATCGGGCCGACTCCCTAGCACGCTTGACGTCCGTGCTGGGTTGAGCGTCGAGCTAGCATATCGACCTCGTAAACCTAAGAAAGCCTGCAAAAATAAGAAAGCATTTAGTGTATTGGAGAATTATGTTCCGTTCCGGTCATCTCATTATAGGAAGAATATGAAAGCTTCAGAAAATCCATAGGATGCTGCCTAGATTAGTGAAGGCTAAGCGAACTAAGAATTTTCTCTTTGGAGCGAAGGAGAACGAAATGGGAATTTATAGAGTTGTATAAGATGATAAGAGTCACAATTTAATACGAGTTGAATAATCTTAAGGTGATTAGACAACAGAACAGGGAGAATATCAGAGGCAGATTTGTTTTACCTACAGAGTGGGGAGTGTGAGGGACATACTGCCGGGCTGATGGTAAAGTCTGATACATTGGGGTCATTATTGGTACTGCTCGATCGGTAAATGGATGATGGAAGAAATGAAGAGCGATGTGGGAGAGAAGGCTTACATTGTTCGTGGAGTACGAGAATCGTTCGGCTAAATGGAAATTGTGGGTATAATGGCATGTATTGTGCTATACTCTTTATTACTGTAGATTACAATTGTACAACTATGTCTATGCAAATCTCTTTTACATTCTCCCTGTAAATCCTTGCAAGAAAGTGGATCTTAACGCAGCATATGGTAACATAGGAGGCTGTTCATAATATTTTTTTAACCTAGTAAGCTTGCGAGCACTTCCAGCCAGCTGCGATGGATTTCCCCTTCCTTGTTTACAGCCAGGGTGCAATTGATCAACCATCTCGGGAGAATTTCGCATATTTTGTTGTTGGTTATTTTTGTTCATAAACCGGCTGCGTCTTAAACTGCCGAAGGGTCCTTCCGTGCATCATCAGGACCATGACGAAGGCTCTTTCCAGACAATGTTTCATGGATATGGGTATAGCAACCCTATCTCATTAAAACACAGAGGTGCAGGAATGCCAGCAGAAGCTCCAAAGGCCTCAGCCTAGGGAGAAGAAGGATCTTCACCTCAACGATGTATGAAGTCTTGTACTGAAAGCGGATGCCATATAGACAATCAACCTTCTATTGGCCCAGGACTCTGGCGAGCTGCTGTCGGCGGTCTGTGCCCCAGCAGGTGAAGGATCGAAGAAGGAGTCAAAGAAGAAGGAGGATCAGGAGGAGGAGGATAGGAAGGAGGAGGAGGATAGGAAGGAGGAGGAGGATAGGAAGGAGGAGGAGGAGAAGAAGAAGAAGAAGAAGAAGAAGAAGAAGAAGAAGAAGAAGAAGAAGAAGAAGAAGAAGAAGAAGAAGAAGAAGAAGAAGAAGAAGAAGAAGAAGAAGAAGAAGAAGAAGAAGAAGAAGAAGAAGAAGAAGAAGAAGAAGAAAAAAAGAAGAAGAAGAAGAAGTGAACACAATAGAGCTACATTATTACTCCAAGACTCTTGAAAGCAGATTCCGACTATGACGAATAACACCTGATGTGCCTTCTTAACTTGCGCAAAAAGTTTCTGGAATCTGTGTGCTGGTACCCCAAGATCTGTCTGTTCCTCCACATTGCTAATGATCCTGGTGTTATCCTTGTATTCTTTCAAGTTCGACTTTCCTAAATGAAGCACTTCATGTCTTTCCGGACAGAAATTCAACTGCCACTTCTAAGCACAGCTCTGATTCCTGTCCATGTCCCGTTATAACGTAAGATAACCTTATACACTCTCCACGTTTCCGTCAACATTTGTCTTATCCTCAGCCATTCTAATCCACACTTCATCTTCCTCATCGAAGTCATTTACAAAAATCCCAAAGAGCAGGGTGCGCATAACAGATCCCTCATGGAACATCACTGTTCACAGACCTCCACGCAGATTTCGCTCAATCTACTGTCACCCACTGCCTTCGACAAGCCAATTCGGATTCCACTTAGCCACGTTTTTATGGATCTCACTACTGCCAACTTTCTGGTCGAGCCTTCCATGGAGAACCTTATTACACAACTTACAAAAATCGATGTACATCTTTCCCGGAATAGCGAAATCAGAACGAATGTAATACTCTAAGAATGAGCGGACTGGTGTGTTATACAGCTGCAAAATTACCTCGCGACACTAGAACTCCTTCAAAAAATTGAAGCTAACATACCATACGTCAAATTAGCACCCTAACCTTGAGCAATATCTGGATGTGGACCCCAAGATGCATCTGTTCGTCCACATTGCTAAGAATCCTGGCATTAACTCTATACTGCTTGGGGATTGGACTCCCCAAGCATGCAGGATGAAGACTGTGATGGCCTAACTGATCTACGCCTCTCGTGGCTTTATAAACCTCTGTCATGTCACCCGACAGCTTCCATCGCTCCAGGGAAAATTGTCCCAGCCTTTTCAGTCCCACCTTATAACTCAAGCCATCCTGTCTCAGTAAGATCTCCGGTAATATTTTCTTACACCTCTCCAATTAATCATACCCTCGTTGTAATGGAGATGGCAAGCCCTGCACGCGACATAAAGTTCCAATTTCTGGTACTTAGTGCCCCCTACAACGGAGAACCTCATGACGTTCTTGACCTCTTTGACCTCTGACAGGGAATGCCATCCAGGCAGCCTTGGGCATCTCTCATCCTACATATATCAGTAAAATGCAATATAGGCCCTTTGGTTCACAATAACGTGCCATTTTTGTTAATCTAACTATTACCCCCCACATTGCCCTCAGTCTGTTAAGCGGAATAAACACTCGACGTTTCGCGACAAAAAACCATCGTTAGGATTGGTAAGGAAGGAGGCAGAAGTAGTTCGGTTTCCTGATACCATTTTGATAGTTCTGCCTATGGCCGCCTCTACTACTACAATGAGGCCAAACTCAAATTGGAGGAGTAACACCTCATATTCTGTCTGTGTAACCTCCTAATAGCATGCCTATCGATTTCTCTGATTTCTGAAAATTTCAAAATGACCCTTTGTCTTCTCTCCCATTCACCGTACTGGTTAGCCTCACCCGTTCTCTTGATCTGCCCATTGCCTCTCTCTGGTTACCCTATCCACCCTATGGTCAAATGTAATCTTCTAATCTCATTTTACATCTCCCAGTTTATAATCCTCCGGTTGGCACCACCTTCTTATTGTGGCTTGTGCCGCTTCCTGTGCAGTCTTAATGAAAATTATCAGCCAGTATCTTGAACTGCTTATTTCTCTTAAATGTGCCCTAATGCATTTAATGTATTGGAGAGTTATGTTCCGTTCTGGTCAATTCATTATAGGAAGGATATGAAAGTTTTAGAAAAACTAAATAGGAAATTTACCAGGATGCTGCCTAGCTTAGGGAGCATGCCTTCTATGAGAAGGCTGGGCGAGCTAGGGCATTTCTTCATAGAGCGAAGGAGAATGGGAGGGCTATTGACAGAGTTGTATAAGATGATAAGAGTCATAAATGGAGTGCAGAGACAACACTATTTTACACTGAGCGACAATATAATATGGGTTGGAATCATTTTAAGGTGATTAGACAAAGGAACAGGGAGAGTATCAGAAGCAGTTTTTTTTTCTTTTACATAAAGAGTGGTAGATGTGTGGGAGCACTGCTGGGGTGATGGTAAAGTCTGATACATTGGGGTCATTAATGGAACTGATAGGTCGGTGCATGGCTGATGGGAAAAAATGAAGAGCTATGTGGGAGAGAAGGCTTACATTGTTGATGGTGTCACGTACCCCGTGACCGGGTTACCGAACCAGCAGAAATGGATTACAGTAACTAATAGTTTTTATTAGTAAAGTAAGTAATACAGTACTATAAAATGCAAATATATGAAAGAGGTTAGCAATGATATATACAGAAGTGTGGAAATTGGAATAAAAGCTAAGCTCTTTCAAAGTCCAGGGGTAAATGAATAGTCTTACAATGGTGCAGAGTTCAGTTCGGTTTGAATCGAGGTAGTTGCTGGTGGGTGTACCGCTGGGGGGGGGGGAGAAGAGAGAGAGAGAGAGAGAGAGCGCAAATATGCCGTCGAAACTTCGTTATCGTCCTGGACTGTGACCCCGTACCAGGCACGACCGTTCTGCAGTGGTAGGCTTGTCACCCAGGCAAGGGTGGACACACAAACAAACCCCCACCGCTCGCACCTTCACACACTGTCAGCCTCTGATCGATTCCTCCAAATCGATCCTCCAAACCCCCACCTTCACGTGGGTGCACAACACTGTTTCAGTGTCCCGTGGTGTTTCTGCTTATGTGTTTGCTGACCTGCTTTTATTTCCCCTTGCGGGGTACCGGCCGTCCATCAGGCCGTCCATCAACCTGTCCCGCCTTGATGTCTCAGCAAGAATCTTCACAAGCAGGCAAAGAAAGTGTCCTCGGAGCAAAGGTAAACAATCAGCTAAAACCCTAATATTAAATCACGTCTCTCTCTCTCTCCCGTCTGCAGCGGGATGCCTCCGCCTTCTTCTTCTTCTCTCTCTCTCTCTTTAGCGGCATAGTTCACGGGGGTGAACTCTGGACCCCATCTTAGACTGGTTTGCTTATCACAGTGGAGTACAAGAGAAGTCCGGCTGAATGGAAATTGTAGGTAGAATGGCATGTATTGTTCTATACAATTTATTACTGCAGATTACAATCGTACACTCTGTCTATGCAAATTTGCTTTATCGTTTACAATGAGTCCACCCTTTCCCAAAACCCGGGTTTCCCCATCAGAACACGAATTAGAAGCAGGAGGGGGCCTGTCGATCGGCTTTGCCATTTCGTAGGATTATGGGTGATCTGGCCCTGGACCCACCTAGATCTGTTTTCCTTTGCTCCATAACCATTAACTGCCTGCTGCCTCCCCGTGGACCAGACCGCAATATCCTGATCGAGGCCATCTTCTCAATATGCTTCACTCTGTAGTACCGCTCTGCAGGGCTCACTTTACTGCCCCTCCCACAATTGTTCCTCTCCTGACTGCTCCTCCTGTCGTGCACACCTCACCACCTTTCCCATGGCGTGATAGAATTAACCTACTCTGAGATCAATCTAAAGCTTTCCCCCACACAAATCCCTGCCTTTTTTTCATCCATTTAGTTGCGTAAATGTTCCTTAAGTGACATTGCCATTAAACTCTCCTCAGATCTCCTTAAACAGATGTCCTCTGCTATTGGCCTTTACCCGCCGTGGAAAAGGCGCTGGCTGTCCACTCGATGTATAATCTTTAAATCTTATCAAACCATCCCTCACGCACCTGCACTCTAAAGAGAAATGCTCTACCTCGCTCAGCCTTTGCCCATAAGACAAGATGTCTAATCCAAGCCACATTCTGGTAAATCTCCTTCGCACACTCTCTAAAGCTTCCCCATCCTTCCTCTAAAGAGGTGAGCAGAAATGAACTCAACACCGCCATAGCGGTCCCACAAACAAAAGAAAATATGTTGATGTTGGAAATCCAAGGCTACACAAACAAAATACTGGAGGAACCCATAAGGCCAGGTAACATCTATGGAAATGAGCAAACGAGAGACATTTCGGGCCGAGACCTTTAGACTTTGAGAAACGAGCACGATTGAATATTGGTATAGCAACCCCAACTTATAAAGAACAATGAAGTAGAGGAACGCCAACAGAAGCTCCAAAGACCTTATTCTTGGGAGAAGAAGGATCTTCACCTCAAAGATGTCTGAATTCTTGTACTGAAAGCAGAAGCCTCATAGCCAATCAACCTTCTATTGGCCCAGGATCTGGCGAGTTGTAGACGGCGGCCTATGTCCCAGTTGGTGATGGATGAGGAGAAGGAGGTAAAGAAGTAGAGAAAGAACAGGAGGATGATGGAGGAAGAAGAAGAAGAAGAAGAAGAAGAAGAAGAAGAAGAAGAAGAAGAAGAAGAAGAAGAAGAAGAAGAAGAAGAAGAAGAAGAAGAAGAAGAAGAAGAAGAAGGAGAAGGAGAAGAAGGAGGAGGAGGAGGAGAAGAAGAAGAAGAAAAAGAACTAAACACAGTAGAGTTGCAACTTTGCTCCGTGGCTCTTGAAATCAAACTCCGATTAATGATGAATAACACGTAATACGCTGTCTTAAATTGCACAAAAACTTGAGCAATCTGTGGGGTGTACCCCAAGATCTTTCAGTTCCTCCACATTGCTAAGGATCCTGGTATTATCCTTGTATTCTGTCTTAAGATTGACTTTCCAAAATGAAGAATGACATTTTTCCAGACTGAAATTCTTCTGCCACTTCTCAGCCCAGCTCTGCATCCTGTCAATGTCCCATTATAACCTACGATAACCTTATACACTCTCCACACCTCCGTCAACATTTATCTCGTCCACAGACTTTCTAATCTGCTCTTCTTCTTGCTCATCGAAGTCATTTAAAAAAATTCCAAACAGCAGTGTTTGCAGAACAAATCCCTAACGGAACACCACTGATCACAGACCTCCGCACAGAATACGCTCCATCTACTATCACTCACTGCCTTTGACAAACCAATTTTGATTTATACGTAGCCACGTTTCCATGGATCTCACTACTACCAGCTTTCTGAATGAGCCTTCCCCGGCAAACCGTGTCATACAACTTACAAAAACCAAGGTACATCTTTCTCGTAATAAGGATATCAGACTGAACGTAATACTCCAAGAATGATAGAACTACTGTGTTATACAGCTGCAAAATCACCTCACAACACTTGAACTCATTCCCTCAAAAATGAAGGCTAACATACCATACAGCTTCCTAGCACCCTATCTTTGAGCAATATAGGGAAGTGGACCCCAAGATGCCCCTGTTCATCCACATGACTAAGAATCCTGTTATTAATTCTGTATTCCGCCTTTAAGTTTCACCTTCCAAGGTGTATCACATCATACTTTCACAGACTGAGCACCACCTGCCTCTTCTCAGCCCAGCTCTGCACCCTGTCAATGTCCCATTGTAACCTACTGCAGCCTTCTACACACTTCACAACGCGGTTCCTCTTCAGGAAGTCCAAGCATCTTCCGTCCTCTGCATGGTGGAAGTCCACCAACTCCTCCGCCCACCACCACTATCTCGGAGACAGTTTCTGAACTCGTAATCGGGATGGCAAGAACTGCACACGATACTCCAAGTGTGGCCGCATCACGGTATTGTACAAAGCCTGGGACTTCATATCCTCTACGATGTAGTGGCTCCATCACGCTCCAGACCAGTGTGACTCCTGACAGGGAATTATATCCCTGCAGCCTTGGACATGTCCCTTCATAGATCAGAAGAGCACAATACAGGCCCTTTGGTTCACAACATTTACTAAGAACAATTAAATCTTCCCATCACATTGTCCTCAGTCTATTAAGCGGAATAAACACTCGACGTTTCAGGCCAAAACACTAGTTAGGTCTGGAGGATGGAAACAGAGGCAGTTTGGTTTCCCGATCCTATTTTGATCTGCCTGCCTCTGGCTGCCTCTACTGCTACGATTAGGCCAAATGCAAACTGCAGGTGCAGAACCTCATATTCTGTCTGTGTAGCTGCCTAACAACATGCCCATCGATTATATTTAACTTCCGAAAATTTCAACACCAACCCTTTGTCTTTTCTCTCATTTATTGTTCTGGTTAGCCTCACCCATTCTCTTCAAACCACTGGTCATTGATGAAATATTTAAATTTCACAAATGGAGTGAGAGCAAAAATGAAAGCATTTCTGAATATTGTGCTGAATTGCGCAAACTATCAGAACCTTGTAAATCTGGAGCAGGTCTATTGGACGCATTGAGGGATAGGTTAGTGTATGGCATGCACTGTGAAAGCATACAGAAGAAGATCCTGAGTGAAAAAGACCTTGCATTAGAGGAGGTGCTGAACATTGCAATATCATGGGAAACAGCAGCACGGGGCACTTCAGAGATACAACAAAAATCTCTGCTATATGCTACAAATAAAATATCACTGAACAGAAGTGAAGGAAAGAAATGTTACCGTTGTGTGAACAGATCACATGACCCTCATGATTGTGGCTTTGAAGACAAAGAATGCAGATATGGTGGCATACAGGGCCAGATTGGCGGAGTGTACAAAGCTTTTAAACAGCAAAAAAAGGACAAAGTACAGAGAAAAAAAGAAACCCTAGAAAGGAAAATACAACAATGTACACAAAAAGAATGAAAGCAGTTCTGATGAAAACGACTCAGACCAAAGTGAACTGACTTGTCTCCATCTTCATAGTGTGAAAGAGACCAATGATCGAAGAGTAATATGCATCACTCCTCCAATGGCAGGCGTGAGACTGAAAATGTATTTGGACACGACTATAAACGACTGATTTTGCACTTACCTCTGAAGCGAACTGAAGTACTGCCAAAGACTTACACAGGACAGAGAGTGCGTCCCAAAGTTAAAATTAAAGTGACAGTGACCTAAAGGAGAAAACACAGCAGCTGAACCTCTATACTTAGAAATGGAAGACCACCGTTGCTGGGACGTGACTGGCTAAGGAAAATCCAGTTGAATTGGCATACCATCAAGGCATTAGTTGTGTCACAAAGGAGGGCTGCTCGGGGGGAGGGCATGTCCGCAGCTCTCCTCTCACCCATTGTCAACTATTATAATGAAGAGAAGGAGCGAGATAGCGTCGACAATGAGGACAAAAGGAATATCCATGGCCACGACTCTGATGATGATATATGGGATGCTAGTGAGACAGGTATTGCCAATAAGCAAGGTGATGAAGACTACCTGGAAGTAAAAGAGCAGATGTACCAGGAGAAATTGACATCTCTCAAAAAACAGCTACAGCAGTTACAGGAAGGCACTTTGCAGAAGTATCAGAAAAGGGGATGAATAAACCAGATCAAGAGTACAAGGAAACAATACGAAATGCAGAGGTTTTTCTGCAACTGGGGATAGAACAAATGGAAAGGAATTATATTAAAGAGAAGAAAGCAGCAGTGAAAGAATTTGAATATAAAAAGATTGAGTTAGAATGAAAGCAAAAAGATGATTGAGAATGAGAGGCTAACAATGGAACTCACGGGATATTCAATAGAAGTAAAACCAATAATGACTAGGATACTAAAGAGGAGACCCAATGACCCTGTTTCAATTCCAGACAAAAGACGAAAACCTGCACCTGCGCAGTAAAATTGCTAGTTAACAAATGAACAGATAATGGAAGACCTGCGAACTCTTAATAACTTAAATCTTTGAAAAGACCAGCATTTCCGCCTTCTCCTGAGCATCTTCCCAGCAGTCCTGGTGAATCGCCAGCACAAAGTTATGAAGCACGAATAAAAGATGGAAAGGTATATTACTGTAAGAGATGGTATCATAAAAGTCAGGTTATCTATCTGGAATCTAAGGAGAATACGAAGATTGGCTGTGTAATTAGCTCAGTTGGAACAAATGATATATGGGTAATGAATACAAGTGATAACATCAAGATGCATACATATCTAGGACAGCTACACAGAGGAGTCTTCATTATACGGAGGCGAAATGCTGCCAAGAACACTTAGCAATTTGGAGGCACAAATCTTCGTAACTCTCCATCCTCAGAAGTCAAATTTTCATGACTTTAATAAGGAAATCTGTATTAAAACAAACACTTTATAGACTTGAAGAACAAACTATTTGAAGACACTTTCCAATGCCATCTCAGTGTCATGGTCCCGATCATTAATTCCCTATCTTGCTGTTAACATCCTTTGATTATGCCTTGATTCCGACCTATAATTTCCCATATACTGCTAATTATCTTTGATGAAAGCACACCTGGTTTCTATCAAGAACCGCAGTATAAGAACCTCGGCATCACAACCACTTGTTGCCAGTTCGCTTGTCTTTTTCCTGTGACATAACTACATTTCCCGACCGCTTAGAAACATTTGTTCTATGTTTAGCTCCATTTTCAAGGTTTATCTATGAGACTCCGTCTCTCCGAGTCAAAGCTCCGTGTTCAGTCTATGAGCCAAATCTCCGTGTCAAGGCTCTGTGTCAGGGCTCCTTGCAACCCTCACCTTTGATGATTGTGCATATTTTTAAGAATACCATTCACCTTTTCACGGATTTCACTTCGCTTTTCGACATCTTTGCAACATGGACGTGACTACTGTCTATGGCCGGAACCTGCCAATTTGTGAATTGTTTAATTTATTCCAGACAATATAGTGAAGAACTATTTGTTTGTTTCAGTGCCGGACAATCGAGAGAATACACCCACCCCACCCTCACTAGCGACTTGAGTTATAAATGGGTCTTAGACCAAAAGTAAAAAAAAGCGATTGTTATAGTTTGATATTATCACGTTACTTTGTTATAATTCGATATTATTAAGTTACTAAATAAACCAATGGTAGGCATTGTATGTTAAGGGTAAACATATTTGTTTAGCATAGTGTTCCAGTTAAGAAAACAGTTGATACACTATTAAAATAACAGGGGAGCAGTGTACCATATAGCCAACAGTATAATGAGGGACTACTTTATGTTTTAGAAAGACGTCGTTGAATGCGCTACTTGGCGCATATTGAGCATGCACTACTAGACGCCTATTGATCTGTACGTGTGTATCCATTTCGGAGTTCTGCCAGTAAAGAACCATGAAACTTAGCTCCCGTTTCCATCACTTTTATTAATAGCTTTGTTGTGTAGTCAGGCCACATACACAATATCTTCATTGTACTGCATTCGCCTTTATTACCTCACACTCCAGCCGTACAACTACGTCTAAGTAAAATTCCCTTGCACTTTCCCTGTAAGTGCTTGCAATAAAGTAATTCTCAAAGCTGTATATGGCAACGTATGCGTACTTAGATCGTAAGTTTACTTTCAGCTTGCAAGCTTGCGAGTTTTGCTTCCTTATTGACATTGCTCATTAGCCGCAAGGACATTTCACAGAATTTGTTGCTAGTTTCTGTCCATAAGGCTGCTGCTATTAAAGCTGCCAAAGGCTTCCCCACCCCTGCTCCATCAGGGCCTTGCCGAGTTTGGGGTGGTGAGGGGTTGTGGTGGGAGATGCCGAACAGGGTCGGGAGGTGCGAGAACCTATCACTTTTGACGCCTGTTGAACCGAATTGCAGATTTTCTTTCTCAGTCTGCTCGAAGGTGCACGTAACTTGCAGTGGGATTCAACCCCCTTCGGAATATCTGAAGGGAGCAGCCCCCTCAATTTATGGCTGAGCCTCGGCCCCAGTGCGATGGAGCAACATTGTGTGTCTTGGGGAGTGAGATATACTGGCTGGTCCTACTCTTCGGACTAGCCGCCGAGGACATTCGCACATCCGGGTGGTGCTGAGGAGGCTTCACTCTGTGTATCACACCAAGAGTATGAGATGACAGAAAATGAGGGAGCTTCTCCATATGTCTGACCCTAGAGTGTGTGATGGGATGGTGTGAAGGAAGGTTCACCCTGGGTCTGACACCAGGAGTGTGTGTTGGAATGGTGTGTAGGGAACTTCACTCTGTGCCTGACCCCAAGAGTGTCTGGAGGGAAGGTGAGGAGGGAGCTTCAACTCAGTGTCAGACCCGGACATAGAGACATAGAGGAAGTAAAGAGGTAATTCATATGGAAGCCGAAAAGTAAACTTTCGAATACCTTTTATAGTGAATACTCCCTTTTCCATAACTCATGTGTCTCCATCAGAAACTCCTCCCCACCCGAAACCTACGAATTAGGAACAGAAATGGCCGTTGGCCCGTCGAGCATGCTTTGCCATTTAATATGATTATGACTGATCTGGCCATGGACTCAGATCCACCTACCTTCCTTTTCTCCATAACTCTTAATTCCCCGCACCTTCACCATGGCCCCTTTCTCAATTCCTTTTCCTCCTTACACCTTTTCTGAAGCGCTCTCTCCGCACTGGCTCTCTCACATTGCTTCCTCTCTGCTGACTGATCCTGCTGCTATGGTCTTCTCATCACCCGTCCCGCGGCATGACGCTCACTACTCCTCCTGTACAGCTCCCTCCCAACTTCATACTCCCCATTACCGTCCCTCTCCGAGGTTATACATAGACATCCTCTCTGTGCCCGAATGTAATGCCATCTCTGTCATTTTCCAACCGTCAGATCCGCAGACTGAAATCTATTATGTAATCTTCTTCTTTCAAGAGAGAGAGAAAAATCACACACACAAGTTCAGAACTAAGGACGCAGCAAAGCAAAAAACCCCAACTTCATCGGATGATTGAGCATTTCCATTTTCAGTACGTTTCCTCTCCCATTCCCTTCCGTTCAAACTCCAGCGCCAGCACTGCTGAGGATTAAACTGCATCCGCCATCTCTCTGCCCACTTTCGTGTTGGGTCATTTCCCATCCTATCAGCTCTGAAATTTGACAGAAGTTACACAAGGATCTGGATCAACTGGAACTATGGTCTGTGTAGGAGGAAAGGTTTAGACCGTGGAGTCGGTTTCTTTAGTCGACTGTAGATTATGAGCTGAAAGGCTCATAATTTATCTTCTATTTGGGATCTCTGTTGTAGAATAGAGATATCATGGCCTGCAAGTTCCCCGATGGTAATGACATAGTTCAACAGGCTGTGGAAAGACACTTCATCGGAGAGGACTCTGAGTATAGAATCTGGGTTATATTGTAGATGTTTCAGAAGCTAGAGAGAACGCACTTGGAGAAATGTCTGTGGTTCTAGTTGTCCTACACAAAAGACGGGTTTCGACCGCAGGGAGCACAGATGTTGCCGAAGCTGGAGAGCTGACCAGAGCAGCTCGTGGCTCTTGAGCTCAATTTCCCAACTGCACCAGCACACCGTGCAACATCTAATGCACCCTACCAACTTGCCCCCCCCCCCCCACCACCCCGGGTTCTTTAAAACTTCCGTTTAATTTTGTGCTCTTTAGAATTGGACTCCCCAAGCATGCAGGATGCAGATTGTGATGGCCTAACTCATCTACGCCGCTCCTGGCTTTATATATCTTTATCATGTCACCTGACAGCTTCCTTTGCACCAGGGAAAACAGTCCCAGCCTTTTCAGTCCCAGCTTATAACTCAAGCCATCCAGTCTCAGAAAGGTCTCCGTTAATATTTTCTAACTCTCTCCAATTAATCACACCCTCGTTTTAATGGGGATGGGAAGACCTGCACGCGACATAACGTTCCAGCTGCTGGTACTTAGTGCCCTCTACGACGAAGATCCTTCATCACGCTCTACATCTGTGTGACCTCTGACAAGCTTGGGCATTTCTCTTCCTGCATAGACCAGTACACCACAAAACAGGCCATTAGGTTCACAACGACGTGCCAGTCTTTTAACCTATTCTAAGATCAATCTAACTCTTCTTATCACATTGCCCTCAATCTATTCAGGGGAATAAACTCTCGACGTTTCGGGCCAAAACCCATCGTTAGGCCTGGAAAGGAAGTAGGCAGAATTAGATCGGTTTCCCGATTCCATTTTGACATGTCTGCCTATGGTCATTTCAACCACTACGAAGAGGCCAAACACAAATTGGAGGAGCAATACCTCATCTTCTGTCTGTGTAGCCTCCCAGTAGCATGCTTGTCGATTTCTCTAACTTCTAAAGACTTCAACATCCATCCTTTGTCTTTTCTCCCTTTCACCATTGTCGTTAGCCTGACCCGTTCTCTTCACCTGCCTGTCGCCTCGCTCTGGTTACCCTCTCCACCCCATTCTCCATGGTAAAATGTAATCTCCCAGTTTCACTTTACACCTTCCAATTTATAATCCTCCATTTGCCACCACCTTCTTATTGTGGCTTCTGCCGCTTCTTGTGCAGTCTTAATGAAAATTATCAGCAAGTAACTTCAACTGCTTACTTCTCTTAATTTTCCCCTATTGCATTTAACGTATTGGAGAATTGCTCTCTGTTCTGGTCATTTCATTATAGGAAGGATATGAAAGCTTTAGAAAAGCTAACGGGGAAATTTACCATGATGCTGCCTAGGTAAGGGAGCATGCGTTGTATGGGAAGGCTGGGCAAGCTAGGGCTTTTCTCCTTCGAGCGTAGGAGAATGAGATGGGAATTGGCAGAATTGTATAAGATGATAAGAGTCAGAAATGGAATGCACAGACAATGCCATTTTTCACTGAGCGACAATATGACAAGATTTGGAATAATTTTAAGGTGATTAGCTGAAAGAACAGAGAGAATATCAGAGGCACATTGTTTTTTTACACAGAGAATGGTGGGCGTGTGGGATGCATTGCCATGATGACGGTAAAGTCTGACACTTTGGGGTCATTAATGGTATTGCTAGATGGGTACATGGATGATGGAAAAAATGAAGAGCTATGTGTGTTGCTTTGATTTCTGGTATCTGCAGATTTCCTTTTGTTTGAGGTATGAGGCAGGAAGGTTTGGACAAGAAGACATCGGGAGTTAGGTGGGAGATGCGAATGGGAAGTCGGAGACTGATTCATCTCTCCATCTGGAATTCTGTCCCAGAAAATATGACGTTCTCTGTCTACACTCACAGGTCCCGTTCGATATCACCTGCAGAGGTGCGCATGGATGCATCACCAATTTACACCTCGCTGCTGCCTTACCAAGGTAGGTGTATACAACACTTCGAGGGGAGTGCGGACGGTGAGTCGATGCCTGGTCTCGGGGGTAGGAGTGGTGAGGAGAGGACCGTGTGCCCTAAACCCGATCCCAAATGGAAGGGTGAAGAAGGAACATGCGCCTGATGCCTGATCACAGAGGGTAAGGTGTGTGTCGGGGCTGGGGGTGTGGATGAAGGGGCAGAGTGTCCGACGCCCAATTTCAGAAAGGGGTGGGGGACAGAAGAGTGTATCTCATGCCGGCTTCCATGCGGTGGGGTGGGGGAAGACGACTTTGTGCTCGACACCTGGTCCTAGACGGGAACGATGGATACAAGACGGTGTCCGACACCTGGTAAATTAATACACACAAAAATCTGGAGGAACTCAGCAGCTAGTCAGCATCTGTAAAAAAGAATAAACTTTTGACAGATATCCTGAAGAATCTCGGCCTCTATCGTTCTCTGTTTACTCTTTTCCGTAGAGGCTCCCTGGCCTCTGAGTCCCTCCAGCATTTTGTGTATATTGGTTTGATTTTCAGCATCTGCAGATTTTCTGTTGTTTGTGACCTGGCTAACTAATTAGCTGTCTTCTATACTTCAGGCGTTTTATTGATAAAACTGGGATATCTGCTCAAGATGGCGATCCAGTTGCAGAATAAATCTGAACTTGCCCGCCTCCTTGTTCTGGATTTCGAAAATCCAGCGGGAATTTCGTTCCACAAAGTTACAGTCGTAAAGGTGGAATCGACACAACATCAATCCTGCTGCGCTGTGCCACAGGCACTGAGGCTTTCCGGGGCTGCTCGGTGGAGTGGAGACAGGGGTCGGGGGAACGGAAGGCAGCGAACCCGGAGGTTGCCTGAAGGCCCGGGATGGCGGGCACGGGGCCAAGTGAAGGGGCGAGGGAGAGGTGGTGGGAGTGAGGAAGTGCCGGCCAGAGAGCGAGTGGTTAGGGGTGGGAGGGGGAGTGTTTATCTGCTGGGAATCTCCTTTGGCAGTCTCACTGTGTCCTGGGCTGGGCCTGAGCCCTTGGCCTGGGAGCCCCGACTCTAGGAGACTTGATAGGCAGTATTTGCACCGTTTGCTGAACGTTTTCAGTTCAATTTCCACTGCAGACACTCGGGCACCAAAGTCTGGCCAGTAGTCACACTGCAGTTATAACTGTCTGCTACACAGTCAGAGGGGCTGTCTTCAGTGTGAAACATTGGGTTAAATGATCATGTGGCCTGATAGGAGTGAACAGGCGTCTGGATAATACTTCTTCAGACTGTAGAAGTAAATAGTAAATCCTGTCAATGTCTGCTGATCTGTTGTAAAAACCTGCTGGAGACTGGAGTGCAGAGATGGGGTTGGGGGACTGTGTATGTGTGTTGGTGGGAAGAATAGAGCTTGTTTTGCTGCTGTTGGTTTCTTACTTGTGTTCTGCGGAGCATTGCCAGCAAGCTGTGTGTTGGTGACAGGATGACTGGCAATGCTTGCAGGCTGTGTCGGTTATTAAGACAAATTTCACCATATTTTTTGAAGTGCACGTGATAAATAAAATTCATTTGAATCCTGTTATAATGGAGCATGCAAGACCTACCAGCACTTTGGGTCTTCTTTGGGGCTCACTCGACCCTTGGAACTGTACACTACTGATGTCCCAAATGGGCTTAGTGAAACTTCTAAATGGAGTCATTGTGGACCTGCCACAGGCCAGTGCTTTCAGTCTCCGATCCGACTTGAGTGTATCCTTCAGGAGGCTGAACTCATGGAAAGCTTCCGGCCCAGGCAGGGTACATGGCCGAGTACTAAAGACTTGTTCTGATCAATTGACCAATATTGTTCTGACCAATATTTTTAACCTCTCATGGGGGTTGAACGGCGGAGAGGGTCAGCAGCTCCCCAGTGTTAACACTTCAGAGGATCTCTCCGGAGTCCAGCATGCAAGTGCCGTTACAAAGAAAGCACAACAGCGCCTCTACGTTTTTTAGATGTTTGCGAAGATTCGGCATGTCGTCTAAAACTTTGACAAACTTCTCTAGATGTGTGGGGAAGAGTATTTCAACAGGCTGCGTCACGGCCTGGTATAGAAACACCAATGCCTTTTTGAATAGAAAAAGCTACAAAAAGTAGTGGATCTGGCCCAGTCCATCACAGGTACAACCCTTCTCACCTTTGAGCGTATCTACATGAAACACTCGCAGGAAAGCACATCATCATCAAGGGCGCCCACCATCCAGGTGGGCGCCCTTCTCACTGCTATCACCAGGAAGGAGGTACAGGAGCCTCAGGATCCATGCTACCAGGTTCAGGAATCGTTTTTACCCCTGAACCATCAGGCTCCTGAAAATAGGCTCCTGAAATAACTGCACTCACCCCTTCACTGAACTGTTTCCACAACCTATGGGCTCACTGTCAAGAGCTCTTTAACTGACGTTCTTGATATTTATTGTTTATTTAAGTTTTTTTTAAAAACTCTATTTGCACAGTTTGTTGTCTTGTACATTGGTGTTTCTCTGTTCTCTTGGGTGTGATTTGATCTTTCATTGATTCTGATATGGTTCTTGAATTTACTTTGAATGCCTACAAGAAAATGACTCTCGGGATTGTATATGGTGACGTATGTTTATTTGATAATAAATTTACTTTGAACTTGCTGAGAATAAATGCACCTGGAAAGATAAAGAAAACAGCTGCTTTCGGACTGGTCATAGCTTAAAGTATTAATAATATCTTCATTCTGCTCAAAATCTGGAAAAATAAAGCATAATTGGAATAAAAATAAAGTGAAGGAAGGTAGATAATTATCAACAACATGGATGCTTTTAAGATTTGTAGTATTGCAGCTGCTATTTTAATGAAGTCTGTGATAGGGGTCCTCCAAGGCTCTGTGGAAGGCTGGTGGTAGCCTTTGGGGCTTCTGGGCTTGTAGCTATCTTTGAAAACTTGTAACCAGGCTTGGAAATCTGCTGTTGGTGGAAAAAGAGGGATTAGAAAAAGAGGGATTAGAGTTGTAAGCTACGCCGAGCCTGATATTCTTTGCTTTCCTCTGCCAGAGTTCAGTGAAGCACCATGAATGCCATATTCGGAAGAAGAAAGACCCCGGAGGAGATGCTCCGGCAGAACCAGCGGGCACTGAACCGGGCCATGAGGGAGCTGGACCGCGAGCGAACAAAGCTGGAGCAGCAGGAGAAGAAGATCATTGCGGACATCAAGAAAATGGCCAAACAGGGGCAGATGGTATGTGCGCGCAAAGCCTTTTCAGGAGCTAATTCTTCCAGAGGAGAGTAACCTGATGGGCTGGATCACTTAGAACAGAGATCAGAATAAAAAGACTTGTGTTCCTCTTCCTGACAGAAGGCGCAGTGCTGTGTCTGGGAGAGCCACTCTCTCCCGGTGACCTGAGTGTGTGGAATTTGCCTGTAATTGTGTCAGTTTCCTCCAGGTGCTCGGGTTTCCTCTCACAGTCCAGAGGGTCACTGTAAATTGCACCTGGTGTGTGGACCAGTGGTGAAATCTGGAGGTAATAGGGAGGACACAATGGGCAAAATTGAGCCCACTAAACCTATCAAGAACACATCTGATAAGATACAGGAGCAGAATTAGGCCAATTGGCCCATCAACTCTGATCTGCCATTTCATCATGGCTGATCCAATTTTCCTCTCAGCCCCAGTCTCTTGCTTTCTCCCTGTATCCCTTCATGTCCAGACCAATCAATAATCTTTCAACCTCTGTCTTAAATATACGTAAAGGCTTGGCCTCCAAATCTGCCTTTGACAAAGAAATCCACAGATTCACTACTCTCTGGCTAAAGAAATTCCTCCTCAACTCCATTCTGAAAGGACATCCCTCTACTCTAAGGCTGTGCCTCCTGGTCTTGGACTCCCCCACCATAAGAAACATCCTCTTCATGTCCACTCTATCAAGGCCTTTCACCATTCAATAGGTCACCTCTCATCCTTTGGAATTCCAGTGAATACAGGCCCACAGCTGTCAAATGCTCACTCTCAAGACGCATACCTTGCCCACCTTTCAGGGCACCTTGCCATCCTTTTTATGCCATAGACCCGTCCCACTAACTGAGGTGCCCGTGGGCCCCAGTTTGGGAACCCCTGTAAGATCCAGAGAGTGTTGGGGAGCTCTACTAATAATAGTACCCCTTCAAGTCATCGTGATTGAGAAACATCAGCAATGCTTCATCAATGCACAGGTTTAAATCACGATTCTTGGCCCAACAGTACTTGAGTTCAAGCCTCTGCATTACCAGTGCAGTAGCTAAACCATGGTGCCATTAATATTGTCAGATGTTGTAATCAATAGCTATGTCTCTGTAAGAGAGACGCAAAAGCACAAGGACAAGCCTTTCAGCCCACGGTGTCTGCTCCAACCAAGATGATGAATTAAACTGAGCATCTGCTTGCACCTATGCCTCAGGGTCCTGTCATTTACCGCATTTGACCTCCATCAGAATACACCTCATCTGCCATTTCCAACTGGTCTATATGCTGCTGTATCCTTTGACTGCTATCCACAACTCTGCCAATTTTTGTGTCGCTGCTAACTTACTAATCATTTTCACACTGGTGGTTCACAAACAAAAAACTCTACGCATTGATCCTTGTGGAACACGAGTGGTCACAGATCTCCATCTTCATTTTCATCCTGGTCATTCACAAACAAAAAATCTCCTGGTGTTCATCCTTGTGGAACACGAGTGGTCACAGGTCCTCAGTGAGAATAGCAGCCTGCACTCCTGCACTACACTCTGACTTAAATGGCCAAGCCAGTTTCGAATTCAGTCCACTATGTTTTCATGAATTATGTGTGTCTGTGTGATACAGGCCCTTTGGCCCAGTGAGTCTATAATGACCCCAGTGTCCAACCAGCTAGCCCCATTTTCTTGGACTTGACCCATGTCTGCCTAAGTCTTGCCCCCCGATGTATTTATCCAAGATGCTTATAAATGATACTGTTCTACCTGTCTCACTCTCTTCCTCTGGCAGCTCATTCCATGTACTCACCATTCTCTATGTGAAAAAGGACCCTATAAAATCTTTTCTCTCTCATCATTAACTTATGCCCCCTTCTCCAGTTTTGGACTCTCCTGCCCTAGGGAAAGACTTCTACTATTCATCTATGTCTCTCGTGATTGTAAACATTTCTATAAGGTGACCCCTCGTTCCCCTACGCTCCGAGGAATAAGGACCCACCCCAGCTAACCTTTCCCATAACCCTGATGCGCTAGTCCTGGCAATGCTCTGGTAGATCTTTCCTGCACTCTTTCCAGTTTAACCATGTCTTTCCGATAACAAACTAAGGAAAACAATCCTCCCCAAGTGCAACGTCACCAGCAACGTAATGTCCAGCTCCTGTACTCAGTGCTCTGACTGATGAAAACCAGGGTGCTAAATGCCTTTTTCACCACCGTCTACCTGTGATACCACTTTCAACAAACTGTGCACTTGTGCTCCAGGTCCCTCTATTCCATTACACTCTATTGCTCACATTTCTAGTACTCAGCCATTCATCGTCTAAGTCCTACAATGGTTTGACTTTCTAACTTGCACTAACTCACACTTGCCTGTACTGAAATCCATTTGCTGCTCCTCAGCCTCTTCCCTAACAGATCAAGGCCCTGCTGTAATCTGTTATAGCCTCCGCTATCAACAATACCTAGCTTGGTAATATACATAAGCTTACTGATCTAACCTTGAGCATTCACATCCAAAATCATTGAAATAATGAGTAATAAGGGTTCCCTATGTCATTACACTAGTCACTGGCCTCCATTCTGTGAAACAGCCTTCAGTGCCACCACCTTCCTACCTTCGAGCCAGTTGTGAATCCCTCTAACTAGCTTATCCAGGATTCTGTGGAACCTAACCCTCCCGACCAACCTAGCATGCAGGACTTAATCTAAGGCCTTACTGAAGTTCAAATGGATTACATGCATTACCTTAACCTTTCAGTTATCTGTTCAAAAATTAAAAAAACATTATCAAGCACAACTTACTGCAGACACAAAGCCATGCTGACTCCTAATCAGCCTCCGCCTATCCATATGCTAGAAGATACTGCCCCTCAGAATTCCCCCCAGTGACTTTCCCATCACTGATGGCAGGCTGGCCAGCCTGTGGCTTCCTGGCTTGTCCTTGCTACTCTCCTTAAACAAAGCAAAGGCATTGGTGACCTTCCAGTCTTTGGGAACTTAACCATTGGATAACGATGAAGCTGATATCTTGGCTTCATCGTTAGGCCTGTGTGAGCAGTGAAAGGGTCGGTGACACGGAAGAGAAGTGTGAGGAAAAACATTTGCTGAAGTTTGAAAATGTATTCAGTGTGCAAACAAGAGACGCACACAAAATGTTGGAGGAACTCAACAGACTGGGCAGCATCAATGGAATAGAGTACAGTCGCGTTTCAGGCCGAGACCCTTCAGCAGGACTGCCCTTGTGATTGCAGCATCACCCATCGTGACGGAGACCATCTGGTCCCGTTCTTCCTCATTCTTTCACACATTACATCCTTTATTATCAAGAGCAACACAGTTGGAGGGTCTCAGCAGGTCAGGCAGCAGCTGTGGAGGGAACTGAACAGTAGCTGAGACCCCTCATGAGGTCTGGAAAGGAAGAGGGCAGAAGCCAGAATGAAAGGGGTAGGAGGAGGGGGATGGGCATGAGCTGGTGAGTGTTGTGTGAATCTGGGAGGTGATAGTTTTATTTATGGAAATACAGCACAGAATAGGCCCTTCCAGTCGTTTGAACCACACTGTCTAGCAATGCCTCGATTTTAATTCCAGCCTAATCACAGGTCAACTTACAATGACCGATTTCCACTAACTGGTATGTCTTTGGACTATGGGAGGAAACCGGAGCCCCCAGAGGAAACCCACGGAGTCACAGGGGAGAACGTACAAACTCCTTACAGGCAGTGGCAGGATTTGAACCTGGGTTACTGGTACCGTAAAGCTAACCACTACGTCTCCATGCTGCCCTGGTGTCAGCGAAGGGCTGAAGAAGGAATCCATGGCTCTAGTAGATTTTGGAATAAAGGGAAGGAGGTGGACAACCAGAGAGAGGAAGGTGAAGGTGACAGGCAGTTCTTGAAGATGCAGGAGTGGAGAATGAAGGGGTAAAGGGGTCAGAAGGATTGGAGGAACAGAGAGGAATTGTTACCAGATGATAAAGAAATCAATATTGATGAAATCAGGTTGGAGACCACTAAGATGGAGTAGTACCTCACTCCGTTTTGACTGCCACAACTTCCCTTACTGAGCAGAACCACTCTAGTGTGTAAAACAAAAACCCTTTTGCTCATGTCACTCTTGTTTCTCGCCCAGATTAGCGAAGGCATGGGTTTAGTGTGAGAGGGGAGCAATTAAGAGGAACCTGGGAGGATATTCTATAGAGGGAATGAGTTTGAGGCAGGTACATTAACAACATTTAAAAGTCACTTGGATAAGTACACGGATAAGAAAAGTTCAGTGCGATGTGGGCCAATGGGTCCAGGTTGGATTGGAAATGTGGTCAGCATGGAGCAGTTGGGCTGAAGAGCCTGTTTCCATTCTGTGTGGCTATGAATCCAGTACTGATGGTGTGCAGTCTGTGCACTAAGCGCTTAGTGGACCATGCAGGCTGGAAAAGGGAGAGCTGAAGGACGATGTGGTAAAACCCTTGCTAGGTCTCCCAGCAGGCTGATGAAGGTGTGGTTCTGTGGAGGAGTCTACAGCCAGGAGTGTTAAGTGTAGTAGCTACCATGAGATCTAACTTAAAGGTCAGGAGAAAGTCCTCTGCTGAGTGTGGACAAAGTGGAACTGGGGAAGAATTGAAACAAGTAGTAGAGGAACACGTAAGAGGGGATTGAATGAGTAATTGAGGAACATGTAAGGGGGGTTGAATGAGTAACTGAGGAACATGTAAGAAGGGGTTGAATGAGTAACTGAGGAAAACCAGGGTGCAGTGAAGGGATTTGATTTGGAGTCTCATACCAAGGCCTTTCAGCCCACCAAGTCTGTGCTGACTTTCAAGCTCCCAATTACATTAATGCCAATGCCATTTTGTGTTCCCCACATTCTACCACTTAATTAAATCTTTGGGATGTGGGGGAAGCCAGAGTCACAAGGAAAGCTTACAAACGGTATGGGATTGAAGGGCGGGTCACTGGAGCTGTGGAGTAGTGACTCGAATAAAGTGGAGGAAGGAGCTGGATTTCGTGGGTCTCGTTTTGTGCTCTAAGTTTTTCCTTTTATCCACTTAGCTTAAAATTCAACAGTATTTTAAAAAAAAGTCTTGTTGTGGGGAAAGAAATGGCAGCTTGTTTCTGGACTGAATATCTCGACAGTACCTATGAATGGTATTCTTTTGCCAAACCCTAGGATGCAGTGAAAATAATGGCAAAAGACTTGGTGCGAACGCGTCGCTATGTGAAGAAGTTCATTATGATGAAGGCAAACATCCAGGCCGTGTCACTGAAGATCCAGACTCTGAAATCAAACAACACCATGGCCCAGGCCATGAAAGGAGTCACCAAGGCCATGGCTACCATGAATCAACAGGTAAGGTTTTGCTTGTGAAGCGAGTTGGGTGTGTGGTGAAATACTGTAGTAAAGACGAGGAAAACAGCTGAATCTGTTCCTTATTGAAGAAGGCATAAACTGGCATTGGGGATGTTCCATGAATAATTCACTAGGCAATTCCTGGGATGAGAGGGTTGTCCTATCACGGGTGGCTTGGGAAATTAGATCTATATTTTTCTGATTTTAGAAACAATGAGGATTTTATTGAAGTGCATAAGCTCCTGGGTGGGGGGAGTGGCACAGCAGGATTATGCAAAGATGTCTCTGTAACTGGGAGTGTCTCAAATGAGGGGTCATGGTTACAAAATTAGGGGGCAGGTTGGAATTTTATCTTGGAGAGTGATGAATTTCTGGAAATATCTACCCTGGTGGGCTGTGGAGGCTGGATCACTGGGCCTGTTGAAAGAGGAAGCAGCCAAGCTTCTGAAAGACCAGGCAATCGAGGACATTGGGGACCAGGCAGAGAGAAGGAACCGAGACCTGGGTAGGTCAATGGGGGTGGGGGGGGGGTGGGTGTCATATGGAATGGTGGCTCAGCTTGGAGGTCCTTCTCCTATTTCCTGGTTTTCTTTGGTGTGTTGAGGAATGGGTTTGGTGACTGAAGACAACAAGAGTCGTGAGGGGTGGATGAAGAACGTGAGGAAAGGAATGCAGAGAGCAGGGCTTTCGTGGTTGCTCAGTCATACAAGTAGCACAGTGTAGCAGTGCAGAGTTAACTGGCGGCTGTTCGTTGAGCCCCTGACAGCCTCAAAAAATGCTAAAAATATAATTCATCAACAGCTGTGAGGAGCAGGAGATGAGATATTTTGGAAGAGGGAGAGCGCTACGTGCTGAATCATGATACCTAGCTAGCTAGTCCCAATTTCTGCATTCTTCCAGGTCCCATCCTCCATGTAGCTGCTGCTGTAGTGACTCTGTTGTACCTGACCCAACCACTTCCTGCGCTCATTCCGTATCCTCGCCACCCTCTGCATGGAAAAAGTTGCCTCTCAGAACACTTTAAAATCTTTCCCCTCTCAAGCTAAATCTATGCCTCCTAGTTTTTGACATTCCTACCCTGTGATAGACTTATCATCCACTTATCTTTCACTCTAACATTTCCATAAAGTTCATTCTCCTACATTCCAAGGAATAAAGACCCAGCCAGGCCAACCTCTCCCTATATCTCAGGCACTTGTGTCTTGGCAACAACCTCGTAAATCTTCTCTGTATTCTTTCCATTTTGACCATGTCTTTTCTATAACAGTGACCATAACTGGCATCTGGGTGCTGGCAAATTCCACCCACGTTAAGCACCAGCTTCTCTTTGATCCTCGGGCACCTTCCTAATTTTTTTCTTTATGATCGATCATCATCAAAACTCTTCCAGTTTCAATGACCTGTTCATCCAAACCTGAACTCCATGTCGCTGCAGAGAAATGTTGTTGAAGGTTTGGATTAATTGTAGCTGGTGGTGAGAGTCTTCTTGCACTCAAAGTCCTGACCTTTCCTTCTCCTTGCAGCTGAAGTTGCCTCAGATTCAGAAGATCATGATGGAATTTGAGAAGCAGACAGAGATCATGGACATGAAAGAGGAAATGATGAATGACGCCATTGATGATGCCATGGGCGATGAAGATGACGAAGAAGAGAGGTAAGTGTAGAGTATCTCATGGGTTGTGACTTTTGAGTCCAGGGAGCAGGCGCAATCCGCTTCATAATTTGGGATTCTTTATTATTCATCTCTGGATGTAATGTTGACAAAGCTGGTATAGAGAAGTCAGTTGTAAGCCCACCTTTTAGAACCTGTGCAACTGTTCCCACAGCAATTTTGGGTATGGCTGTGAGGATTTACAATGATAGAATGTGGATGTATTTCCAAATTGGGGTGGTGTTTCTTGGGGAACTCTTTGATGTTTCTTAGGGAACTGTGCTCCCACACAGCTGCCAGCCATGGTCCTCTGGATGGTGATTTTGGCTGTTGGATTACTTTCACTCTTGGCCAGGACTTGAGCTCTGAGATGTGTCAAACTCCCAGCAGTGGTGGTGGTTCACTACTTTGGTTCCCTTTTTTAAGAACTACTGATGTCCAGTGCTTCACCCTGCTCCAGAGGACAGTATACCGCTCTGCCTGTTCCTGGCAGTTCAACAGAGATTCACTCTCCATGCATCCATCCTTCTTTGAAAGGATTCTGTTAAACTTGTCTCTTGGTTAGCAGACTTGGAAATAGTTTTTTCTTCTTCGTCAAAGTACTGACAGAAGGCATTGTGTGCACATGTACTCAGCAGGCAAGCTCGGAGCTAGGTCACTCTGCTAATACCTGGTGCTCTGCAATAGCACTGGATCCATGAATGCAGGGGTTTGTTTGTGATAGAGGCAGAAATATCCCTCTATCCTTCAACTGTGATTCAAATTCAGTCTCCCTGGAGAGTCAGTGTTGGGTTATCAGCTGCCTGGGGAAAACAAGAGCTGACTGGGTTGCTGATGCCCAGGGAAGTGAAAGGTGATTTAAGCATGTCCATGCCCACAGAAAAGCTGTGTGTGTAGCATATCGCTGTGTTCCTTCCAAGCTGCAGGGCTTTCTCTGTTGCATCATGCATTGAACTGCGGTGGCTTCGGGCCATGAAAAGTTTGTCACCACTTTACTGACAGTGGCGGATGAATCTTAATCATCAAAGACATTCACCTAGCAATACAAAGCTTTTATTTTGAGGCCCCAAGTACAAAGTAGTGGAACAGGCAGAGTGTGCTACTGCCTCCTGGAATAGGGTGAGACGCTGGACATCAGCAATTCGTTAAACAGGAAACTCCAGATCACCAGCAACCAAAACAGTGGAAATTTGGTTAAGTCTGCACTTGGCTGTGGTTGCGTCAGAGGGATGTATTATCCTTGACTTGGACACAGAGTCAATTCAATAATACAGAAAGATCAAAAGATATTAAGCTTGTGTAAGTTGTGTACTTTCTAATGGTGTTTACAGTACAAGTATCCTCCACTTGTCGAAACTTCGCTTTACGCCACTTCACTTTTACGAAAGACCTACATTAGTACCTGTTTTCGCTAACCAAAAGAAATCTGAAGAGGAATGTTCGCTTTTACGAAAGCAAGATGTGTCCTAAGGTATCAGAAAAGCCTAAGAGAGCTCGTAAGGGTGTTATGCTAGCATAAAGCTGGATGTAATTAAGTGTTTCAATCATAGTGAACAAAATAAAGACATTGTGCGTTGAACTTGCCTGCGTCCACCATTCATACTATTTACACACTGAGAGAAAGAATCTTGAAAGCTGCCAATGTTACTATTGGTTCTGCTAGCAGCATATCATTCCTGCTTTTACTATATGTTAGTGTTATTTTAGGTTTTATGTGTTATTTGGTATGATTTGGTAGGGTATTTTGTGGGTCTGGGAACACTTAAAACTTTTTCCCATATAAACTAATGGTAATTGCTTCTTCGCTTTATGCCATTTCGGCTTATGAAAGGTTTCATAGGAACACTCTACTTTCGGATAGTGGGAAATTGTAATTGAGAGGAGTTTAGAGGCAAATCATTAACATTAGGCTGGGCAATTTCTGGAAACATTTCACACAGGCTGGATGGAGGAAAACATAGTACTCTTTCCTACCCCCCCCTCCTCCTCAAAATCTGAGGCTGGAGACTGGTCATGAGGAGTTCCATATCTCAAGTCGAGGGGGTTGTGGAGGCTGGTGCGGGATCCATGGATTCCAGTGCAGTGTGCAGGTTGGTAATGGGAGTCTGTTGTTAGTGGATTTGGTTGCTGGCTCTGAGTACTGGGGAATGTAAAAGGAAAGGAGTTTGATTGTCACAAGCAGATGCTGGAAATCTAAAGCAACACACACAAGATGTCGACTGTGTACTCTTTTCCATAGACTCTGCTGAGTTCCTCCAGCATTTCGTAGGGATTTGAGTCGGCCGTGCTGCAGCGGGATGAGGGAACAAGCTGGAGATCTGAATGGAATCTCCTGTTCCTGTGTGCAGATGGGATTAAACAGCCTGCATGCCTGTCTGGGGAGTTGGGTGAAGCTGCAGGAGGGCATGACCATCATTCTTTCAGGGACTGAGTGTTGTTTCTCAACTCAAATCCGCAGAGAGAGAAATCTTGGCATCAGGCTCCACATCTCTGCTCCCACCACAGTGAACACCAAGAATAAACTAGTACATGTGTATCTCTCTTGTATTTCAGTGACGCTATCGTGTCTCAGGTCCTGGATGAACTTGGACTGACCCTGACTGATGAGCTGTCTAGTAAGTATCACAGGGGTGAAAGGTGGGTTCAGCCAGCTGAATAATGTTGTAGCATGCAGCCGACACATTGAACCGGCGAGCTAATGAGCAGACTGTACCCGTTTTCTTCTCTCTATCGGAAGCTCTTGAAATTTATTGTCTCCTTATGGAGGGCTGTAGGACAAACTCGGGATGGGATGGCTCACTGGGCAACCCTTTTGGCATGGAGTTGGGTGAAACGGTCTGCTTCCCTGCTTTTTGAGTACCCTACAGCCATACACAGTTCAGTGAAGTCTACCTGACAGGCAGGAAGGTCCAGTGTATTAGTGAGACCCTGGGGGAGGGGTGTGGGGAAGGAGCACCTGCATTAAAACCCTCACCTGAACCCTAACCCTTTCAAGACTGCTGGATATGCCTGAGTGCTTTATATCCAGTGATGTCAAAGGAATTTAGGGTTATGGGACTCAGTAGGAAAATATTGTGGGCACCCCTCCAAGAGGACCACAACCTTATCGTGGGTTTTGGAGACTTGTGTGCCTCAATGACCTGGAGAGCTTTGTTGGCTAGAGTCAGGACCTTGTGATTTGGCTCTTGGTTGGGTCACCCATGCCAAACAGGTCAAAGGGTAGAAGCTAGACTAAGAGTGGTCCACTGCCAGGTTTGTGGGTTCGGCTCAGGGCGAATGACCCAGACTGGCCCAAAAACAATTTTTATGGAAACAGCAATGAAGAATCCTTCCAAATGGACTGCATCCTTCATTGCTGCCCTAAACACCATAAGCATAATGGACAGCAAGTATCATGGCCAACAGCAGATAAGCTTTGATCTTATTGAATAGTGCATAGCAGGTCTAAGCTCTTGTGGTTGCTTTTGGTGAACATTTGTTAAGCTCTGTCTGATAATATAACTAAAACAGTAGCCAGGTGTGGGAATCAGACGGGTAAATGTGAGATAGGTTGTGAGAAGTAATTACTGACCATGCCTCTGAGTGCAGCCCCAGGGTCTCCATGTCCACCTGAGGTAGCAGACAGTTGTCTCATCTGAAAGCCATTACCTATTGCAGCGTGGATTTTTCTTGGAGAGCAGCATATCAGGTTAAATGTTGCGTCAACTCTCTGCAGTTGGGATTGTATCCAGTGCGGGTGTGATGGGTAAGAGTTCTGGTCTCTGGAGCTCTTTGATCACAGTGGAAAGGTCATCTCCAGCTGTAGCAGTCAGAGGTCTTTGGCCTGGTCCATTCCCCAGGCAGCTAACCCCAGGATGTTCCTTTCGCCTTCTAGATCTGCCAAGCACTGGAGCATCACTCAGTGTCGCTGCCGGGAAAAAGGCAGAGCCGGCTGTCTTGGAAGACGCAGATGCTGACCTGGAGAAACGGCTGAAAAACCTCCGCAAGGACTGAGTGGGTCGCCACGTGGTTGTTTTAAAAATTTAAATTAGCTGTATAATATAGACTGCACGGAGCGATTGTGATTTGGTATTTCTTTTGGTTTTTGGGAGTGATCGCCAAGTTGGTACATCTGGGGAGGGAGGGGGTAGCAATGGGCAGGACACACCAACTTAAGAACGAGGAAATCTAAGTGAATCCACTATAGCTGGGAGTCAGTGGCAGAGAGAGTTGGAGCCTTGTTGGTTGCCAGTGTCTATTATTCCCAAGTCTTTATTTTTCTTTAATCATCCTTTACCAGTGTTGTATTAATGCTCACCAAAGTTTCGGGCGAGGAGCACTCCAAATTCAAACCCACCTCCTCCCCACCAACACTTTAAAGGAAGTATTTAAAAAGCACCTGTGATTTTGGATCCTTTGGAGGGAGATGAGCAAATTCGTTTCGTTGCAGAGGCTGGAGGAACGTGAGGGTGAACACAAATTTCTTGGTGGTTGTAACACTATTGGGACTGGCTTGTGCCGATTCACGTTGAGCTTTATGGCCACTGGCTCAACGTGGACTATGTATATTCCCACTCTTGGTCGTACACAGGACTGCACCTCCTCTAACTCCAGTAAAAATACATCAGCACTTGGACCCATGCCAACTACTCATCTCGGCTGGGAGAAGGTGTAGAGGGACGTTGTAGCCCACCCGGTCACTCGGGCATTAAGGCTGACTGATTATTTTTAAAAATCACTTAGTTCCGAGGAGATTTGTATGCCGTGAGGTGAGCACTAGACCCAAAGAAAGAGCGGTTCCAACCTAATGCTGGTGCATCTAATCCTGTTCCAGTGGGGTGACTGGAAATGACATTCTATGTGCAATTAAAAATCTCAGCTCACTCTTCACTTTGTCAACTTTGTCCTTTGTACATTCTTCTGCCAATGTTGATTATGGAGTGTACCGATCCATTGTATTGTCCTGGTACAGGGCCACCACTGCTAAGACAGTGTCATTACAGCGTGACTTGCTTATGTGGCTAGATTCCATGGTAAAAAGGGACAGAGTTTAATAAATATGAGAATAAAATAAAGTTGGCCTGGGTTACATTGCAATAGCTTGTTCTAATTCTACTCCCATCTCTAACTCCATTCACATGATGTGGTCACTCCTCAATGTTGTGCTTTGGCTGCTATTGAATCAATGAATCGCTGACAAGGACGTACAAGTAGCAAGTGAATCCCAGGCTGTGACGAGTGTAACTCCCGGCGTTGCCTGGTTAAGACGTGCCATGGCGTTGTCTATACTAGGTCTGCACCCTTTCAGCCCACTTCTGCTACCCTGGAGTTGGTTCTGCAAACCTGACTCCCCCCACGCATTGCAGACCCTGCCCTCGGCCTCTCCAGACAGAATTGTAGGAGTTTTCTTTTAGTGTTCAATTGCTGCTTGCGGTGGAAGGTGTGCAGGAGAGCTTGAAGGCAGCTTGAAGGCCCGAGTCATTTTGCTGGGCTGCTCCCAGAAGACTGCAGACTCCTGTGCATGTTCCTGCCCACTGGCTGGGCATCCCTGCTCAGTGCTGTATATTATCAACACCCAGCTTGTTGCTCACTGACTGAAACATTAAAAACCGAGCGACGCAAGATGATGGAGAGAATTTTCAGCAGTGTTTGAACCATAAGGTGAACAGGTAGTTTGCCTTCAGTTTGTCTATCGTTCAAAAGAATGTACTTGAAGCAAATCTGTTGTTATATCCTCGATATCAACAACCCACTGGTTGAGCTTGGAAGTGACTGAGCAAGTGTGACACAGTATCAGAAGCCGCTGTCGTATCTCTTCATTAGTGTTCCCTGTCTCTGTAGGAGTGCCTAAGGAACTTCCATTATCCCTGCAACTATCTTGTGAGCTTGTCTCTACCACAAGATTTCACTTGCTCATGGGGAGGGAACCTGTGGAGTCCATGGTGTAAAGATGTTCAGCTTCTAGCATGGCTAAAAATGAAATCTTGTAAAATAACTTCTATGCAAGTGGCCATTATGATGCACTTTTGTTGAATCACATCATTCTTGAAGAGAGCCTACACAAATGTGTGTGTGTGTGTGTCGAATCTCAGGAGATGAGTGTCAGGGGCAATGTGCAGTCAGTTAATTTTCTTGCAAAGCTTTTATATTCAGGCAACCTATTTTCTTTGGTTTCCACATTTACGATCAACCTGATGTGCCGTAATAAAGTGTTTACCATTTGGTTATTTTTTGAAATTTGACCAGAGTCCAGCATCTTTGTGGATTTCCATTTCAGCATTGTTTTCTGTTGCTGTGTAGTGATTGAACAAGGGGGTGATGGGCTGATGGACCAGGTGGGGAGGGGGCTTGTGGGTGGAAGGGAGTTGGGGAGGAGGAGCTGGGCAGTGTGCTGATGAATGAAGTGGGGGGAGGTGGGCAGCGGGCTGGTGGACAGAGGGAGGGGTAAAGCTGGCAATGTCTGTGGTACTTGGGACAGAAGGTAACATGAGGATCAGATATTGTAGCCCCTCAGGCTTGTTCTGATGAGCCATGCTCATAATATCTTGAGCACAATCCCTATATCCCTCTATCCCTTTATTTGCAGATCTGATCCTCGATAGCACAGTCCTGCAGAGCATCTGCTAAAAATTTTCCATTCAGCATTGGGATCCTTTTGTTTCAGTCCAAGTGGACAACTCAATTATCTATCTTCTCCTTTCAGATAAAGTCCCATTTCTACTAAACTCTAGTCAGCATAGATGTACATTTTCATGAAACTATCCTCTTTCCTGGGACTCAGACACTGCACTGACTCCAGTACATGTGTACCATTCCTTGTCTGTGGACACCTGCAGTGTGACTAATAGCTTCCTCATGAAAGCTCTAAAAGGGTATCCTTATGCAAAATCCAATTTCCTTGGAAAGGGATCGAGTGCTTTCCCAGCATTTATGATGAGGAAACTCTTATAAGGTTTCCGGCTGGGCACAGGTATCAATTTTAACTGACGTTTCAGTGACTAGCTCTGCCATCTTCATCAGGGATGATGCCTATGCACGTCTAGTACGGTGGCATTTTTACCACTGTTGTCCCTCCCTCCTGATTGGTTAGTCCTCAACCAAACAGGTTTCTGCTGTCCCACCTTGTTTATAATCGAATTCCAGTTCTTCTTTGGTAGCAATGCAACACTGCATTTGCAATGGCCTCCAATGGCTTTCGGGACTGCCTGGTGAAGCAAGCCATTGACATAAAACTAGAGGAAAGGAATTTTAACAAAGTTGAAGGTCTTGCTCTAATTCAGAACTGGCATTCGAATGTAAATAAGCTGTGACAGCAGAAACCTGATTGGTTGACGACAGGGGTATATATAGACATGCGTGATGAAGATGGCAGAGTTTATCACTGAAACATCAGTTAAAATCAATACCTGTACCTGGCTAGAAGCCCAAGAAGACTTTATTCATCTGGTTTCCTTATTAAGACTTACATAACATTTTCTTTCCTCATTGCTTGGTGTATCTTTATTCTTATTTTCTGCTGTGCATCCCAAGACCTCATCCCCTAACAATATGTACTCAATGTTTTAGAAAAATGTTGCCCACCATTCAAACAAATGTACGTAGGAGCAAGAGTAGGTTCTCCCCCACTCAATGTGATCAATAGCCCTCAGTTCTCTAAACTCTGGGGGAAAAAATTGTCTAACCTTCTCTTCAGGTACCTCGTGATTTCATCACCACAATCCCCGAGGGCCGAGAATGCCGGAGATTGACCACACTTGGTAAAAACAGTGACATAACCATTTCTAAAAGAAACTATCTGCCTCCTTTCTGCTCTTAGTTGTCCATATTCTGTAATGTTCCATCACCCTATCCCAGCTGGCTTTGTATCATCTGCAAATTTCAATGTGCTAAAATATTCTGTGTTAAATATATTACTCCTCACATCTCTTTTAAAACTTTACACCAAACCCATGCCATCTTTTTCTCTTGCTATGCCCAATATTGAAAAAAATACTTGACTATGCATCTTATAACTCTATCTACTTCTATCAGGTCACAATTCAGTCTCCATTGCCGCAGAGGGAATAAATATGATCTATCCAATTTTTCTCTATAACTGGAATCCTCCAGCCCAAGCAATACCCTGGGATATCCCTGCATTTTTTCCTGTACAGCCACCTACTTCCGGACCTGCACTCAATGCTCCCTGTTCAGTCTAATCATCCTTTTGTGAAGTTGCAGCATAACATCCAACTCTTATTTCATAAGCTCTCTGCACAAGTTGGAAATATGATTCTACCAGTAAGCTGTGTGCGATTGGAACCTGTGAGTTACATTTTGATAGTGTGTTTTCAGGCCGATTGAGCGATCTGGTACTTTGCTGTCTCCAAGAGAGTTCGATGAATTTATTTTCTGTGTAACTTACTGTTTTTTCATTCACTAGGTGTCTGATGTTTTCTTCAATGGGTTCCATAGTGTTTCTTTGTTTAGTGGCTGCCTGCTGGAGGACAAATCTCAAGAGTTGTATTCTCAAGATTCAAGTACATGTACTGTCAAAGATTTGCTTGCTCACAGGTAGCCACAAAGCAAACAGCCTGAAAGAACCCAATTAAAGAAAAATAAAAATGAAACCAAACCACCAACATCTGATGTACAGAGAACAAAAAACCCCCACAAATCGTGCAAACAATTGAAACGAACAATAGCGTTCCAAACCAAAACAGGCCTCAGATCCAAACCTTGGAGTAGGCCCAAAGCGTCGCTTCTCATTATATCATATTAGTGGGCACAGAGCACAGCAGCTGAGGTGGTCTTCATAGTCTCAGCGCCATGGAGAGGGCCATCGGGAGGAACAAGTGAAATCTGCTCTCACCCGGACTGACCCCCTGTCTTTTCAGTCTGTCTGAGTCAAGGTTTAAATTGACTGATCAACAGAACAGCAAAAGGCTTCAGCGCCCTGGGGAAGGGTGAACGTCGCACAGAGTGAGCAAAATTGGCTCTTGCCTCTGATATGTGCTGGTGTTTAAATTGTCTGAACAGCGCACTAGGACCAGGGCACCACTGCTGTGAAAGGCTCTGGGCCTAGATCACACCACCCAGCAACTTGCTCTGGGCCCATATTTTGCCACCCAGCCTGAAGCTGCTCTCAAGCTCTTCATATCTGCTCAGTGCCCAGAGCGATCCAACCCCGTACACGGGCCAGTTGTGCAGGCACTGAATCTCCTCTGCCCAGGCTGATCCAACCTCGCTCCCAGCCCAGCTGTATGGGCATCGGAACTCCATCTGCAACGTTTCTGCAACACACCATCTCTGCCCATCCCTGGAACTCACCTTGCCATCTCTGCCCCTTCACTGTTTGTGGTGATAATTTAACACAATTTACCTCAGAAAAAGGTACTTTAGGTAATGTTTTTAGTCAGACTTTTTAGCTTTTTGACACCAGAAAGCTGTCGCACATGATCACCAGCACCATCTTAACCATTTTATTTGGTTTACATACTTTGATAATAAATGTACCCACTTTCATCACTTTCGTTCAAAAAAACCCAAGCTGGAGATTGGCACCAATTCAGAGCTGCTGCTGACGTGCTGTGACTTCTTCAGTGGTTGTGGAAAGTTGCACCCTCGGTCAGTCCTTCAGTGGAGACGAGTTGATCCACTTGTTCTGCCTGATGACAGCAGACGACAATGACTGGGGTTGTGGGAATGGATAACACCCCTCTTGCTTCTTCTAGGCTGAGGGGGGTAGGGGTTTTGGTGGCCATACTGTTCACTTAAAAAAAAATTGCCCAGTTGGAATGGTGAAACTAGGACAAGGAAAATGAAGTCTTAAGTTCAGTTTGGGCAGTGACATGGTTAAACTTCCTCACCAGGACAGTATGCTGTCAGTTCAAGTGTCATATTTTTCATGCACTAACCTTTAGCTTGAATTGCTCAGTTTTTAATTGTGAAGCCTGATCATTAGAGGTTTTTAAAGAGGAGTTAAATTTTTTTTTGAAATTGGGGAATCAAAGGTGATGGAACTGGCACAGAGCAGCAGATCAGCAGTGATCAGATTGAAAAGCAGGACAATCTTGAGGGGCTTCCCGCTCCTGTTTTACTTGCAAATGTTTTTTAAAAATGAGAAATGCCTCCTGCAATGCACTGATGCGTGGTTGTAACTCCAAGTCACAGACATCGGCAGCCATGGGTGAGTTGTACTTCACACTGTCCCGTTTGACAGGGTGTGCAGCAGGCAAAACAAAACAGAATGAGGCGGCTCGCTGTGATAATTCTGCCGTGGTGTATTTAACAAGCAGGTGACATTCTGGGCGGAGGAGGGGGAAGAGATATCAGATGTTCCGGAGATGGGGGAATCTGCAGAAAAAGAGAGGTGAAGCTCAGTGCAACCAGCTACAGTTTAGGCCATGTGGAAAGAAAGATGTGTGAACATAGAACAGAACCATACAGAAAACAGAGAGTGGGAGTTGGTCCTTTTGAAGCAAAGAAAACAATGGGCCAGGCAAGATTTGTCGAGGAAGAGGGGTAGACATTAGGACCTGTGCCTCCCTTTGAAGGCAGTTTGTGTTCCTGTGGAGAAAGAGGCTTTGATACAGTTCTCCCAGGGCAGAAATGGCTAATATGAGAGGGCATAATTCTCTGGTAATTGGAGGAGAATACAGAGGGAATGTCAGAGGTAGTTTTTTTTACATTGAGAGTGGTGGGTGAGTGGAACACATGTTAGAAGGAGATACATTAGGACTTTTGAGACAATATTAGGCGCATGGATGAAAGATAAAAATGATTGGAAGCATTAGACTGATCCTAGAGATGGTTAAAAGGTTGGTGGCATATCGTGGACCAAAGGGCCTGCACTGTGCTGTTCACAGAACTCAGAATCAGGTTTATTATCACCGGCATGTGTTCTGCAATTTGTTAACTTAGCAGCAGCAGTACGGTACAATACATGATAATATAAAAAGAAATAAATAAGTAAATCAGTTACGGTAAGTGTGTATGTATATGTATGTTAGATTAAAAATAGTAAAACATATTGCAAGAACAGAAATTATACATATTTTTAAAAAGCGAGTTAATGTTCATGGGTTCAATGTCCAATCAGATGGCAGAGAGGAAGAAGTTGTTCCTGACTTACTGAGTGTGTGCCTTCAGGCTTCTGTATTTCCTTCCTGGTGATAACAATGAGAAGAGGACATGTCCTGGGCGATGGGATGCTTAATAATGGACATTGCCTTTCTGAGGCATCACTGCTTGAAGATGTTTTGGATATTACAGAGGTTAGTACCCAACATGGAGCTGACTAATTTTACAACTCTTTGTAACTTCTTTCGATCCTGTGCAGTAGACCCCTCCCTCCCACCATGCTAGACAGTGATGCCGGCTGTCAGAATGCTCTCCATGGTACATCTATCTTTCAAGTGCTTTATGTTCTATCTAAATGTCAGCCCAATCTATAATAGATGCTTCTTTGGAGTTTTTCTTCCCTTTTTACACAATGGTGAAAATGGCTTGAAGCCAAGCATCAGTATTAAAGGTCAAAAATATGTGAAATCCCAGAACTTTATTTACTACCTAAAGCTTTCTCAGCTCGCCAAGGACACCGACATTCCCAGTAGGAATGAGTTTGGAAAACACAGTACCAAGTGGAAAGCAACTACTCACTGTGTTAATCAACAACTGTGGTTTGAATGAAAGAAACCAGGCTGAGTAAAATGAGGAAAAAGAACAAAGAGCTTCACATGTGGAACTTGTATTTTTGGGGTACCTTCCCTGGGTTCATCGGACTTTGCCTAAACTAGAAATGGTGGTCAGTGCCTGGGAGCCAACTTGTGGTTTCACAAGTGAGCTGGAATTCGGAATACCCCCGACGACAGCAACAATCAAGTGGTGACCAAGACCAAGAGCCGTGAGCCCTGGCATCATTGTAACTGACTACATAGTATTTTGTGTGGTTTATCTGTGCTTTCTACTTTTTGATAATAAATTAGGCTTAGCAGCACACACAAAATGCTGGAGGAACTCAGCTGGTCAGGCAGCATGTATGGAAAAGAGTAAGCAGTCAATGTATCGGGCAGAGACCTTCATCAGGACTGGAGAAAATGATGAGAGGGTAAGGGTGGAAGAAGTACAAGGTAGTAGGTGAAAGTAGGAAGGGGAGTGGTGAAGTAGAGAACTGAGAAGTCAATGAAGGGCTGGAGAAGAGGGAATCTGATAGGAGAGGGCTGAAGGCCATGGAAGAACCAGAAGGAGGAAGATCACCAGGGGAAGGTGTAGGGCAGGTGAAGAGATAATGTGCGAGGAAAATGGGAATGGGGAATGATGGGGGGGGGGGGCATTACCGGAAATTCAAGAAATCGATGTTCATGCCATCAGGTTGAAGGCTACCCAGACATTATATAACGTGTTGCTCCTCTAACTTCAATGTGGCCTCATCACGGCAGTAGACTGACATGGACCTATGCGAGTGCCCATGGCTGTACTTCTTGTTTGAAGGAAGTGGGAGGTGCTGAAGAGAAACTATTGAGAGTGAGGACCAGTATTGCTAGACAGAGGAGAGTGGTGGTGGAGAGGAACTTTGGGTCTGGTATCCAAAAAGAAACAGAAAGCTTTGAGGCCTTCCTGATGAAGGATGGAGGTGTATAGGGTTAGACATCCATAGTGAAAATAAGATGATCAGGGCCAGGGAACTTGATATCTTCAAAAAACTCAAGAGCATGCGAATTTCATAGATGTGGACAGGAAGGGACTGAACCAGGAGGGATAAAACTGAGTTGAGATATGCAGAAATAAGTTTGGTGGGGCAGGAACATGCAGGAACAATGGGTCTACGAGGACAGGAAAGTTTATGCATCTTGGGTAAGAGTTAGAAATGGGAGGTGCGGGGTGAGGGAACTATGAGGTTTGTGGCAGTGGATGGGAGATCTTTAGAGCTAATAAGGTTGGTGATGGTGTGGGAGACATCGCCTGCTGCTGTTCAGTGAGGTCCTGTTCGAGGGGTAAGTAAGAGGAGGTGTCTGAGAGCTGTCACCTGGCCTCAGCAAGGTAGAGGTCAGTACCACAGTGTCCCTTTATCTGCAGGCTTGATGGTAAGGTTAGGATTAATATGGAGAGTAGAGCGTTTGGAAGGAATGAGGTTGGAACTGAAGAGAGGAATGGTGGAATTGAGACAGTTATTGTTTCGTCAGGAGTTACCAATGAAAAGATCCAGAGCAGGCAGAAGATCAGAGTGGGGTTTCCAGGAAGAGGAGGAGGGTTGTAGATGGAAGAAGGGGTCGGCAGTGTGGGTTGGAGAGTCCTTGCTAAAGAAGTAGGCACAGAGATAGAGGGAGCAGCAGAAGAGCTCAGAATCATGATGGGCGCAGAACTCACTGAGGTGTGGGCACAGGGGTACAAAAGTGAGGCCTTCACTGCAGACAGAATGTTCTGCCTCACAGAGGGAAAGGTCAGGGAGATGGTGAAGACCCAGCGTGACTAAGAGCTGGAATCAGAGGGTGGAAGAGTTAAGGATGAGAGGATTGGGTTGAAAGGAAGGTGGAGTCTCCGAGGCCCCAAGAGCTGGTGGTGGGACCTGAGAGACATGGGATCGCAGAGTGGTGGTGGTGGAGGGGGGGAGGGTGGAGGGATTCCAGTGGCAGTGTGTAAAGTCCCAGCCTGGATGTGCTCTCTGTGAAGGACCAGGCTGGAGTTGGACGTTCTTTCGAGATGTCTGGGGTCGTCTAGTCCAGGTTCTAAATCAGCTTGAGATTGTTAGAACCGTTGAGGTCGGCAGCAGGGATCGTGGTCTGGGGAAATCCATGGCTGCCAGTGTTGGAGAAGATAGCAGGTTCTCTGGTCTGCAAGCAGGCAATCTTCCAATCCACCGAGGATCAGTAAAAGCGGGATCTCCCAGTGGCCATCCATTTCAATTTAATTTCCCATTCCCATTCCAATATTTCAGTCTCCTGCCATGATGAGGCCACACTCAGGATGGAGGAGAAACACCTTGTATTCTGTCTGGGTATTCTCCAACCTGATGGCATGAACATCGATTTCTTGAACTTCTGGTAATTGTTCCCCTCCACCCTCCTTCACCATTCCCATTTTCCTTTCTCACGTTATCTCCTTCCCTGCCCATCACCTCCCTCTGGTGCTCCTGCCCTTTCCCTTTCTTCTGTACTCTCAGATTCCCCCTTTTTCAGCCCTGTATCTCTTTCACCAATCTACTTCCTAGCTCTTTACCCCAGCCCTCCCACTCTCCTGGTTTCACCTATCACCTACTACTTTGTAGAGAGGGAAAACTCTGATTTCAAACCTCTGCTGCCTTGCGGCCATACCCACTCATGGGGAAGGCTTTGGGTGTAAACCCTGAGGACAATTCCGGTGTTGGAGTCTCTAAGTCCATCCGATGTTGTCTTCAATCTCGTTCTGGCAATTCCTGTGATGACACTGGTGCCAAGCTATATCGGCCCTTGCCCTTCCCTTGGACAACATCGGTGGCGTGGAGAGGGAAGACTTACTGCATGGGCAACAACCGGTCTTCCATACAACCTTGCCCAGGCCTGAGCCCTGAAGAAAACTTTCCAGGCACAGATCCATGGTCTCACAAGACTAACTGATGCCATATACATGCGACCTTGTATTTCTTCCCGCTGTTTTACTCTGACTTCTCTTCTTTTTCTCTCCAGTCCTGATGAAGGGTGTCAGCCTGAAATGTCGACTGTTATTCAGTTGTGCTTCTATGCTTAGTACTACAGCTCCTGGATATTCAAATTGTTTGGGTCTGATCAGCCCTTTAGAGACATAAACATATCATTGGATTTTTCCTGGGACCAATGCATAAGTACAAAGAAGTTTGCTTAGATTTGGCATATCACTAAAAACTTTGACAGACCTCTAGTCAATAGTGCTAGAAAGTTTGTGAATCCTGTAGAATTTTTTCTATTTCTGCATAAATATTACTTAAAATGCAATCAGATCTTCACATAAATCCTAAAACTAGATAAAGGGAACCAAATTAAATAAATGACACAAAACACTATAGTCGTTCATTTATTTATTGCAATGACTGATTCAATATTACATGTATTTGTTGGAAAAAAATTGTGCCCACTGGGGTAATGCCCTCTGCAAAAGCTATTTGGAGTCAGGTGTTCCAATCAATGAGATGAGATTGGAGGTGTGGGTTCCAGAGGTGCCCTGCCCTATAAAAAAAGACACACCAAGTCAGGTTCCTGACATAGCCTGCTCTTCTCAAGAAAGATCTGTTTATGTGCACCCTTCCTCGATCAAAACAATTTTCACAGGAACTTAGAAGAGGAATTGTAGAAATGCTTGAAGCTGGAAAAGGCTACAAAAGCATTTCTAAAGACCTGAGGGTTCATCAGTCCACAGGACGAGAAATTGTCTACAAATGGATGAAACTCAGTATTATTGGTGTACTCCCTAGGAGTGGGCATCCTGCAAAGATCACACCAAGAGTGCAACATGCAATGTTGTAGGAGTTGAAAAAGAACCCAAGGATAACAGCAAAAAACCTGCAGAAATCTCTAGAACTTACTAAAGTCTGTGTTCATGTGTGCACTGTAAGTGAAACATTGAACAAGAACGGTGTTCGTGGAAGGACACTAGAGAGGAAACTAATGCTCTTCAAAAAAAAAACATTGCTGCATGTCTCAAGTTTGTAAAAGACCAACTGGATACTCTACAATACTTCTGGCCAATGTTCTGTAGACAATTGATACAAAAGTTGAACTTTTTGGCAGAAATGCACAATGCTATTTTTGGAGGAAAAAGGGTAATATACACCAACACCAAAACCTCATCCCAAGTGTGAAGCTTGGTGGAACGCTTATGGTCTGGGGCTACTTTGCTGCCTCATGGTCTGGAAAGCTTGCAGTCATTGGGGGAACCATGAATTCAAAATTGTAACAAGGCATTTTACAGGACCCTGTCAGGGTAGCTTAATAGAAGTTGGATAATGGAGCAAGATAATGATCTGAAAGACAAGAGTAAATCAACAACAGAATCGTTTAAAAAGAAGGAAATTCATGTTTTGGAATGGCCAAGTAGAAATCCAGATCTTAAATCCTCTAGAGAGGTGGAAGGATCTGAAGCAAACACCTTATGTAAGGAAGCCCACCAACATCCAAGAGTTGAAGCTGTTTTGTAAGGAGGAATAGCCTAAAATTCCTCGAAGCCAATGTGCAGGACTGATGAACAGTTACCAGAAACGTTTGGTTGAATTTATTTCTGTATACGGGGGTAACACACCAGTTATTGAAAGTGAACATTCACGTACATTTTCCAACAAATATATGTGATATTAGATAATTTTTCTCAATAAATAAATGAGCAAGTATAATATTTTGTGTTATTTATTTAATTTGGATCTCTTTATCTAGTTTTAGGACTTACATGAAGATCTAGTCACATTTTAGGTCATATTTATGCAGAAGTGGAGAAATTCTACAAAGTTCACAACCTCCTAGTATCATTGTAAATGCAGTGTTCAGTATTCTAATTAATTGCATCATGGCATGGTACGGGAACAGCAATGCCCAGGAATGGAAAAAAAAATCTGTAGGAAATTTTTGATACAGCCATGTCCATCACAGACAAAGGTTTCAGCATCATTGAGTAAATTTACATAATGTGCAGCCATAAGAAAGCAGCATCAATCTTCAAAGATCCTTCCCATCCAGCCTAACTACTACCATTGGGCAGGAGGCAACGATTCTTAAGTCCCACACCATTCGGTTCAGGAAAATGTATTACCCTACAGCCATCAGACTCCTGATACAGAAAATAAAACTGTTTAAACCAAGTTAGTATTTTTGAAGAAATTGGAAATTTATGCTTTTTACTTCTGGGAATACTACTTTAGATTCTGTGCAATTTTTTGATTGACAGCTGGATATAACATCTCCGGCATAAGTGTCATGATCAAATATATAGTATAGTAATCAGGACCATAGGATGCACAAGATAAAGTTATTTATAACAAGTTATCACATAGCATTTTTGAGGAAAGTGGAAATGTATGCTTTTGCTCTGGTCCAACACCCTCATTTAGTTAACAGAATGTGCAGTTTTGTTATACAACTGCACGGAACTGCAAAGAATCAAGATGCACATTCAACTAACTGATTCCAAAACACTCTACAGCATGTGATACATAAATTACAACTAATTAAAAGCAATTACCACTTAGTGCTTTTGAAGACATTGCTCTGAAAACAATACTTAAGATTCTCTGCACTTTTTGTTATGCAACTACATATACCTTCTCAGATTTAAGTGCCACTATCAAATAAATGGCTGTGGAATAATCAAGACTATGAAATACATAAAATTGTTTATTACAAGATATCACATAGCATCTTTGAGGAAAGTGGTAATATATGTGTTTTGCTCAGGCAAAATTCATTTCGCTTTTGCAAATACATGAGATTCTACAGATGCTGGAAATCTCCAGCTGCAGACATATAGTGCTGAAGGAACTCAGCAGGTCAGACAGCATCTATGGAGATGCATAAATAGTCTCTGTCTCAGGTTAAGACCCATGTATTTAACTGGGCAATGGCAGGTCAAGTGGCAATAGGCAGAAACTTGGGAGCAGGAATTCTCAGAAATATGTGCAGTAGAAATGTAAAGGTTATTTAGGGAACACTTGCATTGGCTTCTAGATAGGTCTGTCCCACTGAGAGAGAGGGAAAGGATGGTAGCTAAAGGAACAAAGCTGCTGGAACATTTAGTCAACAGGAAGAAGGAATTATATTTAAAGTTTAAATGAAACAAAAATTAGCCAGAGTTTCTGAAAATTATACATTGGCCAATAAAGGATTTATGAGAGATAGGAGGAGACACAAGAAGAGTTTGGCAATGGAGACATTGCAATACAGCATGGATTCAGGCCCTTCAGCCCATCTAGTCCATGCCAATCACATTCTCGAACCGGCTGGCCCCAATTTCTTGCATTCAGCCCATTTCCCTCCGGGTTAGTGCTGCTTAAACGATGCTGTTGTAACTTCAAACCACTTCCTCTGGCAACTCATTTCATATACAGACCTTCCACCTTCCACTGTGAATAAGATGCTCCTTGGGTCCTTTCAAATCTTTTCCCTCTCACCTCAGTGTTAGACTCCATTAGTTTTAGACACCACAACCCTAGGGGAAAGATTGTTATCATCCAAATCACCTCACATAAATGAAAACCTTTCTACAAAGTCACTCCTCGTTCTCCGACATTCCAAGGAATAAAGACCTATCTTGGCTAAGCTCTCCTCATAGTTAGCAGCAACTAGCATTCATTCCAATTTAACCATGTCATTCTGAAACAAGGTGTCAAAACTGTAAACAGTACTTCAAAGATGGCATTTGGCCTTTATCTTTCTAAAACTTTCCTAACCATTTACTTAACCAAATACTTTCCAAATGTTATAGTTATACCTGCCCTAATCATTTTAGCAGGTAGCATTTTCCATAAATGCTCCATTCTCTATGTGAAGAAGTTGCCCCTCAGGTCCCATTTATATCTTTTACCCCTCAACTTAAAGATGTGTGTAAGATGATGAGAGGCATTGATCGTGTGGATAGTCAGAGCCTTTATCCCAGGGCTGAAACAGCTAACACAAGAGGGCACAGTTTTAAGGTGCATGGAAGTAGGTACAGAGGAAATGTCATGAGTAAGTTTTTTACAGAGAGAGTGGTGAGTGCAAGGAATGGGCTGCCAGCAACAGTGTTGTTAATGGATACAATAGGGTCTTTTAAGATACTGTTGGATAGGTACACGGAGCTTAGAAAAATACAGGGCTATGGGTAACCCTACTAATTTCTAAAGTAAGTGCATGTTTGGCCTTGTGGGCTGAAGGGCCTGTATTGTGCTGTAGGTTTTCCATGTTTAAATGTGCCCTCCAGTTTTTAGTTCCTCTTCCCTGGGAAAATGACCATGACCATTCACCTTATCCATGCCGCTCATGATTTTATAAACCTCTAGAAAGTCACCTCTCAATTTTCTATGTTCCGAGGAATAACATTCTCGCCTACACAACCTCTTACTCTGTCTTTGGCTCTTGAGCCTTGGCAGCATTCTTATCTACCTCTTTGCATTCTTTCTAGTTTAATTATGTTTTTTTTCTGTAACAGAATGACTGAAACTGAACACAATACTCCAAATAATGTCTCATTAATATCTCGTATGACTGGAACACAACCTCTCAAATTCTATCTTAATTAACCTAAGTAATGACTAATAGCTAGCTGGTGAAAAATGGAAATCGAATCTTCCAGACTAGCCTGCCTTGCGGGACCTTGTCAGAGGCTGTGCTAAAGAGCATGTAGATAATATTCATTGCCCTATCCTCATCTATCCTCTTGGTTAACTTGAAAAATGCTAAGACATTTGTCAGACACTACTTCCCATGCACAAGGTTTCATTGACTATCCGTAATTAGGCGTTGACTATCCAAATGCAACTTGTCCCTCAGAATCCCCTCAAGTACCTTACTGACTACTGATATCCTGCTCACCTGTCTATAACTCTTGCCATGTCTTTGCCATGTTAGCCAGCCTCCAATCTTCTTGTGGCTACAGCTGAAGCAAACATCTCCACAAGATCCTCCACAATTTCATTTGAATCTTTCCACAAGGTCCAAGGATACACTTGGTCAGGCTCTGGGGTTTATCCATTTTAAAGCACCCCAAGGACTCCAATACATACTCCTCAATAATTCAACTGTGGTCCAAGATGTCAACATTCATATTCTCATTTATTTCACACTCACCATTTTCTCCACAGTAAAAACTGATGATAAATATTCATTAACAAATCTCGTCCATTTCTTGCAGTTCACACATACACAGCCATGAGGATCCTCAAGGAGACCTATTCTCTCCCTAGCCACCCTTTTGCTCTTAATAGACCTGTTGAATCTCCTGGAATTTTCCTTAACCTTTTCTCTCTAAAGTGTACTCCCACACTTCTTTTTATCGCTGAGGGATTCACTTTTTTCCAACTGTGTAAACCTAAGGTATAACCAGACCCTGAACACTTCTTGTCATCTAGGGGTCCCTCGGTTTTCCAGCCTTGCCACACTACCCCTGGACCTTGATATTACACTTTAAAAAGCTTCCCTCTTGCCAGTCATTTCTTTACCAGCAAACAACCTCACTCAAACTCTGAAACATCCTGTGTAACACCTCCAAAATTGGCCCTGCTCCAGTTTATTCTTAGCAGCATGAAGGAACAGGGATCTTGGGATCTAAGTCCATGCATCCCTGAAATTTCCTGCATAAGTTTGATCGGGTGGTTAAGAAGACCTATGGTCTGTTAAACTTCATTAGTAGGTGGACTAAGTTCAAACACCACAAGGTAAATTTGCAGATCGATAGCCCACAATTTTGGACCACAATTGGAGTCATATAATCACAAATCACTTCATTCCATTTAGTCCATGCTGGCCTGGTCTTCTGCATTGTCTCATCTACCTGCACCCAGACCATATCACTCCATATCTCTCTCTCTTCCGAACCAAACCTCTCTAAAATGAACCTGGATATGTGGGCTGCTCATTCCACACTCACACCACACTCTGAGTCAAGGAGATCCCCAACAAATTTCACTTAAATATTTCAGCTTTCACCCTAAACCTGTGACCTCTAGTTCTAGTCTCATCCTACCGAGGGGGAAAATGCCTGCAAGCATTCACCCTATCTGTGGCTCTCATAATTTTGTACCTCCCAAGATTTAGTGTTGTTTAATATTATTTCCAGTACACAGGGATATCATGATTTGCCCTCATTCTCCTCTCCCCCAAGTGTAAGACAACAGAATAATTGTAACTCTGGATCTGATGTAGCACAGAAAAAAACACAACAAGGAATCTGATAATAAAATAAAAAACACACCCTTTCCCTATAACTGAGGTCCCAAAGTCCCACTCCCTCACCTCCTGCTCTTGCCCTCAATGTTTTCAATCTTTCTCAATGCTTTAATCAGTGAGAAATGGAGTCAATCATAGCCTCGTACCCCATCTCCAGGCTTCTTGCCCTCAAGGCCACACACCTCACCGAAATCTCTCAATGACTCCAAAGTGCCAGGTCACTCGATTGGCCCAAAAACATGCCACCAACATATAGATGACAGGCTCCAGCAATAGGAGAACGACCTTTGAAAGAAAAAGAAGACATTAAAGAAGTGAAGAAGCAGTTTCATGAACCTTCTGGAAGGTGTTATCTTTGGTTGCATTGATCGCTGGTGCCATATTCTTCCTTGTAAATTTTCTCTGTATTCTTTCAATCTTATTGATGCCTTTCATGTAGATAGATGTTGACAACAGCACAAGGTACTCCAAATTCAACTTCACCAACATCTTACACACTGTAAAATCATTGCATTTGGTTCTTGTTGCTTCAATATAGGAAGGATGTGGAATCTTCAGGGAAGGTGCAGAGGAAATGCTGCCTAGATTAGACAACATGTCATGAGGATGGGTTGCGTGATTCAGGGCTTTTCACTGGAGTGAAGGAGAATGAGAGGCAACTTAATATAGATGGATAATATTATGAGAGGAATAGGTAGAGTGGACTGCCAGCGCCTTTTTCCCAGGGTGGCAATGGCCGATAGAGAGGACACCCATTTAAGGTGAGTGGAGAAAGGTTTAGGGGAGAAGTCAGAGAGAGGTATTTTGCACAGAGTGTGGTACACACTGCTGGGAACAGTGGTAGAGCCTGATGCTATATGAATATTTAAGAAGCTCCTAGGCAAATCAATGTAAGAAAAATGGAGAGTTATGGGCTATGTGGGAGCAAGGATTAGATTGGTTGTGGAGTTGCTTTATATAGTTTGGCATAACACTGAGGGACACGTACAGTGTTGTGCTTTTCCATGTTCTATGTTTAGAGTTCTTAACCTAACAGAGCATATGGCATAGGAATATAATTAGGCCATTCAGCCCATCAAGTCTTCTCTGCCATTTCATCATTGCTGATTCATTTCCTTTTCAAACCCATTCTCCTGCCTTTTCCCCATAACCTGTCACACCCTGACTAATAAAGAACCTATCAATCTCTACTTCACCTAGTGAGTTAGCCTCCTCAGCCACCCGTGGCAATGAATTCCACAAGTTCAGCATGCTCTTCCTAAATAAATTCCTCATAATCTCTGTTCTCAATGGATGTTCCTCTGTTTGGTATATTCTGGAGTTAGGGTATATAGCAAATATTAATTTCACCAGCGACCAAATTCCAGATTTGAATGTAGATTGCAGTTTGAAATTAAAAGACAGCTCAGTGTCACAAGGTTCAGATATGGCCCAAGTGTGGAGTGAGAGACATTGAAGTAGGTCAATAGATCAGGCTTTAATGTGAACAGTGTTAAAGGGAAAATAAAACAATAAATGCTAGGCCAAACAGGGCCGTTAACTATAACTCTCAAATGGAAAACAAAGCCTACACCGCAGCTGAAAAGAACAACTAAGAATGGAACAAACACCACTAGTCTTCAGAGTCTGTTGACTCGACCGTCCAATTTCTCAGGCAAGGCGGAATGCAAGCAGGCAGCGAACCGTTGCTGTGTCCAAGTCTCGACAAATACAACGACAGAATAAATGGAGTTAAAAACTATTACAATGAAATAATAATTAGCTGACACATGTATATTTATGAGCACAATTGCTGTACAGGCTGTTCTGCCTAATCCATGGTTGTAACACTCAGAACAATTAGACCTCAGATGCCTGCATATGGATGAATGTGGCCAAGAGTTAGTGGGGGATTAATATTGATCTTGTGTGACTTGAGAGTGGGTGTGAAGAATGAGGTGTTTGAAACTATATGTAATTCAAAGGAAGCATTGTAGGTACATTGTAACTATAGAATCATCCTGCTGTTCCCTTTGTTTATTAGCATATACTGCAAAAATGTCATGTAATAGTGGATCAAGTAGGCCCCTTCTTACAAAAGTGTCTGAATATGAAGCCTGTTGCATGCTTTTGCTGAATAAAACTCTTCTATACCCACTAACCACTAGCTTCAGTGCCTCTCCAGGAACTGTTCAAACTACAGCATTTGGGGTCTCAGTTTGGATATGTCCATAACCCATCGTGTGGCAGCAACTTTAGCAGTCTGAGTGAGTGAGTATTTTTAAAGATAGCACTCACACTTGGATCTGTTTAGGTCAGTCACTAGGATGTCACAAAGTATCACAAACGTGGCAGAGAATTGAACTGGTTATAATTGTAGTGTGAGTGTTTCAATGCATTTGTTGGTGAAATATCTGAAACAATCTCTGCTTAGAGCTTCTAGGTAGCCTTTAGGGATAATATTGAAGGCGCAGAACCACAACAGGGAAGTGTCAGGTAATTGGAGAAAGAGTTCCAAACTACAGGGCATTTTTGCTGCCCAACTTGATTAGATCCTCCTTAAAGTTTGGCCTTTCCTGGAACAAGAAGCCCTAATTAGAGTTCATTTTTCACTGTGGGGGAGTCTAGGACTAGAGGGCATAGCCTCCAAATAGAGGTGAGGTATTGTGAATAACATCACCAGAGAGACACTGAACTAATGGATATAGAAGTGTTTTATTCAACAAAGACGAGCAACAGGCATCAAAGTGAAAAACGCTTGGTGTGTTTTTTGTCCATTTTTGTCCTGGAGGGACAAGAAAGATCTTTTCTGGAGAATTGTCAAAATGTTACCTTTGATCTTTAGCACATAAAACATCATGTAATATTGGATCAAGCAGTCCTCTTGTTCCAAGAGTGTTTCAATATGATGCATCATACTGCTCATTTTTGTTGAATGAAACACTTCTAAATCCTCTAGTTCAGTGTCTAATTAAGAGTTCTGAGATACATTTTACAAACTCCACCCCGTTCAAGCTTGTTGCACTTTGAGTGTTCTACTCCACGTGGCACCTGCCCTCTTAACTCTTTCTGAGACAAACCTCAATTTTTTTATGAATCACCCAATGCTTGCCTGTCTTCCTCCAAACCTTTGATGCAGCTGGAATTGAAAAATTCATCAGTCTCAACATTAGAAAAATTCACCTGGGTCTCAGAGCTCTGAAAGGCATAACATATGAGGAGTGTTTGATGTATTTGAGCCTGTACTCAATGGCAGTGTGGAGGCCAGAGAGGGGTGGGGTCTCAGTAAAACATACAAGATATTGAAAGGCTGGATAGGGTGGACACCAAGAGGATTATTTCTTCAGCAGGGGAGTTTAGGATCTGAGAATGTAAAGGGATCTCCATTTAGATCTGAGATGAGGAGGAATCTGATATCACAGATGGCCAAGTTATTGGGTGTATTAATACATAAATTTACAGGTTGTTGATTGGTTAAGCGTTGCAGGGAGTAGCAGAAGAATGATGATGAGAAAAGAATCAGCCATGGTAGAATGATGGAGAAGCCATGATATCCTCCACCTGCTTTTATTTCCCATTGTCTCTTCTAATGAGAATTCCTGGACTATGACGGGCTACGGAACTATATAAATGATCTTCCGATCTCACGTTCGACTGTTAAATGTGGAGCAGTTAACTGCGGCGCATTTAAGGGCCAACGTCCTTTCCACCGCCGAGAAGGCGGCAAGAAAGTCGGGATTCAAACCAGGCTGAAGCACAGGGAGATGAGGCCTCCTCTTCCGAGCATCTAGTTGGCGAATGTAGAGTCACTTGAAAATAAGACTGATGATCTTATGGCAAGACTGCTGTATCAGACTCAGATAGACAATAGACAATAGACAATAGGTGCAGAAGTAGACCATTTGGCCCCTCGAGTCTGCACTGCCATTCTGAGATCATGGCTGATCATTCACTATCAATACCCAGTCCCTGCCTTGTCCCCATATCCCTTGATTCCCCTATCCATCAGATATCTATCCAGCTCCTTCTTGAAAGCATCCAGAGAATTGGCCTCCACCGTCTTCCGAGGCAGTGCATTCCACACCTCCACAACTCTCTGGGAGAAGAAGCTCTTCCTCAACTCTGTTTTAAATAACTGACCTCTTATTCTCAATCCATGCCCTGGTACTGGACTCTCCCAACATCTGGAACATATTTCCTGCCTCAATCCTATCAAATCCTTTAATCAGATCCCCTCTCAATCTCCTCAATTCCAGCGTGTACAAGCCCAATCTCTCCAATCTCTCTGCGTAAGACAGCCCTGCCATCCCAGGAATCAACCTAGTGTATCTACGCTGCACTTCCTCAATTGCCAGAATGTCCTTCCTTAAACCTGGAGACCAAAACTGTACACAATTTTCCAGGTGTGGTCTCACCAGGGCCCTGTACAAATGCAAAAGAACATCCTTGCTCTTGTATTCAATTCCCCTTGTAACAGAGGCCAACATTCCATTTGCCCTCTTCACTGCCTGTTGCACTTGCTCATTCACCTTCATTGACTGGTGAACTAGGACTCCTAGGTCTCTTTGCATTTCTCCCTTACCTAACTCGACACCGTTCAGACAATACTCTGCCCTCTTGTTCCAGCTTCCAAAGTGGATAACTTCACATTGAATGACATCTGCCAAGTATCTGCCCACTCACTCAGCCTATCCAAGTCTCCCTGTATTCTCCTAACGTCCTCTTCGCATGTTACACTGCCACCCAGTTTAGTATCGTCAGCAAACTTGCTGATATAGTTTTCAATGCCCTCATCTAAATCATTGACATAAATCGTAAAGAGCTGTGGTCCCAATACAGAGCCCTGTGGTACCCCACTAGTCACCTCCAGCCAGTCTGAGAAACACCCATTCACTGCTACCCTTTGCTTTCTATCTGCCAACCAGTTTTCTATCCATGTTGAAACCCTGCCCCCAATGCCATGAGCTCTGATTTTACTCACCAATCTCCTATGTGGCACCTTATCGAATGCCTTCTGAAAATCTAGGTACACAACATCTACTGGCTTACCCTCATCTAACATCCTTGTTACACCCTCAAAAAACTCCAACAGATTAGTCAAGCATGATTTGCCCTTGGTAAATCCATGCTGGCTCGGCCTAATCCTACTTCTGCCATCTAGATGTGCCACTATTTCGTCCTTAATAATGGACTCAAGCATCTTCCCCACGACTGACGTTAGGCTAACAGGGCGATAGTTCTCCGTTTTCTCCTTCCCTCCCTTCTTGAAAAGTGGGACAACATTAGCCACTCTCCAATCTTCAGGAACTGATCCTGAATCTAAGGAACATTGGAAAATGATTACCAATGCATCCGCAATTTCCTGAGCCACCTCTTTTAGAACCCTCGGATGCAGACCATCTGGACCCGGGGATTTATTAGCCTTCAGTCCTACCAGCCTACTCATCACAGTTTCTTTCCTAATGACAATCTGTCTCAATTCCTCTGATATCTTATGACCCTGGCCCATCCATACATCTGGGAGATTGCTTGTGTCCTCCCTGGTGAAGACAGATCTAAAGTATGGCAATTCTGTTGCCATTTCCCTGTTTCCCATAACAATTTCTCCCAATTCATTCTTCAAGGGGCCAACATTGTTCTTAACTATCTTCTTTCTCTTCACATAGCTAAAAAAGCTTTTGCTATCCCCTTTTATATTCCTGGCTAGACTGAGCTCATACCTGATTTTTTCTCTCCATATTGCTTTTTTAGTTAAGATCTGCTGTTCCTTAAAACTTTCCCAATCATCTGTATTCCCACTCATCTTAGCCCTGTCATACTTCTTTTTCTTTAATGCTATACAATCTCTGACTTCCTTTGTCAACCACTGTTGACACTGTTGACAGATCTCAGTTCTTTGTTGTATTGAGACTTGGTTGATGGCAAACACGCTGGACACAGCAACCGTCCAGAAGGTTTTACCATTTTCAGAATGGATCGAACCTCGAGATCTGGTAAGGAAATAGATGGTGGGAATGCTTTATAGTCAATTCTAGACGGTGCATGGACGTTGGTTTATGTCACCTTCTTGCTCTCCTGACTTAAAACAACTAATGATTAAATGCAGACCATTCTACTTGCCTCGGGAATCCTGATTCGGGATCCTGACCGCAGTTTTCATCCCACCAGCGGCTGACTACTGTATAAGCAGGCACTTATGAAACTGCTCAATGCGGTCTGTAAACAGGAAACAGTCCATCCCGACGCATTTCAAACTCTGGTCAGCAACTTTCACCAGGCCTGTTTGAAGAAAACTCTGCACAGTTATCACCAGCAAGTAACCTGTTGCACTAGAGGTCCTAACACATTAGTTCACTGTTACACTACAATACGGAATGCAGTCGTTCCTTCCCGAGACCGCATTTTGGCAAGTCAGATCATTTGGCTGTACTGCTGATACCAGCATACAGATGGCCTAAAGAGCAAGGCTCCAGAGATCAAAACAACTAAGAGGTGGTCTTGGGAGTTTGAGGAACGGTTGCAGATTGCCTTGGGCCAGTGGACTGGGCCGTGTTCAAGAACTCATCCGAGATCCTGAACGACTACACCAGGGTTTTTACAGACTTCATTAAAACAGTTGTGGATGAGTGTGGCCTTGCAAAATCCTTCAGTGTTTTCTCCAATTAGAAGCCCTAGATGAACAATGAAATCCAGAACCTACTGAGAGCCAGATCAGAGGCAAACAAATCTGGAGATCAAGAATGCTACAAGAGGTGCAGGTATGATCTGCGGAAAGTCATCTATCTGGTGAAGTGGAGATTCTGGATGAGACTGGAGTTAATGAGGGACACTTGGCAGCTATGGCATGGTTTGAATACCAGAACCTCCAACAAAGAAAGATTGAGTGACATAGTGGACATTAGAGCTTCACTTCCAGATGAGCTCAATGCCTTCAATGTTTGCGTTGACAACCAGAACAGGGAGAAACCATTGCACATCCCCATGTCTCCCAATGATCCCTTGGTCTCGTGTCTCTTGAAAAAAAGGGGATAGCTACACTCATTTAAGGAATCCGTTTTATTGTTATTTCACGCTTGTTATTTATTACTATTTATTTATATCTTCATTTGCACAGTTCGTTTACAGTTTATAGTCCCTGATGTTTACAGTTACCATTCTATAGATTTGCTAACTATACTGTACCCGCCAGGAAGAGAATCTCCAGATTGTATGTGATGACATGTAAGTGCTCAGATCATAAGTTCTACTTTGTACTTTCCTGATTACTTTTTCTATCCATTAACTAAACTGTCAAAATGTCTCAGCAATTAAATGTTTTTCTCATTTCTCTCACCGCTTTGTAGTCCAGTTCTGTTCTTTGTGATCTGCATGCTTGAAGGTGAAAGGTTAAGGGCAGAAGGGTGTCACACATACTGTTCCTGTTCCCTGCAAGCTGGTTCTGGAGACCAGAGTTCCTGGTTCACGCTCCTGGATTACTGTATATCGCAGACTGTAACCCACTCCTGAGGATCTGTATTTCTAATATAAAATCCCCAAGCCCCTGGATCAGATCTCAGTGAGTAATGGTATACCATAAGTAACATTTATAACATAAATACCCCCCAGTTGTTATAGCTGGGGGTGGTAGTGTGGATACGCTCACACTACCTA